>NC_080682.1:125069783-125679334 GCF_030445035.2 Dasypus novemcinctus
GATAATTACTCTAATCTTAAAATATATATGTGTTTCATAAAGATATATGTATTTCAACAGACTCAAATATATTTATATTTATACATGCATCACTACTGAAATTAATCAAGTAGGCAGCTAGACCCTGCTGGCTTATAGCACCAGTGAGCCCGAGTAGTTCATTTGAAGAAAAGATATTGTAGTCTCAAAGCAGAGACTGGAGCTTCAAAGTCAACATTAGTCTTCACTGACAACGTGCAAGGAAAGGTCAATAGTCACAAAGGCTCTTATCCGGCCACATTCACAACTGTATAATGGCAATCTTTTGAAATTAAAGGGGGAATAAGAATAGTTTAGATCCACATTTCTAATTTTAATAAGGCATGCTTAGAAATGAAACAGCACAATCCTGGATAAGTTTACATCATCAGTCTGTCACGAAAATGATTAAATCCCATTTTGTAAGCATTAATAGAAATATGATGCTGAAGAAATACATGTCTCCTATTACTTACGCTATGTATTTAATCCAAAAGCAGGACTTTTAGTAGACACATACCTAAGTAAAGTAGACAACAGACTGAACATCAGTATTGGTTTTGGAAAAGAACTCCAATTAGATCCCTGGGTAACATTACAACATGTTCTAAAATTACTTGCAGAATATATCATTAAAGCACAATGCCAGGCAAATTTTTGTTGAAGCAGAAGAAACACATTTTTTTCTGTTTATTTCAAAGTTGGTTCATTTAATCAAATCCAGTTCCTTATGTACAAAACTCTTTTTGAAGAGTTGGGTTGAAGCTCATTAAAACTCATTTGTAAAGTCCTCCAAGGAAACCTATTTTATAATCTATCTTGGTAAACCATCTTAGTGTTAAATAATCCTCCTGGCTGATAAATTCACATTTCTCTTTAGTAATACACTGCTTTAGACTGAAACCTTTTGTTCTGTCCTCTAAGACAATAGAACACATCTTATTATTGAGCTCTACATAAAAACTTGTGATGTTCTGAAAACAAATATTGATAGAAGAATTACATGTCTTTTCTTCCAATATACACTGCAGTTTTGTTTTTGGACCACAGAAGAGGAATGGGCTCAGTGTGCACTTGTAAGTAGTACTTAGGAAGAGAACGGCTGATCTCAGCACCAACTTCAGCCTTTGTCCTGTAATATTTTTATAATTCATATTATAGTAGTTGAGTATAATTCTTAGGACAGCATCTTTGTATTCCTCAGAAGAATGTTTGTTGAGCTTGGAAGGAATTCCTTCCAATGCCTCAGCCTCTGCAAACTCCCTCCCACCCTCACCACCAAAATGCAGGACGCTTGGGGCAACACAATTTGTGAGGAAAAATGCACATATCACCAGATGCGACTCAACGGCAAAACGTCCAGGAAACATATTCCCCTGCTAAAGCTTTATGGACTGCTTTGCAGTTTGGCACATTCCTTTCCGCACATTCATTTTTAACATATATCATCAATTTTGGGATCCAAACGCATTTTTCAACTGCTATAAATTTTCAAACCTTTGCCTTTGGACACTTTGCTCTAGCATATTACTCCTATTTGAACCATTTATAAATCAGGCATTTTCCAGCATACGAAGAAGAGATACAAACCTGCACAGTTCATTGACTTTCATTTATCACTTCATTATTAAGTAAAGCTTGAGGTCCTGGGGAAACACCCGTCAGAAAACAGACATAGTCCCACTCTAGGTGTGTGGTTCTGTGGTCTCAAATATTTTTCCAACATGTAGCTGTCAGAATTTTCACTTTGTCTTGCATTCTCCAGTGTTTGAACATCATATTTTCCCTTCCAAATTGGCCCTGGTTGTCCCCCGTGCCTTTTGGTAGTCTGGGTGGTCTCTAAAAAGAAGCCCAAATCCCAGTTCTTCTCCCCATGACCGGCATCCCGCCTCAGTAAGATTTGATTCTCCGTGGCATACATCCATTAATGCTCCTAAAATGGTCCTTGCCTACACACACACACACACACACACACACACACACACACACACACGTACAAACTGCTCTAAGAAACAGACGACAGGCCAATTTGGAGATCCTAGAAATTTTCTAAGTCTACATGCTATAAAAACGACTTCTGGCTTTCTTCTCCTTATCCTACTAATCAGACCATCTCTTTTCATTTACCTACCTCTTGACTTTCAAGCCTTAAGTCAATATATTAAAAAATATGTATTAAATCTTTAAGGAGAAATTTAAATTACTACATTTATACTGTTGACCTAAAATTATCCTGGCTCCTGTGACCTTCAGGATCTCAAAGCCATAACGTTTCTGTACTTTAATTTATTGTTTAGCTTAGTCTTTGTTAATGTATGCTTAAAGCTATAAATTTTCTCAGGCACCATAGCAATAGGTGCACTCTTAAAACATTTAGAAATTAAATGAATAAATTATAAATGAATGTATCCTTTCTTGCGTATGTGACCAGTGACTGAGGGAATGACTACATTTTCAAAACCAGAATAAAAATAAATGAGCATTTTTAAATGTGGGTGCAGTGTGCCATTATGCAAACCACATTCTTTACTTCAGCTTATATTTCCAAGATGTCACCTTTTACATCCAACAAACACAAAAAATAACATTACATAAAAACTTGGGATAAAAACGACCAGAGCACCACTACTCTTTTTCATTATTATTGTTTCTGGGTAAGCGTTCTTAGTGCCATTGTTTCCAGTTTTTATGATACTGATCAGAGAAAGAGGCATCATAGTTTTACTGTTTGATACCCAATATGGACATCTATGGTGTAGCCTTTGTTAGGTTCTGAGTTTTAGTATGCAAGCTCTCACTTCATTGGTTGCAGCAAAGACTACTCAGATGGATTCACCAATCAAACAGCCTCTCCTAAAGGGCAAAGCACAGCAGGGACCTGCTTCTCTCACCTGAACATTAGACGCTATATATTTTATTATAGGGACAGAGACTATAATGAGATAAGGCACAACATAAATACATCCTTGTAAGAGTGACAGCGGGGACAATTGAAAACAGTCCAGAAGTCTTCCCAATTTTCCTTATCACTTAATGATGGCAGCCTTATGGGTCTCCTCCAGAGCTCTTCCTGCCTCTGCAAAACGGTCACAGCTTTCTTTTCATTCTCCAGTCAACGTTGCTCACAAAAGCGTGAACTATAATTCTTATATTCTGCATCCTTCCCATTGTTACTAGAATTATGTGCTCATAGGTAGCATCTTTCCTATGTGGTGCTGAATTGCAAGTCAAAATATAGTGATAAATGTCATACAGACCTTAATCTTGCAGTTAAGAGAAAAAATATGTTTAAAAATGTTTCTTTGTCTTTGTTATTTCACATAATCCTGATGCTTCTAGGGAAAATAACCCTCCCTGAGGTTTTTTGCTGCATCTATCTTATAAATGATTCTCTTTGATCAAAATCTAGCACAAGCTCTCCTTTTCCAAAAGTCATAGAGGCAATGATTTCACATCACAGTACTTCGACTCTTGACAGCTCAGTGGGAGTAAGGAAAAGGAGGAGGGGAATTATCTAACAGAGAGGAAAAGGTGGGAGAGAGAAAGTCAAAGTCAGGCCAAAGAAGGCAGGCAAACCTCGGGAGCAGCTGTAAAAACTATTCCTTGATTTCTTCCAGAGATTGGTATGCTAGGGTGAATGACAACTTCTAATTAAAATTGTGGCTGATTACCATATAAGATGTGACACAATTTGCCTAAGACCTGAAGAAGAAGATGAATCACTTTTATTTCTAGAAAATTCTAATTAAAAAATATGCATTTTTAGATGAACATCTGTGGTGTGTTTTTGACTGGAGACATGTGGTAATTAATTTTCTTTTCTTCTATGGTTGAAATATTCATATTGTATTTTTGTCATTTATCAAATTTTTTATTTCTGTAAACAAGATGATGCAAGTCCTCAATGTTCACATGCAAAATGTAGATATTTATACAATTCAGAGTTCTCAAGTCTAAGTGTTAAATTTAGATGCCTAGACCATAAATGCTAGTTCCATTGCACCATAAATTCTACTTGAGTATTAATTTTCAGAACTAAATGGTCTCTTTAGTAAACTGATACCTATCAAAGCTGATTCATAGGTCCATTTCAGGACAAATGTAGATGACTATCCTCAAAACACTTGGTGCCAGTCGGCTTTTTTTTTTTTTTTTTTTTTTTTTAACTTTTTGAGAACTTGAAAACTGAGAGCCTTGGTTTTGTTCTCTTTAGTGCCTATCTTTCACAGTTAAGAGAAGCATTTTCCAATCATATAAAGAAAATTATTTTACTATGCCAAAGGAAAGACATACCTCTCTGATTCCAAACAGCAGTTCCTGCTTTGACAGTAATTGTCTGGTTGAGGTAGAGTATACCATGTTGGATGGACAAATGCCACAGTAAGACAAACAACAATGCAAAATAAGCCTACATGAAAATATGTATACATCGTTAGCCAACCATAACTGTGGGAACCAGATGATTGTTCCATTTATTTTTCCCATGGGTCTCCTCTAATTCTAGTTTTGCATATATTGGTTGCTCTGAGCTTGCCTACTCTAAGTGCATACAGCAATAACCAGCATGACCAAAATTTAGGTGGCTTCATTTGCCATAAGTGAGAAATCCTTCTGGGTTAGAAACAGAAAGAACATTTATTCCTTGCAGCTAGCAGGTAGTCTGCAGAGAGTCAAAGAAACTGAGTATTCTGTTCTCTTCTCAACAGATTTGACTTCTCTATTGCATTGGGCAGGGGGGCATACATACAGAAAAACAGGCAGAATATAGTTGTCCCTTCCACATTGCAACTTTTCCATCTCAGTGCGTTTTTTTTTGTTTGTTTGTTTTAACGTTTTTTATGGTCTTTTGTAAAAAATAAATAAATAGATCACACAACGTTACATTAAAAAAACATGAGATGTTCCCATATACCCCACTCCCCACCCCTGCTCCTCCCACATCAACATCCCCTTTCATCAGTGAGGCACATTCATTGCATTTGGTGAATACACCCTGGAGCACTGCCACCCTGCATGGACCATAGTTAACACTGTAGTTTGCTCTCCCCCAGTCCATCCAGTGGATTATGGCAGGATAAATCATGTCCTACATCTGTCCCTGAAATATATCATTCAGGACAACTCCAAGTCCTGAAAATGCCCACACATCACATTTCTTCTTCCCTCTCCCTGTCCTTAGCAACTCCTGTGGCCACCGTCTCCACATCAATGATACAATTTCTTCCATTGCTAGAGTCACAGCAGTTCTATATTAGAACACCAGTAAATCCACTCCAATCCATATTATATTCCTCCATCTTGTGGACCCTGGGATGGTGATATCCACTCCACCTCTACATAGAGAGGCGGCTTAGGTCCCACATTGCTGATGGATGTGGTTCTCCTGCTTGCAGCTGGAGAAACTCTAGGTTCCCTGGTGTGGTGGTGAGGTTTTAATACACTGGGGTTGGGCATTAGAAATTCAACAGCTTGGGTGGGCAGGGCAGCTGACAAGGTCCCTTTCTGGTGCCAGGAGAGGATGGGTAAAGAAAAGGAGGGCGGAGTGTTCAGGGGTGAGGTCTGTACTGCATGGGAGCAAGACCCAGGTCTGTGCCAGGGTAAAGGGATGCCCCCAGAGGGGACTGCTTTCAGAAAGACAGTGGGGAATGGAAAAAGAGAGGGAGGGGAGGTGCCTGAATCAGGAAGGCAGAAGAAAAGCCCACGTGGGGGGTGGGAATGGAGAGGCCCAGAAAAAGTGCACTTTGGGAACATTAGCAATAAGTCTAAGTAAGGGGAGAAGGCTGGGGATTCCAGGATGAGGACGTTTAGTGGTTAACCCATTAGGGAAGTTAGGCACCCTTGGGCTGGATGTATTATAATAGAAGCAGTCAAAAGGAGAGATGGACCCTCTGCTTTCAGAGAACTTGGGGAAGTGGAGGGGCTGGGCAGAGTTTCTGGTCCATAAGAATGAAAGGAAAAATCCAGACCTCTTCTCTGGTAAGTAGGGAGTGCCAAAAAATTTTATGGGAACTTTCCAGATGGTAGGGGTGTGGCGTCCTTACACCTGGAGATGTGGAAGGGGTAACTAACTAGTTTAACTATTTTTTAAAATATATTTTTATTACAGAAATTGTGAATTTATAAAACAATCATGCACAAGTGTAGAATTCCTGTACAACAACCCTTCACCCACACACCACACCAGTGTGGAGTATTAGTTATAGATTTTGAGATAACATCATCAGGCTCCTACTACTAACTATGCTCCATAGCATACATTTGGCATATTTTTTCCATACCCCCTATACATGGCACATCTTTGGCATGATGCAAGAATATTACAGTATTGCTGTTAACTCTAGACCATAGGTTACATTAATTGTATTTTTCCCATGCTTCTCAACATTCCTGCCACACTGCAATAGTGACATACATTCATGCTAGTTCACAGACAGATATTCTTGGATTTGTACTATTCTTATCCACCTCTGGGTTCACTGTGTTATTCAGTCCTAGATTATTCTCTAGCTTTCTTTCAATTGACATTTACATTCCTAGACTACCCTTTTCAGCCACAAGCCCATTTATAAACCAGCGGCTATTTTACCATCAATTCTACCATTATGAGTTACCATCAATTCTACCATTTCCACACTTTTACAGACAAGTTAATTAAAATTTTGACATACATTAAGCATCACTACTCCTTCACAGAATATCTCATATCTCCTAATAACCTATACTCCAGGTTTTAGCTCCATGAGTTTATTCTTTGTATTTAGTACATACTAATAAGACCATGCAATACTTGTCCTTTTGTGTCTAGCTTATTTCACTCAGCATAATGTCTTCAAGATTCATCCATGTTATCATATATGTGCCAATGTCATTTTTTCTTACTGCAGCATAGTATTCCATCATATGTATATACCAAATTTTATTTATCCATTCATTGGTTGATGGACACTTGGGTTGTTTCCATCTTTTGGATATTGTGAATAATGCTACTATGAACATCAGTGTGCAGATGTCTGTTTAGTGTCACACTTTACAGTTCTTCTGGGTATATTCCAAGCAGAGGAATTGCTGGGTCATATGGCAGTTCTATATTTAGCTTCCTGAGGAACCCCCAAACTGTCTTCTACAGAGGCTGCACCATTTTACAATCCCACCAGCAGTGAAGGAGTATTTCTATTTCTCCACATCCTCTCCAGCACTTATTGTTTTATGTATTTTTTAAAAAATTATGGCCATTCTAAGCAGTCTGAGATGATATCTCATTGTGATTTTGATTTGCATTTCCCTAATAGCTAGTTACATTGAACATTTTTTCATGTGCTTCTTGGCCATTTAGATTTTCTCTTTGGAGAAATGTCTGTTTAAGTCTTTCATCCTTATTTAAATTGGAATGCTTGGTCTTTTATTGGTGAGTTGTATCATCACTTTATATAGAATGGATATGTGGTATACAAGTATTTTCTCCCATTAAGTGGGTGGTCTTTTCACCTTCTTGATGAAATCCTTTGAATCATAAAAGTGTTTAAGTTTGAGGAGGTCCAGTTTATCCAGGTTTTCTTTCATTACTTGTCCTTTCGGTGTAATGTTTAAGAATGCACCACCTACTACCTGGTCTTGAAGCTATTTCCCTGTATTTTTCCTAGTAGCTTTATAATTCCAGCTTTTACATTTAGACACTCTTTTTTTCTTTTGTCTATGGATATCCAGTTATCCCAGGACCATTTGTTGAATAGATTGTTCTTGGGTGGGTTTGACAGGCTGGTCAAAAGTCACTTGACTGTAGATGTGAGCGTCTGGTTCTGAACCATCAATTCAATTCCATTGGTCTGTGTGTCTACCTTTATACCAGTGCCAAACTGTTTTCACTACTGTAGCTAGGTAATATGATTTAAAGTCCAGAAGTGAGAGCCCTCCAATTTTGCTTTTCCTTTTTATGCTTTTCCTGATTATTTGGGGCACCTTACCCTTCCAAATAAATTCGATGTTCATGTTTTCCAGTTTTTAAAAATTGCTAGTGGAATTTTATTGGGTTTACAATGAATCTCTATAACAATTTGGGTAGAACTGACATCTTAATGATATTTAGTCTTCCAATCCTTGAGCATGGAATGGTCTTCCAATTATTTGGTCTTTTTTAATTTAATTGGCAATATATTGTAGTTCTAATTACAATTACTTCACATCCTTGGCTAAATTTAATTCTAAATATTTGATTCTTTTAGTCACTATTGTACATGGAATTATTTCCTGACTTCTTCTGCAGATTGTGCATTACTAGTGGATAAAAACACAACTGATTTTGGTGTTTTGATCTCATATCCTGACACTCCACTGAAATAATTTATTAGCTCTATCAGCTTTGTTGTAGATTTTTCAGGTCTTTCTAGGCAGAGGATAATATCATCTGTGAATAGGAAAAGTTTTACTTTCCCCTTTCTGATTTGGATGCTCTTTATTTCTTTTTCTTGTCTGATTACTTTAGCTAGAATCTCTAGCACTATGTTGAATAACAGTGGTGACAGTGCTCATCTTTTGTTCCCTCAGACCCTGTTCAATTTTTTTCTTTTTTTTGCAATTTTGATTTTGGAGGTCATGTCTTCTAGCATGACCTTTCTTCTGCCTCCTGAAATCTGATGTTATATGCCTCTAATATATTTGTGTGTGTGTGTGAATTTAAAAGTTTATTAGAATTGATTTTTTTAATTTATTAAAATATATCACTCATACATAAACATACATAAACAATAAATGTATAATAGATGTGAACTTACAAAACAAACATGTATAACATCAAACAAACATGTGTAACACCTCACCCTACCACCAATAACTTGTGTGGTTTTTAAACCTTTTAAACTAATGATTAAAGAGCATTATAAAAATATTACTACTGAACAAAATATTTTCCCCTAATCAATTCAATTATTATTATCTTTATATCATTTATATATGAACATACATAAACAATTAAGTGTAGAGTAAACGTTGTGAACTTAAAAAGCAAACATGCATAACATCATAGAGGGGTCCCATACATCAACTCTCCACCAACACCTCGCACAGTCATGAGACATTTGTTACAAACTATGAAAGAACACTGTCAAAATCTTACTACTAATCATAGTTCTTTTCTTACATTTGGTGTGTTTATCCCCCAACCCAGCCTATTATTATTTTTTAAATATATTTTTTTATGACAGAAGTTGTAAAGTTATAAAAATCATGCACATGTGCAGAATTCCCAAACAACATCCCTCCATCAACACACCAAAATGTGGTTTGTCATTTGCTACAGATAAAATAATATCATCTGATTATTACCATGTCCATAGTGTACATTTGGCTCACATTTTCCACACTGCCTCAGTAACAACACAGTGCATCTTTTACACAGATGCAAGAACATTATACCATCACTGCTAATCACAGCCCATAGATCACTTCAGCTATATTTTCCCCATGCTTCTCCACATTCCCAACACCCTGCAGTAGTGATATACATTTGTTCTAGCTACCAAAGGACAGTCTTGCATTTGTAGCATCAACCACAATTCTCACCCACCTTTTGGTTTACTGTGCTATCCAGTCCCTACATTATTCTCAAGTAAACTGTCGATTGGCATTTGCATGACTAGACTACCATTTTCATCACATCCCCATTTATAAACTAGCTGTTACTCACTGTGTGTTACTATCCACTCTATACTTTTCCACACTTTTACAGTAAAGCTGATCAAAACTTCTACATACATTAAACATCAGTAGTCCACTCAGTCCTTTTCTTATATCCTTTAAAAATCTACCACCTACCACCAGGTCTTGAAGATATTTTCCAATTATTTCTTCTAGAAGTTTTATGGTTCTTGATTTTATTTTTAGTTTTTTGATCCATTTTGAGTTGTTTTTTAGATAAGGTGTGAGATAGGGGACTTATTCCTTCTTTCAGCTATGGATATCCAATTCTTTCAGCACCATTTGTTGAATGGATTGTTCTGCCTGAGCTCTGTGAGTTTGACAGGCTAGTCAAAAATCATTTGACCATACCTGTGAGGGTCTGTTTCTGAACCACAAATGTGGTTCCATTGGTCTATTGTGTCTGTCTTTAGGCTAGTACCATGTTGTTTTTAGCACTATAGGTAGGTATTATGATGTAAAGTCTGGAGATGAGGCTTCACTTTTCCTTTTTATCATGTTTCTGGCTATTCATGTCTCTTTACACTTCCAAATAAATTTAATGATCATGTTTTCAATTTTTTCTTTAATACTGGTGGAATTTTAAACGGTATTGCATTAAATCTGGTTATCAGTTTGAGGAGAATTGACATCTTAATAATATTTAGTCTTCCAATCCATGAGCATGGAATGTTCTTCCAGTTATTTAGGGCTCTTTTGATTTGTTTAACATTGAATTGCAGTTTTCTGAATACAAGGGCTTTATATCATTGGTTAAGTTTATTCCTGACTATTTGAGGTTTATCTGTCATATTTTATTTTCACCACACTTTGGACACTTTTAGTTACTTTTATTGACATAATCTTCATTTCTAGACTCTCTTCCAGGCCCCTCTCTCCTGTCTGTTCTTTTCAGGCTCTACACACCCTTTAGTATTCCCTGAAAATCTGGTCTTTTGCTTAGAAATTCTCTCAGTTTCTGTTTATCTGTGAATATTCTAATCTCGCCCGCATTTTTGAAAGACAGTCTTGCTGGATATTAGATTCTTGGGTGAAAGTTTTTTCTTGTATTATCTTAAATTTATCAAACCATTGTCTTCTTGCCTCCATGGTTTCTGGTGAGAAATCAGCACTTAATCTTATTGGGTATCCCTTATATGTTATGCATTGCTTTTCTCTTGCTGCTCTCAGAATTTTCTCTTTGTCTTTGGCCTTTGACATTCTGATGAGTATGTGCCTTGGAGTTGGTCTATTTGGATTTTTTCAGATGTACTGTTGTGCTTCTTGGACATGGATATCTGTGTCCTTCAATAGGGTTGGGAAATTTCTACCATTATTTCTTTAAATATTCCTTCTGCCCCTTTTCCCTTCTCTTCTCCTTCTGGGACACCCATGACACATGTGTTTGCATGCTTTTTGCTGTCATTTAGTTCCCTGAGACCTTGTTCAATTTTTTCCATTCTTTTCTTCATCTCTTCTTTTGTATGTTCACTTTCAGAGGCCATTTCTTCAAGTTCATCAATTTTCTCTTCTGCCTCCTCAAATCTGCTATTATATGATTCCAATGTTTTTTTAATTTCATTGATTGCACCTTTCATTCCCATAAGATCTGCTACTTTTGTACGGATGCTTTCAAATTCTTCTTTGTGCTCATCCAGTGTCTTCTTTTTTTTTTTTTTTTTTTAAAGATTTATTTATTTATTTATTTAATTCCCCTCCCCTCCCCCGGTTGTCTGTCTTCTGTGTCTATTTGCTGCGTCTTGTTTCTTTGTCCGCTTCTGTTGTCGTCAGCGGCACGGGAAGTGTAGGCGGTGCCATTCCTCGGCAGGCTGCTCCCTCCTTCGCGCTGGGCGGCTCTCCCCATGGGTGCACTCCCTGCGCATGGGGCTCCCCTACGCGGGGGACACCCCTGTGTGGCACGGCACTCCTTGCGCGCATCAGCACTGCGCGTGGGCCAGCTCCACACGGGTCAAGGAGGCCCGGGGTTTGAACCGCAGACCTCCCATGTGGTAGACTGATGCCCCAACCACTGGGCCAAAGTCCGTTTCCCCCAGTGTCTTCTTAATAACCTTAACCTCTTTAGCCATCTCATTTAATTTATTATGGAGATTCGTTTGAACATCTATGATTAGTTGTCTCAACTCTTTTGTGTCGTCTGGAGGTTTCTCTTATTCCTTTGACTAGGCCATAACTTCCTTTTTCCTGGTATGGATTTTAATTTTTTGTTGGTTTCTTGGCATCTGGCTTACTAGATGTATTTAATTTGTGCAGTTTCTCCCTTTAGTTTAGGGCTTTCTTGCGCTTTCTCCCTTGCTCGTTGTATAGTAGGAGCTGAGGATGTAGTTAGTCCTGTAAGCTACAGAGGCTGAAGATGCCCATTTTGCCCCAGGAACTAATGAAGCTTCTCCCACATTTCTCCTCTGCCAGGGGTAGAGACAGAGTTGCAGATGTGTGTGATAATCTAAGTCATGGAGGCCAAGACCCTCTGTGATTCCCCGGAGAGACTGACGAAGCTTCATGCCCCTTCCTCACCTGCCTAGGGTAGGGATGGAGCTGCAGATATGAGCAGCAATCCAAAATGACAGCAGTTGCCCAGGTAGACTGACATAGCACTGTCCCCCCTCTCTCTTCCAGGGGTGGGGACAGACCCCCTGGAGTGCCCAACAATCTAATCCATGTGGGCCAAATATGCCTGCCCTTGCCCTGAGAGGCTGAGGGAGTACTGACCCTTCTGCCCTTCAGAGTGTGGGGATGGAGCCACAGGTGCCCACCAGTTCAGTCCAAAGCTGAGGAAATACCATTCCTCTCCTATCCTGTTAGGGGTAAGGGTGGATCCACAGGCATGTAACAGTTCAGTCCATGCAGGTTGAGAGTGCCTGCCACTGCATGGAGAGGTTGAGGAAATACCAAGATAGAAAGAGAAATAAACTTGTAAAAAGGTAAACATGTTAGAAAAGGAATGAGGAATCTGGAATCAGATTGCTTCGATCCAAATTCACAGTCTATCATGTATTACTAGTATGAAATCAAGTGTGTAATTTAACCTCTCTATTCCTAAATTTTTTATGTAACAATTATGTAAACTAGAGCTTCTTTAAAAAAATACATTTAAAAAAGTTATATGTATTACCTTCTTTATTCTCACAACTACCCTTAGATTATTAGGTTATTATTGCATCCAATTATTGAAGAGGAAATTTAGAAATAGAGGCTCTTCCCTGTGGCTCTTGCCCACTCTGACTTCCATGTATCCCCCTTTAAGGCCTCTGTAATCCAGATTAAGGCCCACTGTCCCGCCTACTTCACTTGGCCCACTTTAACAATAACATCTGCACTAAGCCCTTTTATCATGTGTTTGTACTGACAGTGATGTGATTCAAGAACATTTCTAAATCAGGGTAGTAATTCTACATACCATATATATGTATGAGTACTTATGTATGTATGTATAAAACTAAAGCTGGCCATTTAACATTTTTGCCTTATTTTTACATTTCAAAATTAGGATAACTTCTTTTTCAAAGGGTTATCATGCAAATCAAAATTAAAAATATTGTTAAATTATTTTTAGGCTTAAAATAGAAAACACATGCAATCATTAGTATAGGGAGCAGTATGGGTGGTAATATTTGTAGTAGGTAGTTACAATAATAAAATATAGCACTAAGTATCACATACTGTAATCATGTAGGCAGAATATATTAAATTTTTTAAAGTTTTTTTTTTTAGATTTATTTATTTATATCTCTCACCTTCCCCGCCGCCCCCCCCAACCTGGTTGTGTGCTCTCTGTGTCTATTTGCTGCATCCTCTTTGTCCGCTTCTGTTGTCGTCAGCAGCACTGAAATCTGTGTCTCTTTTTGTTGCGTCATCTTGTTCTGTCAGCTCTCTGTGTGCACGGTGCCATTCCTGGGCAGGCTGCACTTTCTTTCACGCTGGGCGGCTCTCCTTACAGGTGCACTCCTTGCGCGTGGGGCTCCCCTATGCGGGGGACACCCCTGAGTGGCAGGGCACTCCTTGCGCGCATCAGCACTGTGCGTGGGCCAGCTCCACACGGGTCAAGGAGGCCCGGGGTTTGAACTGTGGACCTCCCATGTGGTAGATGGACGCCCTAACCACTGGGCCAAGTCTGCCGCCAGAATATATTAATTTTATTCAAGTTTTTAGGCCATTTGGACTGGATTTCAACATTCAAGTAAGACTCCATAAAATAGAAAATGGAGCATGATGTGTGTTTGGGAGAAAGACTAGATTAGCGAGGGTGCAAACTATGGTATGCAGAACAATGTAAAAGAAGATGAATCAAGGTAGTTTCAAGCTAAATCACAAAGTACTTCAAATGGTATGCTAAGTTATTACTTAAAGTTAACTCCCATATATGCTGTTAGATGTTGGAGTGAGACAGTTGGGTTGCGGAGGCCAGCGATTGCAGGCAAGGATTTATTGAGAAAATCCAACAGGAAGGGGTCTGAAGGTAGAGACTTGAGCCCACCCCGGCAGAGGCAGTCGTGAATTTACACAGTACCTCCACAGGCAGAAGCAGGCTTAGCCAATGGGGGGGGTTCGGGATTGGCTAAGACCTGGGGCCTATAGGGATGGCGGGGGGGGGGGTGTGGGCGAGGGGCAGTGACTGGTAGGAGTGCGGGAGGGCTTGGTGGGATGTTGAGGCTCCTTTGTCTATTCTTGTGAGGAAATGAGCTGTATCTGGACACGTAGCCTCTGGATGGGGGGCCGTTCTTGGCCGCCCATCCACAGTGGCGCAGGTTAATAATAAACTTGCAGCGTCTGCGAGTTGTGGCTGTTATGGGGGCTAGGGAAGGGACCTAGACCTGTCCTGTGCACTGAAGTCCTTCTATCAAAATAAGTTACTAAAATATTTTAAAAAATAATATGTTGAGGTCCCTTCTGGTAATGGTAGCAAATTGGGTTTTATTGGTAATTTTTAAAGATAGTATTTTATGGACAAAATTTACTAGCAACAAGCTAGCCTAGGAATTGATTTCTACTCCCGGTCAACTATCTTATGGTTTTATCATAAAAATGCATTAAGTAAATATCTTAACATATATGGCCTTTAAAATCCTATCTTTACAGCAATGATATATACTTTTATCCCAGCTAGGGAAAATTAAATTATGTATGTGAAAGCATCTTAGCGATTGCCGAGTGCTATTTCAAAGCAAATACTAATTTTCTGTGTCAGCTGGGCTGAGGTAATTTTCAGTCCTAATTCCATAACCAGTTAATACAGCACTATAACTCAGTTGATAAAGGCCCCAAGTGTGAGTATGAAGCCAACCAGTAATCAAGAGACTTCTTAGATTAACTGAGATGCAGGTTTCAAAGTGACCTAGAGATGAAGGGATTTCTTAATGTGTTCAGCATGTACTTTGTGAAAGTCTTTTGCTCTGACCCCACAGGAATGATGAAGTCACCACTTTTGTGCCTTTTCATTGAAAACTTACGACCCTCAGTTTGTCAAGGTTTTGTGCTCCAAGCGTAGGAGTCCTACTGAGTAGTCTAGAAACATATTAGATGACACTGAATAGGATTGTCTGACCTAAGAAAAGTTTTAAATTACCCACATTTTCTTGGGGACCTGAGGCCCACAGATCTCAGCTCAGGACGTGAGCCAGGAATCAGTTGTGCCAGTGTTCACGCATCCTCCCGCTTTCTGTCAATAATATCCTTATTGCTTCCAAGCTAATGCATTCGCTGTCACTGTTTACTCATCAGTCCATGTCTCAGAGAAAGAGTCAAGCCAGAGAAGTGCCAATTACAACCCTGCTGGAATCCGACTCCAGGTCCACCATGGTTACAGCTCCCATAGAATAAATTTTGAATCACATGTAGGTTAAATTTCATAGACACAGGCAAATTCTACCAAACAAAATGAAATTTCAAACAACCGATAAATTATTATGGAGTGCAATGCTTTAAACTTCGTTTTCTTTGAATTGGCCAAATTGGCCATGACCTAATCAATTACATTAACCTATTCATTCTCTCTACTGGTTTCACTCTAAATCAGCATTTCCACTCAATATGCCTTTTTTTGAGAGCTTATGGTAATCTTGTAGCGACTATAAATATGAATAAGAGTTTCTGCTCTGGAAGAGCATTTAGTTTAAAGGCAACAAGAGTCAAGCAAAAATATAACCGCAGAGAAAGAGACAAAGCTGAATAAGCACGTAGCCTGGGATGTCAATCTATACTGGGTAACAACATATCTGGAGTGTTGAAACACCCTAGAGAATATAAGAATTGAAACACTGTGTGTCCAGTACACCGAGAGTACTCTTAAGGGTAGCTGGAAGGAATGCTTTGATAAGTCACTGGGAAAGGGCAGATAAGAGCTCTGAGGGGAATATTGTCTAGACTGAACTGCTTCTAATTTGGATGACTTGTAGGGCTTTTATTTTACTTGGTATAGCATACACACTGGGATCCAGAGCTGAACTGCTTCAAATGACTGTGGGGGGACTGAGTGCCACCAGGGGTGTCCTTCTCTTGTGTCTTTACTCTATGTGGTTCTGCTCTTATAAATACAAATTAAACAAGTCTTAAGATTTAGCCTTTGCGTCATTTCTCCTCAAAATGCTTATCCTATTATATTATCAGCTAATAAAATTGCTTCATAATTTAATGTTAATATATTAATAGAAGCAAAGGGAGTGGAATTCACTGGCATTTCTATCAATAAGTCTACAGACTCCCATTCACCTGAATTCCATTTTCTCACCCTGCCTTCCTAGTGCAGTACGGTAGAATCTCTGCTCCTCTCAAGTGGATGCATCTCTGCTTGTGCTCTGGATCTCATTCCTTTCTCCTTCTGTAGTTCCAACTTCTTCATTTATCTAGTGTTGTATCTCTCTCTCCCCTCTCTCTTCCTCACTCTAACTTCCCTATCCTCTCCACCTTTCCACCATCCTATTCTGGATTATTCCCTTAGAATAAGAAAAGATTCTCTACCTGTCATGGGCTAAAAAGCTCTATATAACCTGTGTGACTTGGCACCTGGCCTCTCCTGCAAAGTCATCCCATCTTCTTACCTTCTCCCACTAAATACAGCCACTCTCTGGTTCTCGGAACAACTGAGTTCTTACTCAATGTGGACCTTTCTATTTGTTGCACCCTCAACCTGGAATGTCATCCTCCACATCAATTATGCAGGCTTTTTTACATGCTTTCAGCAGGAAAAACTTAGGTCTTCACTCTAGCAGTTGGTGGTTGGTTACTTCAGTCAGGAATTCACATTAAATCTAAATCCACTGCTTATTAACACTTAGGCATCCTATCCTCTTTTCATTGCTAGAAATTTTGCTAACAATATAGGAATTAGAAATGAGTTTTCACTGGCAAGGTGTTCATGATATGTGGATTAGCAAAGTTATTTTAGAGTCATCACCAGCCTTTAAAAGAAAAGGTATGTGAATATAATAAGATCTTTACTCTTCACCTTTTAGAGAGACACTTGACAATTGATTATGAAATGCCACTGTTTAAAAAGATTTTATCTCTTATAATGACTGTAAAGTTAAATGAATTCTCATGGTAGATTGGTTATCACATCTGTATTTAAGAACAATTTCATTCAAAGTTTAACAAGAGCAACTAAAAAGACAGAAACTGAGACATTATAGATTAAAGAAAACCATTGTACAGCATTTTTTGTTTCTATGTGCTAGGATATTTGACCTAATAAGTTATTATATCGAGAACCTCCACACAGCTTACTGTCTAAAGTCAAGCTATCCCTTTCCTTTCATGGCATAATATTATTTTTAGATGCTTTTTTCCAGGTAAGTAGCTTCATTTTTCATTATAGGAACTGTCTAATCAACCCATCAACCATTCAATAGAATGCATCAACAGACATTTTATGCCTTAAGACATTTTGATCCTCTCATTACAAAATCCTTGCCTTGATATTTCCATTAATCCTAAACTAATATACATTTTTCTTACCCAATCTTATTCAAGTCCTGTCATTGAAAAACCTACCTTAAGGCAAGTTTCAAGTTCTCAATAAAAATCTGATCTTGTTCTTCCCCAATCCACACTATGTCCCAGTGATAGTCTCTATTACTCAGGTGAGAATACATTAATCTCTGTCTTATCAACAAGTTGTGTTGGTATGTGGGGAGCCAGCATGTAACTGGATGTAATGGAATATGATCTGAAAGTTGTTCATTTTCATTGGGTAGGAAGTTTGAGAGGGAATAGCTAGTCCTCAACTATATCTAAATTTTGGCAGCTACCAACATTTGCCAAAAAAGAACTAAATACTCATTTATGACCAAGTTAATTTGGTGCAGTTTTTATCAATGTTTAAACTTAAATGTCAGACTTCAATATGGCCTTCCATAACCACTGAATCAGAAGATGCCTTCCCCAGTTAGTCACCATTTCATAACCTGTTAGTTTTCTTCACAACTCTTACTACAGTTAACTTATTTTGTTTGTGGGTTTATTTTTTCTTTATGATTTTATTGTTTGCTTGATCATTCATTCAGTCATTCCACAAATATATGAGACCCTAAGTGTCAGGTAACATTCTGGGCAATGGGGACCCTAGTACAAAATACACCCCAATTTCCTGACTTCTTTTTTTTCTCTTTATTTTTTTTAAAGACTTTTTAAAGATTACGTAACTGTTAGATAAAAAAATATAGGGGATTCCCATATGCCCCACTCCATCCCCCTCCCACACTTTCCCACATTAACAACATCCTCCATTAGTGTGGTGCATTAGTTACAATTGATGAACACATTTTGGAGCTTTGGCACTAAGTGTGGATTATAGTTTGCTTTATAGTTTAAACTCTCTCCCACATATTTTTGTAAGTTATGGCAAGATGTATAATGGCCTATATCCATCAGTATCCATCACTGCAGCATCATCATTCAGGACAATTCCCATGTCCTGAAAATGCCACCATATTACACCTATTTTTTTAAAAAATACTTAGGTTATATAAATGTTACAAAGAAAATACAGGGAGTTCCCATGCCCCGCTCCCCACGCCTCCCATATTTTCTCGTATTGGCAACCTCCTTCATTAGTGTGGTACATTCGTTGCAATTGCCCTGTCTTCTTGACACACTCACTTCAGAAGAGCCAGGCCTTTATTTTGTTCACCCTTGGCTCCCAAGAGCAAGGACAGTACCAGCACATGTTAGTTTCTCTCCATAAAAAAAAGTTTGAATGAATGAGTAAATGTATAAATGAGTGTCCATTGAAATTAAAGAGTATCCATTGAAATTAAAGACAATACATTAGTAAGATTAAAGACAGTATCCACTGCAAGTAAAGACAATAGCCTAGCCTGCACAGGTGTGCCAGGTTTTGTCAGGTGGGTCAGCCCTCAGGCTCCTCAGGTGGGCCTGCTCCAGCGCCTTCCTTTCTGCTGGCAGGGGCTGCTCTGGCCTTTCTCCAAGCGGGCCTGGGATCAGAACTGCTTACAACCGTGAGCAAGAGGAGGGGCCAGGTGGCTTCCTAATACACTATTTATTGGCTTCCTTCCCTTTGTCAGCTCACTTTATTCCTCTGTTACAGTTTCCTGCACCTCCCAAACAAACCACTTACACTAGTATCCTATAAAGCAGATCTGCTTCTGGGGGTCTCCAAATCAAGTCAGTTTCTACATATCTTGTTCTTTTTTTTTTAACATTTTTTTAATTGATTTTGTAATAATATTACATTAAAAATATATATGTGAGGTCCCATTCAACCCCACCCCCCCACCCCACCTCTCCCCCCCCCCCCCCCAGCAACACTCGTTCCCATCATCATGACACATCCATTGGATTTGGTAAGTACATCTTTGGTCACCTCTGCACCTCATAGTCAATGGTCCACATCATGGCCCATACTCTCCTCCATTCCATCCAGTGGGCCCTGTGAGGATTTACAATGTCCGGTGATTGCCTCTGAAGCACCATCCAGGGCAGCTCCATGTCCCAAAGACGCCTCCACCTCTCATCTCTTCCTGCCTTTCCCCATACCCATCAGCCACCATGTCCACTTTTCCCAATCCAATGCCACCTCTTCTATGTGGACATTGGATTGGTTGTGTCCATTGCACCTCTATGTCAAGAGGAGGCTCAGATTCCACATGGATGTTGGATGCAATCCTCCCACTTTCAGTTGTAATCACTCTAGGCTCCATGGTGTGGTGGTTGTCCTTCTTCAACTCCATCTTAGCTGAGTGTGATAAGTCCAATAAATCATATTGTAGGTGCTGGAGTCTGTTGAGGCTCAGGACCTGGCTATCACATTGTCAGTCCAGAGATTCAAATCCGCTAAATATATCTTAAACCCCAACATTAACTGCACCTCCATCACCTTAGCATGAAAGTCTTATGAAGGAAGATCCCATCTGAGTCCAGATTCATCACACATAAACACCAGTTCCAAAAAGGGGCCATCTGACCTGGTAGTTAACCCTATCGGCCATGACCATAACTCCCATGGGTCTCTTTAGCCCTCGAAGGAACCGATATCTGGGGGTTGTATCTGCTTTATCTGTCTCTCTGACTCTGCTCAGTTGTGCATGAGGGCAATCCTTCTGCCAGCCTCCAGACTCTTTTTTAGAAACTCGTAGCCATATAAACTCATTTCTCTTTTCCATTTCCCCCTTACTTTAGGTCAAACAGCATTTTAAAGTCATGTTATTTTATGTAGACAGGGATATTCTGCTGATCCACATTGAACCTTCCATTCAAGGTCATTTTCCAGTTGCATCATCAGTTGGTAGTTGATAGTGGTCCCTCGGTGCCAGGGAGGCTCATCCCCGGGTGTCATGTCCCATGCTGGGGGGAAGGCATTGCATTTACATGCTGAGTTTGGCTTCGAGACTGGCCACATTTGAGTAACATGAAGGCTGACAGGAGGAAATTCCCAGGCACAATGTTGCTCTAGGCCTTGTTCTTATTTTAGGCTTATCAGCTCACAAGCATAGTCATTAGCATCAGGGGCTCACTGTTGAACCCTCACTCCCTCCCGGTCCCCGCTGCTGCACCTGGGAGACTATCGCTGCTCCCCTAGGGACCACGACAGAACACCATTGGCCAGGAACCCAGTACCCCCCCTGCTGTGGTTTTTAATTGTTGCCACTATGAGTATATCCAAACATTACCATGCACCCTGGACATATGTTCTGTACAGCTCCCTGTCAGCCATATATTACCTGTCATTGGTATCCCATACCAGTATCCCTCCATTGCCATTGTTGAAACACTCTGTGATCCAGAACTCCCCGAAATTTGAAGCCCAATATAATGTCATGGTCCCTTACTAGGGAATGGCATATAGCGATGGATTTAAGGGTTAGATAAAGAACTTGGATAAAGTTAGATAAAGAACTTAGATAAAGAATGTTGACTTGAAAAAATTCTACATCATATCTTTCCCCCCCCCCCCCCCAATTATTCAGCTTCTCTTCACAGGAGTCCTAGACCACAGCAATGCATATATATAATATACAGCACTCCCATACATCCACCACAAAACCTTTTTCCTTCCACAGCGATACTCTTACACCCTATTCATATCATATTTACTTAACGTGATGTACAGAGTCTGAGACATTAGCTTTCTAACAAGGTGACATCTGTGCTTACATTATGGTGCATACTTTAGGATATACAGTTCTTTACATTCTTAGTTATCCTATGTTTTACATTATGGTTTACATTATCAGTCTGTCATCTCCTATATGCTATGGTGTAATATTACATGTTTTATATCCATCCTTGTGTACTCTCAAGAAACTCCTCTCTTATCCCCCATTTACCTTGGTTCCACACATTTAACGTCCATTTTCCCTTCCACCTTGGTGCCCACAGTGACAGCCAACCTCCGTTTCCTGAGGAGCCACTTCCAGAGATAGATGGAATAGTGTTCAGGACCTAACTTGCTCAACTGCCCCAATGCCCTGGGAGCCACCCTTTCTCTCGAGGGATACAGTTCCCTCTATTTGGTGGCATTAGTCCTCCCCAGGATGTGGGTCCATCCCCACTCTCACTACTTGGGTTTCTACCCCATGGTGACACCCACTCTGGCAGAATGAGCATTCAGACATTCCCCAGGAGCCCGTCCTGCATCAGACCCCCCCTCCGAGCATTCTAAACAGGTAACCCTCTTTATTTTATTTTGATATCTTGTTCTTGATAGATGTGTGTGTTGGGTACGAAGGCACACTTAGAAGAGGCACTAGGGAGGACCTAATGTGCAGAGCTGGGTCTTGAAAGAGGATCTCAATGTATTGATCAACTCACTCGTTCTCCTTTCACATGTAATCTTCTCCCCCTTCAAAGCTCTTTGAACTATTTCCCAAAGGGAATCTTGGCCCTCATTTTCCTCTCTATTAATTCTAATTCGCTCTCATCTTCAGCATCCATTTTAAAGGCTTCTTTAGTTTCACCTGGAGAAGAATGACACACAGCCCGTTCCCATTATCTTCAGTCTCAGATGCCAGACTCATCTACACATTGCAAAGACTTTCTCAAAGAACTTTTGAACATCCACCTATTATTGGATATATTCATGTAATAATTACCACTTTTATATTCTCTTTGTGTATTTATCTTAGGCTATTTAATGATGGTCCTGGATTATACACTGTTAATGTTTATTTGTTGAGTCACAACCTTAATTGGTATAGCCCAATGTCCTTGATAGTGTTATATAAAATAGTTAATTCCCATTGCACTAATGAAAACCATTATCCCTCATCACCAAAAAGCAATAATTATCTTCCTACACATTATATTATAAAAACAAATTACCTTTACTTTGGCTTTTAATACCCCAAACATAAAATATTAATGCACACAAATACCTAAAATAATGTAAATATATACTACTTGATTATAGCATGATGATAGACAAATACGGGTCTAGTTTTTAACAAATAAAATGGAAATATTAAAATTCAAATTTAGAAAACATGTTTTAAGAACCAATTCACTCTAAGAGTTTGAAATCTAAAGAAATTCTTCAAATAATCAGCTTATTGATGAAATAAACTTGCTATTTTTATTATAATACATTTAATTAAACATGACTTTGCAGGACCACACTTACTTATTGTGGCTGTCAACCATTAGGTCTTAATACCCAAAGAAGTATCTATATTATTATTTTTTTTCCATCCTTGTGTACTCTTTTTTTTTTATTCATTTTTTAAAAAATATTACATTCAAAAAATATGAAGTCCCATTCAACCCCACCATGCCCACGACCCCTCCCCCCACAGCAACACTCTCTCCCATCATCATGACACATCCATTGCATTTGGTGAGTACATCTCTGGGCATCGCTGCACCTCATAGTTAATGGTCCACATCATAGCCCACACTCGCTCACGTTCCATCCAGTGGGCCCTGGAGGGATCTACAATGACCCATAATTGTCCGTGAAGCACCACCCAGGACAACTCCAAGTCCCGAGAAGTATCTATATTATTGACATGCATGTAAATTCATGTACCTATAAATTGGTAAACCAAAACTAGTATCTCAGTAATTCAAGGGTACATTATTGATTAATTCATTTCCATTTATATTCATCTTTTAAATAAAGTGTATTTTAAGTCTAGTATTGTCAGCAATTGTTCATTTAGAACTTCACTTGGTTACTACATAGAATAGAGAACTTTAAAGATCAACAATAGGACTTATAATTAGAAATGTTGGGAAATTTCATATTCCTTCATATTGTGAAAGAGATTAGTTTTCAAAATATTATCATGCCATTAAAAGAAAGAGGTTTAGCTATTTGGAAAGTCTTTTTCTATGAATTTGGATTGGAGGGTATAAAATATTGAGACAAAAATTTCCTATTTATATATGTCAGAATATTGCATTCTTGGGGTGGGAAAGGAATAGGGAGAAGTAAAATAAATATATAAGTGCTGGTGTTTTTAAAACATGTCCCTCAAATTCTTTGACAGTCCTCTTATAAAGAGGTGGGTCAACAATCTCTCTGCTTGAACCTGAGGTGATTTGTGACTGCTTTAACCTAAAGAATAATATATCCTATGACTTCTTAGGATTGGGGAATAAAATATGGACTAGAGTAGACTTACTGGTGTTCTACTATAGAATTATTGTGACTCTGGAAATGGAAGAAATTGTATCACTGATGTGGAGACAGTGGCCGCAGGAGTTGCTGAAGGTAAGGAGAGAGAAGAAGGGGTGTCACATGGGGCATTTTTGGAACCTGGAGTTGTCCTGAATGATATTGCAGGGACAGATGCAGGACATTATATACCCTACCATAATCCACTTAATAGACTGGGGGAGAGTGTAAACTACAATGTAAACTGTAATCCATAGTGTAACAGTGCTCCAAGATGTGCTCACCAAATGCAATGACTGTGCCACACTGATGAGCGAGGTTGTTGATGTGGGGGAGGCGGGTTGTGGGGAGTGGGGCATATGGGAACCTTCTATATTTTTTAAGGTAACAGTTTGTGTGATCCTTGTATCTGTTAAAAATAAATAAAAATGTATTTTAAAACTGAAAAAAAAGTCTATGTAGCTTCTATGTGGTCCCCTTGGAGAGTTTGTTCTGTAGCACGCCCTTCACAGTGAGCTTCCTGTCTGAACTTAAGCACCTGTGCTAACGCTTTTGTAAGAAATCAAGCCATCTGTAGTGATCATAGGCAGGTGCTGAAGTCCAAGCCAAAATCACACCAGACACATGTGTAGAGACGCTGCCAGAAGACCCAGCTCCTGGTTATCTAGTCACCTTCAATGTTGGAGTCAGCCAGCTGATGGTACAGCTCTCCTGGGGTAGAGACAAGCCCTCTCTGCTATGATCTTCCTAAATCCTTGACATACAGATTCTAAGAACATGCAAAAATGGTTTTTTATGCAACTAAATTTGGGATGGTTTGTTACACAGCACCACTAACCAAAACTATGACTGAATTCAACCAATGTTTATAAGAATACAAATAAAACTGGTCTGGTGGTACAGATCCATAATAGTATCACATGACATGTTAATATTACTATGACATTTTATCATCAGAAAGGACCAGTGATTGTACATTATTTCAATTTTGTAGATGGTGAAAATGAAGAATAAACAGAGTAATCATCGATACTGGATGGAGGATTCAAAAGGTAGGTGATTAAACTAGTTTGCTTTCAATATTTTAAATTAAAGATAGTCTTGGACAAATTTGCATAAGATATGTAATTTTGTGTATGTGTGTTGTCAGTCTTCATGGTGACACAGACATGCATTCTCTATTCTTACTCCTATATTCCCTATCATAATACCAGTTGTGACATCTACTTATAAAAATAGAATATGTGCTGGGGTTAGAGTGACTCATTTAAGTTGGATAAAGGGAACAAAGTACTTAGTACAGTGTACAGTGCTTAGCATGTAGAAAGTATTAGAAACAGCCAAATAGTTATTATTATTTTTATTACTATTATTATCTCCAGAAGATACCTATTTTTAAAATGTTATAATAAAATGTCTCTGCAGGAGAGGTATGATTTAAATATAAAAGAGTATTTGAATAAAGAACTGGTAGTTTCTTTGAGGTTTTGTCCGGTAGTAGAATAACATGAGTAGCTTTCTCAAATTCATTGTCATAGTAGAAAGTATAGGAAACCAGACCCTATGTAGGCGTTGGGCCTTTTTTTTTTAATAGAAGCAAATAACTTTAATCTTTCCAACAACCCTTGAAGTATATACTATTATTCCCCTTTTACAGATGAAGGAATTAGCGTTTTGAATCTTTAATTTGTTTAGTGGAAACCAGGTTTGTCTGCATAGTACGCCCTGTAGCAAAGTACTCCATTTCATCATGTGCTTTCAATAGTTTCAAATATGAGTTTTAATTTCATCTGAACTAGTTTGCCATGGTATGTTGTTTAAAATAGAGATATATTTAGTTCTTTTAGGTATACACATGTGTGTTTTTGTTTATGTGTGTGTAAACAAAAGTAGCCAAACGAAGTAATTCTGAAAACTCTGAAAATTAACAGAATTTTGATTCAGAGACCCAAATTTGAATTTTCATTTCTCTCAAGGGGTTTGTGTTCTGAAGAAATCTAATGTGAAAACTTGTACTTTAACAAATTCTTTGGTATTCTTTTTGAACAAGAAACCCGTAAGTTTTCAAATGTATTAGCTGCTCCTATTATTTCTCTTACATCTTATGTAAGCTAAATATTTAAAATAGAGCATATTTTGGTGTGTATAAATATGTATAAATATTTTAAAAATATTTTCCAGAATTCTAGAACAAAAACAAGTAACCCCTAACTGCTAGGATTTGAGAAAAATAAACTGACCTTCAGTATTAAATACATTTGCTAGTGCTCACTCTCATTCTCCTTTTTTAAAAAAAAGTAGAGATAAAATTTTATTGATTCTCTAGAGTAGTAACAAATCTCCTGAGCATAAACCTTAAATGATACTTTTTGTTGTTCATATGGATGATTTGGCATAATGTCAGCAAAATATTCTATTTCTCCAACCCATACCCTTAGTTTCATATAGAGCCAAAATATCGATTTAGTTCTACAGAAGTTAAAACAGAATTATAATTTCAATGGTTTTTTTATTCATTCAGTATCCTCTTTGGCTATAAAACCAACACTAGGAAAATCTTTATATTGACACAATCTTAACATCAATAGATACATTGTGCCAATGTTGCCTGGTAATAATCTTTGGCTCTGAAGCTCAGTGTTCTATGTAAACTCAGATTTGGTTCTAAATAAACATAGTAATAACATAACGATAGAGTCATCAAATCCATTATATGTTACCCTCTTCTAGTTTGTATAAAAGTAAACTATAGGTTCATTTTCTCCTCCAATGTATTAAATTCACCATTTTGGTGAAGTTTTAAAAGCAACTCATTCTGTTGTGCATTTCACTTTCATTTTGATGAATCATCTAAAAAAAGAAAAGTGAAATGCCATGATGGTAGGGAGTTTCTCTCTGAAGACCATATGCTATTTGGCTGAGATTAAAAATAAAAATTAAAAAAAAGCATACAGTTGTTTGAACAAATTTCCTTCTCTCTCTCCTGCTACTACCCACATGAACAGTCAATCTGCAAAAATTCACTAACTCCTCCTACAAAACGCATTTTGCGGGGGTGACTAGTAATCTATCTTACTTATCACACCATTTACCCTCAAAGGTTTTTGTTGCTTTTGCACCTTGATGGTTATGTGAAGGTAGCTAATTATGTGCTTTATCACATTGAGTCAAAGTCTGAATCCCTTGTCATTACAGCTGTGTTTTTCCAATAAATTCCACCCACTTCCTAGGGGCATGTTCTAGATGGAAGGCGATGGTTTGGAAAGTGAGGTGAGTACTTTCCAATTTTTAAATAGCCAGTCAGAGCAAGGCAACAGTGATGTTGCCCCATTCCCACAGGAACTGATCTTAGTTGCATTTACCTTATTTCTCTTCCAACCAGCATCCTGAGTAGCTTTCACTACAGCCTGTAACATTTCTGTGGCTACCTGCTGGAGTGTTTTCTTTCTCTGTTAACTTCCCATACCTGATGACACCAAAGTTCATACCAGGGCAAATTTGCCTGCTGTTTCTTTCAATTTGCACCTTCTTGACTCCAAGGGAGTCTATTATTGTCCTTGGAAATTCACTTCTAGCTTTTGTATTGTCAGAAGAAAAAGTCAAACCCTAAGCCAGTCTCAAAGTACTAGTCCTGTGGGGGAAAAGCCATGAGTTGTGTATCATCCATTGGCTCAAAAATTTGACAGATGAACAGATTTTGAAGCTGATACTTGCTGTTTGAGATTTTCCATAACTCTGCAATTGTCCCCAGAAAACCTAACTGATGTATGTAAACACCTTGAACAAGCTTATGTTTTTGTGACTGTTCAAACTGGCATTCCGTAATATTAGTGAAACTGTTTGCACTAATTTCAATTAATCATAGCTCTTATTTATTAATTATTTAAGTATGTTATGGATAATTAATATAGTTACTTTATTAAAGTAATTATAATTCATATAATTTAATATATAAATGATTTTGCACTATCAGTTTTAACTG
Source organism: Dasypus novemcinctus (assembly GCF_030445035.2). Classification (NCBI taxonomy): domain Eukaryota; kingdom Metazoa; phylum Chordata; class Mammalia; order Cingulata; family Dasypodidae; genus Dasypus; species Dasypus novemcinctus. Next base: position 125,097,539 of record NC_080682.1, read on the forward strand.
AGATTTAATAAAAATAAAATAATTTCTTTTCTGTGTATCTATCCTTTGCTTCACTTTTCAATTGTGATTTTTTAAAAAGATTTATTTATTTATTTATTTATTTATTTCTCTCCCATGCCCACTGCCCCCCCCCCCCACCCCAGTTGTCTGTTTTCTGTGTCTATTTGCTGCGTCTTCTTTGTCAACTTCTGTTGTTGTCAGCGGCACAGGAATCTGTGTTTCTTTTTGCTGCATCATCTTGCTGTGTCAGCTCTCTGTGTGTGCGGCACCATTCCTGGGCAGGCTGCACTTTCTTTCACTCTGGGCGGCTCTCCTTATGGGGCGCACTCCTTGTGTGTGGGGCTCCCCTATGCGGGGGACACCCCTGGGTGGCACAGCACTCCTTGCGCACATCAGCACTGTGCATGGGCCAGCTCCATACGGGTCAAGGAGGCCCGGGATTTGAACCGCGGACCTCCCATGTGGTAAGCAGATGCCCTAACCATTGGGCCACATCCACAATCACATTAAAGATTTAAAATACAGATAAACAAATATAGCACATAATAACATTAAATAACCTTGTGCCTTTATTTACTTTCAGAACTTAGTTGAAGGACTGCATGCCCCTGTGCTGGGAATAACAACTAGGATTAGTCTGCCTTAGGAAAGAGGGTCTTTTTTAAAAAAACGTTTTGTCCTGTTTTGTTTGCTTCTTTGTTTCAAGTATTACTCAAGGCCACTGCTTTCTTGACTGGCAGCATCAGTATTCCAATGACATTTTAGGGAGAAAGAAATGTACCCTGGGAAACCGTCATGTTGGTCCTTTTTTTTTTTCAAGTTTTAGATTATAGAAGAGTTACATGAAAAATACAGGGGATTCCCAAATAGCTCACCTATTAATAATATCTTACATTAGTGTGGTACATTTGTTACAGTTGAAATACTGAAGTATTGTACTAACCAAGGTCTATAATTTACATTATGGTTTACAGTTTACACTGTGCAATTTTATAGGTTTTGACAAATGTGTAATATACTTATCTGTCATTGTAATATCATGCAGAACAATTCCAATGCCTTAAAATGCCCTATGTCCACTTAGTCTTCTGTCATCCTCCCCTCAGTACCTCTGGTAATCATTATCTTTATATATCACTGTTACAAGTTCTTCATTGCTAGAATAATAATGTCTTCTTTAGTGCATAGTTGCATTCTCCCCTTATGTTTGTTCATTCTTCCATCTTGAGGATTTTGGGGATTGTGATTCCCGCTCTGCTTCTAACTGAGAGGGGGCTTAGATCTTATGCAGCAGATGGAAGGAACTGTTTTGCTTGCAGCTGTAGATACTCTATATTTGGGGGGATGGGCATTGTTCATAATCATCATTTGTTAGTTGTCCTGGGCAGGGTTTACAAACTGGAGAGTAGGTGTTATTTGTAACTCTGAAGAGATTCAGGGCTCAGCGAACATATGAACAGAATGAAGATTTAAGTCTCATGGATATATATTTAACATATATGCAATTATAGATTCAAATAATTCAAACAGAAGAACCATGTGTAAAGAAATTATAAATGACTGTTAAAGTGGGGAAATAGGTTATTAGATATTCCAAGGTAAGGTTCACCAGTGGGGTGCTGATTTCATGGGGTTTTGTGCCTTGCTTATAGGGTATGGATGTCTCTAGTATCCTCTAGAACAACCTTATTTGAGGCTTTGTTTACTGCTGCAGTGGGATCTACCTGAGACATGCATAAGCATAACCTGTACAATGAACTCCCTACTCACTTTGAAATCTCTTAGCCATAAAAACTCTTCTGTATTTAATGTTTCCAGTCTTTTTCCAAATATGTAACTGGATGGTGCTTGGTATTAATACCTTGGTGCCAGGGAAGCTCATCCCCAGGAGTCATGTCCCTCATTAGGCAGGGGTTTAAAGACAAAGTGAGTTTATTTGCTGAGTTTGGCTTAGAGGGAGGACACAGCTGAGTAACAAGGAAATTTTCAGGAGGTAACTCTTAGGCAATAGATATTATACTGTCTCATTTTTACAAGAATAAGGTTCAGAAGTACAAATATTAATATCAAGGGCTTGGCATATCCATCTGTTTTCTATTATTAGATACTGTCCATGTATCCAGAGATTCTTGCTACTTTAATTAACAATATAGCAGACCTCCCCAGGATGAGAATTTATTATTTTGGTGGTTATTTGTTTGGCTTTCCACACATTCAGATAGCACCCTATGATAAGATGAATGCATTCATATTCCATAGAAGCATGCCCCACACAGTCCCCTACCACTGACACCTGGCACCAGTGAACCTCACCTACCATAATTGCAAAAAGAATATTCCCAGCATTGTATTCTTAACCACAGTTCTCAACCTCCCCAAAGTTTACCTGTTCCTTCCTCCAGCCCTAGCTGCAGGTCCATGTATAACCAAACCCATTCCACTCTTCCAACTCACACTCACAATCTAGCACCATAGATTCCACTTTCATCTGTGCATCGCCATCACTCCATCCACTGCCAAACCATTATCACATATTTTACCCAGATTGAGCATCAACTCAAAATTCTCTATTCCCTTTCTCCTAATGACATATCTTCAAGACTCAGCCCCTGTGAATCTGCTCAATATCCTTAGTGAGATCAACACCAGTCTATTAGGGACTGGCTTACTTCTCTGAACATAAGGTCTTTGGGAATCATCCATGTGGATGCATGTGTCAATATATCATTCTTTGCAGAGCTAAGTAATAGTCCAATGTATGTATATACTACATTTTGTTTATCCATTCATCCATTGAGGGACACTTGTGTTGCTCCCAACTCTATTTTAATTTATTTTTTATTTTTAAAGAACATTGAAGATTACATCAATGTTTCATTGAAAATATAGGGAATTTCCATACACCTCACCCCTCCCTCTCCCTCCCTTTCCCACATTAACAACATCTTTCATTAGAGTGGCACATTTGTTACAGTTGATGAATACATATTGAAGCATTGCTACTAACCATGGTCTGTAGTTTACATTATAGTTTATACTTTGTACCACACAATTTTACAGGATTTGAAAAAGTGTATAGTAATCTGTATCCATCATTGCAATGTCATGCAGAACAAATACAATGTCACAAAAATGCTTCATGGTACACCCATTCTTTCCCCTCCCTCCCCCCAGAACCTCTGGTGGCCACCACAGTTATATCAATATTACAAGTTCTTCCATTATTAGAATAGTAATAAGTCTACTTTATCCTTAGTTGCATTTCCCCCTTATGTTTGTTCATTCCCCAGTCTTGAGGTTTTTGGGATAGTGATACCCACTCTGCTTCTTATTGAGAAGGGAATTAGATCCCATGGTGCAGAAGGATAGAACTGTCTTGTTTGCAGTTGTAGATATTCTCCATTTGCGGGGGTGGGGGGGTGGGGGGGATGGTTGCTGTCCATCATCATCCTTTTGTTAGTTGTCCTGGGAAACTCTGATGAACTGGAGAGTAGCTCTTGGCTGTAACTCTGAGATTCAGGGCTCAACCAGCATATGAACAGTCAGAATATTTAAGTCTCTGGGACACATATTTAATGGATATGGTGCTGATTATGGTTCAAATAAAGGTGGCATAAGAACCATGTATAGGAAAATTATAAACGAGTCCAACTCCTATACATTAGTGGATAGGTTATCATATATTCCAAGGTATATATTGGAGTATATACCTTGACATTGGGATGAATTATTTGGGTTATCTGTCCTGCCTATGGTATCCATATGTCTCTAGAACCTTCAGATACCTCCCTGCTTGAGGCACTTTTTACTGTGGCAGTCAGTGAGATCTTCCTCAGACGTGGATAACTGTAACCTCTGGAATGACCTGCTGATTCACTTTGAAATTTATTAGCCATAAAAATTCATTTGAATTTTATATTTTTAAAAAGCTTTAGATTACACATATATTGTTCAAGGTATTTTTCAAATGCATCACTAGTTGGCACCAGGTAATGATCCTTTGTTGCCAGAGAAGCTCATCCCTGGGAGTCATGTCCACACTAGGGGTAAGGTAGTGAGTTTATATGCTGGGTTTGGCTATAAGAGAGGCCCACATTTGAGCAACAAGGAGACTTTCAGGAGGTAACTCTTAGGCAATGTATATTAGTAGGCTAAATTTCAATTCAGAATGATGAGGTTCATCTGTAAAACCATCAATATCAAGGACCTGGCATAATGGTCTGTCCTCCTTCACTAGGCACTGCCTATGTACTCTAGGGATTCTTGCTGTTCTATTAGAGAATGTAGCAAGACACCCAGGATAGGAGTTCAATATTCTTTCAATTATTGCTGGGTCTCCACCCACCAAGACTACACCCCATGAACTACTTGATCACATTACTAATAGTGAGATTGTTGGGTCATATGTCAGTTTTATACTTAGTTTCTTAAAGAACCACCAAGCCATCTTCCCCAGTGGATTCACCATCCTACATTTCAGCCATCATTGGATGAGTGTTCTTATTCTTCCATGTCCTCTCAAAAAAATGTAACTTTCCGATTTTTTTAAATAGCAGCCAGTCTGATAGGTGTAAGATAATACCTCTTTGTAGTTTGATTTGCATTTCCCAAATAGCTAGTGATGTTGAGCATCTTTTCATGTATTTTTTTAGCTATTTGTATTTCCTCTTTGGGAAAGCATCTATTCAAGTCTCTTGTTCACTTTTTTTAATGGATTGCTTTTTTAGTTTTGAGATGTAGGATTTTTTTATATATGCTGGATATTAGACACTTACCAGATAATTGGTTCCTAAATATTTTCTCCAGTGTGTACACTGCCTTTTCATTTTCTTGACAAACTCCTTTGAAAACAAAAGTTTTTAATTTTGAGAAGACCCCATTTGTCTATCTTTCTTTCTGTGTGTGTGTGTGCTTTGCATGTAAAGTTTAGGAAAATATTTCATACTAAAAGATCTCATAGATTCTTCCTGACATTATCTTCTAGGAGCTTTATAGTTTTGGCCTTTATGTATGGTCATTGTTCCATCTTGTGTTAATTTTTGTGTAGGGCATTATTTTGGATATAGATAGAGAGTTCTCTCATCACCATTTCTTGAAAAGACTATTCTGTCCCAGCTGAATGGGCTTGTTGACCTTGTCAAGTATCAGCTGGCCATATATGCACAGCTGGTCTATATTTAAGCTTTCAATTTGCTTCCCTTGGTCAGTATGTCTATCCTTGTGCCAATACCATGCATTTTTAACCACTATAGCTTTTTAGTATGCTTTAAAGTCAGGTAGCATGATTCCCTTACTTTTTCTTTCTTTTTCAAGTTTTTGGCCCTTTAGGGCCTCTTATCATTCTGTTTATCAGCCCTAGAACCTTTAGTGTACACTTTTCAGAACTTTCTATGTGTACGATCATGTCTTCTGCAAATAGTGATCATATTACTTCTCACTTTCTAATTTGGATGTTTTTATTTCTTTTTCTTTTCTAAGTCCTGGAGTAAGTACTTGGAACACAATGTTAAAAAGTGATAATGGGTTCCCTTGTCTTGTTTTAGATCTTAGAGGAAAAGCCTTTAGGCTTTCACCATTGAGTATGATGTTATCTGTGTGTTTTTCATATATACCCTTTATCATGTTGAGGAAGTTTCCTTCTAATCCTATCATTGACATGCTTTTAAGAAAGAATGCTATATTTTGTCAGATGTCTTTTCTGCATCAGTTGAGATAATCATGTGATTTTTTTCCTCTTTGATCTGTGAATGTTGTACATTACACTGATTTATTTTCTTATGTTGAACCATCCTTGCATACCTGGGATAAAACCCACTTTTTCATGGTATATAATTTAATTGATGTGTTGTTAGATTCAGTTATCAAGTATTTTGTTGAGGATTTTTTGCATTTAAGTTCATTAGAGAGATTGGTCTGTAGTTTTCTTCTGGCATCATTGTGATGCTTTACTATTAGAATTCCCTCCCCTTCAATTTTTTGGAAGTGTTTGAGGAGGATTGGTATTAGTTCTTTCCTGAACGATTGGTAGAATTCATCTGTGAAGCCATCGGATCCTGGACTTTCCTCATCTGGGAGGTTTTTGATGACTAATTCAGTCTCACTACTGTGATTGGTCTGTTGAGTTCCTCTCTTTCTTCTTTCATCAATGTAGGTTGCTTGTATGTTTCTAGAAATTTGTTCTTATCTAAATTGTCCATTTTGTTGGCATTCATTTTGCAAAGTATTTTCTTAAGATACTCTATTTTTGTGTGGTCAGATTTGATATCTCCTCTCTCATTTCTGATTTTATTTATTTGTATCTCCTCTCCTTTGTTCTTTGTTATTTTAGCTAAGGGTTTGTCAATTTTAATAATCTTCTCAAAGAACTAGATTTTGGTTTTGTTATTTTCTTTCTTTCTGCTTGCCTTAGAATTAGTTTGTTGTTCTTTTTCTAGTTCCTCCATGTGGGCAGTTAGGTGTTTGATTTTAGCTCTTTCTTCTCTTTTTATATACGCATTTATGGCTATAAATTTCCCTCTCAGTGATGAATTAGCTGTATCCCATAAATATTGATTTGTTGTGTTCTCATTTTCATTCACTTCAAGCTGGTTACTGCTTTCTTTGTTAATACCCTCCTTGACCCACTGATTGTTTAAGTGTGTGTTGTTTACCTTCCTTATATTTGTGCCTATTCTAGTTCCCTGTTCTTTATTGATTTCCAGCTTCATTCCTTGTGGTCAGGAAAAATCAAAAGACAATAGAAATGGGAAGAGAAGAAAGAAAAGAAGAAAAATAGGAGAAAAAGGAAAGAAAATAAGGAAGGGGAGAATTAAAAACAGGCAATCAAACCAAGCAAAAATCTGGATCTTCCTCTCAGAGTACAAGGCTGCCTGTTTGGGCCAATCCATCACCACAGACCCCTCTCTTTCCTCAGTTTCTAGAGGAAGAATGCAGCCAGCCATTCCCTATTCCACCATCTCAGATCTCCTGGTCCATTCTTAAGTAGAGTTCTCTGACTACTCATGCATTTCCCCTGGGTTTTATGTATTTATTTAAACCACTGTAATTTCATTGCCTTGTACTCTCACAAGGGGTCATCCTGATACCTTCTATGTCATTGCTTATCGGGATTACATGGATCATAACATCTCCATAGAGATTCAATAATGAATGGATCAGTGCTATAATTCTGATTTTAGAATCTCTTTCCTCACTGTTTTGAACCTCAGTTTCCTGTACTGTATCAGTGGGAGAGTTACAGCTGCCCTGACTTATTCATCATGTTCTGGATATTTTTATTAGATTAATGAAAGTGAGGTCTATGGTCTGGTAAGTCAGGGTAGATATAGACTGTACACTCTAGTTGAAGATTGTTATGCTTTGTTTCAAGGGTATCTCTTTAATAGTAAAATTCTACTTCTTCCGTCATATTTTCAAACTACCAAAAGATTATTTATTTTTTTAATTTTTCTCCGCCCCCCCCCCCTTCAGTTGTCTGTTCTCTGTGTCTATTTGCTGCATCTTCTTCTTTGTCTGCTTCTGCTGTCGTCAGTGGCATGGGAATCTGTTTCTTTTTTTGTTGCATCATCTTGTGTCAGCTGTCAGTGTGTGTGGCACCATTCCTGGGCAGGCTGAACTTTCTTTTGTGCTGGGTGGCTCTCCTTACGGGGTGCACTCCTTGTGCATGGGGCTCCCCTACATGGGGGACACTCTGTGTGGCAGGGCACTCCTTGCACACATCAGCACTGCACGTAGGCCAGCTCCACATGGGTCAAGGAGGCCCGGGGTTTGAACCACGGACCTTCCATGTGGTAGATGGATGCCCTAATCACTGGGCCAAGTCCACTTCCCCAAGCCTCTTTAAATGCAAATATTTCTACTGAGAATTTATCATTCAGCCATTTCAGGGTCTCTAGGCCATTTAAATATCTTTATACTTATAATTTCTCCAAGGTATCTCCTAAGACAGGCATACTTATTTCCTTATTTCAAGTCATGTGGCCTCTTTAAACCTATTTCCTTGAACCAAACAAAAATAGAAATTACATTTTATAATGCCCTCTTGCTGAGAAACACTTAATGACATGTGGTGTCATAGTCAGTGAGAATGTAAGCAAGAATGAGTGTAGAAATAGAGAAAATAGTTACATCCTCCTCATATATTTATAGTTTTCCCAAGAACTGCACCCCAAATCCTACTCAAGCAGAATTGTCATCATTGGAGCAATGTGATAAAGAAAAATATCTTCAATGGAGAGTATAATATCCACAGTTTATCTCTGGTTGGTTAACATTATTGCAATTTGTGCCAAGGTTTTAATTCCTAATATGTAATATATATTATCATTTTTAGTAGAGGAAAGAAATATCTCTGAATCACAAGAGAGTGTTTGTCGATGTGTACAAGCCCAGGATATTCAAATATGTGCCCACCCCCAACAGGCACCTCCTGTATTCTTTGAGAATTCTTGCTCTAAGTATTCACCATTTGTGATAATTTGAACGTGGTGAATCCATAGAAAAGGATTATTTTTTAACTAATCCTTTGTGGATCCTTTTGACTGGACTATATCAGTGAGGTGTGACTTAGGCTGAGTCTCTGCCCTCATGCTGGGTCTTATGTAAGTGGAGACACAAAGAAAAAGACACACAGGAAAATGGGAGTGCTGCCATTTTGACCCAGCCATGTGAGAGAGGACTCCAGGTTTTCCTACAGCTGCAGAAAGCCAGAGAAGCCAGAAAGCATGCCAGGGTCCAGCTTCTGTAATCATCAGAGTGAAGAGGCAGGGAGAGAGGTTCCCAAGGTTCCCACAAAGCAGTTGAGGCTGAAGAGACCAGCCATTTGCCTGATAGCCAACTCCTGAACTCTGGAAAAAAAGTAGAGCAGCCGAGACGGAGAGGGAGCCCCAGAGAGAGACATGCTCTATGTCTGATGACCTACCACTGGGCTCTGGAGGGGCCAGCCTGGATGGGAAGGTGGGGCTCTCAGTAGAGAACAGCCACCATCTTGCTTCACCATGTGGCAGGACCTAGGATCACCAGTAGCTGATGTTGATGGGAAAACATCTCTACTGATGCCTTAATTTGGATATTTCATAACCACAGAGCTGTGAATTTTGACCCTAACTAAAATTCCCATTATAAAGGCCAAAACACTTCTGGTACATTGCATCGGCATCATTTGACAAACTAAGATTCCACCCCTGAGAGAATGAGTTATAAACTCCCTGAAGTGTCAAAACATAGTTTAAAAAAATGACCGGTATAGCTGTTAACACATTGTCATGTTTAGATTCAAAGATATTTAGAATTTAAATATTTTATTTTCTCTCATTATGTTAGTAATCTATTACTACATAACAAATTATCCCAAAACTCTGTGGCTGAAAACAACACACATTTATTATCTCACAGTTTCTAAGTGTCAGGAAGCTGGGAGCAGTTTAGCTGGGTTGTTTTCATTTATGCTTTCTTATTAGGCTGCTATCAAGATGCTGGCCAGGGCAGCAGATGTCTCAAGATTTGATTGGGGAAGGATCCATTTCCACATGGGCAGGCCTCCGAAAATCTGCTTCCAGCTCACTTTAGTGGGACTCTTTACAGAGTTACCTAATGTCATAGCAGCTGGCTTTCCCCACAGCCAACTACATAAGAGAGAATGAAAGAGAGACTGTAAGCCTGGGTAATCTCATCTCAGAAATGGTATCTAATTGCTTCTATAAAATATACATTGTAAGAAAGTAAAATAAGTCCAACACACAATCAGAGACAGGAAAATACAGAAGGGCATGATGACCAGGAGGTAGGGAATGTTGGAAACCATCTTAGAAGCTGCCTACTAAAACACATATATTAAGACATTTGAATGTGCTATGAGATACCATAGAATCAGGAGTTTACTCAGGATTGTGAGGACATTGTCAGGTCATAGGATACTGCTCTGGGAGAAACTTTTGTCATAATTGGAATAAGATTAACCACATGTATGGCAGACAGTGTTTACACCTATGTGTATGATAATTCTTGGCCCAAGCTTCCCTTTAGAGACTGATTATTTTTATCCTGTAAACCAGCTAGTCCTTTGTTCAGAATTGTTATATTTTATCATGATTTTTTAGATTCAAAAATAATTTTTCCTAATTGAAATATTGATTGGACCAAGACATTTTAATACAAAGAAGGAAAATTACATTCTAACCGATAATTACAAAACTCTTAATAATATTTTAGCTACCCCTAATGCAACAGAAATATAGTAAATACAAAACAAATATGTTGTCAGTTGAAGGCAACCCAGTACCTCCAGAAGTTATTTTCTTTAACTCAGTTTCTTTGAATAACCACATTGTCTAAATCACTAATTTCTTCTTTACTATCAACAAACAGGACTGAGCAGGAAATAAATAGGCATGAGATAAGTTTCTACACTTGATCCTACTAGTTATTATCTAAACAACCATGGGCAAGTACTCAAACCCTTTGAAACTTGTTTTCTTCAAATTTGCAGGGAAGAAACCCATATCAGCTTTGCTAGTCTCACAAGGTTATGGAGATTATCAAAGGAGACAATAGTATATATGAATGCTATTGTATTGTAAGTGTATTAAGTTAGTTTTTAGTATATAATATATTAGCAATTATTTAGTGAGCTCTTCCTATAAGCCATATTCTGATAAGAAGATAGACACGTTATCTCAAGGAATTCTGAAAATAATTCTATGAGGAAGAATTTATTCCATTCACTTTGGAGATTAAACAATTAGCTATTGGATAACTTGCCAAGGTCATGGAGTCTAGTGTGGGAGTAATGATTCAAAGCACATATGAATCTCATGACTTTGTTATGGCTATGCTTTTCTACTATTATTAGTTATAGAGATACTTTAGATTTAGAAGGAAGAAAGTCTGTGAGAGACCCTCATAATCACCAAACTAGGGTCTGGTTTTCCCTCCCTCCTTGCTATCAGAGCTCTATTTTATCAGATGTTAGCAGGGATCCCTTTGCTCAAAAAAGGGATGCTCATTCCCTGTGCAGAGGGATAAAACATGATTGGCCATCCTATGGCATCCCCACCTCTTATTCTACCAATTAATCATGGGTTGGCATATAATCTAGTTCAAAGAAGTTCTAAGGGGAATTCCATGCACATTTCTGGAAAACAGTTTCTGTAATGATAAGCAAGAGGGCATTGATGATATTCATCCTCAAAGAGAAGTGTAAAATTCCTGAGGTTTTATTGAGATAATGATTCTATTTATTATTTAAGCTACTATATTAGGATTTTCTGTCACTTACTGCTAAATATATCATAAGTGTAAAGATCGCCTCAGACAAATTAAAGAGAGTCAATGATTCTATAAACAAACAGCCTTTAATGAAGTTTTAAGGTTTTTTTTGTATTTTTGGATATACATATTTGTCAGGGCTTCAGTTTGAAATTTTAATGATTTTCTGCTTTCTCTTTTTTAAAATCCAATAAAGTAGAAATAAGTCAAACATTTTTTTATTCAACACATATTTATTGAAATTAAACAGCATACTCTCAAAGAGTATGAGGAAATCAGAAGCTAAATTAGGAGGAGTTTGGAAATGAAAATACAACATATTAAGCTTATGGGATGCAGTGAAGGCATTGCTGAGAAGGAAATTGTAGCTCTAAATGCTTACATTAAAAATAAGAAAGACATCAAAACAGAGACCTAACCTCAAAACTGGAACTAGTAAAAAAAGAGTTAACTAAACACAAAGGCAGCAGAAGGAAAGAAATAGCAAAGATTAGAGTGAATAGAAATCAAATATTAAACAAAAAAAAAAAGTAGAATTAAACCCAAATTTGGTTCTTTGAAAAGCCATGCGCAGTGCTGATGCGCGCAAGGAGTGCCGTGCTACACAGGGGTGTCCCCCGCGTAGGGGAGCCCCACGCGCAAGGAGTGCACCCATAAGGAGAGCCGCCCAGCTTGAAGGAGGGAGCAGCCTGCCCAGGAATGGCGCCGCCCACACTTCCTGTGCCGCTGACGACAACAGAAGCGGACAAAGAAACAATACGCAGCAAAAAGACACAGAAAACAGACAACTGGGGGAGGGGAGGGGAATTAAATAAATAAAAATAAATCTTAAAAAAAAAAAAAAAAAAGAAAATAGATTTTAAAAAAAAAAGTTCCCAATTATTTAGAGAGATGGACAAAGAGAATGAGAGACAGAATATAAATAACAAATCAGAAATAAAAAGGGGGACATTACTATCAGTGCTGCTGAAATAAAAAAGACTGTTAGGGGATACTATGAACAAGTATATGCCAATAAATTAGATAAGCTAAATGAAATGGACAAATTCCTAGAAACACACAAACTACTTAAATTGACTCAAGAAGAAATAGAAGATATCAACAAACTAGTTACTAATAAAGAGATTGATTCAATTATCAAAAACCTCTCAACAAAGGAAAGCACAAGGCCAGATGGCATTAATATTATATATTATATATGTAATATGTATTAATTTACATTTCAAAGAAGCTCAAAGAATTCCTAGGAGAGTTTACTCAGATCTCTACACCTAAACACATCAGAGCTAAACAGTTGAAAGCCAAAGGCAAAGGAGAATCATGAAAACAGTAAGGGAGCAATGACTCATCTAGTACATGGGCTTCTCCAGGAAAGTAACATTGGTTTTCTCATCAGAAACCATGAAAACCAGAAGGCAGTAAGATGATCCATTCAAAGGGCTAAAAGAAAAAGAGTATCAACAATGAATTCTATATAAAATAAAATCAGTCTTCAAAAATGAAAGATAAATTAACATAATCCTAGATTAAAAACAAAAACCAACTGAGAAACTTCATTATTAGCACACCTTCTCCGTAAGAAAGATTAAAAGTTGTCCTTCATGTTTAAATGAATACTTAAGAAGACATAAAGAGCATTAGTATGGAAACTACATAGACGAATATTTAAAAAACAGTGTAAATGTAATTTAGTTTTAACAAAATTCAATAATTATAATAGTGTTGGTTGGTGAAATTAAATGTATAAAGAAGTAATTTGTATTGCCATAATAATACAAAGAAGGAAGAGAGAACAGAGCTATATTGGAGAAAAGTATTTGTATTTTATTGAAATTAAGATGGTATTAATTGGAACTAAATTGCTTTAAGTTAAAATATAAATTAAGAAAATGAAACAGTATAGTAAAAGAAACAAAAAGGGAATTAAACTAGTACATTAGAAAAGCTCTGCTTACAACAAAAAGTGCAATAAGGGAGAGACAGAGAAACAAAAAGGACAAAAACACATTTTAAACAAAAGTTATAATGGCAGACATAAATCATAACATACATTAAAATAAATGGCTTAAACACTCCAAATCAAAGGACAAGATTGGCAGAATGGATAAAACAAACAATGTTGCCAATTTACACTACTACAAGGACAAATACACTTTAGATTCCAAGACAACGATGTGATGTTCTATCCAGGTCAATTACGCATGAAATGATGATAAAAGATATACCATGCAAAGAATAACCAGAAAAGAGTTGGCATTGTTTTGCTTATAAATTGCAAAGTCAGTTTTAAGAAAGAAATGTTACTAAATACATTGACTAATGACTAGAGGTTCAATATTTATGAAGAAATAACAATTAAAAACATGTATGTACTTAACAGAATCCTAAAATATAAGAAACAAAGCCTAATAGTTGGAGTACCACACTTTTAATAATGGCAAGAACAAGACAATTAGATCAACAGAAAAATCTAAGGTTTGAATAATGCTATAAACCCCTAGAGCTAAGGGTTCTATATGACACTTCATCTAACCCTGTAGAATATTTCATCCAGTAACTAACATACGTTTTTCTCAAATACATTTGGAACAATCACCAGGATAGACCATTTGCTAAGCCATAAAACAAGCCTAAATAAACATAAAAGCACTGTAATCATGCAGAACATGTTCTCTGAACATAATCGAATCAAAAAAAGATGGAAATTTGAGAAATTCAATAATATATAAAACTTTAAAAAACATACTTTTAAATAACCAATGGGTAATAGAAGAAATCCAAAGGGAAAATATAAAATATCTCACAATGAAGAGAACAAAACGTAACAAAACAAAACAGGGAAAGCAGTGTTCAGAATAGCATTTACTCAGTCTTTCCACCAAAACAATTATTAAAGAGGCAGAAACTGTCTGAAACAACTACTTTGAAATTCTGGAAGCCAGAAGGACACTGTATAGCATCCAGGGAAGAGAGAGATGAAGAGATGGATAAATTACGGTGAAGAACACTAAATTGTTCTCGCCCTGCGTCGGCTAACAGTGCCCAGCCCCCACTCTCATGCTGCAAGAGAAAGAAGGTGAAGGAGATTGAAGGAGATGCTTCCTCCACAGTCCACTTAAGCTTCAGAACAAGGGGATAAAATGCGTTTGGAAAAGGCACTCTGTGAGCAACTCTCTGGACATTCAACCATGTGGATGGGAGGGGAACACACTGGTCAGGACAGTAGCCAAGGGTAGGGAAATGGTAGACCCCAATAAGCACACAGCCAATTAGAGTTGTCCCTAGAGCTTTGGAGGTTGGTGGTGCCTCCCAGACCCTATCTGTCTTGCGAAACAGGGAAGGATGACAGGACAGATTTTTACACAGCTTCAAGGAGCCCCTCCAGTCTAACTCTAGGCACCCCGCAAAAAGACAGCAGAAGTAATTACACAAGACCCAATAAAAATAAACACCCCACCCCCACACATACACACACACATGAGGTTTGTTTCCTGTGGCATTTAAATTAATCTGGTTAGTCCATAGATTATATACATACATATTTGGTTTTTCCTGTGTATATGTGTGTGTGTATTTATTTATAAAACCCATCCCCTACCCCTGAGGAGGGAGGAGCTGGGGAAAGGAGAAGAGTTGGACAAAAGGGTCCAGATAAAGTAGAGAGATGGAGAGGCATGGCTGGAAGAGGAAGGGGAGGTTCCCTTTACTCAAGTTAATGGGGAGCATGGGAACTCCACTGACAGTCGTCTTTTGACTTCAGCTGGTGGAGGATGGTGTCTGCAGACAGTTAGAGGTACCCCCGTTGGCTGCTGTGGTTGCACCACTGGCTGTGGAAAGGGGAGCTGGGGAGGTAGGGTGGGTGGTCAGGGGCTGTGGGAGCTGAGAGAGTCATGGAAAGTGGTGGCCAGGCTGCGTAGGGAGAAGGAGGTGGCTGACAGGTTGGCAGACTGGGAACCTTGTGGCTGGACTGACTCACACTCAGATGTCACACTGGTGTTGGTGTCCTCTTTGGGTGCTGTGGCAAGGTAAACCACTTGCAAGCTGGCTGGACACCATGCTTGGGGAGGGGGCCATTCACCACTAGGGGTAGCTGTAGGTGATATCCATGAGAGTGTAGTACTCCTTCAGTGGCACATCATCATAGAGAACCTCCATCTTGTACTCACTGGGCACATTCACCTTGTTGCAGAGAAACTTGGTCAGATGCATGAGCATTGCAGGAAGGGCATCCCTGTCTGCTTTTCTTTGTCCCCATCCACAGTCTCCAAGGCACCCTTCTTCTCCCAGTCCCTGACAACCTAATAGAACTCAGTGGAAAGGCTGAAAATTTCATCATAGCTCAGGGTCCCTTTTTCCTGCTCTAAGACCTTGCCATGATCCTTGATGGAGCCACTGGGAACCTCTTTCAGGGGATATGCTGCATAGAAATCCTTTCACCATTTCATCACATCTTTAAAAAGCCCAGGGACCAATTTCTAGACAGTGTCTTGGAGGGTTTTGTCAGACATGATGCTCAGCAGTGGTATGATTTTGTAGACTGTTCATCACACATGGGGAAGTGTTTGTTGGCCTGCAGGTAGCGTACAATGCAGAATTTGCAGAAGGAATTCAGGCACTCCATCGTGGTGGTAGGATTGTTGATGTACAGCCCATCTCCCCCACAGAGGGCACATGTGAAGTGATGGTTCAGCTCTGTGATTTTGATTTATGTTGTCTGATACATGGTGATAGAGTGGGGAGCAAGGGGACTAGGGAGCATCACTCTGGTTCAGGGTCCTAAGGGTCTCAGGGAGGGAGATGGGATGGAGGGAAGGGGGCTACAGCTATGTCCCTTGCTCTGGCCCTGGGAGAAAGGCCTGACTTAACATTTTAAAATATTGAAATATCTCTTGGACATACCATTATCACCTCTAGTACTAACTATAGGTTCAAATAGAAGGGGCAAAAAGAGTCATGTGTAGAGAAACCACAATGGAGTTTGACTCTGTCACACTGTGGAGGGTAAATTCCCAAGTAGGGTCCACTGGTAGGGCACAAAACTCCTGAGATGTCAGCCCTGACTATAGTGTCTGAATGTCTCCAGAGTCCTCAGGAGCAATGCTATTTGAGGCAATATTTACTTTGGCAGTCAATGAGGTCATGCTGAAATGAACTCCCAACTCACTTCGAAGTCTCTTAGCCATATAAACTCATTTGTCTTTACATTTTTCCCCTTTTGGTCAAGGTCTTTTTTTCAGTTACATTTCTATTTGGTGCTTGGTAGTAATCCCTCAGTGCTAGGGAGGCTCATCCCTGGGAGTTAGGTCCCATCCTGGGGTGAAAGTAATGCCTTTATATGGTGAGTTTGGCTTAGAGAGAGACCACATTTGAGCAACAAGGAGGCTCTAAGGAAGTAACTCTTAGGCACCCTATAATACTAGGCTAAGTTTTAATTTCAAAAGTAAAGGCTCGTAAGTACAGTCATCAATATCAAAGGCCTGCCAACAGTCCATCTTCCTTCACTAGTCATTGCCCCTGTAGTTGGGGGATTCTTGCTGTCACATTAGAGAATGTGGCAGGGCTCTCCAGAATGGGATTCGATATTTTTTTGGTTATTGTGTGAATCTCCATCCAACATGACAATGCCCCATGAACAAGTGAACACATTTATATGCCTTATAGGTATGTCCCAACCTTCTATGCATCCCCCATCACTGACACCCTGCACCAATGATCCTCCCCTGCCACAGTTATAATGCTTCTGTGCCCCAAAACTTCTTAAAAAATGAAGCCAACAAAATAACCAAATACAATTAGTAAGAAAATGAATTAATAATGATAATTTTAAAAATAACAAATAAAATTTAAAAATATTTTAAAAATAGAATAAAAAATATACGAAATTAAATTTCTTTGACATTTTGTCCTTCATCACTGTAAGATATGTTATCTTGTATGTACAGTGAAATTTCTTTATGTTTATTCCCCCAGTGTCTTTTTTTTTTCATTTTATCTTCAGAGAAGCTTTAGTTTACAGAAAAGTGATGTACAGAATTTAGGTGATTCCATATACCCACCAACCTCCCCGTTTTCCCTATTAATAACATCTTACATGTGGATTGGACATTTGTTACAACTGATGTACAAATATTGAACTATTGCTACTAACCATGGTCAATGATTTACATTAGGGTTTATATTTTGGACCATACACTTTTATATATTTTGATGAAATTTAACATGGCCTGTATCCATTATTGGAAGATCATGTAGAACATTTCCATTGCCCCCTAAATGCCCCATGTTCCATCTATTCTATTCCTCCATCTCCTTCCCCTGCAGACCCATGGCAACCACCAAGCTTCACTCCTTGAAGAACAAGATTCATAGTTACTTGCAACAACATTGATGGCTTGACATACTGGCCTGTCCTCTCCTATTAGGCACTGCCTATGCTCTCAAGAGACTCCCAGTCCTGTATTTGGAAACTTAGCAGGACTCCCCAGGATGGGAATCTAACATCTTCTTACATTATATGGGTTTCCACCCACTGATACAACACACTCTCACAAGATGACATCTCACACATTCTTTAGACACCTGTTCCAGGTGCACCCTATCCTGCATATCCACCATACCCCACACTCTACACCAGTAGCTTCCCCTCCCATATTAGCCACTGTGAACATTGGTGTGCATACATCTGTTCATGTTTCTGCTTTCTATTCTTCTGGTATATATCCAGGAGTGAGATTGTTGGATCATATGGCAGTTCTGTAGTTAGCTTCCTGAGGTACCACCAGACTGTCTCCACAATGGCTGCACCATTCTACATTCCCACCAGCAGTGGATAAGTTTTCTCATTTCTCCATATCCTCTCCAACACTTGCAGTCCTCTGTGATTTTAATAGCCACCAGTCTAACGGTTGTAAGATGATATCTCATTGTAGTTTTGTTTTCCCTTCTCTAATAGCTAGTGATGTTGAGCATCTTTTCATGTGCTTTTTAGCCATTTGTAATTCTTTTTTGGAGAAGTGTCTATTCAAATCACTTGTCCATTTTTTAAATGGGTTGTTTGTTTTTTATTTTTGTGGTATAGGGTTTATTTTTTACATGCTGGATATTAGGTTCCTATCAGATATATGGTTACCAGATATTTTCTCCCATTAAGTAGGCTGCCTTTTCACTTTCTTGACAAACCTTTTGAGTTGCAATAGTTTATAATTTTGAGGATATCCCATTTATCTATGTGTTTCTTTCATTGCTTGTGCTTTGGGTGTAAAGTTCATGAAACCATTTCCTAATACAAGATCCTATAGATGCTTCCCTACATTATCTCCCAAGATCTTTATGCTCTTGGTGCTGATATTACAATCTTTGACGCATCTTGAGTTACTTTTTTATAAGGTGTGAGATAGTTTTCCTCTTTCATTCTTTTGCATATGGATATCCAGTTCTCTGAGCACCATTTTTTTAAAGAGGCCATTCTCTCCCTGTTGAGTGGGCTTGCTGACTTTGCCAAATATCAGTTGACTGTATATGTGAGGATCTGTATCAGAATTCTCAATTTGGTTCCATTGGTCAGTATGTCTATCCTCATACCAATACCATGCAGTTTTGACCACTGCAGATTTGTAGTATGTGTTAAAATCAAGTCTAATTCAGTTTTCTTTTTTAGTATGTCTTTGGCTATTCAGAGCCTCTTGCCTTTCCAAATAAATTTCATGGTTAGCTTTTCCAATTCTGTAAAAAATACTGTGGTAATTTTTATTGGGATTGCATCAAATCTGTAAATTATTTTGTGTAAGATAGACATCATTTTTTGGCTGTCCATGTACCAACTGGTCTCTGAATCTCAAAAGAAGTGCAAACCTACTCTCCAGTGGTTGTCTGGACTCATCCAGGACAACTAACAAGGAGATGATGATGGACAATGGCCATCTCAAGGAATATAGCGTCTGCAACTGCAAGCAACATAGTACCATCCAACTGCCCATGTGATATAAACCCCCTCTCATTTAGAGTGGGAGTGGGCATCGCCATCCCAGAATCCTCAGAATTGGGGAATGAATGATGGACTAGAGTAGAATTACTGGTATTCTACTATAAAATTATTGTGATTCTAGTAATGGAAGAACTTTTATCATTGATGTGGAGGCAGTGGCCACTGGAGGTTCTGAGTGAAGGGAGAGGGAAAATAGGTGTGATTTGTGGACATTTTCAGGACTCAGGAATTGTCCTGACATTGCAATGACAGGCATAGGACATTATATGTCTTGTCATAACCTACAAAATTGTGCAGGAGAGTGTGTAAAGGACATTATTAAGTATAATCCATGCTTAGTAGCAATGCTTCAAAATGTATTCATCAATTGTGTAATAACAAATGTACCACACTAATGATGGGTGTTGTTAATGTGAGAAGATATGGGAGAGATAGAGAGTGGGGCATAGGGGAATCCCCTATATTTTTAATGTAACATTTATGTACTCTAAGTATCTTTAAATTTTTTTAAAGTATAAAAAACTGTACAATAAAATGTGGAATTGTACAGTGGGCAAGAAAAGAGAAAAATACCATTAAACAGGAAATGATAACCAATGTAAATGAAGAGGATAAAAATCCAGAAAATTCCAACAAAGAGATGAGAATGTGGATACACTGACCAAAACCTTTAAAAATACTCAAGTAGTTGAAGGAAAATACAATGGAAGGACTAAGGGTACCAGAAAAATAATAAGCAAGCAAAATGGGAAGCTAAGAAAAGAGGTGGAAGTTTAAAAAGAAACCAAAAAGAACTACTGGAGTTGAAGAACACAATAACTGAAATTAAAAAGACCAGAAGGGTTTAAAGAGTAGATTGGAGCTGGCAGAAGAAAGAATCGGCATACTTGAAGACAAGATCCCTGAGATTAGTCAGCCTGAGAAGCACAAAGAAAAAGAAATATTAAAAGAAAAATTAGTATAAAATACCTTTGGGACAAATCCAGGGCATTAATATATGCATTATAGGAACCCCAAGAGTATAAGAAAATGAGACAGGAGCAGGAGATATGTTCAAAGCAATGGTAGAGAACTACCTAAACTTAAAAAAAGACATGAATACACATATCCAAGAAGCTCAGAGAATGTTAAAAGGTATAAGCATGAAGAATAATATCCTCTGCCATATACTAGCCACACTATTCAAAGCAAAGGAAAGGAGAGAGTTCTAAAAGCTGCAAGAGAAAAGCAATGTGATATCTACAAGGGAATTCCAATTAGATTGAGTGCTGATTGCTCATCAGAAACCATAGAGGCAACAAGGCAGTGAGTAGAAATACTTATTGTGATGAAAGAAAACAACTGCCAGCAAAGAATTTTATGTTCAGCGAGACAGTCTTTCAAAAATGAAGAGGAGATTAAGATATTTTCAGATAAAACAGAAGCTGAGGGAGTCATTACCACTAGAGCTCCCCTATGAGTAATGCTAAAGAGTTCTTCACACTGAAAGGAAAGGGCAATAGATAGTGATGTAAAGCAATATAAAAAAAATGAAAACCTGTGGTTAAGGTGTAACAATTTAGGCAATTATAAATACCTAGTATTATATACTGCCTAAGAGTTACCTGCTAAAAGCCTCCTTTTTGCCCAAATGTGGGCTCTCTCTAAGCCAAACTCAGCTTATAAAGGCAATGGTACAACATTAAAAAATCAAATAAATATAAAATTAGCCATAATGGAACTGAGGGGCTTACAAAGCCTAAATAGCAAAATAGCAGAAAAAATTCCCATGTTTTCAGCAGTGACTTTAAATGTAAATGAACTAAAATCTCTAGGAAAAAGGCAGAGATTGGCAGAATCCAAACTCTATGCTGTCTGCAGGAGACACACCTGAAATTGAAAGATACAACTAGGTTGAAGGTAGAAGGATAGAAAAAAATACCATGCAATTAGTAACAAAAAGAGAGTTGAGATGGCTATTATACTATCAGGTAAAATAGAATTTAAATCAAAAAGCTTTAAAAGGGACAAAAATGGTCATTATCTACTGATAAAAGGGACATTTCAACAGGAAGATGTAGTAATTATCAGTATATAGGCATCTAACAGA
Organism: Dasypus novemcinctus; assembly: GCF_030445035.2. Taxonomy (NCBI): domain Eukaryota; kingdom Metazoa; phylum Chordata; class Mammalia; order Cingulata; family Dasypodidae; genus Dasypus; species Dasypus novemcinctus. The sequence continues at coordinate 125,118,877 of NC_080682.1, forward strand.
AAAGACCCAAAATATATGAAGCAAATACTGACAGAATTGAAGGGAGAAATTGTCAGCTCTACCTTAATAGTAGGAGATTTTAATAAATCAATTTCAATAATAGATATAACATTCTGTCAGGAGATCAATAAGGAAGTACAAGACTTGAATGATACAGTAAATCAAGTACACCATCTGTTAAGACATATAGACAGCACCAAACCCCCCCGCCCCAAATAATATACATTCTTGAGTATAGATGGATCATTCTCCAGGATAGATCATTTGTTGAGCCACAAAACAGTCCCAATAAATTCAAATCTATGAAATCATACCAAGTATGTTCTCTGATCTAACAGAACGAAATTAATGAAAAAAGTAAACAAAATACTCTTAAACAGCCAATAGTTAAAGAGGAAATCTGAAGAGAAATTAGGAAATATCTTGAGGAGAATGAACATGTAAATACAATATACCAAACCATCTAGGATGCAGTGATGGAAGTGCTGAGAAGGAAAATTAATAGCTCTAAATACTTTAAATTAAAAAGAAAACCTCAGAGACTTAATCTCAAAACTGGAAGGACTAGAAAAAGAGGAGCTAACCAAATCCAAAGACAGCAGTTAGAAGGAAATAACAAAGATTAAAATGGAGATAAATGAAATAGAAAACAACAAAAAGAGACTAAACAAAACCAAAAGTTGATTCTTCAAAAGGATAAATAAATTTGACAAAACTTTATCTAGACTGAAAAAGAGAAAAAGAGACAGGAGACAAATAATAAATATCTAAAATGAAAAAGGGGGCATTACTACTGACTCTGCTAAAATAAAAAGGACTATTAGAGGATATGTTGAACAAGTATATGCCAATAAATTAGATAACCCAGATGAAATTAACAAATTCCTAGAAACACACAAACTACCTACATGGACTCAGGTAGAAACAGACTATCTCAACAAACCAGTTACTAGTAAAGAGGTTGAATCAGTGATTTAAAACCTCCCAGGACCAGATGGATTCACTGGAGATTTCTACCAAATATTCCAAGAAGAATTAACTCAAATTCTTCTCAAAATCTTCCAAAAAGCTGAAGAAGAGAGAACACTACCTATTCATTATATGAAGCCAACATCACCCTCATAGCAAAGATTAATTAAAATACCACAGAAAAAGACGACTTCAGGCCAATATCTCTTATAAATACAGATACAAAAAGCCTCAACAAAATACTAGGAAACCAAATCCAGTAGCATAATTAAATAATTATAAACCAGGATTATGTGAAATTTATCCCTGGTGAGCAAGAGTGGTTCAACATAAGAAAATCAACTAATGTAAAACACCACATTAATAGACTGAAGGAAAAAAAAAAACATGATCATCTCAAGTGATGCAGAAAAGGCATCTGATGAAGTCTAGCACTCCTTCTGGATAAAAATATCTTAGAACACTAGGAATAGGGTGAAATTTCTTTGACCTGTTAAAGGGCATATATGAAAATCCTATAGCCAGCATACTACTTAATGATGAAAGACTGAAAACGTGCTAAGTTCAGGAACAAGACGAGGAAGCCTTCTGTCACCTCTGTTATTCAATATTGTATTGGAAGTTCTTGCTAAAACAATTAGTCAAGAGAAATAAATAAAAGCATCCAAATTGGAAAAGAAGAATTTAAAAATTCTGTATTTGCAGATAATTTTCTCCTTTATATAAGAAATCCTAAAAAAAACACAACAAAGCTCCTAGAGATAATAAATTAATTAGTAATGTGGCAGAGCACAAGATCAAGATCCAAAATCACTAGAGTTTTTATACATAGTCAATGAACAATTGGAAAAAGGAATCAAGAAAAAAATCCATTTATAGTAGCAAACCAAAAATCATATATCCAGGAATAAATCTAACCAAAGATGCAAAGTATTTATACCAAGAAAACTAGAAAACATTGCTGAAAGTAATCAAAGAGGACATAAAAAAAGAATATTCCATATTCATGAACTGGAAGACCTAATATCATTAAGATGTCAGTCTTACACAAAGCAATTTATATACTCAATCACAATCAAACTTCCAACAGCCTTCTTTGCAGAAATGAAAAAGTGAATCATCAAATTTATGTGGAAGGGTAAGGGATGCTGAGTAGTTAAAGCCATCTTGAAAAAAATGAATGAAGCTGGAGAAAACACACTTCCCTCTCTTAAACTTACTACAGAGTGATCGTAATCAAAAAAGTATGGTACTAGCACAAGGACAAGCATGAGCATATAGACCAAGGAAATAGAATCAAGAGCTCAGAACAACCCTCACATTTATAGCCCACTGATTTTTAACCAGGGGACAAAGGTCACTCAATTGGCAAAGAATAGTTTCTTTAACAAATGGTGCTGGGAAAACTAGATCTACACTTGCCAAAAAAGGAGTACTACCCACCACACACCATATACAAAAGTAAATTCAGGCATGTCTCACCCTGTAGCACAGCCATATGTCAGGTTTGTACTCTCCTTCTTTGTTCTCAATAAACTCTTCTTACTGGCCTCAAAAAATTGGCACATCTCTGAATTCTTGTGATGAAGTCAAAAGCCTAGAAACCCACAACCTAGAGCATTCCTGTAACATATTTCGCCAGCCAGTCAGGAGAAAAAGAGGTAAGTAACACTCCCTACCAACCAATGAAGACTGATAGCCAGGAAACAGTCAAGAAAAATCTAGAAATAAAATGTGGATAAAATGGTATCATGAGTAGAGTATTTTGTGGAACTGGACGGCCATGGAAGCATATTCCTCCAGTGAGAAACACACTTTGGAGCCTGCCTTGCACAGATGTCATGCTGGAATAAGTTGGGACCAAATCATCATTTCAGGAATCCCATTGTCTGCTGACAGCCTTCCATTGACCACTGCCACTGTGGCTGTCAATGGGTACAATTATTACCCCCATTTTACAGATGAGAAATATGACACACAGGGAGAAGGTAAAGTAATATAGCAAGAGTGGCACAAATAGTAAGTCGCAGAGTTGGAGGTAGAACCCAGGGAACCAGCTCTGGGCTCCAAGAGTTTAACCAAAAACTAAGAGCTTTTATAGTAAGCAGAATGGTCCCCAAAGTTGTCCACACCCAAATCCATGGAATCTGTGACTATGTCATGTTGGGTGACAAAAGAGACTTTGCAGATAAGATTAAGGTTAGTGACTGTTTTGGTTTATAAGTGCTGCTATGACAAAGACTGCAAATTGGTTGGCTTAAAGAATAGGAAATTATTTTCAAAGTATCATCAGGCCTTGCTTTCTCCTGTGGTATGCTGCATTCTGGTGATGGCTTGCTGGCTATCCTTGGTGTCCCCTGACTTGTGGCTGTATGTCTGCCTCAGTCACACGGTGACCTCACTCATTCTCTTGTTCTCCTACTGACTGTGCTTTTCTAATTGTGAAAATCATAGCCTGACTTTGCATTTACATTTTACCTTGAGTCTCCTCTGCTTAGAAGGACTTCAGTCATATTGGATTATGGCCCACTCTGGCTCAATGTGGCCACATCCAAAGAGGATCTTCCAAGGTCCTATTTACAAATGAGGTCACACCCACGGGTCCAGGTGTCTTTGTGGGGGGAATGACTCCATCTATCACAGGGGCCTTAAAATAAGAAGAGTATCTTGGAGTATCCAAGTGGGATTGATCTAATCATATAATCCCTTAAAAATGGAATGTTCTCCAACTAGACTTGGGGAAAAATGGCAGAAGAAGTTGGAAAGAAATAAACCATTGAAGCATGGGAAGGCTTCAACCTGCCATTGTCCGATGAAGCACAGTGAAAGCAGGAGAATGAATCAGACAGCCTCTAGGGACAATGAGAAGGGCTCAAGCTCTTATCCATTGCCAGAAGAGGGCCATGTGGAAAGCAGGAGAAAGATTCAGGTAGGCTCTAGGATCAGACTGGCCACTGGCTGACAGTCACCAAAACAGGATCACAGGCCTACAACCACAAGGAACTGAATTCTGCCAACAACCTGAATGAACCTGGAAGCAGATTCATTCCCAAAGTTTCCACACACATACATACACACACACATATATATGTGGGTGGGGAACAAACCCACTAGGCCGGAAAGAAATTGACTGCCAGAGTAAATTCACCAACATTCTCAGATACTTAGACATCAGCAAAAATTACAAGCCACAATCTAAAACAGGAAGAGATGTTCCATACAAAGGAACAAATCAAATATCCTGATGAGATACAGGATTTAGTCAACTAAATAGCAATAATCACATAAATCTCCTAAATCAGTTCAAGGAGTTGAAGGAAAATATGACTAAAGAGATGAAGGATATTAAGAAGAAATGTGGGAAGTGGACTTGGCCCAGTGGTTAGGACATCTGTCTACCACATGGGAGGCCCGCAGTTCAAGCCCTGGGCCTCCTTGACCCATGTGCAGCTGGCCCATGTGCAGTGCTGATGTGTGCAAGGAGTGCTGTGCCATGCAGGGGTGTCCCCCGTGTAGGGGAGCCCCACGCGCAAGGAGTGCGACCCGTAAGGAGAGCCACCCAGCGTGAAAGAAAGTGCAGCCTGCCTAAGAATGGCACCACCCACATGGAGAGTTGACACAACAAGATCATGCAACAAAAAGAAACACAGATTCCCATGCTGCTGACAACAAAGAAGTGGACAAAGAAGAAGGTGCAGCAAATAGACACAGAGAACAGACACCTGGGGCAGGAGGGGTGAGGGGAAAGGGAAATAAATAAATAAATAAATAAATATTTAAAAAATAAAAATAAAAAAGAGAAGAAATTTGTCAATATAAAGTACAATTTGAAAGCCTGCAAAGAAAAGGAATAGAGCTTATGGGAATGAAAGACACAATGGATGAGATTAAAAATGCATAACAGGGAAGTGGACTTGGCCCAGTGGTAAGGGTGTCCATCTACCACATGGGAAGTCTGCAGTTCAAACCCCGGGCCTCCTTGACCCATGTGGAGCTGGCCCATGCACACTGCTGATGCGCACAAGGAGTGCCCTGCCACACAGAGGTGTCCCCACATAGGAGAGCCCCACGCGCAAGGAGTGCACCCCGTAAGGAGAGCCACCCAGTGCGAAAGAAAGTTCAGCCTGCCCAAGAATGGTACCACACACATGGAGAGCTGACACAACAGATGACGCAACCAAAAGAAACACAGATTCCCATGCTGTTAACAACAACAGAAGCAGACAAAGAAGAATACACAGCAAATAGACACAGAGAACAGAAAAATGGGGAGGGGGGGAAGGGGAGAGAAATAAATAAAATAAATCTTAAAAAAAATGCATAACAGCAGATTTGAACTGATGGAGGACAGAACTGGTGAAATTGAGGACAGAACATCTGAACTTGAAAATAAGGGAGAACAGAAAGAGAAAAGAATGGAAAAATGAACAGGGACTCAGGGAAATTAATGACAATGTGAAATGCATAAACGTGTGTTATTGGTGTCACCAGAAGGAGAAGAGACTGGAAAAGGGGCAGAAAGAATATTTGAGTAAATAATGACCAAAAACTTCCCAACCCTTATGAAAGATATAAATATCAATATCCAAGAAAGACAAAGCTCCCCAAATAGAGTAAATCTGAATATACCAACTCCAAGACAATTACTGTTCAGGATGACAATTTTCAGAGGTAAAGAGAAGATTCTGAAAAGAGCAAGAGAAAAGAAAAACATCTCATACAGGGAACCTCAATAAGATTAAGTGCCAGCCTCTCATCAGAAAGCATGGAGGCAAGAAGACAATAAAATGATGTATTTAAGGTAGTAAAAGAGAAAAAATGCCAGCCAAGAATTATGTGGAAAGTCCTTTAAAAATGAGAGTGAGTTTAAAGTCTTCACAGACAAAGAAAAATGGAGAGAGTATGTCATCAAAAGACCAGAATTATAAGAGCTACTAAAGGAAGTGATGCAGCTGGAAAGGAAAAAAAACAACAACAACAACAACAACAAAAAAAAACCAAAGCAACACTTTGAGAGACTTGGAGAAGAGTGTAGAAATAAAGATTATTAGGAAGGGTAAATTAAAGTGTCAAAAGATAGACAACAGTGAGATATGACATCATAAAGCCAAATGATAAAATGGATGAAGTCAGTAACATCTTTATAGTAGTAACATGAATTGTTAATGGCTTGAGCTCCCCAATCAAAAGAACTGGAATCACAGAATGGATAAAAAAATATGAGCCAGTTATATGTCAGTTATATGTTGTTTCCAAGAGACTCACCTCAGATATAAGGGTAAAACCAGGTTGAAAGTGAAAGGCTAAAAGAAGATATTCCATGTGTTTGATATTATTGATGAATTCCAAAAAAATATTGGATTATGTTTGTAAACTGGTCTTTTCTTCTGGGCATATTAGAGTGTATTGGATTCAAAGGTTTTACTTTTATTTGATTAAATAATGAGTAAGGCTTTGATTGAGCCATGTCAGTAGGACATTGAGTCTCTGTTCCCTTGGTGGGAAAGAACTCACAGAAAAACTGCACTATAGAGAAGAGAGGTTGGATTTTTTGGGCTGGAGCCCAAGAAGTAAGCACACAGAGGAGCAGAGCAACTGAGCCTAGAGAGAATAGAGCCCAGGGAAGAGACAGAGCTGGCTGCCTGATAGTCTACAGCTGGCCTTGTGGAGAGAGACAAGGCCTAGAGGGCCTTACAGCCTACAGCTGACATTGTGGAGAAAACAGAGCAGCTGAACCTGGAGAGAAATGAACCCCTGGAAGAGAGGAACCCAGGAAGCCTGGACCCTGGCAGACGTCGGCAACCATCTTGCTCGAACATGTGGCAATAGAATTTGGTGAGAGAAGTAACTTAGGCTTTATAGCCTGGTAACTGTAAACTTCTACCCCAAATAAATACACTTTATAAAAACCAACTTATTTCTGATATTTTGCATCAGTACCCTCTTGGCTAACTAATATACCATGCAGATAGTAAACAAGAAAGAGCTGGAATAGTGATACTAATATTGGATAAAATCAATTTTAAATGCAAAACTGTTAAAAGGGATGAAGAAAGTCATTATATATTAAGAAAAGGACCATTAACCAGGAAGAAATAACAATAAAACATATTAATACACATAACCTGGATGTCCCAAGATATGAGGCACACACTAGCCAAACTGAAGGGAGAACTACATGTCTCTATAATAATAGTTGGAAACATCAATACACCACTCTCAGTATTCAATAGAACATCTGGACAGAAGATAAATAAATAAAGAAATAGCTTGAATAATATATGAATAAATGAACTAGACCTAACAGATATCTATAGAGCATTGCACCCTAAAATAGCAGGATATACATTCTTTTCATGCACTCTTGGATCCTTCTCCAGGATAGATCATACGCTGGGTCATAAGACAGGTCTCAACAAATTTAAAAAGACTGAAATTTTACAAAACACTTTCTCTCATCATAATGCAGTAAGGCTGGAAATCAATAACAGATGGAAAAAGGGAAAATTCACAAATAAATGTAGAATAAAAAACACATTCTTAAAAAGTCTTTGGGTGAAAGCAGAAATTACAAGAGAATTCAGCAAATATCATGAGATGAATGAAAATGAGAATACAACATATTGAAACCTAGGGGACATAGCAAAGGCAGTGCTGAGAGGGAGATTTATAGCCCTCAATATTTATGTTAAAAAAGAAGAGCTAAAATTGAACACCTAACTGCACACTTAGAGGAATTAGAAAAAGAATATCATGGTAATCCCAAATCAAGCAGAATGAAAGAAATAATAAAGATCAGAGCAGAAATAAAAGTAATTGAGAACAAAAGGGGCAATAGAATCAACAAAACCAAAAGTTGGTTCCTTGAGAAGATAAACAAAATCAACAAACCCTTATCTAGACTGACAAAGAAAAAAGAGAGGACACAAATATACTTATTTGTACCATAAATGAGAGGGGGATATTGCCGCTATATTCAGAAAACTACAAAAGAGTGCTTGCTAAAAGAAACCAAAGACTCTAAATTCACTGAAGAGAAGCCACTATCCACTGTTTATAAAAAAAAAAATTATCTTACCAAAAATAGGAATTATAACACAATGCATTTCAAATAGTTAAACATTATGTCAAGTTATAGATATCATGCAAAAGTTTTCCTGATCTCATTTCCTGGGGAGAAGGTTTAAAATCATGAGGACAATCTCTCAGATCCTTCAGATTTGCTCCCCCTGCCTTTGGCCTCACCACGCAGGCGTCACTCACCCTCCTCCCCAGCTCTTACTAGGTGTACTCCTTGCCACTCTCATAACCTCTCTCACATCCTACTGCAGGTCTACCCCTCAGCCTGGCAAATTCCCACATAGCCTTCAAGGATTCTATAAACGCCTTCTCATCTGAAAAGCCTTCTACGATGTCACTGAACAGAATTAGTCTCATCTGTGCTCCCATGACATTTATTTTCACTTATTTTAACAGTCACTGATAGTTCTGAAGAATTCATTGCCAGCAAGTTCCACTGGCATGACATCATAGCAACTTCTCTACCAGACAGTGAACTACAGCCATGCCATGTCAGGGGAGGGGGCTTTGAGGCAGCCTCCGAGGCAAACTCCCAATGAGCCCCCCCAACTGCTCTTTACACCCATGTGTAACCCCTCCCCTGGAGTATGGGGATTACTGAATTTACTGAGTTGCTTCCAATGAATAGAATACGGCAAAGTGATGGTATGTCCTTCTAAGACCAGGTTCTAAAATGATCGTGGCTTCTCTTTTGGGTGGCTTTGCACTCTCTCTGTCCAGTTGCTTGCTCTGGGGGACATCAGTTGCCTAGTCATGAGGAAGCTACATGGAGATGCTGACATGGTGAGAATCTAAAGTCTCCAACCAATAGCCGGGGAGACTTGTCAACAGCTGTTGCAAGAGGCTGGAAGCAGATTCCCCATTGAGAGCTTGACCACCAAGCTAGCCTGCACCTGGATTCTTGGCCCTCGGAAGCTGAATAATAAATGCTTACTGTTTTAAGTTTTGGGGTAATTTGTTGCATAGCGATAGGTAACTAGTAAAGGGGGTCTCTTCCTTGCATGTCCTCTCAGCCCTAAGTGTGTGTGCTCTCATATCTGCTCTTCCTGTATTCTTTAGTGTTCTCTCTACTTTTTATGAGCCAACTCCTTGTTACTCCAAACTCTTTACAATTAATATTTCTTTATATTAAACTTTGTTTAAAAAAATCAACTTAAAATGTTTTAAATACCTAAATATAAGAGGAGAAACGTCAAACTCCTTGACAAAAACATAAGGATATGTCTTCAGGACATTGTGTTAGGTAATGGTTTCTTAGACTTTGCACCCAAAACACGAGCAGCAAAAGAAACAACAGAGAAATGGACCTCCTAAATTTTTTTTTAAATGTTGCTCAAAGGGTTTTATCATGAAAGTAAAATGAGAACCTTATACAATGGGAGAAAATATTTGGAGACCTATTTGAAAAAGGTTTAATATCAAGAATATATATATATATATATATATATATTTTTTTTTTTTTTTAAAGATTTATTTTATTTTTATTTAATTTCCCCCCCTCCCCTGGTTGTCTGTTCTTGGTGTCTATTTGCTGCGTCTTGTTTCTTTGTCCGCTTCTGTTGTCGTCAGTGGCACAGGAAGTGTGGGCGGCGCCATTCCTGGGCAGGCTGCTCTTTCTTTTCACACTGGGCGGCTTTCCTCACGGGCGCACTCCTTGCGCGTGGGGCTCCCCCACGCGGGGGACACTCTTGCGTGGCACGGCACTCCTTGCGCGCATCAGCACTGCGCATGGCCAGCTCCACACGGGTCAAGGAGGCCCGGGGTTTGAACCGCGGACCTCCCATATAGTAGACGGACGCCCTAACCACTGGGCCAAAGTCCATTTCCCAAGAATATATATTTTTTAAAAAACCTTTCAACCTACAAAAAAAGAACAACACACTAACTTAAAAATTAGTAAAAGACCTGAACAGACATCTCTCCAAAGAAGATATAAAAATGGTCAGAAAGTACATGGAAATGATGCTCAATATCATTAACCATCAGGAAATGAATTCTAAACCACAGTGAGATACAAATTCACCTCCATCAGAATGGCTGCTATTAAAACAAAAGGAAAATAACAAGTGTTGGGCAGGATGTGGAAACTTAGGCCTACTCTTTCATTGCTGGTCATACCTTGATTTTGGACTTATTCGAGATTCAAAACAGAGTCCAGAAATTCCCTTTATTTAAGCGAACCCAGTCTTTGGTATTTGTCATAGCAGCCAGGAAAACTTAGATGCTTTTACAATAGGTTAAGAGGAGGATCGAAACTTGAATATTTTGCTAACGTGTAGAAGTGTCATAAAGATAATTGTAAAGAGAAAGCATAATTCAGAATATTAATAGTGTAATATATTCCAGGTTTCTTAAAAGCCAGTCCTGGCTGACACTCTTGGTATCATATGACTTAAGTTCACGTCTACATTTTTTAGAAGCTGCATCACAGGACTCAACATCCTTCTGTTAAACAAGAAACATGTATTATTTACCTATCTTATGTTTTGTGGGAAAGATAAATAAACAGAAACACTGAATTAAAGGAAACAAGAGGTGATAGAAGAAATGATAAGTATGAGGGTTGTTCCTGACAAAAGTCCATGATTAGACTAGAGCTAACCATACAAAGTTAGAAGCCAACACATTCCGAAGTAAAATCAATGATTTTAATAAAAATATGAAATAATCTCTTGTCCTAAGTCTTTTAGAAATTCTATATTTGTATTGATTGTGATTGATAAAGTATTATGAATTTATCATTTGAGTAAAACTGGTAACTATGGTAACTGAGGCACAGTTTGTATGTGAATAGTCTTTTATTTACATACTATAGGGGAGTGTATGTATGCCAAATTTTGTTCTATATATAGAATTTTTGGTTGTTTTATTGTCTTAATATTAAAATTTCTTATAAATATAAATCCTGCCTGCGACATGAGAAAATAGCACTGCCTAGGGGATGATATCTAAGTGTTCTACAAAGTTCTTGAGAGTATTAAATGATGCAAAATTGATTTGCTCACTTATTGTGCTTTCATAAGTTGGCATGAGTATGCATGGCCTCTGTTGAGTCAAGGCATATTTCTTCTCCCCAGTCCTAATGTTACTACTTTTCCTTTGAGCTTCCTGAGGACATGCACATTAACTGAGGGTAGCCTATAATTTACATTGTCTGGGTCTATTCCTAGATTTACTGGTTTTCTAATCTCTTTCCATACACATTCAGTAACTTCCAGAGCAGGCATTGATCCAAGATCAGCATCTTCAGCCAGCTGCTATGAAAATGGGCATACTTTCCATGTCACAACAGTCCCAGGATATTATAGAAACCATTTCCTCATTGCAAACCTGCTCATGATAAGACTATGGGATTGCTTTCTTCAAAAGCAATTGTTAAATGTTGACACCTGAAACATCAGTTTCCTTCTAACATCCCTCCTTCCTTTGTCTATAGTTTTGTGTATCAGCAGTAATTGATATTTCATGGCTTTTCTGCATTAAATTTCAGAGCCTATTTTCATTGTCCATTTGATGTCATTATTTTCATCCCTTGGCAGATTTGTAGAACTGTAATAATGAGAGAGAATATTTATAGAAATAACACCTCCAACAATATTGATTACTAAAAGCAAGCACAACAGAATAATGAGGTCTTATGTGCTTACTGAATTTTGAAAACATGGCTTTCAGCTCAGTCTTTCTCGGGTCTGGAGTATGAAGACTAGCATATTTGACTCTTCCCTGGAAACATCTCAGGTGAAACTTTTGTGTGCATGTGTGATTTCTGTGGAGTTCTTTGTTTCTAGGTAGTTTGGGGCAACTATGACAGCTTTGAGACTTTGTTAAGATGACGATAGCTCTTCTTACCAGTATTTCTTTTTGAATAACAAGAAATTGAGGTTCTGCTCTAGCTAGGAATCAAGGATTCTATAAGGACTTGACAAAAAGAATTCTAAGTAGGAAGAAGAATATTTGAGCTCTGTGTGATGTTTACAAATAAAATGTGATATTTACATAACAATCAAACATTTATCATAACAATTAAAATTAATTGTTTGATTTCTTTCTACCAAAATAGTCTTCCTGGATCAATTCTATTTATCTGCACCAAGACCTGGTAGTGTGTGGCATATTGTATGTTTTGAGTAAATGAATAAATTAAAGTATAAAACTTCAGTTTCACTTAGCATATTCATTTTTTTCTGGATTTCTGGAATAATGGTAAGAAGCTACACTTTTTCTTTTTCTGCACATTTGCCCTTTACCTTGCATCTCCAATCCACATGACTAATATCACCACTTTCAGGTTACCTAAAAATAATCTGATTTATAAATATCAAACTTTTGTCCATCTGCAACTTGCAACCAGGCACCAGGTCTTATCCAATTTTATTGTCCTTGCATTTTGGGTATTTTTTCACCTGATCCAACAGTCCCATTTCTGCTACATCAGTAATCCCTTGTAACTTGGATTTCAGTTTTAGTGTCCTATTTTGTCTACCTATCACCATTCTTCTCCCTCCCCGCCACCCTCCCCCTCCCCCCCAATTCAACCTCTGCAATCTGACATAAACCTCTTGGATATTTTTCTCTCTAATTTCTATTTCTTTTTCAAGATTCAGTTCACCCATTACTCCTGCTCAGGAATCTGATTCATATATTATTCCCTTGCACTGCCACAGGCTTCTATGCTTACATCTACCACAAACATATCACACTCTTACTCCTCTATTAGAATATAAATTCCTTAAAAATCAAGCATATTGATATAGTTAATTATATAGATTCCCAAAGATAGCCACAGACAAATGATACTCAGACAATTAATATTTGATGAGTGGATAAACTGATTAAAAATGGAATTAATAAGTGCATTATGAGAGTTGTAGTAATACCTTAAGTTTGCTGTAGAAAAGAGTAAAGATGTCACAGATTGGGATAAGATCTTTTATTATAACACTATCAAATTACGGGAGATGACCATTTCTAATCAGTCATCCATCTGAGGGAGAAAGACATACTCTCCAGACCAGAAGTCAGTAAACTATTGTAAAAAGCCACATAGCTGTAAGACTGTAATCCATAGATGATAAAGTCTCAGTCACAATTACTCAACTCTTTCACTGTATTGGGGAAAAAGCCATAAGCAGTCCATAAATGCATGTGCACTTATGCGTTCTGATAAAACTTTATTCAGAAATATGGGAAATTCAATGGATTTAGCCCATGGTGTTTATAGTTTTCAGATCCTTCAGGAAAAGAACACTTATCAGTAACAGTGTAACACAAGCTTTTGTGTGGCTCTGTTTTTGTTTATTTTGGGTATATTCCTAGGAGTGGAATTGCTGGGTTGAATGATATCTTTATGCTTAACATTTTGAACTGCCAGGTGTTTTTCCAAAGTGGCTGCAACATTTTATATTTATATTTAGAATGGATTCAATTTCTCTCTACATCTTTGATAACAAATGTTATTGTCTGTATTTTCAGATTTTAACCATCTAATTGGGTATGATATAGAATCTTGTTGTGGTTTTGATTTGCATTTCCCTAATGTTAAATGATGTTGAGCATCTTTGCTTGTATTTATTAGTCATTTGCAAATATTTGTGGAGAAATTACTATTTAAACAATTTGCCCATTTTTATTTGGGGTATGCTTTTTATGATTACGTTGTAACAGTTCTTCATATAGACTGGTTATTAACAGTCATATATATGATTTTCAAATACTTTCTCCCATTCTGTGGGTTGTCTTTTCAGTGTCTAGATGGTGTCCTTTCAAGTGTATAATTTTTAGTTTTGATGAAGTTCAATTTATCTATTAGTCCTTTTATCACTTGTGCTTGGTGTTGTGTCCAAGATTTCGTTGCAAACTTCAAAGTCACAAAAATGTCCTCCTACATTTTCTTCTAAGATTTTTATAGCTTTATTGCACACATGTACATTTATATTCTAATTGTAATTAATTTTTGCTTATGATACCACTTAGGGATCTAAGTTCATTCTTTTGTATATGGATTTCCAGTTGTTCCATATCATTTTTTAAAAACATATTCTTTCCCCCATGGTTTTGTCTTGGCACCTTTGTCAACAATCAAATGCAGGGCTTTATTTATGGACTCTCAATTATTTTCCATTAATCTTTAGGTCTATACTTTTGCCAGCCCAAGATTCCTGATTACTGTAGCTTTGAAGTATGTATTAAATTTGGGAAAAGTGAATCCTCCAAATGTCTTCTTCTAAAAATTGTTCTGGATATTCTGGGTGCCTTGTGTTTGCTTATGCATCTTAGGTATGTCTTGTAAATTGTTGTAAAAAATCCAGCTGTGATTGATTTTGATCCTTATTACATTGAATCCATAAGTACACAAGTGATCAATATTGCAACATAAAACATCACCAGAAATGTTTTCCCTTAAAGACAACTAAATAAAAGGGTAGGTTTAACTTGCTTGGAACTCTGTAGGATGATAGAGACAAGAGAAAGACTCCACAAATGCTGCATTAAATTAAAAAAAAAAAAAAAAACCACCGAGAAAAAGAGTGGAAACGAGACAGATCTGCCAGTTCAGATCTTTTCCCATACTCAGTCCTGCACTGTTTAAGAAACACAGAGTGGTAGTGCTGCTGCAGGCTGGGCACCTCCTACTTTGGCTGCTGACTTCCTAGACAACCACAGCAGTGACCTTCAGGCATGGAAACCCAAGGCCACATACTCTCAAGCAGTGCTCTTATGATTGGCCTGCAAGCACATACAACACAGACCCCTGGAAATCAGCTTGCCCTGGGGTGGCAAATTCTGTACACCCCAGCACAGTCCCTAAATGCTGGTGAACCTAAGTGAAAAATTGGGTGATTTTGAAATTGACCCCAACCAATTCATGTGTTGAGATACCCTAAAACAGCAGTAAGTTAACCAGAGGCAGGAAAGTTGCATGAAAAGGTGAAACTGAACAACTGTAAGATGTGTGTGTGGGGGGGGTGGGGAGACCAGGACTGAGAGCTGGAGTGGAAAGGTGCCCCAAGCACAGGGAAGGAGTTGAGCAAATTATAGTCACTGGGGAGGAAAATTTGTTTAAAACAAAGAGATCAGTTCAGGAATCCCAGAGAGGGAAAGAGGAAAGGAAATTCTCTCCTGAAGGCAAACAGTTACACATAATAGGATAATCTTAACAGGTATTGCACATAGTCAGGACAAGACATATAGGTGTAGAAAGACCTGAGAAAATCTGACCTGTTAAAAATGGGCTGCTCTTAAAGTTCAGAAACAAGCAATGAAAAAAAGCCTTAATACATAGCAAATCTACACAAAAAAACGCTAGACAAGAGGGAAAAACTGGCTTCCAGGGATAGCATATCAAACCAATCAAATGCCCAGACATCAATAAAAGATCACAAGTTATACAAAAACAAAAACAAAAACAAAATACGAACAAACAAAAAACAGGAAAAGATGTCTAGGTAAAAAATTAAAACTTCAGAGGAAACAGGCAGTGGAGAAATGAATAAAGTAAGTTTGTCAAATCTCCTAACTCAGCTCAAGTTTCTAAAGGAAAATATAATTTGGATATAGGTTAAAGGACTTAGGGAAGGCAATGTATGAACAAAAATAAGAATTAAAAAGTTTAACAATGAACATAAGAGAACATATGGGACTGAAAAACACAAGAATGGATATTAAAAACATACTAGAGGCATTCAACAGCAGATTGGAGCATGCAGGAGAAAGTGAACTAGAAGACAGGAAAATTGAAATAATACAGTTAGAAGAGCAGATAGTAATAGAAAAAAAATTAGAAATGAGCTGAGCCTAAGGGATCTGTGGGACAACATGTAGCATGCCAACATTTGTATTATGATGGTCCTAGAAGGAGAGGAAAGGCAAAAATGGCAGAAAGAATATTTGAGGAAATGAAGGTCAAAGATTTCATGAATCTTATGAAAGACATAAATATATTTGTCCAAGAATCACAATAAACTCCAAAAATGATAAGCCCTAATAGACCTACTCCAAAAATCATACTAATCAAAATGTTGAATGCCAGAGATAAAGAGAGAATTCTGAAGGCAGCAAGAGAAAATAATTTTTCACATAAAAGGGATTCTCAATAAAATAAATCACATCAGAAACAATGGAGAGAAGAATGCACGGGTAAGACATATTGAAGATACAGAAAGAGAAAAATTAAAATTCTTTATCTGGCAAAGCTATCCTTCAAAAATGAAGAAGAGATTATGTCATTCATGGATATAAAAAATTGTGAGAATTTATCATCAAGAAACTTGACCTACAAGAAATGCTCAAGGGAGTACTTCATGTTGAAAGTAAAGGTCAGGAGATAGTAACTTCAAGAAGTATGAAGAAGTGATGATGTCCTGTAAAGGTAACTACAGGTGTGTATACAAAACCCAAGAGTATGGTATCCTCAGTATGTAATGTTATACTTTATTTTCTATAAGATTTAGAGTACAATTGAACAATAAATTTCCATGTTATGGACATGTAAAATATAAAGAGGTAGTGTGTGACAACAACAAAAGCAGGTAAGATGGATGAGATATAGGTGGGACTGTGTATGCTATTGAACTTAAGTTCTTTTTGAAATAGCAGGTTATAAACTTAGGTTGCTTAATCCAAACCTCAGGGTAACTACAAAGAATGTATTTTTTAAAAATACAGAAACAAATGAGAAAGGGATCAATTATATCACAAAATATCAACTAAACACAAAAGATAGTAATAAAGGAAAAGAGGGACAAAAGCTATAAGGTTTAAAAACAAAGGGACTTGAAGTTGTCCTAAATTATATTGCAGGGACAGATGCTGGACAGTATATATCCTGCAATAACCCACTGAATGGACTGGGGGTGAGTGTAAACTACAATGTAAACTATTATCCATGCAGTGCAGCAGTGCTCCAAAATGTATTCACCAAAAGCAATGAATGTGCCACAATGATGAAAGAGGTTGTTGATGTGGGAGGAGTGGGGGTGGGGTATGGGAACCTCTTATATTTTTTAATGTAACTTTTTTTGTGATCTATGTACCTTCAAAAAAAATACTTAAAAAAAAAACAAAGGACAAAATGACTGAAGTAAGTTCTGCTTTATCAGTAGTCTTACTAAATGTAAATGGATTAAACTTCCCAATCAAAAGACAAAGTTTGGCAGAATGAATAAAAAAGAAGAAACCAACTAAATGCTGTTTATGAGACTTATAAAGGCCCAACTACATAAATAGGCTGAAAGTGAAAGAATGGAAAAAAGAGTCCATGTAAGTTAATAACCAAAGGAGAGCTGTGGTAAATATACCAGTATCAGAGAATTTGATTTTAAGGGAATAAAACTGTTACAACAGACAGAAAAAGGACACTATATATTAAGTAAATGGCCAATCAATCAAGAAGAAATAACAGTTAGAAACATTTATGCACTTAATCGGAGTACCCCAAAATATATGAGGCAAATATTGACAAAACTGAAAGGAGAAATAAGCACCTCTACAGTAATAGTTGCTGACTTTCATATAGATAGGATACCTAGACTGAAAATCAATAAGGAAACAGAGATTGAACAATATGATATGACCTGGACCTAATAGTTATATACAGAACACTGCACCCCAAAACATCAGAACACACATTCTTCTCATGCACATGGATGCTTCTCCAGGATAAACAACATGTTAAGCACAAAAATGCCTTTATACATTTTAAAATATTGAAATTAAAGCATCTATTCTGACCACAATGGAATGGACACAGAAATAAATAAAAGACAGATACTTGGAAAACCACAAATACAAGGAAATTGGATGACAGAGTCTTAAAATATCAATGGATTAAAAAAGAAATCACAAGATAAATCAGTAAATATCATGAGATAAATGAAAATGGAAACACAAACTTATATTACTTAGTGAAGGCAGAACTGAGAGAGAAATTTATAGCCCAAAATGCTTATATAAAAAAGAACATCACCACTAGAGAAATTAGAAATGGGAGCAAACAAAATGTAAATTAAGTAGAAGGAAGGAAATAACAAAGATTAGACAAGAAATATATGAAATAGAAAATAAGAAACAATAGAGAGAATCAAAGAAACCAAAAGTTGGTTCTATGAATAGATCAAGAATATCAACGAATATTTAGCTAGACTGACAAAGAAAAAAAGAGGGAAGGGATGCAAATAACTAGAATCAGAAATAAAAGGAGGGATAGTACTACCAACCCCACAGAAATAAAAAATATTATAAGAGGATACTATGAACAATTGCATGCCAACAAATTAGATAACCTAAATTAAATGGACAAATTCCTAGAAACACACAAACTACCTACACTGACTCGAGAAGAAACAGAACATCCCAATAGACCAATAACAAGTGATTGAATTAGTAATGAAAAACCTCCCAACAGAGAAAATCCCAAGACCAAACATTCAAGTATGAATTAACACAAATACTGCTCTCACTCTTCTGAAATTTGAAGAGGAGGGAACACTGATTTTTCTTATACAGATGCCAGATATCAAAGGAAAAAAATTATAGAACAATATCTCTCATGAACATAGATGCAGAAATTCTCAACAAAATACTAGCAAAACAAAACCACAGCACATTAAAAAAAATTACAACATGATCAAATGGTATTCATCCCAGGTATGCAAAGATATTCCAACATAATAAACCAGTTAATGTGATATACCACATTAATAGAATGAAAGAAAAAAAAAAACACTTGATCATCTTAATTAACACAGAAAAGGCATTTGACAAAATTTATCACACCTTCAGAAATCTAGAAATAGAGGCAAACAACTTTAATACTATAAGGAACATGTATTGAAAACTCACAGTTAACATTACATTCAGTGGTGAAAGAATGAAAATTTTTCGCTTAAAATCAGGAGCAAGACAAGGATGCTAACTTTCATCACTGCTATTCAACATTGTACTGAAAGTTCCAGCCAGAGCAATTAGGCAGGAAAAAGAAATAAAAGGTACCCAAATTGGAAAGGTAAAATTAAAATATTTCCTTTTTGCAGAAGACATGATCTTACACATAGAGAATTCTAAAAAACTCATAACAAAGCTAACAGAGCTACAAATAAGTTTAGCAGAACAGCAGGGTACAAGATAACTATGGGAAATTCAGTGGTGTCTGTATACACTAGCAATGAATAAGCTGAAGAGGAAATTTTAAAAATCTATTTATAATAGCAACTAAAAGAATTGAATATAAGAAGTAAACTTAACCAAGCATATAAAGGACACACAGAGAAAATAACAAAACATTGCCAAAATAAATCAAAGAAGACTTAAATAAATGAAAGGATATTTTGTGTTTATGCATTGGAAGACTATTTATTGCTAAGATATCAATTCTCCACAAAGCAATATACAGATTCAACACAATTCCAATCAGAATTCCACCATCCTTTTTTTTTGCAGAAATTCATGTGGAAGATTGTTGGGGACGCTTAAGACAGCACTTGCCTTCAGCAATATCAAAAAGCACATAACGGCTGCCAGAGCTGATACAGTAACGGTCTACAGTATACTCAACCTTCTTCACGGAAGAAGGTTTGCGCCCTTTTTCGCAGTTACCACCCAGCCAACACCTGAGGCAGTCAGTGCGACCACCAATCAGTAATTGCCTCCTAACCTTACTTCTGCCATTTCCCTCAGCAGCAGCCAGAACCAATCACCTTACCTCTGCCACTCCCCCCAGCAACAGCAGCTGCCAATCCCAGACCGCCACCTGTCCTTACCCGCCAACCACCCTCCTCCCTAGAGTATATATGCTCAGCCCCTTCAATAAAATTTTGCAGCTTGCAGCTTGATCTGAACTCTGTCTGGCTGTCGTCCTTCGTGTCTCTTGTCCCATAACATTCCTCCCTGACTGGTACTCGAGCCCCCGTTAGTGTCCCACGGGCCGGGACGAACTTCACAGCTGGCGCCCAACGTGGGGCTCGACGGTCACACCAGGACAGGAACGCCGCTTCACCAGCGAGGGAGAGCACTCTCCACATCTCGGCCGAGGAAAAGGCCACTCTTCAGCGGCGGAAGAGGAGATTAACAAAAAACTTCACAAGAAAACTTCGGAACAGGTAAGCCCCCACCCTCATTATTGGACAAGGATCCTCCACTCACCTGTTGTTTATTAGTCAAGTAAAGGCACGAGGAGTTAAAGTCAAGAAAAACGATCTTATTCATTTCTTTGATTTCATACTCAGAACTTGCCCTTGGTTTCCCCAGGAGGGTACTATCGATCAAAGGTGCTGGGAGAGGGTAGGAGACAGTATTTAACTATTGGTAGTTGATTTATGATATGTTGAAAGTCACCCCTCTTGCCCCAGATATTAAAAACATTCCTGCCCCGCTTCAGTCTGCAGTGCCCCAGATAGAAACATTATCAAAGAAGGAGAAAATATCTTAAAACTACATTCCCGTCCCGCCGCAGTCTGTAGCTCCATTACCATCAACATGCCCGAAGAGCCACCAATTAGCCCTACCGCCCCCCCACTCACTCCTTGAGCGCCCCAGAAACTTCCCATAACGCCTTAGAAGGTGCAGATTCTAAAAACGGCGGCGTCTCCTATCAAAAAGGTGAGCCGCGTCACCTCTCAGCCTTCCCCCGCCCCCTTATGCGGTCACCCTGCAGCCAACTTTACACCCGCCCTGGAATTTACACCCGCCCCTCCTCTACCCGGTGGCAATTAAATCGCCACCGCCCTTGCATGAAGCCGTTGCCACCTTTAAAGATTCCCTCACCCGGCAACTTGAGCAAGCCACTGAACTGCTCGCCGGTGTTCAGTTAGCCACCCAAAGCGTTTCATCTCTTACATTTCCCAAAACTGCAACACTCGCCTTCCCAGTCACCAGAAGCCAGGCCCGACAACTGCCCGCCTCCTCGGGCAAAGCCCGCCAACACTCTGGTGCCCAGGATGGCGACCAAGAACAACCTGATTCAAACGCACAAAATGGCAACGCGCCAGCAGACCCTGAATCCCAAGATGGCGATCACGACGAAAATGGCGGCGAGGCCAATTGCCATTCTGGCTCCGGATCAGAGGGCGAAGACGCCCCTGAAAGTACCCCCCCCTCCAGGTCCGCCGCTAAATACAAACTCCTTAGTCTGAAATATTTAGAAAAACTAAAGAAAGCAGTACACTCCTATGGTGCTACTGCCCCTTTCACACTTGCTCTTCTCGAAAGCTTGAGCGATCAAGAGCTGGTGCCTAATGACTGGTTTCAGCTACCCAGAGTAGCCTTAACTGGTGGCGATTTTCTGTTATGGAAATCTGAATATGAAGAGAATAGTAAAAATTTCGCCGCCCGTAATATCTGTAAGGCTGACCCTAAAGATTGGACACTAAAAAGGTTTTTAGGTCAAAATCCCTACCAAACTAATCAGAAGCAGGCTCAATTCAGTTCTGGCCTCCTTGCCCAAGTACAAACGGCCGCGCTTAAAGCCTGGAAAAAACTTCCTCAAAAAGGCGCTACTGCTTCCTCACTTGCCAAAGTGCGGCAGGTGCCGAGGAGCCCTACGCTGAGTTCCTTAGCCACTTACAGAGCACTGCAGAGCGCCTGTTTGGAGATAGTGAAAGCGAAAGTGACTTTATTAAGCATCTGGCTTTGGAAAACGCTAACGCTGCGTGTCAGGCTGCCATTCGGCCTTTCCGCAATACCGACCTCAGCAATTACATAAAACTTTGTGCCAATATTGGACCTACCCAAACCCTTGGGCTGGCCATCGGCGCAGCCTTTCAAGATCTAAAAAAGAGTCTAGATAGTCCCCCTGTGTGCTTTACCTGTAAGCAACCTGGTCATTTTGCTAAACACTGCCCCAATAAAACCGCCGCCCGCCCCCTCGCCACTCCTTTAAGCAATAACAACGCCAAGCGCCCGTCCTCTATTTGCCCACGAGGTAGAAAGGGCTTCCACTGGGCGTCTGAGTGTCGATCCCAAACAGACATTAATAATCAACCCCTCAAACCTCGGTGGCAGGGAAACTACCAGCGGGGCCAGCCCCAGGCCCCAGCCAAAACAAACCCAGGGGCAAGGCGGTTTGTTCAACCATCCCCACCCGCAATACCTGCACTCCCAACTACCCACCACGCTGCAGCAGTATCTCCGACTTATGGAGAGCAAGAGCAGGGAGCGCAGGAATGGACCTCTGTGCCACCTCCGAGGCAATACTAACTCCAGATTCCAGTCCCCTCCTCATATCAGCAGGAGTCTATGGTCCATTACCCCCAAATACTTTTGGCCTCATTCTAGGGAGGGCCAGCACCTCCCTACAAGGAATTCTGGTCTTCCCAGGCGTGCTAAACAGTGATTTCAGAGGTGAAGTAAAAATAATTGCAGCCACTTCAAATAACAGAATCCCCGTTCCTACCGGCACCCGGATAGCGGAGCTTGTTATTCTTTCTATTCAACATGTTAACTCAAATTTCAAAAGCTTCAGCACTCCACTGAAGGCCCTGGCTCCTCTGATATTTACTGGGCACAGGCTATAACCCATAACCAGCCCACCCTAAAATTAAAGTTGAATGGTAAATCTTTTGAAGGCATACTGGACACAGGGGCTGATGCCACAATCGTTTCTTCAAATCACTGACCCAAAGCCTGGCCCCTCACTGCTGCTGTGACTCATCTGCAGGGAATAGGCAAGGCCACCAACCCCCTTCAAAGTTCACAAACCCTAACGTGGGAAGATAATGAAGGGAATAAGGGCACGGTTGTTCCATATGTCCTTCCCAATCTCCCTGTTAATCTGTGGGGTAGAGATAACCTTACCCAAATGAAAGTCTTTATGTGCAGTCCCAATAATACCGTCGCTGCTCACATGCTTAAAATGGATTTCCTCCCTGGCAAAGGCTTGGGCAAAAATAACCAAGGGATTAAACAACCCATTTCATTAAAACCTAATACAAACAAAACAGGACTTGGGTTCTCGCAGGATTTAACATAATGGCCATTGACATCCCTGTACCCCATGATGAAAAAATCTCCTGGAAAATTACACAGCCAGTATGGGTTGATCAATGGCCTCTAACCTAGAAAAAACCCTAGCAGCCATAGAGTTAGTACAGGAACAGCTTGCTGCTGGACACATCGAGCCTACCCAGTCCCCTTGGAATACCCCCATTTTTGTCATAAAAAAGAAATCAGGCAAGTGGAGATTATTACAAGACTTGCGGGCCGTAAATAAAGCTATGGTCCCCATGGGAGCCTTACAACCTGGTCTCCCTTCGCCAGTGGCTATCCCTTCAAACTTTCACAAAATAATTATAGATTTAAAAGATTGTTTTTTCTCCATACCCCTCCACCCTGAGGACAGGCTATATTTTGCCTTTAGTGTTCCTCAAATCAATTTTCAAGGCCCAATGCCCCGATTTCAATGGAAAGTCTTACCACAGGGCATGGCCAACAGCCCCACCTTGTGTCAAAAATTCGTTGCTGCAGCCATTAACCCAATTAGGCAATCTTGGCCGCAAATCTACGTTCTTCATTGCATGGACGACATCTTGTTAGCAAGTCCAGACTTGTCCAAGTTACATTCCTGCTATCAAAGCCTTCTTAAACACCTAACCGCAAAAGGTCTTCTAATAGCCCCTGACAAAGTACAAACCTCAAATCCTTTCTCTTATCTTGGATTTGAACTTTGGGACCAGCGAGTTTTAACACCCCGCATTAAACTGCGAACCTCCCATTTACTAACGTTACACGATTTTCAAAAACTTTTAGGAGATATTCAATGGCTCCGCCCCTACCTCAAGTTGCCCACTGAAACACTAACCCCGCTCAATAACATTTTGAGGGGAGACACTAGCCCCTCCTCTCGCAGAACCCTAACCCGAGAAGCAATGCAAGCGCTTGATGCTGTCAATCAGGCCATACAAAATCAAACTTGCTATCAAATAGACTACTGCCGCCCTTTAACATTTGTAGTCCTGGCCACCACCCACACACCTATGGGCATTTTCTGGCAGTCCTATCAGGATCAGCAAAACGGGCAAGGCCGCCCATTACTCTGGATTCACCTCCCAGCTGCTCCTCCAAGAGTATTGTCGCCATACATTTTTCTCATAGCTAGCCTTATAACTAAAGGCAGGCAAACCAGCCGCCAGCTTTTTGGTAAAGACCCAGATTCCCTCATCGTTCCATACACTCAAGATCAAATTAATTGGCTTTTCCAAACTAATGATGATTGGGCTATCGCATGTTCCTCCTTCGCAGGTGACATCGACAATCATTATCCAGCTAACCCGTTAATCCAGTTTGCCAAAATCCACCCATTTATCTCCCCAAGAGTCACTAAGACAAGGCCCATTAACTCAGCCCCTTTAGTTGTTACTGACGGCTCAGCAAATGGGACTGCCATCTACGTCATCCAAAACCAAGTGTTTTCCATACCCTCCCCCTATACTTCAGCTCAGCTCGTTGAACTCTATGCAGTCCCACAGGTCTTTTCCTGCCTCCAGGATCAACCCTTTAACTTGTACACTGATAGGGCGTATATAGCTCATTCAGTTCACCTATTAGAAACAATCCCCTTTATTAAACCATCCACTAACGCAGTTCCCCTATTCTCAAACTCCAAAGAACAATCCTTAAATGACAACACCCTTTCTTTATAGGACACCTCCGTGCCCACCAAAACTTACCAGGCCCCCCAGCAGAAGGTAACGCGCTAGCAGATGCAGCCACTCAACTAGCAGGCTTCGCACTCTCTCCACCCCCCCAACTTTAGCCTCCCAAGCCCATGCTCAACATCACTTAAATGCGAACACTCTCCGCCAAAAATTCGGCATTACCAGGGAGCAAGCAAGAGAAATTGTCAAAGCTTGTAAGAATTGTGTAACTCAATTACCAGCTCCCCATGTAGGAGTTAACCCCAGGGGCATTATTCCAAATGAAATCTGGCAGATGGACGTTACCCACGTTACTAGCTTTGGGCAACAAAAATATGTTCATGTCTGCATCGACACTTATAGTGGCTTCATCACAGCTAGCTTACAGTCGGGAAAAGCCTCTAACCATGTTATATCCCATCTATCGCAGTGCTTCACCATCTTAGGTCAGCCTAAAACCATTAAAACAGATAATGGACCTGGGTATACTGGAAAAAACTTTCAAACATTCTGTCAACAATTGCAAATTAACCACATCACAGGAATACCTTATAACCCCCAAGGCCAGGGAATAATAGAGTGAGCCCATCGCACGTTAAAAAACACCCTAAGCCGTTTAACTGAAAGCACTCTCGGTCTCTCCAAACAACGTCGGCGAGACCTTCCACACCATGCCCTTTTCATTCTTAACTTCCTAACCCTGGATATTAACGGGCAATCTGCAGCCGATAGGCATTGGCATCCTTCCACACAGATGCAGCAAGCCACCGTTATGTGGTGCAACCCTTTAACATCACGATGGCATGGGCCCGACCCTGTAATCATTTGGGGACGAGGCTCTGCCTTTATATATGATCAAAAAGAGGATGGCCCTCATTGGCTTCCTGAACGATTAATAAGGCATGTTAATCCTCCCCCTCGAAATCAAACTCACACTAACCCTTCCAGGGAGGAAGCCTCTCCCTGAGAAAAAATTTTTTTTCTCCTCTTCCTTCCCAGCCTTCTCAGCAACCCAAAAAGAATGCCTGTTCCCGCGGCAATCCACCTCGAGAAAGCTTTTCGCCTCAACCGACGACCAGGCAGTTTCCAACAACCAGAGCGCCTCCACCTTGAGTATACACTTTCCAACCCCGTCTTCTGAATGATTCTCTATTTCCTCCTTATATCTTTTGCCTTATTGACAATATTTTCTGCTATCTGTCTAGCCACTGTCGCCCCGAAGGAGGAACC
This sequence comes from Dasypus novemcinctus, assembly GCF_030445035.2. NCBI lineage: Eukaryota > Metazoa > Chordata > Mammalia > Cingulata > Dasypodidae > Dasypus > Dasypus novemcinctus. Next base: position 125,144,781 of record NC_080682.1, read on the forward strand.
TTGGCCAGCGACTTTTACTCGCCATTGCTTTCCTATCTGTCGTTTCCATATATACCTCATTTATTGTTTTTATCTCGCAATGATCCCACCAAGCCTCTCCCTGTTCAGAGTCATCGCCCTCTTTCTCCTTTTCTTCCCCATTACTTTCACCAATCCCAGCCATCAGCCTTTTAATTGGACATTAAGCCTCTGGCAACAGGAAATAATCCTTCGTTACAATGTCACCTCAGGTCCCCCATCTTTCACTGTACCCGGGTGTACTCTTGCTAATCATCAGGGCTGCTGGGGGTCTAATCAAATTTATGGCCACTTCAACCATCTTATATCAGGCTACTACATCTGCCCTTCCTCGTCAGGTTCCTCCTCGCGTTCCTGCCACGATCCCGCACACTATTACTGTCCCGATTGGGGGTGCGAATCCATAGCATTTGGGTGGTCCGGGGCCCCTAACCGGGACCCTCACCTTTCCGTGGTCGATCCCCAATGGCCTAACATCACCCTACTGGTAAAAAATCCCGATGACGCTCGATGGCTTAGTGGCCGCACATGGGGAATATGGCTCTATCTGTCCAGTTATGACTATGGCTCCTTTTTCATTATAAAGAAAAACCAAGCCTCCTCCTCGCCGTCCTCAGTTCCAGTCGGCCCCAAACGGGTTCTCAATCCCCTCCCAACCACCCTCACTCCCCCATCACCAAATATCTCTCATTCCAACGTTTCCTCCATCAACGGCTCCCTCCTCAACACCAATGCACTTCTCCTGCATAACCCACTGCTAGCCCTCCTTAACGCCACGTTCCTCTCTTTAAACTCCTCTAACCCCAACCGTACCCAACACTGCTGGCTGTGCTTCTCCTCTACATTTCCCAACTATGAAGCTGTAGCCACCAATGCCTCTTACAACACCTCTATAGACAGCAATCCCGCTTCCTGTAATTGGAACCAAACAAAAATCGGACACACAGTCCAGCTCGTCTCCCAGAGTGGGCTTTGTGTCACTAAGATCGGAGGCTCTATTGCCCCATACATGCATACCCTTTGCAATATTACTGCCAATCCTCAGCCAAATGCAACATTTCTAATACCCCCCAATAATACAAAATGGCTGTGTTCCTCCACCGGACTCACCCCCTGTCTTAGCGTCCAAACCCTTAATGCCACCCGTGAAACCTGTGTGCTTGCTATCATATTCCCCTGTATTCTCTTTCATGAAAATGACCAATTCTTTGACTCCTGGCAGCGTCACCTTCTACCAGTCTATGTACAAAAACGAGAAGTCATCACTGCCATCACAGTCGCTTGACTTCTAGGTCTCGCTGGAGCTGGCACCGGAATTGCAGCCCTCACCGCGCAACAGACATCTCTCTCCTCTATTAGGCGAGCCGTGGATGAAGATATAGCCCGCATCGAAACCTCCATCTCCCATCTAGAGAAATCCCTAAATTCATTGTCCGAAGTTGTCCTCCAAAACCGCAGAGGTCTAGACCTCCTTTCCTTAAGGAGGGGGGGATTTGTGCCGCGTTAGGAGAAGAATGCTGTTTTTATGCCAATCATTCCGGCCTTATCAGAGACAATATGGCCCAGCTTAGAGAGGGACTAGCAAAGTGCAAAGAGAAAGGGAGGCCCAAGGGAACCTCTCCTGGGGATTTAATGGAATCCTTCCTTACATTCTCCCCATACTAGGCCCCTTAGTAACCATACTCTTGATAATATCCTTTGTACCTTGGGCCCTAAAAAGAATTGTACAACTAGTAAAAGATCAAATTGACTCCGCTCTGGGCAAGCCTATTCAAGTGCACTACTATCGACTCCATCTTGCTGACCAAGGCATATCCTCAAAATATCTGGACACTGTCCAGCCCCCTCCTACGGGAGCAGCATGAAACTGGAAAATATGCTCCTCGCCAGGCAAGAACAACACCTGAGCTGAGATTGGTACCGCTGGGTGCGAGGCAAAGCACTGCAAAGGAGGGCCAGAACAAAAGGCCGTTGTCCAGCTCCTTGAGAAGTATGCCTCATTAGCATAGGCGTTCGCTCTGTTATAAAGCAAGATTCGCTCAGTGCGAGTCCTAGTCCAAAATCCCCTCCCCAGAAAAACAGAGCCACAAACGGCATGGGGAATGAGGTCTCTACTTCCCCCAGCAGGTTAAGCCAAAAGAATGCTCAACGAGCACTCTTCCTCCAAACCCTTTTAAAGAAAAAGGGAGGAGATGTTGGGGACACTTAAGACAGCACTTGCCTTCAGCAATATCAGAGAGCACATAATGACTGCCAGAGCTGATACAGTAACGGTCTACAGTATACTCAGCCTCCTTCACGGAAGAAGGTTCCCGCCCTTTCTCACAGTTACCGCCCAGCCAACGCCTCAGGCAGTCAGTGCGACCACCAATTAGTAATTGCCTCCTAACCTTACTTCTGCCATTTCCCTCAGCAGCAGCCAGAACCAATCACCTTACCTCTGCCACTTCCCCCAGCAACAGCAGCTGCCAATCCCAGACCGCCACCTGTCCTTACCTGCCACCCCCCCTCCTCCCTAGAGTATATATGCTCAGCCCCTTCAATAAATTTTGCAGCTTGCAGCTTGATCTGAACTCTGTCTGGCTGTCGTCCTTCGTGTCTCTTGTCCCACTACATTCCTCCCTGACTGGTACTCGATCCCCCGTTAGTGTCCCACGGGCCGGGACGAACTTCACAGAAGATAAGTGTCCCTGAAAAACCAAAACCTACTTGAAAAAGAACTAAGTTGGAGGACTCACACTATCTGTTTTTAAAACTTTTCACAAAACTACAGTAATCAAAACAGCATGGTACTGGCACAAGCAAAGGCATATAGACTAAAGGAATCAAAGGAATCATTCAGATATAAATCCTCTTGCTTTTGGCCAATTGAAATTTGACAAGGGTGGCAAGTCCACTCAGTGGGGAAAGAGTCTCTTTCACAAATGATGCTGGGATAACTGGGTAACTATTTGCAAAAGAATAAATATGAGCCCATATGTCACATTATATACAAAAATTAACTCAAAATGAACCAAATACATAAATATAAGAACTAAAACTCTAAAACTCCTAGAATAAAATATAGGAAAATATCTTTACAATCTTTTAGACAATAGTTTCTTAGGCTTTACACAAAAAGCATGAGCAACAGAAGAAAAATATATATAAATGGGACTTCATCAAAATTTAAAACTTTTGTGCATCAAAGGACTTGGCCAACAGAGTAAAAAGACAGTCTAGAGAATGAGAAAAAATATTTGAAAACTACATATTTGATAAACATTTAGTATTCATATTATATAAGGAAATGCTTCTATATCTCAACAGCAAAATGACAAGCAACTCAATTAAAAATGAGCAAAATATTTAATAGATATTTCTCCAAAGATGATATAAAAATGGGAAAAAATACATAAAATGAGGCTTAATATCATGGGTCATCAGAGAAATGTAAATCAAGACAACAATGAGATTCTGTCTCACAACCACTACTAAAAATGTACCCCAAAGAATTGAGAGTAGGAATCAAACAGATGTTCTTAGCAGCGATGTTCATAGCAGCATTATTTACAATTGCCAAAAGAGGAAAGCAGCCCATGTGTCCATAAACCGTTGAATGAATGAACAAAATGTGGTATACACAAATGTTGGAATGTTATTCAGACATAAAGAGGAATGAAGTCCTGAAACATGCAACAACATGGATGAAACATGAAGGCAACTTATTGAGTAAAATAAACCAGACACAAAAGGACAAATATCATATGAGCTCACTGATATGAAATAATACAAACAAACTCATACAGTCAGTATCTAGAATATAGGTTACCAGAGGATGTTGTGGAGATAGGGAATGACGAGTTAAAGCTTAAAATACTCAGGGTTCCTATTTGGAATAATAGAAATGTTTTGGTAATAGAAGGTGCTGCTCATAGCACAACATTGGGAACATAACTATTAGTACTGAAATGTATATATGACTGAATAAAAGGGGAAAATGTTAGGTGGTATATAAAGTAACAGAATTTTTAAAAATTCATGGAAATTTATTACACAAATAATGAATCCTAAGTTAAACCATGGATTATAGTTATAAGAACAGTTATAAAAGTGTATTATTATCAATTGTAACAAATGTTCCATACCAATGCAAGGTGATAATAATAGGGTGGTATGTGGGAATCCTGTATTTTATGCATGATTCTTCTGTAAGCCCACAACTTTTCTAATAAAGAAAAAAGTGGAAAGGGAAACTAAAAGGTGTTGAAGAGGATGTGGAGAAATAGGAACACTCATTCATTGTTTGTGGGAATGTAGAGTATAGAATTACCATATTACATGGCATTCCCACTTTTGGGTATATGCCCAAAAGAATTGAAAGGACAGATTACAACAGATATTTGTACACTGATGTTCACAGCAGCATTATTCACAATTGACAAAAGGTGGAAGCAACCCAGGTATCCATCAAGCAATGAATGATTAAACAAAATGCTGCATATACACAGAATGGTAAATTATGCAGCCATAAGAAATAATGAAGTTCAACATAGATGAACTTTGAAGATACCACATTGACTGAAATAAACCAGACACAAAGGACAAATACGTGCTTTCACTTATTTGAAACAAGCAGAATATGCAAATTCATAAAGTCAAGAAAGTAGAATACAGGTAACCAGGGGCTGGATCGGGGACGGTAATGGTGAGTTGGTGTTTCGTTTTGTATCGAGTTTCTGTTGGCGTGATGGCAAAGTTTTAGCATGGATCATGGTGATGGATCATGGCGAACTTTGTGAATGGAATGAACACCTCTCAATTGTATATTTGAAATAAGATAAAAAGGAAAAATATCAAAGTACTAAACACCACAAAGACTGAACCCTAATCTAAATGGTAGGCCAAAATTAATAGCCTATTTATAATAATATTGTTTCATCAGTTGTAACAAAAATAAGACTAATGCAAAATATTAATAATAGGGAAAACTGAGTGTAAGAGGGAACTGTGCCTCTTACATAATTTTTCTGTAAACCTACAACTTCTCTAATAAAAATTAATAAAGTAATATGAAAAATAACCTACAGTTATTTTGAACATTATTTCCTCTGAAGTAAATAATATTAATATATGCACATGCTTATTGAAGCATCACAAGTGTATCTGGTGATGATGATTAATATCCTTCACCAGCACATTGGACCAAAAATGCGTGTATAGATTGAATTATATATTCTCATTTAGGCATGTTCTTAATCTTGTTCTGCATTCCTGTGGGTATGAAGTCAGTGTAAAGAGGATCCCTTAAACATCTTATGTTTAGCCAAGGTATGTCTGCGTATACTGAGTCCTTTACAAGCAGAATAAATTCAAATACAGTAAGAAAAAAAGCTATGCAGAGGACCCAGAAGCCATAAGTCAATGGAAAGCAGAAGAGAAAGGAGGGGTTATTTCCCCTGTGATATGAGACGGGTACAAGCCGTGGAATCCCAAGGAGAGCTGGCAGCCGGCACCAGAAGGTGAGAGTTTGGGGAGAAAGCATCATCTTGCTGATGCCTCGACTTCGGACTTCTCTTAGCCTCAAAATTGTGAGTCAATAAATTCTTGTTATTTAAGTCAATCCTTTTTTTTTTTTTAATGTTTGTCATAGTAGCCCTGGCAAACTAAGATAGGGTGTCTTAAGGTGAGCAAACCAGTTTGATTTTTCCTACTTCACTGCATTACCTTATGATTTCAGGGGCTGTGGTTTAGTTAAAATTCAGTAGTGACCTAGGTTGGAGTATGACCTCTTTGCATCAAATACTTTCACAAAAACTAACTTAGGAAACACTGGGAGAATAGAGATAGATTATTCCTTGCAAGTTGATTTGCTTTTATGCCACTGAAACCCTCCCCCAAACTTCTGTTTTTGCTTCAACAATGTGCTTCAAGTGGTTAGTGGGGAACTGAACTTTCCATCATCAACAATTTAAAAAATCTTGAAGAAATTGGTCAGCATACTATCATGGGTTTCACAAAATCACCCCACGTTTCTTAAGATTATACTTTTCATTTACTTGGAGATTTAAATTTCTTCTGGGAGTTGTAGAGGAGTATTCTTTCTTAAAATTGTTAGCCCTTAACAATTTTAAATTGTGGTGACTTAATTGTGGTGACTGGCATATTTTAAAATTTAGTGATTATGCTTATATATAAATAGTACATACAAACATGTGCTCCTTAAACTTAGTTTTGTAGCTAGGTGTTTATGGACATCATCTTATTTATAGCATTTTTCCCTTTTAGAAGGCTCATTCTTTTCTTATCAGGTTCCACTAGATAATATTTACATATATTTTGGACTTTTACCAATGATATGTGACTACTTATGCTTATATCATGATGAAATGATTACATTTAAATAATTTTATGTTATTTCTGAGATTGTGATGATGGCTTGACCATGAAATACACATGATATTATCATTTATCCAGCTGAAATAACATGAATCTAAAGTTAAGAGAAAGGGAATGATTTCTGAAAAAAATAGGGCAAGGGAGTAGGTGATTTTTGAAAGTGTTTCTGTGGCAGGAAAAACTACTTAGGTTTTGGGGCAGTTGAATGTGCAGGCCAATGGAAAATGGTACTTTACCCCCATACAATCAAAATTTTCTTAGATATTATTGAGCCATATTTTAAAATGTGGAAATCAAGACCCAAATGGGCCAAGGAAGTTATCAAAAGTCCCCAATGTACAGGTTTTCCACTAAAGCAGGGTGCCTTTTATGTACCTCCGCAGAGATGGGCGGCCATCTTGCTTCACCACGTGGCAGCAACCCCGGGATCAACGTAGCTGACTTTGGTGAGAAAGAACCTCGCTCATGCCATGTTTTGGACATTTCGTGGCCTTGGAACTGTAAGATTTTACTCCAATTAAGTCCCCATTATAAAAGCCAACCAATTTCTGCTACTTTGCATCAGCAGCCCTTTGGCAAATCAAAACAAAGTGCTTCAGGCCATTTATTGCCCACCTTTCATTAACTGTCCAATGGCTTGATTTATGTGCATTGCTTTAGTGCTCAGTTCCTTTTGTTTAGCTGTACAGCCTCAATATTTTAAACCCTTGATTTTATGATCTGTACATCTGCCTATCTGATATTATTCCAGTTCAGACCACCAACTTTTTCATAAAAGCCATCAAGAACTTAAGTAAATTGACTTAAGACAGATAAAATTCAGTGATCTGAGGATATATAACATTACCCCATTACGTAAAATACCAAAGCTATGAGCCTTCAGCCTTTCCCCTTGTTATTTAAGAGGATATGTTGATATATACCAGCTGAAATCTTTTAAAGTTCTTGCTTTAATCTCAAGATCTGAGAAAGATCTGCAAATTCCAATATGAAGTTTATGTTGGCCTTGTAAATGCCAAAGGATTTCTTAGAGATACAATCATGCTGGCACTGAAGTTAAACAGAAAATTTCTTAGAAGAAACTTTAAAAAGATATTTATCTGAGCACGTTTAAAATTACCTTTTAAGGAATTTTGTTCCACTTGGGGACAGAATTCTTTGAGGGCATTTTTTTAAAGATTTGAACATTTGCTAAGAGGAAAAAGAATCAATTAAAAATTGATAGACTATGAACAGTGTTTCTAGAGCATATGTCTGTATATACAACCAAGCATGGGAAAGTGAAACTGTGTGGTTGGTCTGTTACCAAAAACAAAAGGTTACTAAATCCTTTACCTCACTTGAGCCTTGTATTAGTTAGAATATACTGTGTAATGTTAAAGTTATAACAAATAAAACAAATAACACCAACTTTCAGTGGCTTAAATGTGAAAGACATTTATTTCTTACACATACTAAACGTCCAATGAAGGCTGGCAAACAGCTTCTGCTTTTCCAGTCTTCCACAGACCCATGGTGATGGAGGCTCCAAACTTGACTGTTCACTGCAGTAGGGATTTAGAAATGTTGTAAATTTTGCACTGGCCATAAAAGTTCCACCAATGTATGATGCCCATTTCTTCTCCTCAAAGTTCACTGGACAAAGTACATGACATGGCCACAATGCACATCACAATTCATCGGTCAGTGTATATCACGTGCTTCAAAGGGAGCACAGGAGGGCAGTTCTGCCAAAATTTAAAAGGAGGTGAGCTGGGAATAGGTGGTTTGGGAGAATGATGTTAAATAATTACAGGCTCTAAGCATGGCACAGAGAACTGTTATGCCAAGCAAGAGCTAAAACACATGGAGAGGCACATACAGCTAAGTCACCCATGGAAGGGAAACAAGGCAGCAGGGGTCAGTCCAGGTGCTCAGCCAAGAGATTTAACATGGGACAGGGGTCAAATGGTAAAAGTTTCAAAGCAAAGACTGGAAGAAGGGACTCAGAGTGTTATCATTGCTAATTCATGGTCAAATATAGAGATGTTTAAGGGAGTCTTGTGTTTCAAGAAGAGGCATGGTCAGAGTAAACCCTAGAAGGAATATAGATTTCCTTTCCTGGGCCACTCAACCAAATATCATGAAATGGGTCAGGTTAAACAATGAGAATTTATTATCTCTTAGTTTTGAGACTAAAAAAGTCCAAATAAAGGCATTAACAAGGTGATGCTTTCCTCCCCAAAAATGTGGTATCTGGGCTGGCTGCTGGTGGTCCTTGGTCCTTGACTTGTCCCTGGCAAGGCACATGGCGGCCTCTCCTGGCCTCTCCCAGCTCTTCCATGTTCTTTGGTGTTCAACTTCTTGTTTCCTGTGGCTCGTGCTTTCTCTCTGTCTGAATTTCATTCTGCTCATAAAGAAATCCTGTACTAGGATTAAGACCCGTCCTTAGGAGGTCTTGCCTTAACTGAAGTAACTTCAGCAAAAGTTCCTACTTCCAATAGGTTCACACCCACAAGAATGGATGGACTTTAAGAACATGTTTTTCTAGCCTGGACCCAGCTCCATACCACCACAGATATATTCAGTACATTTTTATTAACTTAGATGTCATGTACTACAGTGCAGTGTAAATGCAACACTATATAAAGGATTATAATTATTAAGTGATTAAGGATGGAGCTTGTCACATTAGCATTCAAATGGTGAAATTAAGTGAAAATAGTGTAGTTGATGCTTTAAAATCAGGATTGATTATTTCTAAGTTTGTTTAACTTGCCAAGGTGATAGCATTTGCTCATTCCTGCTAGATCGCAGAGATCAGTATTTCCCTCTGTGGAAACTGCTCTGTTTTTCAACTTGGGGCAAAGTAAGTGTTGAATTACTGAGGCAGTTGAACACCTGCAGAGTGTGTTTTCAGCAACATTTTAAAGATTAATAGATACTAACTCTGTTCCAATGAGCAGCAGATGGATATGACTAAAACTGCTCTTTAAAAAAAAAAACAGAGAATCAAGAAATTTCATAAAGTAAGGCCATTATCTAGAGCAACCCCAATGTCTTAACAGAGAAAACCAAAAAACAAACATTTCTCCATTTTTACCTCTAATTCAAAACCTATAAGTGGACATTTGAAGCTAAAGGGTAAGGTTTGTGACGTTTTTCTTCTTTTTCCCATGCCTAGCACATGCTGTACACATCTTTTGTATTTTAATAAAAATAATTGATATTTTCCCCTTGTGATGGGAATAGTTTTCCTATTAAGAGTTCTATGACTTACTTTGGTAAGGAAGATATGGATGGATGTGGCTTTATACCACTTCTGGCAGAAGTGTTGAAAGCCACCACCTAGTTCACCGCATCCCCTTGAAAGGTCTGCAGCACGTGGCAATGTTCAAGACAGAGGCTGCTCTCCTCTCCTGGTCCCCAGGGGAGCAGTGCCTCGGCTCACCCATGGTGAGCATGGGGGAGAAGTGTCCTTTGCTACTGCAAGCAACTTAGACACTAGCAGTGTTGGTGACCTCAGCATACCTTATCATGATGGATAAGTGCTTTATTTGTAACAAAAATAAGGACTTGCAAGAATAGAAAACTACTGGTAAAAAACACAGTCATTGTAACCAAATCCATGAGTTAAAGCTTAAGCCTTTTATTTATAGGACATTCATCAGGCCCAAATTTAGATTCTGACTTGAAAACCCAAAGCTCAGGTGAGTTGTTACCTGGTCAAATTCACCAAGGAAGTAGTAGCTCTTGGATCTGAATGACTTCAAAGACCACAGTCCCTCCACTCTCCCCTATGCCAGGCTGGTAATTTTTCCCATTTTGCATAAAGGAAAACTGAGTTTGGGGACATTAATTGGCTACTATAAAGAAGCTCCGTTAACTCCACACCTGGCATTTTTTTTCCACCACTATACCTTCATTGATGGATAGAGCTCCTGTGATGCATCTTCTAAAAATATGGTATGACAAAGCTTGCTAGAACTTATCCCACATCCCGTATTCCTCTCATCTCCAGTGCCTGCAGTGAGTCAGAAGTTGCATAACTGAATTCAAACCTCTCAGTAACCACAAAGAGAAGTTGCATACGTAGTATACTACCAGAGTTACTACCTGTGACAAAACAGAGAGCAGATAAACATTATCTGCCTTTCTATATTCTCTTTGTAAAATTTCTTCAGTTAAATGTGCATACGGCCAAATCTGCGCAGGTGAAAATTTCGAAATGGGTCTCAAAAAGGTGGAAGTGACAAGGTCAAATTTTTGTCTTCCTTTGGCACCTACTCAGCAGGAGAAGACTTTGTCCTATGACATCAAAGTTGAGAACTATGCAGATTTAATTGTATTAGTATACTAACTTTATACATTTCAGAGAAGTTGGTTAAAAAGCATTCCATTTTGCAGTGTGTGTTAAAAATTATTAAACTTGGAACATTTTCTGAATCCCCCTCAGGGTAAGGGAGCTGATTGACAGCCAATATCCGGAAACCGGAGACCTTCTCAGTCCAGGAGAGTCGGGAGAGTGTCGCGACTGGAGGGGCACAGTCTACGAGGCAGGCTCTACCCACCTCGGTCAGAAAATGAGAGACGCCCTATTGGGCTTTCTGGTCATTGGCTGCCTCAGACAGCCTTTCTTCTCTGCCTTGTCCCAGTGCTGCTTGAGCTTCAGATGATTCATCTAAGACCACAGCCAAATATTCCCAGGGCCTGACTGAACTTCGTTAGAGTTCTGAAGAGGAAAAAGACCCTACATTTAAAGGCAAAATAGTTGTTCTCAAAAGGACATTTACTATGCATGTTCTATTGGCAACCCTGCCCAACCTCTATGTATTCTACAATCCAGTAATGCATCTACTTGACATTTATAAAAGACATCGATGGTATATTATGCACTTTCCTCTGGGAGGCATTTATAACATTGCGAGAATGTCTTCTCCCCACCATGTCTAAGAGAATGCTAGAAATTGCAGGTTGAAATAAATTATTGCATTTCCTACTCATTCCCTTGGTGAATAAAATTGCCAGACCCGCTTTTCTATGCCAAGTCCCGCTAGTATAGCACTTACTTCCTCTGACTGAGGGTGGGACTCTGCCATTGTTTCTTATTGCTGTGATCCAAATTCTTCCCTTGGCTCTGGGTTTTATTCTCTGTATCGAAGTTGGCACTTCAAATTCTGCAGAAAGTAAATGTATCCTCACTTAGTAGGCAGAAGATCTATGGGTTTATTTAATTCCCATTTTTATGCCTCCAAAAATACACTACCATCTTCTACTTGCTATACAGTGGGAATATATTTGATTTATCTTTTGCTTTATACACCAAACAGAAAGGCTTCAAGCCAAGTCTTTCGCTACTGAAAAGACTTATCTTTTATTGGAGGAGAATTCTTTTTTTTCTTTTTATGGGCGGGGGGATTCTTGCTTATAATAGCATTCTAACACTCATTCCTTAAAGAATGGCTCTACGGCTGATCAGATTCAGTAAGTAGTGTTTTAGAGGGGAGCATTTGGGATCAGCAATTCAGGTCAGAGAAAACAGCCTTTCTTTTTCTGTAAGCTTTAGTCATTTTATCTTGGGTCCTGACTAAAACCTTTGCATCATTTTAAAAGATTCATCAGTTATCAGGCACGGAAGAGTCTATCCCTACATGTCTCTTATTAGATTCCTATAAGGACACAGAGAATCCCAAAGCAGGGTTAGGACTCCATAATGTACTATGTCGACCTTTTCCATTTTCTCCTACACAATATGTATTGAAACCTAGATTGTTAACTTTCTTTTTTCCCTTAAGATATTCCGATATGGCTTGATTAAGTTAGCTCATTTCTCCTGATACTAATGAAGCAAAGGTTGTAGGTTCAAACCCATGTGGCCAGTTAAGTTTGCCTCCCCCTAGAGTCCCCAACTGACTGGGACTAGTGGACAAACAGGTTTTCTAATGAAAGGTTAATAACTTCATTTATATGCATGAAGGAAATCATTGAATATGCTGACAAAGTCCCATGCATAGATTTTCCCAAGCCCTCTGATAATCTGTACATAGTTCAACACTCTTAAAGCAAGTCATTTTATTTCCTATAATCTTAGGGCTGGAAATTATATCAGAAGTTTTTTTTTTTTTTGATCTGGCTCTCTGCCTTCCAACAAGTATATCTGAGTTCCATTTATTGTTTCTCTCACAATTCTTTTGGTATTAAATATCTAGTAGATATAGTAATGCCTTTTAATACTCTTATAGACAATAACATTGCTCTTTCATTTTTCTATTAAGTAATCCAAATTTATACAGTTCCAGTTAGATTTATTTTAGTGTGTCTTGTTTATCTTTACTTTTGCCCCAATTTTCTATAAAGTCATTAAAATAGATATTATGATAATCTTCTCTTGACTTGATCCACAATAATCCCTTGTAGGGTCATGATGCCAGTTCTAGAGGAAGTCACCCTTTTAAATATGCTAAATGGTTAATTGAGGTCATTTCCATACAAAGAATGGTATTCCAGAGCATCTATATCCCATCATAAGCTTCTTGAGAATTAGGAATAGGGTCCTTAATAATTGGAATATTTCTTAATGGAAGAGAACCATTTTTAATGCAGTTGCCTTTTATTTCATGCAAAGAATTTTCCACTGGGAGTTATTATCACCATGATATAAGGGAACTGATTTGCCCAGTGGAAACAGTAAAGCCTGCTGGCCCATACCCATTTGAGAACCAATATAGTAAATGGTAGCCTTTACTCAACTTAAAGTCATACATAGCTTAAAACAGTTTACTTCAAAATTTTATTTATTGAGTCTCTGGTAATCATCTTTTACAGAATAATCAACACGAAGAGAGCTAGTCCTGATCTGATAGGAAATTTGGTAATTTTAAGCAGTGGCATTACAACAATATAGAAAAGAAACATAAATGATCTGAATATGATATCAAAAGGAAATATTTTAAAAGGGATGGCAAAGGAAAATAAAGCATGGTCCATCTGTGTGCAGTAAAATAAGAGAAAATCTCACTTTAAAGCCTGAAGTGGTCACAGCTGTGGGTAGAAGAAGGGCAAATTGACCAACTCCAGATGAAAATGAACTTGTCAAGGAAGACAGAAACGAGTCAACAGGCAATGGGAGTAGAAACGAGTCAACAGGCAATGGGAGTAGCGTCAGTCACACAAGAGCCTAGGGGCTAAATTGTTGTGGCTTTTTCGTTTACCCCCAGAATGCAAGCATCCACCCCACAGTTGTGTCAGCAGAAATTCAACAGCTTACTCCTGTGACTACTTTGAAGGTTGTATTTGCTAAGTGTGACTGGTTAACATCCAGAAATGGATCCTATACACTTCAGCTCGAAAGGCAATGTGCATGTCATGGCAATGCCCTGAAATATTTTCAGTCAGCAGATTGAGCAAAATGTGCCATTGCCACCAGGTTGTTTAATCCTCAGTTTGCCTATGGATGGACATTCTGCCAGCCTCATCTTTTTAATTACACTTTTGTTGCGAGTTGGATGATATTTACAGGTGTTTTAAAGATCATCTTAAATCTTTAAATCTTAAATCTTTTCCAGTGATGTAGTAAAAATCTGGGTCATTTGTCAGGATAGAAAAGAGAATTCATAAAAAAGGTGGCTCTGATAAGTCTTGCCCTTTGCAGAAGGGACCATGCCCAGGTGTCACTGCACACACAGGAGCAGGCAAGGGGAGAGGATTCCTGTGTCTGTCTTTCTTTTCCTTCTTGCCTCTCTGCCTCCCTCCCTCTAGCCCTTTCTCCTTGCTTCCTTCCTTTGTCCCTCCCTTTGACTTCCCTTGTTTGTATACCTTTCTTACTTTCTCCTTCTCTTTTCTCTTTTCTTTTTCTTTCTTGAGTGAATCCCGCTGTACCTCTTTTGCAGAAGCAGCAGCACTCTTCATGTTCTCAACACATTCATGGATTTGGATGGCTCCAGCCATTTATATATTTTAAAAACTCCAATGTTAATGAAAATTACAGAAAAATTATATTGTGAAAAGTGCCCTTTCTTTGCCTGGGTGAGTCCCCCTGTCTTCTTTTGTCAAATTCCTATCTAACTCTTAAAGCTGAATTGCATGTTATTTTTTAAATGAACCTTTCACTGACCACTGGTGACCCCAGGCAGAATCCTTCAGGTGCTCATAAAAATATGGTATTTCTTCTAATCAATAAGAGTGGTCCCATTACATCCTAATTATTTAAAGAATCAATAAGATTTTTGACAGCAAGGATTTAGTCATCAGTGTATTCCTGCTTCCAGCACAAAGCATATCACATAGGCACTTAATAAATGCATGTTGATAAGTGCTGGACTAATGCTATCTGAATATTACTGAGCTAACCCAACAATTACTTCTGGTCCCTGAATAGAAAATTTCTACTAATTATCAATCACTGAACTATAAAAAAGACATATTTGCTTTGATTCATGTCCTAATTTTGAACTGTGTGCCTTTGCCTATTGTCTTAAAGATGATATCTATGTATATAAAAAGTTATATATATGTTTATATATATATCCCTTCTACTTGACAATATGCATATTTGTGTATATATGTGTGTATATGTGTCTATATATATATGTTTGTGTGTTTACCTACATAAGTATGCACACTTATACATCAGTACATATATATAAAATCCACATACATATGTATATATATAAATTTATGGTAGATATTAGTGAACCTGTTCAAACAGAGCTCTCCCATTAAACAAATATATTGTCTTTTTATGCCAAGGTGCTCCACTAAGTATTGGTAATATAGTGGTGAGTGAGGCAAAAATATTTCCTTTCTTCTTAAAATTTATAGTGTTATGAAAAGATAGACATCAAACAGCTAGAACAAATAAAGTATAAGTATCAAACTAACAATTTGAATGGTACCTAGAATATGTACAATAAATACGAAAAATGTATCAATAGAAAAAAATGATGTATATGAATAGGCAATTCAGGGAAATAGAAAGTTAAATGGTAAACTATAGGAGATGCTCAGTCTCATTTATATTGAGATAAAAGCACATTAGAACTATGCTGAAATAACACTTTACACCCACCAGCAGAACAAAAACAGAAAGTAGGACAACACCATATATTGGCAAGAATGTGGAGAAACATAAGCCCTTAAGCACTGTTAGTGACAGTTTAAACTGATACAGCAGTTATAGAAAGAATCTGGCTGCGTTTTGTACCATAAAATTCATAAATTCCCCCTAACACAACAATCTTATTCTTGTATATAGACCCAAAATCCTTTATACACTTATCTGTCCATCCAAGAGATAAGCACATAAGCCTGTGGAGTCATATTCAAGGTTGTGGTTTGTGGTAGGATGGAACAGGAGGAAATATACTTGTCCTCTAGAAAAATGAATATAATGTATGCACAATGGCAAATGTTCTGCGGCACTTAGAAACAATCAACTCCAGCAATACAGAAGATCTTAATGCTGAGTAGGAAAAAAATTGTCGGAGACAAAGCTAAGGACAAATCATTTGAATGACTACATCAAAGAGGTTATCTGTGATGGGGAGTTGAACAGAAGTGGAGGTAAGTAAGTTATGAAAAGAAAATAATCTAAAATAGACGAGTGTTCTTGCAGGGAACTAATGGGTGATTCTCTATACCTTGGATCACATCAAACATCTCAATGAAGTAAAACAAAAACCTAAAAGCCAAACTGTTTTTCTTGATCAGCTTGAAAGAACTTATATAAGCATAGCTATTGAAAATCACATTCTTTCGAAATGTAGCCTTTCTGTCATATGGAAACTTGTTCTTTCTTAATTTAGCAAATTTTCTTTTGCTTCATTTTTCCTGGAGATCATCAAAAGAAGAATACAAATCACAGTATTGGCAAAATGTTTTTTAAAAGTATTAGAGAGCGGTTACCCTCTGGCTGATTTCCCTCCCACTACCTATCCCATGCTTTCTTGCACTGCAGGTGCTATTTCAGTTTCCTACCTTGGTATCTCGAGGCAATAACTTCATTGATATCTTCTTCAAATCTTTAAAATTTTCTGTTGCTTTGTACCTATTTTTCCTCTTCAAGCATTTAATATCCTGTAGATCTTTCTTTCAGTAAAAGGAAAGGAAAATGCAGTAATTTAGTAGGAACCATAAAAATGGATGTCCAAAGCAATGATTCAGAGACACTCTTATTTCTTGACTTATCTTCTGAACTATTAAGGAAAGATTAAATTACGTGAAAATGTTCCATGTAATTTTTTTATCAGAATGTGCAATTAATTTTAAAAAAAAACCTCTTTCCTTGACAATTAACAGAATGTTTCCTACAAAGTCCAGCTTAAACATTACCTTATCGGTGAATCTGAAGTTTTCCTTGACGCTTCTCCAAATTCTCAAACAAAATCAATTGCCCCTTCCTCTCTGCTCTTGTATCACTGTTTTTACTTTAGTGGATTCTATTTCTTGCAAATTTGACTGAGATCCTTTTCTATGTTTTGCATTATTTTTTTTCTATGCCCTTTCTGGTAGGTTCAATCTCTTCTTTTAAATTTTTTTTTAAGTTTGTCAAAGTTTTAGTTTTGCTTTTGTTATTGTTTGAGTTTTTATTTTATTTTTTATGTATACTGTAAATCTAGCAGTAAAGTGAATGAAGGATATACATATTCTCGTCATTAGAAGCTATATATATGTGGTAAATTTCAAATTATTTTATTACAAATATAAAACTAAATTATTAAAAAGGGAATGAAAATTTCATCTTTAATATAACTGGAAATTGTTACACTAATTATAATTTGTATTTTGCCATTTATTTTAAAAGATATGTTGAAGATTTAGAAAACTAACTGTTTGAAAACCTATATGGAACTTTTTATTTAAATTTATTTTTAGAATATGCTAAATTACACTTCGTTTTTAATCATTTAGATATTTACAATTTATGTGAAATTGTATTGAAGCCTGAAAATGGTTTTTGAAATAACTTTGTAATACTTTATGAATTATGTGTTTTATATAATTACACATCTAAACATCACTGTCCATCAACTGAAAAACCAATCATATACCATTAATTTCAATCCTATTTGCTATTTGGCTAACATGTCATATAAAACAATAGCTTTATGTTTAATACAAATATTGTCATTACGAAGACATGTTTGTCAAGGTAGATGGTTGTTTTAGTTTCCTCTGCTGATCAAAGCGACATCATGAAGTGGGTGGGCTCTAAATGATGGACTTTTTCAGCTTACAGTGCCAGGCTGCGAGAACATGCAAATCAAGGTGATGCTTCCAGAAGACCAGCTGCTGGGGTCCCTTTGCTCTTCTACAATACGGAAAGGCAAAATGATGGTGTCTGCTGCTCTCTCCCTTCTCCTTCTCATTCATTGCTTTCAGCTCTTTGCTTCCATGGCCTTCTCTCTCTCTCTCTCACGCGCTCTCACGCTCTCTCTTGCTCTTGCTCTTGTGCTCTTTATTCCATCTATGAAGGACTCCAGTAAGAGGACTAAGACCTATATCGAGTGAGGTGGGTCACACCTTAACTGAAGCAGCTCAAAATATCCTGTTTACAATGGCTCCATACCTACAGGGATAGATTAAATTTAAGAACATATCTTTCTGGTGTACATACAACTTCAAACCACCATAATGATACAACATACTTTAATGTGTTAGCTTTGTTTGCAAACTTAAAATATTTTTGCAACACTTACGTTGCCTTCATTTATATTATCACACCAGGACCTAGAAATAGTAAGCTTAGATATACTCTTGGTAACAATTTACAGGAGGCTATGACTTAACAATTCATTTTTTTATTTAGCCAATATCATTTATGATTCACAGTCCACTCTGCATGAATGCGTTAATTCCAATTAAGGCCAATTTCTCCTCTGAGAGTTTGGCAGTCAGCATACAGCAATAGCAGTCATACACCCTGGGCAAGACCAAAGGGAGGCACTGTTTGTCTTGATTTTATTACAAATAGAGAAACACATTAAATGCATTATTTACCAAATGCCAAAACTATAGTCTTTACTCAAGGACTATTCATTGAACTGAAATGGACTTATTTACTCATAGGGTAGGTTCACTGGTAATAAATTGCTCAGATACTAGAGGGTCTGACCACAGAAGAGATTAACCAGCACTGGATATAAGTTCAGTGTCTATAGTTTACTTCTAACTAAGGGCCTCATTATTTTTCACCTGGACTACAAAATCATCTTCCTAAATTTCTCCCTACCTTTCTCCATAAATTTATCCTTAAAGAGACTGTGTATTAAGATCAAGGAGGGGGCTGCTTTAAAAAGGGTATCAGGGAAGAGCTCACCGAGGAAATGGTATTATTTTGTTGGATTTGGCAGGATGAAACTGGAAAGGGGATTTCTTGTAGTGGGAACAGAATTGGCATATGCCAGGAGTTGGGAAAGGGCTTGAGATATTCGGGGCCCATGTAAGGGACCCTTTTAAGGGAGGAAGAAGAGTAGACGCTTAGAAGAGATCAGCAGGATCTTCTTACAGACCATGGCACCATGATCCAATTTTAGTTTAGGTTGAACTAGACCTTGCATGTTTTAAAATAGAGGAGTGCCTTGAGTATGTGTCACTTTTTATAAAGACCAGCATGGATTTTACCAGACCTAGTTAAAACATAAACATCACCGTTCCACTCTCTTTTCTATATAGAGTCTCTCACTGTAATTGTGCTATATAAACTTATCAGATTGGCTAACTGGAAACCTATGGATTACATTTCTTAGTTCTGGACAAGACTCCCCAATTCCTTCTCACCATATGAGGATCAAGTTCAACCTCTTTAGCATCACCTACAAAGTTCTCCATGACCGTGCTTCTTCCTAGTCTATTTTTCTCCAGTCATTCCCTGCCTCTCTAGTAACATTCCTCTAACATGGAGCTGCTTATAATTCTTTGTATACAACATATTGTCTTTATACATCTATTTTCTATAGCTTCTCTGTATTCTCTTCCAATTGCCCCTCAATGGGAAATACTACCCTGCTTACATTCCTGCAATCTAAATTAGATACCCAAATTCTGAACTGCCATAGCATTCCACAGTACTGTTATCTCCCCTCTCAATACACATACCATTCTTTACTATTTCTGTCTTCTCCCCTAGACAATGAGTTTCTTGAAAGTAGAAACAGTATCTTACGTCTTACCATCTTCCTATATCCAGTGAGAAGAAGTAAAGTACAAGGCTTTATTTCTCTCTGTATATGTGTGTTTGTATCCCTGCTATATACATGCATATATACATGAATATTTACATGGGATCGATGAATGGTTATTATTTCCTTTGATATCCACAAGCAATCCAATAGCTGTGAATTTGCCTAGGTGTGGATTCCACAATTAAAACATGGTTGAGCTAGGTCACAGATCCAAGATCTATGAAGACAAATCCATTACTGTTCCAACTACATCATATGGTTTCCCCTCCTTCTTTTATGATAGGATACAGAACTTGCCATGAATTCTTCCCTATAAACGTATCAGATTGGATAACTGAAGAACCAGGGATTGCATTTCTTAATTCTGAGAACTCTCCAAGTTTATAGCTCCAATTTTCTGCATGCTCAAAATTCACTGCTTTTGCTCAGACCACTGTGCTTCTTGAGATCTCATTGAGTTTCATTGCTTAATTTGCAATGCAAATTTAATGTTTGCAAATCCAGTAGTTTCAGATTTTAAAAATAGGTTAAAAGTTCCAAGAAATCCATACTGTGAGTTAATAATCTTAGAACAAAGGCCTTATTATAAAATAGAGATTGCATTTTAGTCATTTTTTTCAAAAGGTATAAAATGTATTTTATATCACTTTTCAATAGACTAAGCAGCAACTTTGCAGATAGTTACAGTTTAGCCATTGCATTTAAATTGAGTTTCAAAAGTTTGGGTGTTGTATTATTTATAAGCCAAAAATTATAATGGTATCTTACACTTAAAAGGAGATTTAAACTTTATAAATTAATTGTGTATGCATTATCTTATTTTACCTTTATGACAATACTGACAGTGTGATGGCCAGGTCCTGAGCCTCAGCAGACTCCAGCACCTACAGTCTGATTCATTGGACTCACCACACTCAGCTAAGATGGAGTTGAAGAGGGACAACCACCGCACCATGGAGCCTAGAGTGATTACAACTGAAAGTGGGAGGATTGCATCCAGCATCCATGTGGAATCTGAGCCTCCTCTTGACACAGAGGTGCAATGGACACAAACAATCCAGTGTCCACATAGAAAAGGTGGCATTGGATTGGGAAAAGTGGACATGGTGGCTGATAGGTATGGGGAAAGGCGGGAGGAGATGAGAAGTGGAGGCGTCTTTGGGACATGGAGCTGCCCTGGATGGTGCTTCAGGGGTAGTCACCGGACAGTGTAAATCCTCACAGGGCCCACTAGATGGAATGGGAGAGAGTATGGGCCATGATGTGGACCATTGACCATGAGGTGCAGAGGTGCCCAGGGATGTGCTTACCAAGAGCAATGGATGTGTCATGATGATGGGAATGAGTGTTGCTGGGGGGGGGGGGGGGGAGAGGTGGGGTGGGAGTGGTGGGGTTGAATGGGACCTCATATATATATATTTTTTTTAATGTAATATTATTACAAAGTCAATAAAAAAAAAAGAGAAACATGCAAAAAAAAAAAAACACTACTTTAAATGTGCTGACAAACTCAGAGATACTGCAAATCACATAATGCCACTCAGCATGTGGCCACACTGGGCCTATTTTGGGACTTGAACTCCATCCAAGTTTACACCCTGTGATATGAAGAGAGGAAATATTTTCAATGGCCAATACTTGATTAGAAAAGAATTTCCGAGTAGTTACGGTGTCACTGACCACTGAAGTTTGCCCTATTAGCAGACAAAGCCTCCCTGGGGAAGCATAGCTTTATTTCTTTTATTTTTGCATTTCACTGTTTTTTTAAGATGTTTAAATTCTCACACTAGGTTTTTACAAGCTGTTGAACACGGACAAATTATTTCCCCCACAGAACTATAACCACACATTCCCAGACAGTATAAATATATGGTTGAACTAACATTAATACACATTACTATTTTATCAATTACATAATAAAACAAATCATCAAGTATCTAAATATTAAGTTACACAGCTCAAAAGGCATATAAAATATTAGATGTCTGCTGAATTCATTAGCAGAAACCTACTTCTTTTTTTACTTTATTTTTAGAGAAGTTTTAGATTTACTTTTTCAGGAAAATTACAGTGGAAGTATTCTTTTTTTGCAAGAGATTGGGAAGAGAAGGAGGAAAATCACACTTCCAATAAAAAATATTAGTTGCTAAACAACTTCCAGTAGATATGGAAAAAATTTACATGAATTTCAGAAGTTTATGATTAAGAATTATTGTAACTACCTTAAAAAATATTTACTGAATTAAAGAGCATATTCTACATGTTCTGCCCAAGGAACATTTTACTAAAGATATCGAATAGCCACCTCCCATTCATTTGCCCTCCTGTGTAAGGTATACCGTAAAGTGCAAACATTAAATTAACTAAGTTTTTTTTTCTGGAGACATTAAAGATGTGTTTCTGTATAATGCAGATTTTCAAAATGGAGGTTTTCTCTCACATAACAAAAGGAGATTTGTAGCTAGGCACTAAATAATCACCATAAGACTTGGTAAAACCCCAATGAAATTCAATGGTTGTGCAAATCTCGTGTATACATGAGTGTGGGAGATGTAAACATAAAACAGGCAGATAACTACATAGGCCCTACTTTCAATGTCCGAAATGATGGAAGGAATAAAATACATAAAACTAGAGTGTTCACACTTGTTGGGTTTGTACGTTCTGTGCAGGTGTTGTGCTGGGTATTTTGACACCTACTCTTCCTAAATCTTTTATATACTGATAAGATTCTGACATGGGAATAGACTAAAAGAGGACTAAGAGCCCAATGCTGCAAGATTTCAGTAAAGGTCAGTTGTTACAAATGATCAGCCTATTTCAAACTCTCACTCAAACTATCACCAGCATGAGTCTTTTCCTAAGTGCTCAGGCTGATTGTATCCCATACATAGAGGCTGCAATTCTGTCAAACTCGTAGCGTGGAAAACTGCTTTTCAGTACTGCTACCTGTGGGCTAATATGTGTGACAAATTAGGTCCTCTCTCAAGTTCCACTTCCAAAGCAATAGCATCAGACACCATAGTTTTATTGATGTAGCAGTTGTTTCTGTGGCAACTGGAGACTTCGAAGCACAGCTGTAGTTTTGGAAGATCCTTCTCCAAATACAAGAGTTTTCCTGTTAAAAGCTGCATGCCACTTTTGTCTTATGAACAGTACTGCATCTTCATATTTCATTCCCCCTTCAATCAATGAAACAGAAACAAGCACTGAGGCACCCCAAGACCTGCGGCATAATGGACAGCAACGCAGCCGCCAAGTTCTTCATGAACTTAATTTTTACAAGACTTAACAAATCATCAGCCATCTGGTTGGATGGTGATGCTCCATCATCAAAAGGCCAATCAGGTACATGGATGCCTTCCTTCTTCAAAAGAGCTGTCTTGTAACTTGCTTCAAATACTCTTACTCCATACTTGGTTTCTCTACAAAATTTTCTTAAGTTGCATTGGTTGGATTGTGTGTAATAAGAAATCTTACGTTCCTGTATGTGGTTAACTTAGTTTAAAAACAAACCAAAACCAAAACCAAAAAATAAAAATAAAAAAGCACTCAATAAGGTTATGAAAGAGTTCAAAAATTTGAATGTGGTAATGAAGTAAAGAGGCTGAAGTCTACTTCAATATGCTCCACTTGAAAATTTCAGTGCTTTGAGTATGAAGTTTGAAGTAATGGGAAATGAAATGAACCTCCTCCCAAGAAGCAGCCATTTTCAATCCAGGAATTCCGAGGCAGTATAAAGAAGTGCGCTGAGGTTTATGCCATCCTGGTCAGAACTCTTGTAAACTCTCTGTGGATTTCAGCCCAACACTCCTGTGTCCAGGTCCACCACTCTTGTGAGGGTAGAGTATTCTTGGGTCTCTACAGTTACTTTCTCTGCGTGGAGGTCTTGCTGTGCCTAGTAGTCATCTCTGCTGCCCTTTAGAAACCCAAGAAATGAGTAGCTAGAGCACCACAGAACTGAGGAACATGACTGCTCACGAAGAGCGTGGCCTAATCACGCAGTCCCTCCCGAGGTGGAGGAGAAACAGGAGGCGGTGGTGGCACAGGCTCCATCATGTCCAGCATGACTTATTTTAGTGTAGCTGTATTTATGGAGCAGTCACTGTGGATCAATCTATATATAACTTGTCAATTAAACTCTCGTTATGATACAAACTCTGAGGTTCTATGATTCCCCATTTTGATGTTCAGGGGTTTAAAGGACAAGTTAACACAGCTAATTAGTAGCCACAGGGACATTGGAAACTGTGATATTCTTTCCGGCCCCAAAGTCTATACTCTTCACCACTGCTCTAGCCTGCTGTCAGGGAGTTCCCACACTACACTGGAGCCTTCCCTTGGGGTGAAGCACAAGTGAGGCATGTTCCTGTGCAGGTGCCTTAAAAATCAGAGTGGAAGAAAGGAAGGTGGATTAGGAGACGGCAGAGAGCTAATGGAGAGTGACAGGGAGAGAAAGATATAGAAAGAAAAGAGAGAGAGATTGACCACACATTGAGCTGCTGTGACGGCTTGGCTTCACTGCTCCAAAGGCAGTGTGGTAACTGCCAGTGTGGAGGGGCGGGAGGGGCGGGCCAGGCTCACTGCTGCTGCAGTTGGCGACCCCTGATGAAACCTCAGTCAGTTAAGCACTGTACTCTAATGAGTACTGCAGGCATCTCGAGAGTGTGTTTTTGTTGGGAACAGAAGGGCTGAGGACTTGCTCCAGTTTATCTTCAATGTCCTCTTTCCTCTGCAGTTTTGTATGTCTGAATAAGGTCAGCCTCCAGGGCAGCATGCAGCTAGCTCAGCAGGATGAATAGCCAAGACTTCTTCCCCTTCTCACTGCGAATGCACGAAACCTCTGTCCAGGTCCCTTCGTGCATCTCACTTCCAAGGCTGTTATTGCTTTCCCAAGAGCCTGGCCTTTTTCTGGCTTTGCTTCTGACTTCTGGCATCTTTTCCCCCTCGCCACACTTTGTTTAGCTTTGATCTTCAGCTTTCTCCTTCACCTATACCTTGGTGATGTTCTCCTCACTGCCTTGGGAGCCAGACAGTGTGTAGCTCTTTGAGATCTTTGTGCCTCACCTGGATCCTATGATGATGTTACTGATCTGACTCAGCATCCTCAAGGAAAAACAAGGGATCCTCCTATCTTTTTTGGTTTTCAGATAGTTCCTACTTGTATGTCACATCTTCCCTGAAATCTGTCCTGAGCACTCAGAGATATTTTCTATGATGGAAAAGAAAAGAAGGAAGGACGGAGGGAAGGAAGATAGGAAGTGAAGAAGAAAGGGAGAGAGGGAGGGAGAAAGGAAGGGAAAGGAGGGGAGGGAGAGTATGTGTGGGGGGCAGAGAGAGAGAAAATGGGGTTATTCTAACCCTAAACCAATTAATATCATGGCAGGTACCCAGGTTTATGACCTTTACACAATCACTAGGAATACCATATTATTTATTTATAATTCAAGGTCTACCTTTTGGTTTAAACTCAAAGAAGCAGTAAATGCTAACGTAATTCATAGCAACTAAGTCTCCCTAAAGTCTAATAAGGAAAAGAAACTTAAAGAAAATGCAGGTATTTATTTCTCTCCTTTGGCTCACTTGACTAAGGCTTTACAGAACGCTTTTAAACAAATGTTCCACTTCATGGATGCATTTGAAATGGCAGTGAGCCTACAAAGATATATGAACTGAGACTAATTCCATAATCAATGGGCTGGAAAGATGTAGAAAAATTATAAAGGTAAAACTTGCATGTCCCCTTTGTGGTAGATAACTTTGTCTTGTTGAGTTTATCTGAGACAGAAAATCTATCTTTGGTCTGTTCCATTGACTAAATTTTGGAAACCAGTTAGGAAACCAGATTTTATAGCCACACAGTAAAAAGAAAAGAAAAATTTGATAATTACCTCGTTAATTGGACCAATATTAACATGTTTATACAAAGTTAAACTCCATGCTGCAAACAAAAATTCCAGACCTCAGAAAGCAACAATCTGAAATCACTACAGCAGACAGAGAAGTGACTTTACAGTCCCAGTTTCAACTGGTTATGCAATATAGAGTGAATTACTCAACTTTGCTGAGTTTAGTCTTCCCATGTGTATATTAGAAATACAATGACTTAAATATACAGAGATCATGAATGTTAAAACTTGCACATGCATGTGTAAAATAGCATGTATTTGATAAATGGTATCATGTTTTACTATTACATAATGAATTCATTCATATGTAGATTTTTATCAATTCATCATATGCCTCCTTCAGTAACTGAATTTAAAATTTTGATATAATGATATTGAGCTATTAATAATGTCACATAAAACTTTTAAATTTTTATAAAAACTAAATGTATAACAATGAGAGTTTTGTTATACATTTAAGGGGAATGAATTTAAAATATGTGATACACATATATATCTACGCAATTAAAATATATGGGGAATCATTTTAAAATATGTAATGCACATATATTTCTCCTCAATTTAGGAAAGTCCATATATGAATCTTGTCATAGTGACTATTACACAAGAGGAAATGAAAAGGGTGTGGTCAAATTGGGAATTTTATTTTTCTTTTTATAACTAAAGCATTGTTTGAACTTTTACCTTGAGCACTGAGTGAGTGTGTGTGTGTGTATGCTGTGGATAAATTAGCATTTGAAACAAATTGTACTTTTTAATATATCCACAGTTGTGGATGTGTACGTGTGAGTGTGGGAGAGAGACCTAACAAAGTGTTAGCTGTAGTAATATCTGGGTCTGTGATGTTACCGATGTTTAAATATATCTTTTATTTCTCTGGATTATCTGTATTTTCTGTAAAGCCTGGTAATCAGGGGTATAACTGTGCACTCAGACCCACCTGGATTCAAATTCTGTTTTGGTTGCCTTTTAGTACCATTGCCTTGAATTCACTGTTACCCTGTTTGACTCAGTTTTCTATTCTCCAAAATAATGTTGCTACTCTAATGGGAAAGTGGTGTATATCAAACGAGATAATTTTAGGAAGCACCAAGCATGATTAATGGTGACTAATGAAAGGACATTATTATTCCTGCAATGATCATGTATTATTAATTTTATGAAATGAAGAAACAATAGTCACACTTTATTTCAGAAAATAACTTGCTGCACAGAGTTTGACTTAAACCTGGCACCACCCATGCATGGACATTCAGAATGATGGTCTATCAATGGGCTCACCTATCCTGCAGGAAAGAACTCTTCTTTTTCTGAACCTTGGCAGTACTTTATATGAGCTCCTCTTATTCTCTTTTGCAGTTTAGTTATGTATGCATACTTAGTTTAATTTACCTTAAATGGCCCTTGAATGCTACCTGAGAATAAGGGAATAATGAAGGATAAATTATTGATCTCTCTGGATTCAGGAGGAGACTGAATTTTTGGGATTTTTATTTATGCATTCAGAATTGTTTGCTATTATAAGCCAAAGTCTGGACTCATATCCTGATTTTCTGAAAATAAACTGACAGCATCTTGGCTACTTCAAAATGCCTCTACAAAACAAGACAAGTTCTTCTTGTTCTGATATCTCACACTGACTGATTCTTTCTTTGTATTTGTGTTATCTTGGTATGTCTTTTATCAGCTATTAGGTTGCATGCTTTTTCATTACATCTTCCATATACTTTATTAGAACCCAACTTGGTTTGTCTTCACTTAAAAATGCCTGGCAGTGCAGTGCATCACAGGGAGTGGCACAAATTAAGATTCTATTTTAACAAAACAATGATATATAGCAGGACTAACTTAGCATGTACAAAGAAACTGACTATTCCTAGCATACGGTATTCAATTTTTAGGATGGTAATCACCAACTCCTGTAGCACAAGTTCCAATATTGAAGAATTACTTTCATTTAGAATAGGGGGTCACCAATTTCTTGGCTCCTCCAATCATTGATATTTAAATTCAGGTTGTAGAAAGAGACAGGGCAGTCAGGACAATGGACAGGAAAGGAAAGGAAAGGGAAACATTGCCTTAAAAATTGCTAAGTTGTTCCTTGAGCAAAGGAATCACAGAATTATAAAATCTTAGGATTATTAGAAAATTTGAAGGAGAGAGGCCTCAGAGATAGTTTATTCCAAACTTTTATTTTACTTTTGATACAACTGAGTTTCAGAGAAGTTATGTGATATAAAAAAGACCATATGACTAGTAATTACAAAATTCTAGGCAAGAAAAGTTCCATGAAACTAGGATTAGGTCCATCATTTCCTGATATTTGTTTCTTATAAGGTGTGGGTTATAGAAGTGCCATTAACAACGATAAGGTTGATTGTAAATGTTTGGAAGTGGATAGAGGTGACTGTGACACATTATTGTGAGGATAAGTCACAGTGCTATTTTATGGATGTGACTGTGGTTGAAAGGGGATGCTTTAGGTCTTACACATTAGCAAAAGGAAAGTTAGAGGATATGGTATAGCATAGTGAATTTGGTTATGGATGATAACTGGTTAAAAGTACAAATAAAAAATTTTTTCTTCCTTGAAGTAGAACAAATCATGTCACAACCACAAAGAATAATAGAGGGGTATATGTGGGAAATACAGCTAATGTAAACTGTGGATTATAGTTAACAGTAATATTGTAATGTTTTTATCAATTGTAACAAAAGTACCACACCAATGCAAAGGGTGAGTCAATCATGGGGGGGGATAAAGGGAATGGGATGTGATGAAAATTGTGGTGATGGATGCACAACTCTGTGATAAGACTGAGAGTCACTGGCTATAAATTTTGGATGGGTTGTATGGTGTGTAATAAAATTGTTTTAAAACAAAACCCTAATGATGGTAGTTTAGGCCTGGCCTTAGGTGATATTGAATTGAAGGCCTAGTTAGCCAGAGATGCCCTAAGAGGAATGGGTAGAGAGCAGGTAAGAAAATTCCTCAAAAAATTACAAGAGGAATTCCTCAAAGAAGCTTAGCCCACTTCACATCTTCTCAGGACCACATGCTCTTTACTTTGCACATGGCTGCATATCTGACCAGCCATTATCTGTGCTCTCTGAAATCGTTCAGTGTTTCCCTTCGTGAGATCTATTGCTTTAGGTAACAATGCCTCTCCAGGGAGGCATTTCGTTAATTACCTTATTCTATACAAAATAAGGAATTACAATACTAGCACCAAGATTGTTTTTTTTCCACAGAGACTCTGACATCTCATCACTTTAAGAGGTTTGTGTTCCTTCCTTACAGCTTCAGTAAAGCCTCTGACAGCAATTGAAAATGTCTATTTCTGAAATACCAAACCATATATATATATATATAAAGTCTGGGTTCTCCAAGGAAACAGAACCATATATATATAATGTAAATATTATGAGATTTATGATAGGAATTATGTGACTGTGAGGATGAGCAAGCCTGAATTGTGTAGGGCAGTCTACAAGCTGGAAACTTCGATGGAAGTTTGGGTGAATTTCTCAGGAAATGCTGGTTGGCTAAAGTAGAGACAGAAATTCTTTTTCTGACTGCAGAAATCATCATTTCTCCTTTCATGGCCTTCAATTGATTTGGTGAGATTTCTCTCGTTGTTGAAGGCAATCTCCTTAGTTGACTGTAGATGTAATTAATTAGCCATAGATACAACCAACTTACTGATGACTTAAATCCACAAACTATCCTCACAGAATTAGGCCAGTGATTGCTTCAAGTAAACACCTGTACACCATAACCTAGACAGGTTGATACACACTATGTAAGTCAGGAAAATAATTAACCAGAGGGAATCACAAAATCCTCTTGTTAATTATCATGTTAGCTAAACATAATACCTTACATCTGGAGGCACAAAAATATGTAAGGATGGTGTTGGGATGGTTATAAAGAAACAGAATAATTGGATGTCCTCTTGTTTGCATCATCTTTTTGTAATCTCTTGCAAGGAAGAGTATTAGTTTCCTTTTGGTGCTATGACAAATTGCCATAAATGTAGTGGCTTAAATCAACACACACTTATTTTCTTAAATTTCTGGAGATAAGAAGTCCAAAGTCAGTTTCACTAGGCTAAACTCAAGGGTTGACAGGGCTGCTTCCTTCTGGAGGCCCTGAAGGGAGAATCCATGTCCTTGCTTTTTCAGCTTTTAGGGATGGCCTGCAGTTCTTGGCCATGATCCCTTCCTGCCATCACTTTAAGTTCTTGTTTCCATTAACACATCTTCTACGACTGACTTCCTAACTCCCTCTTGTAAGGGCCTTTGTGATTACATTGTGATTGCAAGGACCACTCTGATCATCCATAAAAATCTTCCTGTCCAATATGCCTTAACTTAATCACATCAGCAAGATTCCTTCTGCCATATAAGGCAATATTTCACAGGTTCTAGGGATGAGGACATGGACATCTGTGGGCATCCGTTGTTCAGCCTACCATAGGTGGTGGTGTCTTTTTTCTGCTTCTTACCACATCGGTGTAAAAAGTATAGCTCAAGCTCATATACATAGCAGGACTGAGATTTTAGCAATGATACTAGGCAGAGAGGAATATCTTCATTTTTAACAGGTAAACTCAATAAAAAAGGGAGTGCCAACAATAGAGAAAAGACAACATTCATTCCAGACTGGGTGGACACCCACCTGCTGGCTTTTGGCAGTCTCATAGACAGCAGTGAAGAAGGACAGTTTTAGGCTTACTCATCTGTAATACAGCTTCCTGGGCTGGCAACACTGGCCCCGCAGTGGATCACCCTTCTTCCATCTCACCCACTCCTCTGTGTGGCTTGTTTCCTCTTCTCCTTCCCCTCCCTTCTCAGTAAAATGTCATCATAAATATTAGGCCAATAATTTTGACTGGAACTTTATCTTGGAAAGTTACATTACCTTTTTTGAAAGTAGTTTCATTCTATCTGGGAAAAAGTATACCTTACATTGCTATGCTACCTTAATTTTTATAAAAATAAAATGAAAAACTGAATTTTTTTTAGTCAATTTTCAAGAAAAATGTTTCATAAAAACAATATCTTTAAACCTGATCTTAAACAAAGGGCTGAGAAGTGATCATTTAGTATCTTTAAAACATATTTCACTACTTAATTTTGCAGCAACATCACGGAGAAAATCAATTTTACAGAACAATTCCAGAGTTTAATCAGTTTTCTCAAGAGCATACCTTAATCCATCTGCCCATCCATTATTCTGTTCTCTCATTTCTACATTAATTCATCTAATCATTCAACAGATGCTTTTCGTGGCTTTTACATGCTGAGCACTATTCTAGGACCATGAACGCAGTGGTGAATAAAATTGCCAAAGTCATTGCCATCGTTTTTGTGGAAAAGACAAACAAGAAATGAATGCGTAAATGAATGCATGTGTAATGTCATGCCTGGCAATGACATTCGATGAAGAAATGTTTACACCACAGGGAAGGGGACCGCGAGTGAAAGCTGTTGGCAAGGGGGGACTGGCGTGAATCGTGAAGAAAGGGAGCATGTTCATTCTTGGCAAGTGCTTGGGAAAAAGGTGCCAGGCCCAGGGAGAAGGAAGGTCAAGAGTCCTGAAGGAGGATCAGGCTAGATTGTCTGAGGAATACCCCGGAGGCCAGGATGGTAAGAGTGTGAAGAACAGAACGTAAGAAATAGGAAACATGGTGGAGAATGAGTTTTAGTGGGAGTTCAACAGACAGATCATAGAGAGAACTGTGTAGCATCTATAGTAAGGAAATACAGGATCTGCTTGAAAGCGTTTAATGAGGGGAAGAATGAAAACATGGTCATCAGTTAAGAAACCATTTCAGATGTTTGATTGGGTGGAGATGGTGGCTTGGACTACAGTTAAGAGTTAAGAATTAATTAAAAAGTGTTTGGCTTTCGTATGTATTTTAGGGGCAGAGCCAACTGATTGTCTATAGGGATTGAAAAAGTTAAAGTCAGGGGTCAAAGGAAACTTGTAGCATTTTGGTCTTAAAACTCTAGTTGAAAATTGAGGCTGTATACTGTGTTGCACAACAATGGTGTATGAACAGGATTGGCTTTTTCAAATTTGTTTCCTTTGTCTGGTGTTATATCTTAGGTTTGAAATATCCAGTCATCCAAGTGGAAATATTGAGTAGAGAGTTGGATATATAAGTTGAGAGAAATGGGGAAGGAATGGGGTTGGAAGTATAAACTTGGGAGTCACTATTTGTACTTATCAATCAGTATATTTTCGTTTAAAAGATTTATTAATCTATTCTTTCTGTTTTTCTGAATTAGCTTGCCTGATCCACAGATCACAGATGTTCACCTATATGTCATTCATCAACTTTGGATTTATGAAATTCTTTTCCTTTATAATATTTATAATTTCATATTATATACTATTTGTACTATATTTGGCTAGTTCTGTCAGAAATTTGCAACAACATATTATCAGCTTGAGATGGACTGGCAAGAACACCAACTGACTCAATGGGTAAGGCTATATATTAGGGTCAAGTAAACAAAAGCTAATGTTAAAGTAACCAGTTTATTAGTGGCATTTTCCAAATATGAAGATATTTTTATTCCTATAGCCTTGCAACTTCATTGATTTGAATGATAAATATCTATAATGCAATAACCTCCTACAAGACTGATACCTAATTTTACAGATTCAACATTAATTTGTTCAAAAATATTTTGGCCCCTTGCTCTATGCCAGCAATATTTAAAATGCTAGGTATATAATTATGAATAATAGAGATAAAATTTCCTCCCCTCATGGAGCATATATTTTAATGGAGAAGAAAAAATGAGACAATAAGTGAAATATAAAATATTATAGGATTCTAATGAGAGAATAAGAAATATTGGGAAGGGGTGCCAGAAAGCCTCACAGAAAATATAACTTTGAATAAAAACCCGAAGGCAACTGAGACAGTTCTAAGGCTTAAGGTCAGGCACATAGAGTTAGGAGAGTTTTGTCTGACTCTAATGCCTACTAGTTTAAACTGTTCAACTTCATATACTTCCTCAAGGGAGCATAATTTAGGTATTATATGGATAATCTCATGTATTTTGCTAAATATTCAAATGGCAATTGTCTGTCTAACTTTTGGTTAAAAATATATATTTATTCATTCTGAATAAGTAAAGAAAAAATCATAAGCTACTGAAAATATCAAAATGCCTACACTCTCTGAATTGTGTAGAAGCATTATTTAATTATCAACTTATTAAATATTCAAATATTCCTCCCTTCAAAAATCCCACAGAGTTAAATTTAATAGTTTCCATTGAAGTGAAGGAAAGACAACCTTTTTTCCATCCCAAGGCAATGTCTTCAGGAAAAAGCAGAAACTACTTTTAAATGTAGCTTAGCTCTTTAAGAGATTCTGGGAAAGAAAAGACCATCCAACTCCATGTTACCAGAAGTGCTTAAATTATGAAAGTGGGTTAAGATAACTGAAAAAATTTTGAGCACACAAAATTTATGTATAAGCCATTTGTTAGAAGCAATGAAAAATCATCATGTTTATTTCTTATAAAATATTGTAACCATAATTTATTCCTGCATTTATCCATTATCAAACACTCATTCATTCAATAAAAATTAACGGAGTACTTCCTGAAATGCAGAAAATGTATTTAAGTTGATTTCATACCTATTATATACTTTGCCTGGCTCACTTCCTTCCAGCCCCACTGGTCTTTTTCTATTCCTTGGACACCCTAAGCCTGTTTTTGCTTCAGGATTTTGTATTTGCTTTTCCCTCCCACTGGAAGCTATTTCCAGTTATTTGCAAGGATTGTTGCTCAAATATTAGATGCAGAGAATGGCCTTCCTTCACATCATACCTAGAACAGCAGCCCTGATCCTCCTCCTCACACACCTTTATGTTTCTTCATATCATTTAAGACTTATCCAATAAAAGAATAACTGACATATTGCATTATATTGCATTGTTTTAAATCATTGGTTTATTTGTAGGCTTCTTCTTTGTCTCCTTCAGTAGAAGTTAGCTCCAAGAGGACAAAGAATTTGTCTGTTTTCTTTTTCATTTGTGTATTCCATTATCTAGAAAAGTGCCCATGACATAGACATTCAATAAATATTTATTAGATGAATTAATAAATGAAAAAAATGATGGTAATTATAATCAAAACATTTACTGTTTGTTAAACATCTTACATATGTATCCTTCAAATTAATATAGGAATAGGAAAAATTCATCTAACTAATCTCATAATGAATTTTTACAATGAAAATTAGAATCATGGTATTTAAATCCCAGAGATAGGGGAGCGGGTGTAGCTCAGTGGTTGAATGCCTGCTTCATATGTATGAGGCCTCGGAGGTCCCAGGAGTCCCAGATTCAATCCCTGGTACCTCCTTTAAAAAAAAAGGTGAATAAACCCCCAAGGTGGAAAAATGGTTTCCCCGTTCACAACTTGACCAGAATACTCTTCCTATATCATATTCTATTATCTTAAAGAGGGGCAGGGAAGGTAAGAATCTAGTTATATAACTCAAGAAACATTAAAGACAATGATAACAGTAGTATCCTACATGAAAATAATAAACACATAAAATTACATTTAGGGAAACGGACTTTGGCCCAGTGGTTAGGGCGTCCGTCTACCATATGGGAGGTCCGCGGTTCAAACCCCGGGCCTCCTTGACCCGTGTGGAGCTGGCCCATGCGCAGTGCTGATGCGCGCAAGGAGTGCCCTGCCACGCAGGGGTGTCCCCCGCGTGGGGGAGCCCCACGCGCAAGGAGTGCGCCCGTGAGGAAAGCCGCCCAGCGTGAAAAGAGGGTGCGGCCTGCCCAGGAATGGTGCCGCCCACACTTCCTGTGCCGCTGACGACAATAGAAGCGGACAAAGAAACAAAAGCAGACAAAGAAACAAGAGGCAACAAATAGACACCAAGAACAGACAACCAGGGGAGGGGGGAAATTAAATAAATAAATAAATCTTTAAAAAAAAAAATTACATTTAAATATTAAACCATAGCATTTTCTACACTCATTTCTCCAACGCATTCTTTTATTTGGTCACTTAATACCTACTTTTTCTGCTTTAGAATCCAAACTGCTGTCCAGAAAGAATCTTTTACTTCCAGAACTTTTAGTCCTGCAGGTCAGAAATCAAAAATACCTGTTAAACAGGCATATTATAAATGAAAGCAATGAAAGCACCATGTATGAAATATCAATATGGCTATTTGGTCCATATTCTACCATATGCTGTAATTCTTTTCCATTTCCAGCTAAAAGTCTTCTAAAGACGTCATTCATAGTATACCTTATTGCATCCAGTCTTTAAAACTATTTAACTATTTGAAGCACTCCATTTAGTCTCATAATTGCCCACACATTTCATCTAAAATAGTTTCTATATTTTAGAACCTATGCCTTTGTTTGCATGTATTCCTGTGGAAAAAAGATCCATTCACCATTTCCCAAAAATTCTAGAGTTTTAGTGTTACTCTTTTTAGAAACAGATTTACTAATGATTCTAAATAGAAGATAATCCCCATACCCTGCCGATAAATGCCTTCTAATGTACACTAGTGGACATTTCTGTCCTCTGCTTAGAAACCCTCAATAATGCACCATCACCTCTAAAATAAAGCTGTACTTCCTCATGATTGCATAAATATACAACCAAACATTCAAACTATAAAATGAAGTACCAAAATTCCCCAAAACATGTTTCCAGCAAATCCAGTGCATATTATCCAATATATAATCCTAAATAAACTTATATGTATGAGCTTTTTGAAAATGCTGCTCTATTTCTTCACACAAGACTCTAATTTCTTATTCTTCACATGTACAAAATATTAAATATTTTTGAACTTTCAGCTGGAATCATTCCTTTATGAAGTTGGAAATCTATACCCTAGTGTGTTTTCTCTGTATTTCAAATCTATAGATCACTTTATGCTCACCTATATGTGGATATTTAAATGTAAATGTAAATTAAATAAAATTAAAATATCTCTTCCCTAGTCACACTGGTCATGTTTCAATTGCTTAATGATCACATGTGGCTAGTAGCTACCATACTCAACAGTGAAGTTCAAGAGTTGATAGGAAGTGAAATCCTGACATTGGAGAATGTCAGTGGAACTGAATATTTGAATATAAGATTTTAAAAAAATAGAGGCGTTGAGTGAGTGTAATAGCCACTTTCTCATGATTGAGAAACTGTGTTTCAGAAGAGAGAGCTAACATAGTCTATGCATCCTCAAGGGTCAAAATGAAGAAATTAGTGGAAACTATAAAAGGACGGAATTCGACTTCCCATTAGGAAGGATTTTCTATCAGAATCATGAAAGGTAGAGGGCACTTATTTTGGAGGTTGGGATTTTCTCACTACCGGAGATGTTCAAGCACAAATAGATGGCTACACAGTAGAAAACATAAGGTGATTCAAGCCCTAAAAACTGGTTGAAGTGTGTGATTCCAGACATGTATGCAATTAATGTTATGAATTACCAGTGAAAGGCAGCAGTGTTTCCCCAAGTTCCCTGGAGATAAGAATTGTCTCTGAGGTTGAAACACAGACACCCATATCCTAGCTCAATACTTGGAACTAGAATTTTCAGGGAAAAAAAAACCAAAAATCTATGTATTTTACATTTATCCAAGTGATTCTAGTCTTCAAGGGGAAGGTGGGAAACTCTGAGGTAAATGATATACAAATTATAGAGACCACTGCATCTCCAAAATAAGCCAAAGTGGAAGAAGTAGAGAAAAGAAATGCCTTTCAGGAGACCTGGGATCAGGAATGACTATTACATATTCAGGGCCAGTAAGAGAGAGCTTGCCTTTTAAAGCTAAGTAGCGTGATAATAAAAATAGACATGTGCCCTTACATCTAGAAGTTTAAATTCTAAAAGGTAAGTACAACAAATGAACACAAGCAAATGAAATGTTAATGACTTCTTTAAAAAACACTATTCAGACCATGGGAAGGAAAACTAGACTGGCTCAACCTATATAAAAGGCATAGGCATAAGTAATGTAGAAGGAAATATATGTGGTTTTTAGAGAAAAGTAAAAACGTACATTGTTGAAAACAGTGAAATATTTGAGGTGACTGTAAGACTTGGTGCATATTAAGGAAACCATGCACTGTGTTTGCATAACTGAAATGGAAGAACTTACCCAGGTGGCTATAAAAGGCAAGAGGATTAAGGAAAGAGGTTGGAAAAAGAAAGGGATAAGGGACTATTATTAAAGGCTTCTATTTAATTCAAGACACATTCATTTTATTTATTTTAAAATACCCTGTGCCTGGCACTGCATAGTATTTCAACAATGAAAGTAAGTAGATTTTGTTACATTGTAGCATTCATGTGCTCCTAAATTTGAAAGGGGAGGAACAATAAATAATGATCTTAGCTGAGAAAGGCCATGATGGTGAGGTAAAGGGTTGGAGTTTCTGTAATTTAATCAAGTTGTTTTGGCACACATATTATTTGCATCTCTTGAATGAGAATTCATTGATTATAACCCAAAGATTACAACTACACATGTAAACTCAAGTGTAAAATAGAGCAACCACTCCAAAATTCAAAAGATTTTGATATTATTTTCAGAAATTGCTTCCTCCTGGACATTTTACAGTTCTCATGACCGTTATTGTTGACTTTCATATGATTGATTTCCTTTCCATTTCTCTACCAAGTCCATGCAGGTATGGATTATATAGAGTGATGAATTAGAATCAGCATCACAAATATTGATAATGGACGTGATAATCCAGTTGCCAAATGACATAATAAAGGCAGGAAGTGGAGCAAAGAGGATTTAACAATTACAAATGAAGAAGCTACCAGGATTTTGTGGAAGTTTCCATGTTTCCTTCTGATCTAACCGGTACTAAATTGATTTGGAATATGGCTTAATAGACCCAATATCATACTCTCTGGAGGTCTTTTCTATATATTTCATTAGATATTTTCATTAAAGGCAGAATTCAGCTGTGTATCTTTTATAGAATTATGAGTCCAATAAAATTTTATTTTGAATTTTCTATATACCAGGCATTATGCAAGACACATGGCTATAGAGATAATTAAAACATGTTCTCTAACATTAAAAATTTCACAATTTACTAAAAGACAGTGACTTGTAAATAATAATTTGAATATTCATCAATTCAAATTAATAATTGATTAATAATTATTAATTAATAATTAATATTGGGAACTAAATTTGTGCAAGGAACCATGCAAGATGCTGGGGAAGCAATGATGAGTAGATGTGGTAGACAAAATATATCCACACCCTGATCCCTGAAACCTCTGTAGGTAATGTTACCTAAGATGGCAAAGGGGACTTTGCATTTGGGACTAAGTTGTGGATATTGAGATAGGTAGAGCAGCCCGGATTATCAGATGAACCTGATATAATCACAAGGTTTCTAATACTTAGAAGAAAGAGGTCAGAGTCAGAGAAAGGGACTTGGAAATGCTCTGCATCCGGCTTTCACAGAGGAAGAAAGGGCTATGAGTCAAGAATGGCAGGCAGCTTCTAAAAGTTGGAGAAGGCAAGGAAATGACTTCTCCTCTAGAGCCCCCAACAGGAATTCAGCCCTTCAGACATCTTAATTTAGCCCAGTGTATAGGTCTGAGTCTTTAATGTGAACCCCAGAAAATTATGTTCTTAAATTGAAACAATTGTGAGCCTTAAATTAGATTAGATCAATTAAGGACCGTTTGATTAGATTGCTCCAGTAGGGTGTATCCCAGGGTGGGTCTTAATCCTCTTACTGTAGTACTGTATAAATGGAAGAATAAAAAGCCACAGATGCAGAAAGAAGGCCACAGAGACAGAGAGGAACCCACTAAGCAGAGAGAATGCCACAAGAGCAAGAAGTGAAAGCAACGCAACACAGAAGAGACTGGTAGGGCCGCCCCTGAGCCTTGACACTTGGTAGGAGTCCAGGAGCATCAGCAGCTGGACTTTGGGGAGAGAGCTCCTCCTGATGCCTTGATTTGGACATTTTCCTCAGCCTTGAAAATGTAGGCTTTCAATTTAATAAAACCCATTGTAAAAGCCAAACCATTTCTAGAATATTGCTCCCAGCAGCTTTTAGCAAACTAAAATACCCGGTAGAACCAATTTCATACTTTTGAACTTTTAGAAAGATAAAATAGACAAAGGGTATTGTTCAAAGCCACTACATTGGTGCTAATTTGTTACAGGAACATTAGGACATTTATACAGTAGGAGGCCCTGTTTCCTGTCCTTATGGGCTATATGCTCCAGTAGGTCTTACAGGCAAGTCATTAGACGTGTGAGGAAAAGAGCCTTGGAAAGAGTACACCAAGCAATAAATGAAAGTACTGAACATTCTTAGCAAACAGTTACTAAGTTTGAGCCATGGAAGGCTCCAGAGAAGAGATAATGTTTGGACTGGGTCCTGAAGAATACCTATGGGTTTTCCAGACAAAAACAAAAGATAAGGAAGGGAAGAACATCTGAAATTTGAGAGAGTGCAAGAGAAGGCCACCCCTAATAAGGTAAGAGAAAATTCAGTATGACAAGAGAGGGACCAGAACTCTCCTTAGCTCCAGAGGCATGCTCACCTTGCAGCCTGCCTCAATGTTGGTACACTGTACAATCCAGGGAGACCACAGGGCACATGTAGTCAACAAGCGGGCAGTGGAATGACTCTGGTGAAGAATTGACAAAGAAGTTTGGGACCAGGCTGGAAAGGGCATCAAATGGCATTATAAATAGTGTGGATTTATTCCATAGTTACTAGGGTCCCAAGAGGGAGTCTTTAGGAAACAAGTGTCATTAACAGAACCACATATAGAAAAATAACACAATAGCGGTACAAGGAATGTACTGGAAAGTACTAACACTAAAGCCCAAACCAGTATTATAGCTGATATATACATCCAAGTCAATCTAAACAAGTAATTATTCACAGAACATAGTACGATCAAGAGTTTTCAGATCCTGAGCCATATTTGTTGAAATGACTGAGAGGGTGGTAGAAAGCTATTCTTCAATTCCTAGTTAGGCAGTGCATTAGTGGTAAATATGACAGTTTTCACGCTTGAACCATTGCTTCCTGTGTAATTTATTTTGCTTCAAATCTTTGCTTCACATGGGAAGATAAAATTATCAAAATAGAAACCAACAACTGCTTTGCTATGATCTTTACCAATATTTCACAGATGTTAGAAGATGGGTCACATTGAACTCTCACATGCTTCAATGATTCTTTCTTTTTTCCTGTGATATACATTTCTCATTCTTGCATTGGCTGATGGGAAGAGACAACATTTAGCGGCTGGATTACCAGCTGATGTGACAGGGACTCTAAGATCTCCTTCTATCCAATTCACTTATCTAATCCTTTTGATCTTAAAAATAAAGAGAATTACTGACCTTTCTAGCTTTACATATACATACAACACTTTTACAAATATGTATTAATGGAAACTGGAAAATTCTGACATAATTAGATTTAACACTATCTTCACATTAGTTAAGTATGAGATTTTTTTAAAAAAAAGAAAAGTGAGCACTTTCAACTTGATGGCTCAAGAACAGAAAGACCTGGTGGTCAGTAGAGATCGCCAATTGATTTTGGCATCTGTGTGGTGGTAGTTTTTCTAGTATAAAAGCAGAAGCTAATGAGGCCAGAATATATTAAAATTAACAAGCTCTTCAAGGGTTTGAAGGCATTTTTTTATATTCCATTTCATATTCATCTGTCCCTCGTTAGAACATAGTGTACGATTTATAACATAATTTTTCAAAAATATGAAGAATATTGACATTTTAAAACTAATAAAAATGAACAGATCATTGACAACTGGAGTAATTAATGAAAAGATCAAAGAAGAGGCATGCACCTAGTATTTCCCAAAGCATTTTTCATGGAGTATTCATAGCTGTTACCTGAAAAATGAACGCAGTGATATATGATTGAAAAGTACTGAGTAAAATAAAGTTAAATATGCTTCTTTGATCTAAATCTTCACAGATCCTCTAATAGGTTAGTTCATGTGCATCCCACAAAGTGGCATGTTTGTGGTAGTTTTGAATGCATTTGACCACTGAACCTTTTTGTGTGTTCCTTAACCAGCATTTACAAAACCATCCATTGTCCCCTGGAATATCCTTTGAAAAGTGATCTTCTAGAGGAGAGTAAGCACAAGTCAAATACCTTTATAAAGAATTATGAGGCCAGTTATTAGTGGTTATTTCCTGCATCTACAGGGGTTCAATAATGAAAAAAAAAAAACAAGTGTCAGTTAAGCAGGAGATCTATAAGCTAGATGAAAAGAGAAATGTCTTGTTGAAGAGCTGGGCTGGGCAAATGTGAGTGTTTGGAGACAGGTAGAAATTATTGCCATAGGTACCTGAAAGAATGGAACTGAAGTGCAAATTATCTCTATTTTTGTTTATGCAATGATAACAGCTACTATCACTATTTGAAAAGCTACGGAAATTGAAAGATTATAAATACAGTAAATTCCCACTAGAAGAGGAAGACATTCATAATAAGCTAGGGACTAGCAAGGGGGAGAATCTTCTCTGTTTTCAGGAGGCTCGAGGTCAGGATACATAACATAACAGTCTCAAAGAATGAAAAACAACAACAGTATTCTACTTTGCTAAAAGCTGCTGGGAGGAATATACCAGAAATGGGTTGCCTTTTATGACTAGGAATGAACGAGGCTAAAAGTTGACAGTTCTGAGCTGTGAAACGTCCAAATCAAGGAATCATCAGAGATGCTGTCTCACCAATGTCAGCTGCAGGTGATTGTCGAGTCCAGCCACGTGGTAAGGCACAGGGAGGGCTGTGCCCAGTCTCAGCCTTCCCCTCCAGGCTCCCTTGCTCCCTGAGCTCACCTGTGCATGACCAGGCAGGTGGCGGGGCTCTCTGGGTCTGTCCTTTCCTCTAGACTTAGCTGCTTCAGCCTCTTGTTCTTCCTGGGCTTTCTCCCTATGCCCCTTGGGAGCTTCCTTGTTTCTATGTTTGTCTCTCTGTGTCTCCGCTTTCAGTCCTCTGTTTATAAAGGACTCCAGCAAGAGGACCAAGACCCACCCTGGGTCATGCCTCCCTGAAGTCACCTAATCAAAGGCCCCACACTCATAGGAGTGGATCAGCTTCAAGAGCATGATCTTTTCTGGGATCCACAAAAAGCTTCACACTGGCACAAAAGTTACTCGAAAAGTGGTTAATAGATATGTTTTTGTCAAAGGTGATGAAATGAGAGCAGAAGTACTGAAAATCAAACAGCAAATGTGAGTTACCAAGATAGGATCAAGCTGACGAGAAATGTAAGAGAAGGTCAAACTATATTGAAAGTGTTTCCAGCAGATTTCTTTTCTTGGGTGACTTTAAAAAGACCAAAATGGGCAGATTTTGTTTCCCTTGATGGAGAGCATCAGATGGTATAGTTTTATTTAAAAAAAGACAAAAGCTATTTTAGGAGTCAGTAAATATAAGTTTCAAATAAAAAGATGAGGAAATAAATAGAATTTTTTGGACAGAGTTAAAGAAGTCATCTCTCCATGATAATGTTATGTTTTTCAGGTCAATTTTCAAACAAATCTTTGATATTTAAGAGAATGTTTAAATGAACAATGGAATAAGGGGTAAGCCATTTTTTATAAAACAAGTTAAAGTTTTAAACTTGAGTATGCTCATGTTCCTCATCATGTAAGAAATTTTACAAGAATTGTGCTTCAATTTCTGATGAGAAAAACAGGGGAAAAGTACAAGATGTAGAAATGACTAATTACCTGAAATATCTGAAAGAAATCATGAATTTCAACAAAGGAAGAAAGTGAGAATTATATTATTTTATAAAAATGTATCAGAAAAAAACATTGTTTTTCTTTCAAGGTCATTTAAAGGTAGAATGCAATAAAAACTGTTGAAATACCTGAAGGCATACTATAATATACACTTTTGTTTAATGGATCATTAAAAAATAAAGTGCATATTCTCTTACTACATATGCACTTACATGGAGTATGTTATATATTCACACACACACACATAGTGTGCAGTAAGTAACCTATTTACAAGGAAGAAAATACTTAGGCCTAAATCAAGGTTCAACTATTGCAAAGAGGCTTTTTTCTCAAATCTCCCCTTGACACCCTCCTCTTCACCCTAAGCAGAGTAACCACTCATGTCTAAGATGCCTAGACTCTTGGCATTAAACACCTGTGGTTTTCAATTCATTCAGAAACAGAGTTACTCCAGTTTTCCCCAAT
This sequence comes from Dasypus novemcinctus, assembly GCF_030445035.2. Lineage (NCBI taxonomy): Eukaryota > Metazoa > Chordata > Mammalia > Cingulata > Dasypodidae > Dasypus > Dasypus novemcinctus. The sequence continues at coordinate 125,187,519 of NC_080682.1, forward strand.
TGTAAAATGGGGACAATAAAATAATCTCATAGAGGTATTACATGGATTAAATAAAAGGTCCTTAGTTAACCCATTGGAGTAGTTCAGTAAGTATTTCCTTACTTCCATTCTGGAAGCATTGTATTTCGATTTATTTTATATTTTCTTATATTAATATTTTAGTGAATCTATTTCCAAAGATTTTTGCTTGATTCATTTTGTTTTGGTTGTTTTTCTCCTCCAACAGATTATGATTTTCACAAAGACAGGAACTGCAATTTATTCATTTTTTTTCCCTAAGACCTAGTTCAATGGCTTAGCTGAGAGCTGTAAATTAATAATATTAGTAAAAGAAAAAAGAACGGAAAAGGGAAGTTAGGAAGACAGGGAAGGAGGGGAAGATGTAAAATATGCCCATTATAGGAGAGATGAGGAGATTAAAATACTTTGGATAGATACAGGATATGCAAGGCCAACTGGAACAATCACCAATAAAACAAAGTTTAAAGCCATAGAACACAGAAAGGAGTAGAGGAAAATATTCAACTACTTCACCAGTTTTGCTCTTTCAGGGTTCCTGCAAAGATAATGATTTCTGTTCTTGTGTTCTACTTTTTCCATTGAAAAGACCATGTAAATTCTTTTGCACTTAGATTTTGCCTGTTTTCTCTCCAACTGTGCTTGCCAATGAGATTCAAAATGTTCTTTGCTCTGGTGCATTCAGAAACCGGGTGTTCTTATGTAAAACCTAGAAAATAAGTAACTGAGAATTTTTGTTAACAGGCTTTGGAAGAAAAAATGTGAAAACAACATAAAGCTCAAAATAAAGGAAGTTAAAAAGAATTGGCCATGCAGAAAAAGTGTGAGTTATCTTTAGAAATTCTAGTACAGAGATCAAACAACTTTTGTTCTTTTGTTAAGATTTAGGCTGCTATGAGTCTCATCAACAGGGAAGAATCTGCACTATGCCAGACACTTAACGAGGAGCTTTGCATGTGCATTACTCATTTACTTCTCATGACAAATCTTTGAGGTACATTTTACATTCCCCATTTTTATATGGAAGAATCTGAACTAGAAGGAAGACATGCAGCTACTGCTCACAGTTCCAGGAATTATGAACATAAAATTCATCTATATGTTTCTTAATTCCCATTCTAGATCAGTTATTTCTATCTCTACTATTCTGTGCACTTCAAATCTCTTCTGGAGTTCCTGGTTAAGCAATGAAGAAAATTTAATTCTGGTATATTTAGAACTGATATTTAAGTCAGATGATTCCATTCTTCTACTATAAAAACATTCCATATCTTTAGGTAAAAAAATCTAAACTCATTTTCTCATCATAATTAATTCCTACTTCCTGTTTCGCTTATCTCTTACCACTTTCCAAGTTTTACTTTATATTTGAAAGATGTGAAATGTTATTTAAATCCCTCAATATACATTCATACATGAGGTTCCTCTGCATGGAATGCCTTTCTCAAGCATGTCTAACTTAGCAAACTCATAATCGTCTTTCAGGTACAGCAGGAGTTTAAAAATCCTTCTTCCTTTCTTCATATCACTAGGCAGACCAAAGCATTCTTTCTTCTCTGGTATGCTGTTCTGTCAATACCCCATTAAAGCAATTGTCTTATTGATTTACAGTGATCTTAATTCTTAAGAATAAATACATTCAGTTGATTCCTGATAAGGTACTTAGCTTACATTACATCAGTTAATCATTTCATGCTTCCAGAAATCCTGCATCATAGGCATTATTTCCACAAAATCACTCAGGTAATAAGTAGTATGCTTGGAACAAAAGCCAAGGAAAAGCTCATTTTTCCTCACAGCATTCAAAATATTTGGTATTTCTTTCCCAATAGACTGATGATTCTCTGAGGCATGAAAATGTTGTTATTCTTAAAATCCTCATAATTCAACAGATATGTAGGATAAAATTTTAAAAATACACAAATGCATATACATGCATATGAAAATGAATGATTTTAAAGGCAGATGAAGGCTATAGCTCATGGATGAGCGGGACTCTCTGAAGCACTGTTTAAAAGAGGAAGTATATTTGAAATGAAAGTTTTAGGGGGCTCCCAGTTTCAGCACCAACATGTAAAGAGCTTAAAAGTCTTCATGCTCGTAATTGTTTTAGGAAAGCTAGAAAAATTAAAAATGAATAACTTTTCATGGAACCATCAGAGAACGGGGTTGCCAGGCAACCTGCCACCTTGAAATCAGGAGAGACAGGTAGCCACAGCCGACGCCTGTTTACCTGGAGCCGAAGCCTCTGGAGCCACCACCTCATAAGAACACTTAAATAGCGAGTTTGACAACATTCTGGAGGCTGAGTGTGGACGAGCATGAGAGAGAGAGTTTCCTAGGCATCCTACGGGGCTCCCACACTAGTAGAGTTTATTTTATTTTTTTGCCAGGATTCCCCAACAGGATCTAAGGGTAAAGATCTAGGAAAGCTCCCCTCGTGACTCTAAGGTCTCCACGGTAACAGCCGTCCTTGAGAAATACACCCAGAGCTATCTCTGTGGCAAAGGCTCACCCTCCAGGAGAAAAGACTTGGATCATCTTATCCTACTGGGGCAGGGCATTCTTCTAACTCCAGTCCCCTCTAGCCATCCTATCTTGCCAAAGAGGGGAGAAAAGGAATGCTATAGCCAGAAAGGGAGGAAAAATATCTATTAGAGAAACCCTTGTTGAAATCACAGCTGTAAGACCCAGCCCACTAAAGACAGATTCGTCATAAGCTAATCCAAGGCTCCCCTCGCTGACACCACCCGCCAACAGGGCTCAGTACAACAGTGAATAACAGATGAAAGAGCTGCGAGATACTGGCTCTGAGGAGCAGGATCTGGAGAAGCACAAAGTAAAGATCAAAGGCAAAAAGAAGGACAGAAAAAGAGGAATTAGAAGACTCTGGCATCTGCAACTATTGAGAATATTACACAGGCCCGAACGCTAGCAAGAGTAACATAAATCTTAACAATGAGGGCCAATTTATCTCAGTTCATGCTTTCTAGTATAACATACCCTGTTTTCAGCAAAAGAACGGAAGACATGCCAAAAGACAAGGAAAAACACCGTCTGAAGAGACAAAGCAGTTATTAGAAGCAAACTCGGAAATGATAACGAATCTGGAATTATCAGGCAGGAAATTTAAAATGACTAAGTTCTTTAATGGAAAAAAAGACAATGTGCAAAGTATTGGGCATATGCAGAAGGAATTGAAGGAAAGTGATGACCCAAGCGACAGCAGGGAGTAACTGGGAATACTCTAGTTTAAGGGTCCTGCACTGGCATACTGGAATGGAAGTAGAATAGTGTTACTTGAAGATGGACTTAGATTAGTTCTGTCTCTCTTCCCTGCCCCATTCTCTCCAATAACACAAATTTTAAAAGAAAATTATTGAAACTCTAAGAGAGGAGACAAAATGGAAGCATAAAGTGATCAAATAAAACCAGAAAAGGCAGAAAAAGAGAGGGGGAGTGGGAGAAAGAACAAGTGTAAAGAATAGAAAGCAGTTACAGACATGGTAGAATTTAATCCAACTATATCGCTCATTATTTTAAATGTGAATAGTCAAAACATCACAATTAAAAGGCAGAGATTGACAGAGTGAATAAAAAATAAGACCCAGCTTTATGTTGTCCATAAGAAACCCACATTAAATATAAGGACTCAGATAGGTTGAAAATGAAAGGATAGAGAACTATATCATGCTCAAACAATCAAAAGAAAACTTGAGTAGCTATAAGAACTCCAGCAGAAAATGAACTTTAGAGCAAAGAAATTTATTAGGAATGGAAATGGCCTTCTATAATGATAAAGAGGTCAAATCATCTCCAAAAAAATATAACAGTCCTAATAAGTGTATTCCTAAAAACAGAGCCTCAAAATACATGAAGCAAAATCTGGTAGAACAGAAAGGAGAAATAGACAAAGCCACTAATGTAATTGGAGATTTCAACATGTTTCTGTAAGTAATTGATAAATCAAGCAGGCAGAAAATCAGTAAGGATATATTTGACCTATAGAGCAAAATAAATCAACTTAAACTAATTAATATTATAGAAAACACCATGCAGCAGGTTCAGAATACATACTTTGTTCCAAGCTCACATGGAACAATCATGAAGACAGACCACATTCTGGACCATAAAACATATTTTAACACATTTAAAAGAATAGAAGTTGTAAAAACAATGTTAGGCTAAACAAGTTAAGCTAGAAATCAATAACAACATAGCTAGAAAGTCCTCAGATATTTTGAAACTAAACAGCACATTTCTGCTTAACACATGGATCCAAGAGGAAGGCTGATGAGAGAGTGAAACATATTTTGAAGCACAGAAAATAAAAATATAACTTAGAGGGAAATGCATAGCCTTAAATGTACATATTATACAAAATCAAAAATATAAAATCAATAACTTAAACTTCTACATAGGAAACTAGTAGCAATTTTTGCCTAAAGCAAGCAGAAAAAAAAGTAAAATTTAGAGCAAAAATCAGTGAGATTGAAATCAAAGTAACAATACAGATAATCAATGAAATCAAAATCCAGTTCTTTGAAAATATCAGTAAAATTGATAACTTCCAGCCTGACTAACCAAGAAAAAAAAAGGAAAGAAACAAATTACCAAAATTAGAAATGAAAGAGAGGCCACTGCTTTTGATCTCATGGGTATTAAAATGATAACAGCAGTGCAGGATTTTTTTCTAGGCTCTTGGCTAAACTACAAAAAATTAATTTTAAGTACAAGCCAGTGTAGTTAGGCCAGTAATTTATTAAGGAATGGAAAGAAGAGAAATGGGAGAAAATAACAGATTATGGGTCCCTGGCAGAGAGGAAAGGGTTTGAAAAGAAATAAGAGGGCTCATTTACAGGCTACGGTTTCCCATTACAGATTACAAATCCCCAGGTTTGCTTGCATGCTGGTCCAGGCAGAGGGAGAAAAAGGCAAAAACAGGGCAAGGTTAAAAACAGAAAGGGACAAAGGGCCAGTTTAGCTTCCATCTTTCTGTTTGAACCATTAATTATTCAGCCCCTTTGCTAACTGCAGGGGAGGAGTCCCAGCTGTTTGCTGTTTTGACTGTTTGCCCCATTCACCGCTGCCCCAGGAGGGTCCAATGATAGGGCCCCTGGAGAATACCCAGGGCTTCTCCATGATTCTGGAGGAATCCTGTTCTGAACAGGGCATCTCTCAAGGGTCTTCCAACAGCCATCTTGTGGGGTATCCATGACCAGTGATTAATGTGGCAGTTTTGCTGCCAGGTTGCAGCTTCATCTCTTTATTCCCTAACTAGCCTGCTTTCATAGTGCATAAACTCCATGCCTATAAATTTGATGTTAGATGTTCTTTCCCCCTAATCCTGTAGCCCTAGTCTAATCATGAGAAAAAAAATCAGACAAATTTCAGTTGATGGACATTCTATGAAATATCTGAGCAGCAATCCCCGAAACTCTCTAGATCATCAAGAATAATAAAATGGGAGAAAGTCTCTCAATCAAGAGGAGCCTAAGGAGACAAGAAGCCTCACTTTAATGTGGTATCCTGATGGGATCTTAGAACCAAGGGAGGGAATTTGCTTACAATTCAGGAAATCTGAATAAATCATGATTTAGTTAATAATAAAGTTAAAAAAAAATTACTGCTTCAAGATGACATGGTCAAAACAGTAAAATAAAATACCAAATATTTATATATAAAGGTAATGAGGAACCAAATAGCAGAAGTTAACATCCAAAAATAGAACCTAAAATATCAACAAAGTAAGTGACCTCTAAAGCAATATCAAATTAGGGCTCTGTCTACAAACTAGAAACTGATAGATAAGGCTGTTCAAAAAACTTGATGCAGAAAATGGGAGATTAAGAAAAGGCGAATGTGCTTTTGTGAATTCATTACACAGCAAACTCTTGGTTGAAGGCAATAAAAATATTTTGAGTGGGAGAGATACAAGCAGTAAGGAGAAAATGTGTTAATGGCTGATCTTAGAATGTATCACAGCAAAAGACTTCTTTATTCTCAAAATTCATACTTCGTGGTAGGAAGTGGGTGCTCTGGGTTGTCAGCAATATAGTCATAGGCAGGGAAGCGAATTTGGCTCAACTGATAGAGCATCCACCTACCACATGGGAGGTCCAGGGTTCAAACCCAGGGCCTCCTGACCCGTGTGGTGAGCTGACCCATGAGCAGTGCTGATGTGCACAAGGAGTGCTGTGCCACGCAGGGGTGTCCCCCATGTAGGGGAGCCCCATGCACAAGGAGGAGAGCCGCCCAGCATGAGAGAAGTGCAGCCTTCCCAGGAGTGGCACCGCACACATGGAGAGCTGACACAGCAAGATGAAGCAACAAAAAAAGAGACACAGATTGCTGGTGCCACTGATAAGAATGCAAGTGGACATAGAAGAAAACACAGTGAACAGATACAGAGAGCAGACAACTGGGGGGAGGGCAGGGAAGGGGAGAGAAATAAAAAATAAATCTTAAAAAAAAATAGTCATAGTCAAAGTCCTGGAAAATTTGGAACAATTATCTTTGAGGAAAGAAAAATTGCAGTAATTAGGCTAGGGAAAATTGAGAGCAGGAATTACATATTGGTTAATTTTTCAAATAAAATTAAGGATGAAATAAGGGCCAGAATGAAAAAAAGTTGCCTAATATATCACTGCTCATAGAAATGTGGGAAACATTTCTGGAGAATGTAGGAAACCTTCATGAACATTTTTATTTTCAGGATCACTTTTAGCAGGAGTATAGAAGTGTTCAAAATATGTGATCTAAAGGGAGCCACTAGAGAAAATTTCACTAGAAAGGAGCAAATCTACTGTAACTGCAAAGAAACAGTTTCTGCAGCTTCATTAATAAGAATGGGAATAAGAAGGGTAAAATCATAATCAAAGACCATTGTATTAAAATTATATGGGCTCATCCTGGCTTCCCCCTTCTGATTTAAGGTTGCTTACACAAATATACAGAAAACTTAAATTAAGTTGCTGAAGAGGGTGTATTATTGGGAAAATAAAAAATAAAATAAAATAAATATAAAATAAGCTGAGATACTGATCTACAGAAGATTTATACTCTGGAGTTAGGTACATATTCTGGTAATAGTTTAGCAATTGAATCTTCAAAAAACATGCATGTATATACATAAGTAAGCTTATTATAAATTTTACTTATAGAGAGTATTGTGATAAAATATACAACACTTTTACAGCACAATCCTTAAAGTCAATATATACACACAGAAAACTTTCATTAATTTCATCAAAATCAAGTATTTTTAGCCAACCTACGGTTGGTGTTCAAGCATAATCTGACAAATTAACTTGTATTCCAGTATGCTCTTTTCCCAATAAAAGCATGACATTAAATCTGGCATGTGATCTACTATTAAACTTTTCCTCACATTCATAAAAATTTTATCCTCTTTTAGTTCTTTCAACTTCTGCAGTAATCATACTTTTTATAATGTAATTTACAGTAATGGCTGTGATTAACCACCAGGTCACGAAATTCCTGGAATTTTAATGATCAGTACTTATCAGCCAGTATCAGCCAACTCCACCGCACCACTGGGTTAGTTTGAAATGGGTGATGCCCTTCTTAGGAGCCAACTTGCAAACATCATCTCCACCTTAACATGATTCATAAGTTGACTAATACCTAATTAGGGATCATTTGAGTTAAGATTCAAAAGTGCTAGTGAGTGTTTATCCCACAGCCAGTGCTATTTAAATGCTGGTGAAATAAAATAATACTTGGATTCAAAGAATAGAAGCAGCTCATTATTGTTCTAATAAAAATCATTTAGTGGAGGGCAAGAGTTATCTCAGAGATGTCAACAGCAATAATTAAAACTAAGCCAGATGACCATACCTTCCAGCGCCACGTTCCTAGGCATTTACCCAAATGAACTGAAAACTGATGTCCACACAAAAGCCTGCACATGAATATTTATGACAGTTTCATGCATAACTGCCAAAAATCAGAAATAACCAAGATATCCTTCAATGGGTGAGTGGATAAACAAACCATAGTATATCCATACACTGGAAAATTATTCAGCAATAAAAATAAAGGAGCTATCAAGCCATGAAAAGACATAGAGGAAACTTAAATGCATATTGCTAGGTAGAAGTCAGTCTGAAAAGGCTATATATTAAATAATTTCAACCGTATGACATTTGGGAATAGGTAAAACTATGGAGACACTAAAAAGATAAGTGTTTGCCAGGAGTTAGGGACAAGGATGGGGACAAGTAGGTAGAGCACAGAAATTTTTATGGCATTAAAATTGTTCTGTAAATTGCTGTGAGGTGGAGGACCGACAGTATGAATTTATCAAAAGTGATAGTACTATACAACACCAAGAGTGAATCTTACAAGGAACTGCAGACTTCAGTCAATGATAATATATCCATATTGGTTCATCAGTTGTGATAAATGAATTGCAATAATGCAAAATATAATAGGAAAAACTGGGTATGTGTATGTAGGGGCATCTGAGAACTCTCTGTAATTCCTGTTCACATTTTCTGTAAACTAAAATTAGAAAATAAAAATAATAAAAATTTAAAAATCTATTTAAAAACAAACAAAAGACCAGTTGGAAAATTAAGATTCATCAACAAATTATTCACTTTCTCCTTTGAGCATTCCAGGGCATGGGATAGTTTCTTGTCTTTGCCTCACCATCTCTTTGTTATAATCCTCTAGGTTAATTTTGTCCATCTAGTATTGGGTACATGGCAGAAAATGGAATCTAGCTATGATATAAACATAGAATGAAAGAGCCTATTCCAGTTGAGTAGCTTGATTTTCTGTTAAAACTGGAAAGGCCTATAGTTCTTCCAAAATGGAAGTAAGATATATTAGTTATAAATATATAAGGGACAGGCTATTATAATAGGAAGTCACTAAAATTCGGATATAGATTAATGTTCTTCTGTCAATGAATGTCTTATGAGAGTTTCAAAAATAACTAGTTTTTTATCTTGGTATGGTCTATTTTTTTTTTTACTTCAAGATCAATTGTGTATGGTTTACCCCAAAGCCAATTGGGTAACTTGGATTCATATTGTCAAGTATTAATCAGCAAATATTTGCTTTGACTTTCCTTTTGATTCAGGCCAAGGGTTGTGAGCCTATCATTAACCAAAAGAAATATTGTCATGTTGTAGTACACACAAAGTAGGAGAACCTTTGTCTTTTGAATTCTAGAGCTGAAATCTAGTTTTATGAGATAGATTTGTTAAGAAGGCACCCAGCTATTATTTTGTCTGTTATATAGAGAGGTGTTATTGGAAACTGGCTTACCTGTTTGTTATTGTAAATGTTACACCTGTTAAATGTAGCCGTTGTTAGATGTTGCAGTTGTTCCCTGTTTTTGTAAATGATGTTGCAGTTCAAATAGCAAGCAGCTGCTTGGTAGTTTTTCAATAAATGCAAGGTGGAAACTAGGGTCAAGGCTCTGGGTTCCAGAAGCTGTGAGTCCCCTGGTCCCAGGTTTGTCTCCCCTCTTGTGTCTCTACCTTTATTTCTGCATTGCCTTCCCTTCAAGCCATCCTATTGTGAGCTGAATGCAGCAGAGAGGAGATACGTCTTCCTTCCCTGACAAATGAAAAAGAAAAAGCAAATAAAAGAATAAGATTCAGAATGGATCTTTAAGAAGAAGTCATTTGTTCTGCATCTTTTGGGAAGTCATAGCATTCTTCCATGCTGCTATGACAAATAGCAAACAATAGCTTGGCTTAAACAGCAGGGGTTTTATTATTTCACAGTCTCTGAGCCTTGAAGGAATGCTTCCTCCCCAAGAATCAATATCCTGCCGCTGCTGCCCTGCGGCAGTCCTTGGGGTTCCTTGACTTGAGCCCCTGCCCCTCTTCTGGGTCTGTTGACGTCTGACTTCCAGCTCCACTCAACTTTCTCGATGTCTGGATTTCTTCTGCCTAAAAAGGACTCCAGTAATCAGATTAAAGCCCACCGCCATTCCATGGGGAATTACCTAAACTAAACATCTCAAAAAGGTCCTATTTACAAGGGGTACATTCCCTAACAATGTGGATTAAGATCGAGAACATGTGTTTGTTGGGGCACATAATTCAACCTACCATAGGCATTGAGACAATACAAATAATAACTAATGCTTAGGAAGTGAGTTTTATATTGCAGGGACTAGTCTTTGTGTTTTATGTGTGTTGGTACTCACAGAAATAGACACTATTATTATCCTTATTTCATAGATGAAGAAGCTGAAGCATAGAGAGGTAAATTGTACAATACTGATAGGTCGGAAGCGCAGGTCCAGATTTCAAACCAACCCGGTCACTCTGACTCCAGAATCTGTATTCTGAACTGCTGTGTCATCTTTCCTTATACTGCAATTCCCTAATTGTTTCAGGAGTCTGAGAGAGTACCCTGGCTGTGCCCCGTATCTTTTCTTTTCTTCTCTTTTCTTCTCTTTCTTTCTTGTCTTTTTACCTTTAGTTAACAAATTCCTGTTCTTAAACTGACTGCATTTTTGCAACCCCTTCTTTTAGTTTGTGGAATGGAACATATCCTTGCTATCACTGGCTTTGAGATTTCTGATGAAAATTTAAATACAGTTATTAATATGTGATATTTATATTCTATATATATATATATTTGGAGTATATATATGTTTGGATTGGAGATGTATCCTGATAGCTGATAAGCTGCAAGGAAAAAGAGATATCCACTCTCTTGTCCTGCTCCATTCAGAGCTAGGACGTACAGCGAGGAGAATCCAGGTGCTCCCTAAAAACATGTGCTGCCCATGAACTCCGCTGATTTTCACTTCCTGCTGACTGAATAAAAATGAGTGTTTTCAGTATTTTGAGCTCTTATTGATATAAAAGCTATGGAAAATATCTTCCTCCACCTTTCTCTCTCTATAACTAACTTTCCCTTTCTCAGAACTTATTTACATCGTTACCCTTCTCCTGGGCCCCTGACAATAACTCTTGTTCTGATATCATTGGTGATTTCCCATGTAAGCAAAGGTATTATTTTCCCATTCTATCTAGATTTGACTGTTTATTTCATTCCATTCGTAGACGTGTAATGGAGAGGGATATCTGTGCTGAACACTTTCCCTTACTTGTTCGGTTATAAAGATGAATGTAAATGAAAGATGAGGGAGAATAGAATGCACTCGGGGGTTCTCTTTCCTCTTCCACTTATTTTTCTTTTTTCTTTTCTTCCACAAAGAATACTTCTCCTTCCTCCCTTTCCCCATGCACCCTCTCCTGGTATCTTCTAATCTGCTTTATATCTAAATTTGCAATTTTCAGGTATCTCTTATAAGTGATATCATACAATTTTGTCTTCATGTGCCTTGCTTATTTCATTGAGCATAATGGTTTTAAGGTTCTTTCATGTTATAACTTCACTTTTTCTTATCACTAAATAATTTATTACTTGTATATACAACATTATGCGTATCCATTCATTTTTTGGTGGACATTTGGGTTGTCTCCAGCTTTTGGCTACTGTGGATAGTGCTGTTATAAACATCTGTTTGCAATCTTGTTTTGATGTGGGCTATGGGTGGGAGGCTCTTTGTCTCTTCAAAGATAACCTAAGCTGTTTGACTTGTGGGTGTGAAACAGTAAGAGGCTGCGGTCCTGCCCTTGGTGACAATGGCAACGACTCCAGTCCCAGGAAACAGTTTAACAATGCAAGGTCTATAAACTTTAAGTATTTAGGGGAAATGCAAACAAAATATGCTAAAAGCTTATCTAGAATGTATGAAGTCCATGCTAAAAGCTTACCTAAGATGTGGAAGATACATATGCTAATTCAAGCCTATTGAGAACTGAAACAAAGGGACCATTTAACCTTTCCTCTCGGTATAAAAGAAATTTCAAAGTCTTGTTGGGGGCTCGGGATTAAAACAGAAAGCTCCGAGTCCCGAGTCCCGCCGGCCATCAAGAAACCATTTTTCCTTTTCAAAATCCTTCTTGAGTCCTGGCCTCTCTAAATAATTGAACCGCTCACAAATTCTACAACAGTTTCACTTTCTTTAGGTTTATAAGTACCAGTAGGATTGCGGGAAATCAAATTGTAAATTTGAGGAAACTGCACATTGCTTTCCACAATGGCTGGACTATTTTACATTCCCAACAATGCAGTAGAATTCATGGATTTGCAATTTCTTGAGCACTTGCTATTTTCCAATTTTCAAAAAAATAATAGCCATCCTTGTGGGTATGAGGTGGTGATTCACTGTGGTTTAACTTTGCATTGCCCTAATGGCTAATATTGTTGAGTATCTTTTCATGTGTTTATTAACATTTGTATATCTTCTTAAAAGTAATGTTTATTCAAATATTTTGCCCATTTTTTATTTGGGTTGATACTTTTGTTGTTAAGTTTTGTTTCTTTATATATCCTAGATATTAAACCTAATCTACTATAAGGTTTGAAACTATTTTTCCCATTCTGTAGTTTGTCTTTTCACTTTCTTGATAATTAACTTCAATGCACAAGTTTTTAATTTTGATGAAATCAAGTTAATATATTGTTTCTTTTGTTGTATTTCCATGTATCCCATTTTATGTCTGAGTCTGCATCAGTTATCTGTTGTTTAAGAGACTACTCAGGAGACCCAAATCTCTGGACTTGACAGTGAGGCCCTGAACCTCAGCAAACTTGCAACTCCTGCCCTCTGGTTTATTGGACTTACCCTGGCCAGCTAACAGGGAGGTGAAGAGGGTCAACCACCACATCAGGGAGACAAGAGTGCCTACAACTGAAAGCAGGAGGATTGCATCCATCTTCCGTGTGGAATCTAAAGCCCCTCTTGATATGGAGGGGGACTGGACATAACCATCCCAGGGTCCACAAGATGGAGGAATAGAGTATGGGTTAGAGTGGACTTATATTTTTTTAATGTAACATTTAAAAAAAATTAAAGAGAGAAAAAATAAATTTAAAAAAATTTCACAGGACCTAAAATTTTCATCTAAAGACTGAAAAAAAAAAATGTTGCTATGTTGCTAATGTGGTAGTGGAAAAGATTTAGGAGCATATGGAATCCCTTATATTAATATTAATTTATGTTATGCTCATGTAATCTAAGCCTTCTTTAAAAATGAAACAAATTAAAAAAACACAAAACAAAACAAAAACTAGTGCCTTGAAAGCAAAAACGTTGGTTTGTCTCACGTTACCATAGGTCTGCCTTTTAGTCTGGGAGCCGAAACACCTAGGAGGATCTTCCTGTCCAGCTGAGCTTCCTCATGGTGTGAACTGGGAGGGAACTTCTACTTATCTAGTTTGTGTTCTCCCACATCTTTGGGACCCCTGCTGGGACAACTGGTCTGATGTGGCTCTGGTCCCTGCTACCTGTCGTTCTCCAGAGGGCTAGCACTGAAAGCCTTTTTAAGCCTAGGTTCATACCTGGCACCAGCACTGACACTTCTCTCCTGCCACGCTCCATCTTCCAAAGCAAGTCGCAGGGGCAGTCCAGATTAAATGGTGCGGAACATATCCAGATCTTGACGGGGCAGGGAGGGGAAGGCTGTAAAGTCACATTGCAAAAATTCATTAAAGGAGGTTTGGAGAATTGTGACTACTTATGTAATCTACCGGAGAGTCCTAAATTGATGCAAACTTTTTCTAGAGCTCCTTCCTGGCTGAGATTTTAATTGTAACACTGAAGCCAAAAACATTCTGTTAATCAGGGAAGATTTCCAAAAAGGGTATGTAATTGGCCTATAAAAATATATTTTAAACTTTAGTCATTTTTAATGGGTGGATATCACTAGGTCATATGTAAATGACTACAAATGCCTCTGAAAATTGAGCTATATATTCAATGGATGATACCTGAATTTATGATGATTAAATATAATTGTTTGAAAAGAATATGGTTTTCTTTTCTGATTGTACCACACTCCATGAATTAAAATAGATACTTTTTGTATTATCATGATTTTTCATGTATTTTGTAGATTTATATTTGATTTCTTTGTGGAACAAGCAGTTGGTTAGCAGGTATTTATATATTTTAAGTTTCAGGTGATTGTGCTTCCTTGTTTGTGCATTAGTTAATGGCTTTAATAAGATCTACTTTTAGTATGAAGTTCTTTTAATAAATATTTGGTCCATATATTTGCATTTATTGCAAGTTATTTAGATTATTTTGTAACAAATACCATATTTTGTTAAAGTTTCAGGAGTAATTGATAAAGTCCCATCACTATCATATAGTTCAATTGTTATTCTCACAAATAACTTAAAGTGTCACCTTACCCACCATCATAGTCTTCAGAAAATGTACTAAAGAAAAGGTTATACATTATAAATTTTATAAATTTGCATATCTATATTATATCCATTATCCCATAGAAATATATATGTAAGCATTTTGAAAGATAGAAAATTATATATTTTTAGCAAAGTTTTTATTGTCTTTTTTTAAAGATATATAGATCACACATTAAAAAATATAAGAGGGTCCCATATACCCACTTCCCACCCCCCACACTCCTCCTACAATAGCAACCTCTTTCATCAGTGTGGCACATTCTTTGCATTTGGTGAATACATTTTGGTGCACTGCTACACTGTATGGATTACAGTTTACATTGTAGTTCACACTCTCCCCCAGTCCATTCACTGGGTTATGGCAGGATATATAATGTCTTGCATCTGTCTCTGCAATATCATTCAGGACAACTCCAAGTCACAGAAATGCCCCCATATCACAACTCTTCTTCTTCCCCCTACACCCAGCAACTCCCGTGGCCACTCTCTCCACATCAATGATACAATAGTATCGTAGTGATACAATAGCTCTATAGTAGAATACCAGTAAGTCCATTATATTCCATATTTTATTCCTCCATCATGTAGATCTTGGGATGGCGATGTCCACTCCACCTCTAAACTGAGAGGGGGCTTAGATCCCACATAGCTTATGGATGCGATTCTCCTGCTTGCAGTTGTACACTCTCTCAGTAGCCTGATGTGGTAGTTGACCATCCTCACTTCCCTGTTAGCTGACCTGGGTAAGTCCAATGTACTGTAGAGTAGGAGTTGCAACTCTGCTGAGGCTCAGGGCCCAGCTGGCACATGGACAGTCCAGAGATTCAAGTCTCCTGAGCATACACCAACCACGGGTTCAATAAAAGTGACAGAAGAGGCATATATAGAGAGGTCACATCTGAGTCTAACTCCATCACACTCAGGAGCACAAATTCCAAAGTTGGTCCCACTGGTGAGGCACTGAACTACAGAGCCATCTGCTGCTCTCAGGAGCACCAGTACCTGGGGTTGTATCTACTTTGGCTATCCCTGGGATCCTGATGAGACATGCATAACTGCTGCCCCTCTGATGACCTCCTGACTCATTTTGAAGTCTCTTAGTCATATAAGTTCATTTGTCTTTAGCATTTCCCCCTTTTATTCAAGGTCTTTTCCTAGTTGCATCACCAGCTGGTGCTTGGTAGTAATTCCTCAGCACCAGGGAGGCTCATTCCTGGGAGTTAAGTCCCATGCTGGGGGGAAGGTAATGCATTTACATGCTGATTTTGGCTTTGAGACTGACCACATTTGAGCAACATGGAGGTTATCAGGAGGTAACTCTTAGGCACCCTGCAGCCCTAGGCCTAGTTGAAATTTCAAGCATATAGGCTCATAAGCATAGTTATCAGTATCAAGGGCCCATCATTGGGCCATCCTTCTTCACTGGTGTTTGCCCTTGCACTTGGAGAATTGTTGCTGTTCCATTGGGGAATGCAACAGAACTCCCCGGCTAGGAACTCAGCACTCCCTCAGTTGTGTGTAACTCTACCTACTATGACAATAACTAATGAATATCTGAGCATATTTATATACCCTATATGCATGCCCTGGAAAAATCCCTCCCACCCGTGCATCCCCTTTCAATGGCACCTCACATCAGTGTTCCTCCCCTGCCATAGTTGAACCCCTCTGTGATTCAAAACTTCTTCAAAAATGAAGTCTAATATATTGCCAAATTCAATTAGTAGGAAAATGAAATAGTAATGATAGGTTTAAAGATTAGAAATATTATACATAATAATTTAGAAAAACTAAAATAAAGTAAAAAATAAATTGGGGGATTAAAAAGTGAAAAACATCATAAAACTTGTTTTTGACATTATACCTTTCATCACTGTAATAAGGATTGCCCTGTATGTACAATGGTGTGGTCACCCCTTGGGCTGAAGTGTGGTTTGCTGGCCTGGCGGGGGAGCAGCCGCGGCAGGCCAAGCCGCTGCACCCATAATAGGGTGGCTGGTCGGACTCACCGCCACCCCTGAAGGGAGCTCGGCATGGGCGCAGAGTGCCCTCGGGTCTCCCCTTCTCGGCAGCCATGCTTCCGCGGCCGCCCCTCCTCCCGGATGGCGCCACACGATGCCTGTGGGGCGGCACCCTTCTTCTTCTTTCTCCCTGCGCAGGCGCAGGGCAGAAAATTCCAGTCTGCCCTTTTCCCCTCCCCTGACAGCAGCAACAGCCAGGCGTGGGCGGAAAAATCCAGTCTGCCCTTTTCCCTCCCCCCGACAGCAGCAACAGCCAGGCGTGGGCGGGAAACTCAAGTCTGCCCTCCACCCCAGCAACAGCAGCCACCAATCCCTAAACCCTGCCCCTTCCCCCAGCAACAGCGACAGCCAATCCCTAACCACCACCCCTCCCCCATCCAGTACCGCCCACTGACCTTTTGCCGGCAACCAATCAGAACAGGGCGTGGCTTCGACCAATCAGCCTTCCCCAGCCCCTATAAAACTGTTGCCTCTCCCTCAATAAAGTGGACTTGCGTGTTTACCTTGTCTCCGCGGTAGTTCTTCTGCCGTGCGCCCTCCAGTCCTGAGAGCCCCCGACAAGGGCCTGGCCTCCCTTGTCCCCAGTTCGTCGCCTGCTTCTCCGGGCGACCCCTTCGTCGCCGGCTTCGCCGGGCGACCCCGTCAGCCGAACCGCGCAACCCCTTGTGAGACCGATCCCTCGTCTGCTGCCAGACTGACCCCTCGTCCCAAGTGGGACCGACCCCTCGTCCCAAGCGGGACCGACCCCTCGTCCAGAGCTGGACTGACCCCTCGTCCGCAGCCAGACCCCACCTCTACCGACCGAGCAAACCGCCGCACAGTGGCAAAGCAATCTCTTCCATTCCTTCCTGCATTTACATCCTTTAAAAAAATTTTTTTTTAGTTTTGTCTTCAAAAAAGTTTTAGATCACAGTAAAGTCACATATAAAATATAGGGGACTCCCATACACCCAACATCATTTTTGTCTAATCAATGTGTCATTGACTAATAGAGTCTTCTACAGTAATTGTGGTTTTTCTCCTTGAAATTACTGAAAATTTCAAGAAGGCCAGAATGTCATCTGCCTTGTTCATTACAGTAGACCTAGTGCCTGCACTGTACCTGACACATAATAAATGCTTAATACATATATGCTAAATGAATGAAATAAGGCCAGAATTATGTCCGAAAGCTAGAGGACTCTCAGCTTTCAATCCTTCAATGGGCCATTGTGACTTTAAGAGTGGATTCAGCTCCTTAGTTTAGTATCTAAAATCTCAATACTTCCCACTGGTTTGGGAATAAAGTTCAAGTCATTATATTGGCTCTAAAGTCTTTATGGAATCTGCTATTACATACCACTTCCATGTCATATCATTCTGATTTTCTCTTTGCCTCCAGGAATTACTTGCCTACCACCATTCTTTATCCCAAGTGCTTAAATATTCTACTCTTCTTCCAAACTCCAAATCTTTGCAAATGCTTCGTCTTCTGCAGGCAAGTGCTCTACCTCCCTTCCCTTTACCCACTTAATTTCTCTTCATCTTTCATAAGTCAGCACAACAATCACTTCCATAAGGACTTTTCCCCCAGTCAATCATGTTCAGTTATGTCTCCCTGGTTTACCATTGTATCATAACATTCCATACTAGTTCACCATCATCCTTATTATAGTTTGAAAATATTTATGTGGATAGATACACTAGTAGTAGTTTAGAATGTAAACTCCCTAAGGCAGAATCTGTGTCTAACTACTTACTCATTATTGTATCCCAGGAATGGAGTACAGTGCATAGCTGATGTTTAGGAAATATTTGTTGAATAAATAAAGAAGTGGCTAAGTGGATGCTTGCATAATTATCCTGCCATATCTACAGCTTTCCCCATACACTTGATTTCTCTATACATAATTAATTGTGACTCCCCAAACAGGTCAAGCTCTTCCACACCTCTGCAGGTCTGCGCTCGACGATCCTCTTATATATATGTCTCTGCTCCTTAAACCTCATGATACTCTCACTTACTTCTTATTTTTGATAAAGAAGACTCTGCCAGAGTCTCAGATAATTCAGAATATTCTTAGCAAATAGGGCAGAATGTATTTAAAGCAGAATTGTCAGCATGGATATAAGTGAATCTTCAAGGATTTCTCTGTGACTATTCCTTACTCTTTCACAAAACTCTGGTATCTCTATTGAGAGAGATTTTTAAAATTCTTTCTTGTGAATTTGAAGGTTTTCTCAGGTCAACCAATACAAAGAACTCCATTTTGCCTTCCTAGATCAATACTCGCCACATTTATCACAGTGATTCGTGTAAATATGTTGCTTCCATAATTATATTATTATAATCAAATCACTCATTTCTCTTGGGTTCATTTTCTTTATGAGAAAGATTGAACTGATAATGTCTTAAGAATTTTAGAAGGAAAAGAGTGTTGAAGTTCTGCCATTAAAATTAAATGAGCCTGTCATCTAAGATGGTGGCAAAACTGGGCTTGATAAAAAGTAAATCTCTTAAAGGAAAAATTACTAGTTTCTTCACATTTATTTTATATTTAAATGAAACTGGTTTTATTTACAGATCAGTAAGCCCAGCAGTAGTACAAAATTAATCATAGTTCAAATTTTATTCACTATCAAACTTACAAATATTTTTTTTAAGACTTCTATTTCAGTTTTTCCTCTCTCTCCCCCTCCCTGCTGTCTTTGCTGTCTGTGTCCATTCGCTGTGTGATATTCTGTATCTATTTCCTTTTTGCCTTCTCTTCTCCTCTTCTCCTCTAGGATTCACTGGGATTCGATCCTGGGGACCTCTGATGTGGAGAGAGCTTCCCTGTCAATTGCGCCACCTCAGGTCCTGGTCTCTGCTGTGCTTCACCTTGACTCTCCACTTCATCTCTCTTTTACTGCATCGTCATCTTGCTGTGTGACTCACTTGCGTGGGCACTGGCTTACCAAACGGGAACTCCCCTGGGCCCTTGGCTCACCACCTGGGCACTGGCTCATTGTGCAGGCATACTTTCTCTTCTTCTATTCACCAGGAGGCCCCAGGGATTGAACCTGGGTCCTCCCCATATGGTAGGTGGAAGCCCTATCACTTGAGTCACACCTGCTTCCTGAATTTACATATTTTGGTCATTTAATTATTTATTAAAATTTCAAACCCAGGGGCCCCATGTCCAGTATGGCCGAGTAGTTCACACCAGACTTGGTATGACTTGCTGTCTACCAGTTAACAATTATAAAATCTGTGGAGGAAAATAAATGACCTAGAGGCTGCTCTGCAGTGTGAACAAAAGCAAGCAGATTCTACAGAGGAGCTGACACTTAGAAAAAGCAAATAAGAATGGTAAAAGACCATCTCTGTGTCTATTAGTCTAAGGGCTGCCTGCAGCAGGTGACATTGTGGAGAAATGAGACACCAGGGGCACTCTCTTCAGAGGCTGAAAGGCCTCTGAAAGTTAGGACATATGAGAAAATGGAATATAGACTTAAGCTTTATAGCAATTTTTAATTTCTTAAAATTTACAACTACACTTAAGGTGGTTACATAAGTGAATATTCTTGTTCTTAGGAAATGTACAAGGCAGTATTAAGTGTCCAAGGAACATGATGTATATAACCTACACTAAAATGTTCACAAACTATATAAGATAGATAGATAGATAGATAGATAGATAGATACATAGATACATAGATACATAGATAGATACATAGATAGATGACAGAAAGATACGGCAAATGTAGCAAATGTCAAATTCATGAATATGGATATCTGTGGGAGTAGGGGTGTTTTGGAGTTTTTTTTTTAATTTAAAATTTTTATTTGTCTTTTTTTAAAGATTCATAGATCACAAAAAATGTTACATTTAAGAATATGACGTTCCCGTATACCCCACACCCCACACTACCACACTCTTCCCACATCAACAACCTCTTTCATCATTGTGGCACATTCATTGCATTTGGTGAATGCATTTTGGAGCACTGTTTAAGTTCTTTTTATTTTTATGACTATCTTGTAAGTTTGAAAGTATTTCAAATTAAAAAGTTTTAAAAAATCAATGCATAACAAGTCAGAAAAGAAGGTAACAGAGAGTTCATTTCCTGCGAATCAGCACAATAGGAAATTCTGAGAGTAATTCTTCAGGTTGGAAATGAGGTGTACCAGAAATGGCAAATGTTTAGATAGACATTTTTCTTCTTTATTCCTTAAAATACTTGGGAATTTTTAAAGAAAAAAGTATGACATTAGCTTTTCTTGTTTATAATGTGTACAGATATAATACAACTGTAGCGTAAAGAATGAAGATGGTACCTGGAACTCTAAGGCTGAAAGGCTATTACATATTTTTAAAATATTCCAATACTAAGTCCAAGTAGTGGATGAAAAGTTAGGGGTGAAAGAGAGGTTATCAGTCCAGATCTGGCAGACATTAAGAAGACAATATAAGAATATTATGGATAATCATATGTCAACAAATTTAATAGCTGATGGAATGCACAAATATTTGGAATATGTACAAGTTACCAAACTGACTCCAGAAGAAGTAAAATAAATAGTGATATATCTATTAAAAATAAAATTTCTTATAACACAATCTTCAAACAAGGGACTCTGCAAGAACATACAGTTTCTTCAGGAAATTTTATTAAAATATTAGGTAAAAAATAATACCAATCTTATCCAAATTCTTACAGAAAATACATATGAAAGGGAGACTTCCCAAATGATAAGTTCAACATAACCAAAAATAGAAAATTATACCTTATGAGGACAGAAAGAAAAATAGTTAAATATATATTAGTACATTCACTCCAGTAAAAAAGCAAAGAATATAATTCATCTTATTGCCATTATAGAGAAAAAAGCATGTGCTCATATCAATATTGCAGAAAAGTATTTGAAAAATTCAAAGCACAATCATATAAAACCTCTCAGTAAACTGAAAATCAAAAGGAATTTTCTCAATATGTTGTCATCTATGAAAAATCTACACTTATTTTAATTCTTAATGTTGAAATAGTAAAGATATCCCCAGAATACTGAGAATAAGGCAAGATGTCCACTCTTACAAGTTGTATGAAGAAACTATGCTGAAGCTTTAATGAGAACAGTATTGTATAGGCATTACAATCAAGATAAAGAGGACAAATAAAGAGGACAGAACTAGACCCACATGTACAGAATTACTTCATTTTCAACAAACAAATGTGTCAAAACAAATAAACTGGGAAAGGAAACCTTTTCAACAATTGGAACTAGAATAACTGAATATCCATGTAAAAAAATAAAAGCCTTGGCAACACTGAAAAAAAATTGAACGTATAAGCCAGACTCTGGGAGACAGATTATTAAAACAAATATCTGAAGATCAGTATCAAGTATCTAAAAAGAACTCCTACAGTTCAATGAAATGGCAAGTAACCCAAGCAATTTGACAAGTAACTGCAAGCAATTAGGACGAAAAATTACAAGCAATTTGAGCAGACATTTCCCAAAAGAAGGTACAAATTGCCAGTACATACATGACCTTTATAACAGCATTAAGCATCATTGAAAAAAAAAATGATACATTATACATCCAATAAAATGTCTAAAGTTAAAAGACTTGGAGATGATTTGGAGAAACTGTAACTACCATATACTGTTGGTGAGAATGTTAAAATGTACAACCAAAAAAACCCCACAAAGGTATAGCCATTCTAGAAAAAGTCTGGCATTTTCTTAAAAAACTAAATTTGTATCTACCAAATGACCCAGGCATCCTAGATGTTGACCCAAGAGAACTGAAAACTATGTTTATAGTACATGTATAACAATGTTCAGAGCAGATTTATTCATAACAGCCAAAAACTAGAACCCTCACAAGTGTCCATTAATAGGAGAAGGATTTAAGTGGTAGTTCAGTTGCACACTGGAATTCTAATAAATAAATTCAGCAATAAAAGGAACAAACCAATGATAGATGCAGCAACATGCATCAATCTCCAAAATAATTGAGTCGAGTTAAAGGATTCTTATATAAAGTGTACATACTCTATGATTATATTTAAATGAAATTCTAACATAGGAAAACTCATTTATAATAGAGAAAAATCAGAAGAGTGATAGCCACTGGCTCTTCAGTGGGGGAAGAAAGCTCTGCTGTGATGTCTTTATTTCCATCGTGTATATACTGCTATCATGGTCAATTTCAAGCTACCAGCCAGATGTAGAATTAGGAACAGGAATTAATAACCTGTTCCTGTAAGCTGGTTTAAGCTAACTCCAGCATATACTTGGGAAGATGGTAATATTCTATATCTTGATTAAAGTTTGAGCTTCATATTTGTATATATTTATCAAGTCTCAATAAATACACAGTTATAATTGGTGCATTTCATTTTATGTAAATATACATCAAAATAAAAAACTGTAAACAAATATGGAACTGTTAATGATAAGCTAGTTAAAATATTTAGAAGGAATTGTATCTATGCTTCCAATTTTTCTTGCAATATATTAAAATTTTAAAAAGGAGCTAGATAAATATAAGCATGGCTAGTTGAATAGATAATTGACAAAGCAGGTATTGACCTGATTCTACACTGATCGTAGAATCTACATTGTGGTTATATGAGTTCACCCTACAATTCTTTATACTCTGCAATGTGTTTGAAATACTATAATAAAATTTCAGAAGATAAATCCTTACCCTCTCTACTTAAAAATTATTTTAAGCAGTTATAAATTCTGTTTAGTATAGATTAAATATGTATGATTTTTAAGATTACACCTGAGTTTCCAATTTCTATTTAAAGTCAACAAGATCATATTACAAATATAATTACCATTTTCTATTTTCTTTGGAAACTTGATTTTTTATATATCTAATTTTCTTTGTATTGCACATTAAAAATCAGAAGTAATTTAATCGTCCTAATATGTATAGAATTAACAAGCATCATTTCCTTGTTCAAAAACCATCATGGAACTCTCCATAACCTATCAGAATAATTAAAAAATACATAGAATGTCACTTGACAACTTCTGTATTAGTTTTCTATTGGCTGCTATAACAAATTATCATGAATTTAGTGACTTAAAACATCAGAAATTGATTGTATTACAGTTCTGAAGGTTAGAAGTCAACACAGAGGTCATAGGGTGAAAATGAAAGTGTCAGCAGAGCTCTTTTCTTTCTGGAGTCTCCTGCATAGGGTCTGTTTCTTAGATTTCCCAGTTTCTAGAAGCTTTCTGCACTTCTTGGCTCCTAGCCCTCTTCCTTCATCTCCAAAGCCAGTAGCGTCACATTTCTGTGACCCTTCTTTCTAAGTCACATTTCTCTCTGACCACAGCTGAGCAACAGTTTCTGTTTATGAGCTCACATGATTTGCTTGGGCCAACCAAGGTAACCCAGGATAATCTCCCTACCTCAAGATTTCTACTCTTGATCATACCTGCAAAGTTCCTTTTTCCATGTAAGGTAACATGTTTACCAGTTCCCAGGGATTAAAATGGGGGCATATTTGGGGATCATTTTTTTTTTACCTTCCACACCTTCTGGATCACTGGTTAAATCTCTGGACCCTTTTCTCCATTTTCTCCTTTATGTGCCCTGTGTTCCAGGTGAACCTCAGAATTGGCTTAGGTCTTCTGGATCTTCGAGTCTTTTGGCCCATTGACTTCACTTTCCTTAAAGGTCTTAAGGTCTCTGTTTATAAACATTTATTAATCATCTACTATGTACTGTCTTCATTATCAGTCAACAGGATTTGAACAATGTCAAATGGCAATGCTTTGATATTTTTATTAGTATCAGTAAAATAATGTCCTATGTTTCCTACCTTCTCCTAGTGTTTTTCTTAGGACAAGTTCATCCTTCCAATAAATCTGGAATCCTCTTGACATTAGTTTCATGGTTACCTAAACTAAAACAAACTATTCTTTGTTATGTGAGTCACCCACAGTAGCCATTCAATAATTATTGTTAAACTTGTAAGTTCAATTAACAAATATGTATAGAATATAGGTTACATACAGGGCTAAATACAAGATCTGAAGGGAATATAGATGTCTTAGAGTCTAAGTTACAGTGATAATACATTAAAATATCAAAATGTCTAGGTGTGGACAAAAGGTAATGAAACACAAAGAAACAATGGCCCATGCAAAGCAGAAGATTAAATAGCATTAGAAACCACCAATGAGGACCAGATCTGGGACATAGCAGACAAACATTTTTAAAAAATTGTCCTGAGTGTGCTCAAAGTGCTGAAGGAAAATATGAACAAAAAACTAAAGGAAATTAAGAATACAAGAAATGAATAAAAGGACAATACAGGGAAAAGAAACTTCTACAAAAATTGCATATGCTTTGTTCCAAATGAGAACTATAAACAATAAGTGGTAAAAAAGCTATGATGATCAGTGTTTGAAACATCTATGGTTGATTTTTTAAATTTTGACTCAACTAAACTGAATTGTAAAAAATATTTTAACAGCTGTCTGTCTGTATTTAACACACATGGTAAGGATGCCCTAGTCTAAATGATAGAGCTACATTAAAATAATTCTTGTAAGAGTTGTTTATCATGACTTTTCACAATAAGAAAGAGTTTATAAGGAAATGTGAGCTAAGAGAAGGAAAGATACAAAGGGGAAGAAGGAGATAACAAGAGAGAGAAATGAAGAGGGCTATACATTGACATGAAGTCTGAGATCCTTTAGAAACCTGATATGACTATAATTCTATAACTAAACAGAGATCTAGTGCTTTGGAATATTGTCTCAAAAACAACAACAAATATCCTACTGCTGAATATGCAAAGCACATCTTTAATTTGAACCCAGTAATATAGGTGAATACTAGTTAAAAGTTCCTTGGAGAATTTTGTATTACTTAAATTTTCTATTTTGTTATTAGGTTAAGTTGTGGGTTTACAGAACAATCAAGCATAAAATACAGGATTCCCACATAAAACCCTACTCCTAACAAAACTTCATTGGTGTGGAACATTTGTTACAATCAATAATAGCACATTTTCATAATTGTACTATATATATAGACCTATATAGTCTACTGTTAAACTTAGGATTCACTGTTGTGTAGGGTAGTTGCATGCATTTTTAAAACAATTTATTCTGTCACCATAAAAGCTATCTAACATTTCCCCTTTTAATTGCATTGATATATATATATAATATGATATATAAAAATGATATATGATAAATGTTATACATATGATGATATGTATCATTGTTGTTAATTCCATTCAGAATGTTGTGCTGCCACCATTACTGAGACTTTTTCATCAATCCAAATAGAAACCCTATACATTTTAAGACTTAACTTCCCATTCTCTATCCCTACCCTGTCCCCTTGTAATGTATATTCTGGATCCAGACTCCATGAGTTTCTAATTATTTCAAATCAATGAGCTCACACAATATGTGTCTTTTGGTGTCTGGCTTGTTTCAAACAACATGCTGTCTTCAAAGTTCATCCAAGTTGTCATGTGTATCAGGACTTCATTCCTTTTTATGGATGAATAGTATTCCATTGTTTGTGTAGACCACTTTTTATTTATCCACTCATCAACTGATGGACACTTGGGGTATTTCCATATTTTAGCAATTGTGAATCATGCCACCATGACCATGGGTTTGCATATATCAGTTGGAGTAGGTAACTGCTTTCAACTCCTTTGGGTATATCCTTAGTAGGGTGATTGCTGGGTCATATGGTAATTCTGTACTTAGCTTTCTGTGGAACCACCAAACTGTGTTCCACAGCAGCTCCACCATTTTATATTCTCACCAATAGATGAATGTTCCTGTTTCTCTGCATCCTCTCCAACATTTATTTCCCATTTTTAAATATTAGCCATTCTAATGGGTGTGAAATGATATCTCATCGTGGTTTTTATTTGCATTTCCTTAATGGCTAATAATGTTGAATATCTTTTCATGTGCTTTCTGTAAATTTGTAATATCTTCTTTGAAGAGATGTCTATTCAAGGCTTTTGTCCATTTTTATTTTTATTTTTACTTTTTTACATTCTTTGTTATGTAAATGGGATAAGATAAATATATATGATTCTTAGGAGACTAATAACTTATACCAGGAATATATATAGTAAATTACAAAACATCTGGTAGACAGTCAGGTTTAATATTTGTGGTAATGATTAAGTAATCAAAGTGATTAATTTGTGCCAGTTGAAATGATGTGAAGTGGGAGTTGCATCTCAAATATTTAACTTATTGTTCCCTGTTTATTTTTCTCCCACTTTTGTCTCTCATTTGTCCTTAAAGGTCACTTTCATTTTTACATCAATGCAGAAATCAATAGTCAAGGAATCCACTGATCTAAGTGCCAGGCTAAGGAGCTTGCTTGTTGCACTAGTTAATTAACTAAAATTAACTGCTTTAAATACAAGCAGTGTTCATTCTGCAGGGTAGCATAGGACCTTATAATGACCGCAGAGGCTGAAACTAAGAAAAACTACCTTAATAATCAGTGAGAAATCTGCTTTTTTTAAAATAAATGAATGAATTCCATTTGTTAAGCTATGCATTACAAATAATCAATTTTAGATTTAGTATAGTGTGTCCGTGATCCACTTCATCACAAATTTGAGTTTATATTTCTTGAACAAATTTTTAATGCCTTTTTTGTCCATTTTTAAATTGTATTTATTTTTGTTGTTAAGTTGAATAATTTCTTTACATATTTTTTTTATATTAAACCATTATCAGATATGGGTTTTCCAAATACTTTCTCCCATTGTGTAGGTTGCCATTTTACTTTGCTGTAAAGCCCTTTGAAACACAAGTTATTTTTCTTTAATGATGTTCCGATTATCTATTTTTTTCTTTTGTTGCTCGTGCTTTGAGTGTAAAATCTAAGTAACCATTGCCAACACAATGTCCTGAAAATGCTTCCCTCCATTTTCTTCAAATAGTTTGATAGTTCTGGGCCTTATATTTAGGTCTTTAATCTAGTTAGACTTTATTTTTATATAAGGTGTGAGATAGGGGTCATCCTCTTTTTTTTCTTTTTTTACCCAAATAGAGATCCAGTTTTCCCAGCACGATTTGTTGAAGAGACCATTCTTTCCCAATTGAGTGGTCTTTGTCACCTTGTAAAAAGCAGTTGGCCATAAATGTAAAGCTTGATTTCTGAGCTCTCAATTCTATGTCACTGGTCAATATGTCCGTTCTTGTACGAGTACCATGCTATTTTGATTACTGTGGTTTTGAGTAAGTTTAAGTTCAGGAAGTGTGAGTCCTAAAACTTCATTATTCTTTTCCAGTATGGCTTTAGCTCTTTGGGGCCCCTTAACCTTCCATATATTTGTTGATTGGCTTTTCCAGTTCTGCAAAGCAGGTTGTTCAAATTTCAATTGGGATTTCATTGAATCTATAAGTTGTTCTGGGTGGGATTAACATCTTTTGATATTTATTTTTCCAATCCATGAACACAGAATGTCTTTCAAATTATTTAGGTCTTCTCTGATTTCTTTTAGCAATGATTTGTTGTTTTCTGAGTACAAGTCCTTTATATCCTTGGTTTGATTTATTCCAAAATGTTTGATTATCTTAGTTGTTGTTGTGCTTGGAATTTTTCCTTGATTTCTTCTTCTAATTATTCATTGCTTGTGTAGTGAAACACTAATTATTTTAGGGTATTTATCCTATGCCCTGCCATTCTGCTTTTTTCATTTAGTAATTCTAGAAGATTTGTTAAGGATTTTTCAGGTTTTTTTTCATATAGGAACACATCATCTGAAAATAGGGATTTTTAAAAATTTCCTTCCTAACATGGAAAGCTATCATTTATTTTACTTGCCTAATTGCTCTGGCAAGAACTTCTAATACATTGTTGAATAACAGTGGTGACAGTATACATCACATCCTTGTCTTGTTCCTGATCTTAGACGAAAAGGTTTCATTCTTCCACCATTGAGTAGGATGTTACTTTTGCCTTTTCACATATGCCTTCTACTATTTCAAGGATGTTTCCTTCTATTCCTGATGTCCTAACTGTTTATATTAAGAGGTGCTGGATTTCTCCAAAAGCTCTGCATCAATCGAAATAATCATGTGGAGTTTTTTTTTTTTATTGAAGTATATCATTCATACATGAATATACATAAACAATAAATGTATGGTAAATATTGTGAACTTACAAAATAAACATACATAACATCACACAGGTTTGTCATATATCACCCCTCCAGCAACTCTTTGCATTGGTGTGAAACATATGTTACAAACTATGCAAGAGCATCATCAAAATATTTCTACTGACAATAGTCTTTATCTTACATTTGGTGTATGACTATTTTTTAAATGTATTTTTGTTACAGGTATTGTGAACTTGCAAAACGTTCATACAGATAAGTAGATTACCCATACAACTCCACACCCTGGTAGAACATTTGTTACAGATTATGAGATAATATCATTGGACTATTATCACCAATCATGGTCCATAGCATACGTTTGGCACACTTTTCCCATACACCTCCATTGTCAACACAGTACAGCTTGGCATTAATGCAAGACTATTATAGTATTGCTGTTAACCACAGTCTATAGGTCACACCAATTGTAGTTCCCATGTTTTTCCATATTCCCATCACCCTGCAATTGTGATGTACACTTTGCTCTAGCTCACAGAAGGACTCTCTTGCATTTGTACCCTTAATCACAATTCTCAACCGCCTCTGGGTTCACTGTGTTATTAAGTCCCTAGATTATTCTTTAGCTTTCTTTCTATTGACTTTTACTTCCCCAGACTAGCTTTTTCAGTCACAATCCCATTTATAAACCAGTTGTTACTCACTATAATGTGGTACTATCAACTCTATCCATCTCTCCAGTTTCACAGTCAGGTTAATTAAAACTTTTACATATATTAAGCATTCATAGTTCTTACCAATCCTCCTCTTATCTCCTTATAACCTATACTCTAGCCTCTAATTCCATGTGTTTATTATTTGTATTTAGTTCATATTAATGCAATATTTGTCCTTTTGTGTCTGGCTTACTTTGCTTAGTACAGAGTCTTCAAGACTCATCCATGTTATCACATATGTCCCAATTTCATTTCTTCTCATTGCAGCATAGTATTCCATCATACGTATATGCCACATTCTGTTTATCCATTCATTGGTGGATGGACACTTGGGTTGTTTCCATCTTTTCGCAATTGTGAACAACGCCACTATGAAATCGGAATGCAAATGTCTGTTCATGTCATAGTTTTTAGTTCTTCTGGATATATTCTTAGTAGAGGAATTTCTGGATCATATGGCAATTCTATATTTAGCTTCCTGAGGAACCGCCAAACTGTCTTCCACAGAGGCTGCGCCATTTTTACATCCCCACCAACAATGAAGGAGTGTTCCTATTTCTCCACATCTTCTCCAGCCCTTATTGTTGTCTTTTTTTAAGTAATGGCCATTCTATGTGGTGTTAGATGATATCTCATTGTTGTTTTAATATGTGGATTTTATTCTTATTGGGTTAATGTGGTGTATTATATTGATTGATTTTTTTGTGTTGTACCATCCTTGCATTCCATGGATAGATCTCAGTTGATCATGGTTTATAATTTTTTTACAAATATGCTGTTTGGATTCCAGTTGTTAATATCTTGTTGAGGATTGTGGCATCTAGATTCATGTGAGATACTGGTGTGTACTTTTCCTTTCTTGTGCTATCTTTATCTGGCTTTTGTATGATGGTAATGTTGGCCTCATAGTATGATTTAGTGAGTGTTCCCTCCTCTTCAATTTTCTGGAAGACTTTGAGCAGAATTGGAGTTAGGTTTTCTTGGAATGATTGCCAGAATTTCTCTGTGAAGCCATCTGGCCCTTGGCTTTCCTTTGTAGGGCGGTTTTTGATTGCTGATTCATTCTCTTTACTAGTAATTGATTTGTTAAGCTCTTCTATTTTTTTTTTTTTCCCTTGAGTCAATGTAGGTATTCTGTTTGTTTTTAAGAATTTGCCCATTTTCTAGGCTAACTAACTTTTTTGGCATACAGTTGTTTGTAGTAGTCTCTTATAGTCCTTTTCATTTCAGTGGATTTGGTAGCAATGTCCCCATTTTCATTTCTGTTCTTCATTAGTTGTATACACTTTTTTTTTTTGTCAGTCCAGCTAATGGCTTGTCAATTTTATTGATCTTTAAAATGAACAAACTTCTTGTTTTGTTGATTTTCTCTGTTGTTTTCTTGTTTTCTATTTCCTTTATTCCTGCTCTATTCTCTCTTATTTCCTTCCTGTTGCTCTCCTTGGGTTTGTTTGCTCTTCTTTTATTACTTCTTCCAGTTCTGAGACTTGATCTCTGATTTGAACTCTTTCTGTCATTTAAATGTAAGTATATAGTACTACAAGTTTCCCTCTCAGCACTGCCTTCACTGCCTCCAATAAGTTTTGGTTTGTTATGTTTTCATTTTCATTCACCTCATGATATTTTATAATTTCATTTGTGATTTCCCTTTATCCCATTAGTTGTTTAAGAGTATGATGTTTAATTTCCTCATATTAGTGAGTTTTCCATTTTATCCTGTGTTATTGATTTCTAGCTTCATTCCATTGTAGTCAAAGAATATGCATTGTATTATTTCAGTATTTTTTAATATATTGAGACTTTTTTGTGACTTAGCATATGGTCTATCCTGAACAATGATCTATGTGTCCTCAAGGAGAATATACATTATGATGTTATTGGGTGAAGTGTTCCATATATGTCAGTTAGATCTAGTTGTGTAGAAAGCATTCAAGTCTTGTATTTCCTTATGGATCTTCTGACTAGATGTTTTATCCATTATTGAGCATTATGTATTAAAGTTGCCTACTATTAATGTAGAAATACTAATTTCTCCCTTCAAATCTGTCAGTATTTACTTCATATATTTTGGGGCTCTGCTGTTAAGTGTGTATGTACTTATAATTGCTAAATCTTCTTTGAATTGTCCCCTTTATCAGTACATAATTACCCTCTTTGTCCGTCTTAACTGTTTTTGACTTAAAGTTTATTTTATCTGATATTACTAATGCTACATCAGCTCTCTTTTTCTTTCTAATTGGAAGGTGTATTTTTGCCCCTCCTTTCATTTTTAGTCTACTTGTATCTTTGAACTTAAGGTGGCTCTTTTGTAGACAGTTTATAGTTGGTTTATGATTTTTTAATCTATTCTGACAATCTCTGCCTTTTGACTGGAGAGTTTAATCCATTTAAAGTCATTACTCAAAATATTTATGTGATTTTTTGTGTTGTACCATATTAATGTCTTCTCTTTTTCTGTCTAGGTGTATGTTTCCTTGTGGTTACTATGTATTAAAATTTAACATCTGAAATATATGATAATTATATTTGCTTTGATACCTTAACTTCAATAGTATACACATATATTTTACTATACTCCTCTGTCCCCCACCTGTCTTTGGTACGTGTTACCACTTATATCTTTGCATATTGCATGCCCAAACCATAGATTTATCATTACTTTTATGCATTTCCATATAAGCACCTGTAGGAAGTAAGAAGTGGAGTTATCCACCAAACAATATACTCCAATAATACTGACAATTTATAATTACCCAATTGGTTGCTTGTACCACTGGTACTTATTTCTTCATGCTGCTTTGCACCACTGTCTAGTGTCCTTTCCTTTCAGTCTGAAGAACTCCCTTTAGCATTGCTTGTAGTGTAAGACTAGTGGTGATGAATGCTCTCAGCTTTTCTATCAAATGAGAATGTCTTAATCTCTCCCTCATTTTTGAAAGTATCTCATCAGATATAAAATTCTTGACTAATAGTTGTTTTCTTTCAGTACTTTACGTATTTCAACCTACTGCCTTCCTGCCTCCATGTTTTCTGATGAGAAACTGGCACTTAATCTAATTGGGATTCCCTTGTTTGTAACATGTTGCTTTTCTTTTGCAGCTTTCAGTCTGTGTACTTTTCCTTTGCATTTTATAGTGGGATTAATACATGACAGGTGTATTTTCCTTCATATTTTTCCTGTTTTGATGTTATCTAATCTCCTTGGGTGTGCAAATTCACATCTTTTGCTAAGATCAGAGTTCTCTGTCATTATTTCTTTGACTATTCCTTCTGTCCCCTTTCTCTCTCTTCTCTCTCTTCTCCTTCTGGGACTCTCATTATGCATGTATTAGTGTGCTGATGGTGTCCCAGGGTTGTCATAGGTTATTTCCCCCTTTTAAAAGATATAATGAACTCTATTGTTAAAGAGGTTTTATATTACAGAAAAGTTACATGGAAAGTATATGGGATTCCCATATACCCTACCCATTTCCCCCTCACATCTTCCCATATTAATTACATCTTACAATTGTGTGGTACATTTGTTACAATCGATGGATAAATATTGAAGCACTGCTACTAAACAAGATCTATAGTTTACATTGTTCTCTATTTGAGAGTGTAGCAGGACTCCCAAGGCTGGGAGTTTAAGATACTGTTGTTTATACATGGGTCTCCATTCACTGAGATAATACCCTATGGCAAGATGAACACATTCATATCCTGTAGAAGTATGGCCCAGATGCACCCTTTCCCACATATCCCCCCACCACCACCTTGTGCAAGTGACCCTCCCCTAACATATTTGCCAAAAGAACATTCCCACAATTGTATTTTCAACCACAGACCTTCATGTCCCCAGAGTTCACTTGTTCATTCATCAGTCCTTTCCCAACTTCCATGGATAGTACAATGCACAAACCGACCCTTCTATTTTCACTTTTAATATTTATTCTTTTTCTTTCTGCTCCTCAGCATGACTCCTTTCAAGTGTCTTGTCTTCATTTTTTCTTCTGCTAGCTCCAATCTGCTCTTTTATTTTTTAATCATGGCACATTCATTGCATTTTGGAGCACTGCTGCACCACATAGATAGTGGTTTACATTGTAGTTTACACTCTCCCCCAATCCACCCAGTGGGCCCTGGCAGGACATACAATGTCCAGCGTCTATCTATGCAGTACCACCCAGGAAAACTACAAGTCCTGAAAATGCCCCCCACATCATATCTCTTCTTACCTCTCCCTACCCTCAGCAGCTACTGTGGCCACTTTCTCCATATCAATGCTACAATTTCTTCCAATACTAATCACAATAGTTCCATAGTAGAATATCAGTAAGTTCACTCTAATCCATGCTCTATTCCTCCAGCCAGTGAGATGGTTATGTCCATCCCCCCCTATATCAAGAGGGCCTTTAGGTTCCACATGGATGATGGATGCAATTCTCCTGCTTGCAGTTGTAGACATTCTTGGCTCCCTGGTGTGGTAGTTGACCTTCTTCACCTCCCTGTTAGCTGGCCAGGGTAAGTCCAATAAACCATAGGGTAGGAGTTGTAAGTTTGCTGAGGCTCAGGGCCTGGCTGTCACATGGACAGTCCAGAGATTCAGGTCTCCTTAATACACACCAACCCCAGTGTCAAACACAAGTCTGATGAAAATAACAGAAGAGGCATGTGTAGAAAGGTCACATCTGAGTCCAACTCCATCATACTCAGGAATGCAAACTCCAAAGTAGGGCCAACTGACATGGCACTGAACTCCAGAATCATCTGCCATGACTGTGGGTCTCTGTAGCTCTCAGGAGAACCTGTACCTGGGCTTCTATCTACTTTGACTGCCTCTGGGACCCTGCTGAGGCATGCGTAAACGTTACCCCTCTGATGACTTCCTGATTCTTTATTAGAGACTCATGGCCATATAAACTCATTTGTCCTTTCCATTTCCCCCTTTTATCCAAAGTCATAAAGCAGTTTTTAACTCCTGATATTACATGTAGGCTAGGAGATGCTGGTGATCTGAGTTGATCCATTTATTCAAGGTCTTTTTCTGGTTACATCATCAGCTGGTGCTTGGTAGTAATCCCTTGGTGCCAGATAGGTTCATCCCTGGGAGTCATGTCCCATGCTGGGGGAGGGGGGATGTAATGCATTTATATGCTGACTTTGGCTTATAGAGTGGCCACATTTGAGCAAATGGAAGTTCTCAGGAGGTAACTCTTAGGCACACTGCGCTCTAGGCCTAGTTCATATCTCATGCACACAGGCTCATAAGCATAGCATCAGTATTAAGGGTTCATTGTTGGACCGTCCATCTTTATTGGTCTTTGCCATTGCACTTGGGGGATTGTTGCTGTTCCATTGGGGAATGTGATAGAGCTCCCCTGGCTAGGAACTCAGCACTCCCTCAGTTGTCATTTTTAACTGAAACAAAAATGAAAATATCCAAACATTTTTAATGTACCCTGTATACATGCCCTGGAGAACTCCCTCCCAACCATGTGCCCCCTATCAATAACATCCCACACCCATGTTCCTCCCCTGCCATAGCTGAACATCTCTGTGATCCAAAACTTCTTTAAAAACGAAGCCTAATATATTGCCAGGTTCCATTAAGAGTAAAATGGATTATTACAAAGTCAATAAAAAATAAAAAAATTAAAAAAAAAAAAAAAAAAAGAGTAAAATGGAATATAGTGGTGGGTTTAAAGGTTATCTATAAAATAGACATTATTTAGGAAAATTAAATAAAGTAAAAATAAATTGGGTATCAAAAAATGAAAAAATGAAAATACTTTGTTTTTGACATTTTGCCTTTCATCACTGCTATAGGTGTTCCCTGTATGTACAGTGGCAAGGCAATTTCTTCCATTTATTCCTCAGTGTCTACATTCTTTCTTTTTTTTCTCTCTCTCTACTTATTAAATTTGTCTTCACAAAAGTTTTAGATCACAGTAATTCACAAATACAATATACGGTACTCCCACATATCCAACATCAAGCCTTTTGTCTCTTCCCCAGCAATGATCTTTTTACGTGTTCATATAGTATTTGCTGCAGCTTATGTACAGATATTGAAACAATAGCTTTCAAGCATGGTTCCATCTGGGTTTACATTGTGGTTTATATTTTAGACTATACAATTTTCTAAATTTTTAGTTATCTTACATTTAAAATTATGGTTTACATTTTAGCCTATAGACTTTTATACATTTTTGCTGTAATTTAACATGTCCTATATCCATCATTGCATGGTCTTTTTTTTTAAAGATTTATTTATTTATTTCTCTCCCCTTCCCCCTCTACCCCAGTTGTCTGTTCTCTGTGTCTATTTGCTGTGTCTTCTTTGTCCGCTTCTGTTGTTGTCAGCAGCATGGGAATCTGTGTTTCTTTTGGTTGCATCATCTTGTTGTGTCAGCTCTCTGTGTGTGCGGCACCATTCCTGGGCAGGCTGCACTTTCTTTCATGATGGGCGGCTCTCCTTATGGGGCGCACTCCTTGCGCATGGGGCTCCCCTACGTGGGGACTCCCCTGCTTGGCAGGGCACTACTTGCACTCATCAGCACTGTGCATGGGCCAGCTGCACACAGGTCAAGGAGGCCCGGGGTTTGACCTGTGGACCTCCTATGTGGTAGACGGATTCACTAACCACTGGGCCAAGTCCACTGCCGATCATTGCATGATCTTGTGGAACACTTCCATTGTCCCACCGTTTAACTGATTCCATCTATTCAATACCTCTTTCCCCCTCCTCTCAGGGCCCACAGTGACAATCAATTTTCACTACTTGAAGGAGCATATTCAGAGGTACTTGCAACAATGTTGAGGGCTTGACATACTTGACTGCCCTAACCCATTGGGAGCTACCAATTCTCTCAAGAGATACAATTCCCCCTGTTTGAGAACATCAGTCCTCCCCAGGATGTGGGTGTACCTTCACTCTCATCGTATGGGTCTCCACTCATACATATAACCCACTATGACAAAATGAGCACTCACACAGTCCCTAGAAGCTTGCCCTGTGTCAGATGCCCCCTTAAGCATCATAAACATGTAACCTTACTTATTATATTTTCTAAAGAGTTTTCTCTACATTATAATTTCAAACACATACCTGACAATCTCCTATGTTCAAATGTTCCCCCCCCCCCAATTTCTTGGGCCATCTGACCCTTTGTCCCATCCCTAGCCCCCCTTAAACCCACAAAGCCCCATCCAAAGGTATCCCTATGCCCCCATTTTATCCCTTCCCTGTACAAATACTTACCTCCAGTTTGTCATAGATTTCACCCATGTAGGTGTCAGCTCGCAACCTTCCTCTACTACCCAACTTCCTTTAAGTCTATCATCCAGTCTCTAGCTCTCTGAGACAGCTTGGTTTACTTATTTCATATCAGAGAGGTCATGTAGTATTTGTCCTTCAATGCCTGGGTTGCTTCACTCAATATAAGGTTCTCAAGATTCATCCATGTTATCAACTGTGTTTGTACTGTATTTGTTCTTATAGCTGAGTAGTATTCCATTGTATGTATATACCACATTTTATTTATCCATTAATCTGTTGATGGGCATTTGGGTGGATTCCAACTTTTGGCAATAGTGAATAATGCTTCTATGAACACTGGCATGCATATATTGGATTGTGTCCTTGTTTTCAGATCTACTGGGTATATACCCAGCAGTGGAATTGCTGGGTCATATGGCAAATCTATAGCTAGTTTTTTAGAAACTGCCAAACTGTCCTCCAGAATGACTGACTCCTTCTGCATTCCCACCAGCAATGGAAGTGTTCCCATTCCTCCAAAACTTCTGCAGCACTTATAGTCTTTTGATTTTTTTGATAGCTGCTAGTCTTATGGGAGTAAGATGATATTTCATTGTTGTTTTGATTTGCATTTCCTTAATAGCTAGGGATTTTGAGCATTTTTTCATATGCTTTTTAGCTATTTGTGTATCATCTTTGGAGAAGTGTCTGTTCAAATCTTTTTCCATTTTTTAAATTAGTTGTTTGGTTTTTTTATTTTTGAGATATAGGCATTCTTTATATATGCAGGATATAAGTCTCCTATCAGATATATGGTTACCAAATATTTTATCCCATTGTGTAGGCTCTCTTTTCACTTTCTTGACAAACTCCTTTGAAGTGCAGAGAATTTAATTTTGAGGAAGTCCCATTTATCAAATTATTTTTGATGCTCATTTTTTTTGGTGTGAAGTTCATGAAGCCATTTCCTATAACAAGGTCTTGTAGATTCTTCCCTACATTACTTTCCAAGGTCTTTATGGTCTTGGCTCTTATGTGTAGGTCTTTGATCCATCTTGAGTTGATTTTTTATAAGGTGTGAGTTGGTAATTCTCTTTCATTCTTTTACATATGGATATCCAGTTCTCTAGGCACCATTTGTTGAAGAGGCCATTCTCTCCCAGTTGAGAGGGTTTGATGGCCTTGTCAAATACCGAATGGCTGTATTTGTGAGGGTCTATATTAGAACTCTCAATTTGGTTCCATTGGTCAGTGTGTCTACCCTTGTTCCAATACAATGCCGTTTTCACTACTGTAGCATTGTAGTATGTTTTGAAGTCAGGTAGTGTGATTCCTCCAA
This sequence comes from Dasypus novemcinctus, assembly GCF_030445035.2. Classification (NCBI taxonomy): domain Eukaryota; kingdom Metazoa; phylum Chordata; class Mammalia; order Cingulata; family Dasypodidae; genus Dasypus; species Dasypus novemcinctus. Next base: position 125,225,244 of record NC_080682.1, read on the forward strand.
TTTCATTTTTCTTTTTCAATATGTCTTTGACTTTCAGGGCCTCTTTCCTTTCCAAACAAATTTCATAGTTTCTCTAGTTCATTAAAGAATGCTGTGTTGATTTTTATTGGGATTGCATTGAACCTGTAGATCAGTTTTGGTAGAATAGACATCTCAATAATATTTTAGCTTTCCTATCCATGAACAGGGAATATTCTTCCATTTATTTAGGTCTTCTTTGATTTCCTTGAAAAGTGTTTTTTAGTTTTCTGGTTGTAAGTCTTTTACATCTTTAGTTAAATTTATCCCTAGGTATTTTTATTTTTTTTTTACTATTGTAATTGGTATTTGTTTCTTGATTTCCTCTTCAGATTGCTCATTTTTGGTGTACAGAAATGCTACTGATTTTTGTGCATTGACCTTGTAACCTGTGACTTTACTGAACTCATTTATAAGTTCTAGAAGCTTTGCTGTAGACTTCTCAGGGTTTTCTATGTAGAGGATCATTATCACCTGCAAATAGTGAAATTTTAACTTCTTCCTTTCCAATTTGGATGCCTTTTATTTCTGGTTTTGCCTCAGTGCTCGAGCAAGTACTTCTAAGACTATGTAAAATAGAAAGGGTGATAGTGGGCATCCTTGTCTTGTTCCTGATCTTAGAGGGAAAGATGTTTAGACTTTGCCATTGTAAATGATGTTAGCTGTGGGTTTTTCATATATACCCTTTATCATGTTCAGAAAGTTTCTTTCTATTCTGATCTTTTGCAGTGTTTTTATCAAGAAAGGATGCTGTATTTTGTCAAATGCTTTTTCTGCATCTATAGATATGATGATGTGATTTGATCCCTTTGATCTGTTTATATGGTGTATTACATTAATTGATTTTCTTATGTTGAACCATCCTTGCATACCAGGAACAAATCTCACTTGGTCATGGTGTAAAATTTGTTGAATGTATTGTTGCACACATTAGCAAATATTTTTTTGAGGACTTTTGCATCCTGGTTCATTAGAGAGATTGGTCTGTAATTTTCCTTTCTTGTGCTGTCTTTGTTTGGCTTCGGTACTAGAGTAATGTTGGCATCGTGGAATGAGTTAGGCAATGTTCCTTCTGTTTCAATTTTTTGGAAGAATTTAAGCAAGGTTGGTGTTAGTTCTTTCCAGAATGTTTGGTAGAATTCACCTGTGAAGCCATCTGGTAGCTTAGTTGGGAGGTTTTTAATGACTGATTCTATCTCTCTACTTGTGATTGGTTTATTGAGATCATCAATTTCTTCTTTTCTCAATGTAGGCTGCTTATGTGGTACTAGGAATTTGTCCATTTCCTCTAAATTCTCCTTCTTGTTGGCATATAGTTTTTGAAAGTATGGTCTTATGATAGTCTTTATTTCTGTGGGGTCAGTGGTAATATCTTCTTTCTCATCTCTTATTTTGTGTATTTGCATCTTCTCTCTTTTTTTCTTTGATAGTCTACCTAAGGATTTGTCAACTTTATTGATCTTCTCAAAGAACTAGCTCTTGGTTTTGTTTATTTTTTCAAGTGCTTTCTTATTTTCTATTTCATTTAGTTCTGCTCTGATCTTTGTTATTTCTTTCTTCTTCCTTTGGGTTTAGTTTGTTGTTTATTTTTACTAATTCCTCCAAGTGTACAGTTAGGTCTTCAATTTTAGCTCTTTCTTCTTTTCTGATGTATGAATTTATGGCTATAAATTTCCCTCTCAGTACTGCTTTTGCTGCATCCCGTAAGTTTGGATATGTTGTGTTATCATTTTCATTAGTTTCAAGGTAATTATTAATTTCTTTTTAGATTTCCTCCTTGACCCACTGTTTTTCTAAGAGCATGTTGTTTAACTTCCATATCTTGTTGCCAAATCTGGGTCTCTGGCCCTTGCTGATTTCCAGCTTCATTCCACTGTGCTCAGAGAAATTGTTTTGTATATTTATCAATCTTTCTGAATTCATTGAGACTTTTCCTGTGGCCTAGCATATGGTCTATCTTGGAGAATAATCCATGTGCACTTGAGAAGAATTTATATCTTGCTGTATTTGGGTATAATGTTCTTTATACGTCTATTAGGTCCAGCTCCTCTAATATATTGTTTAAAGTCTCTGTTTCTTTATTGATTCTCTTTTGAGATGTTCTGTCTAAAGTTGGTAGTGGTGTATTAAAGTCATCAACTATAATTGTAGAGGCATCTATTCCTTCACTTAGTTTTTCCAGTGTTTGCCTCATGTATTTGGAGGCACCCTTATTAGAAGCATAAATGTTTATGCCAATCTGCTCTTGAACCCCTCTTGACATTTTTTCTTTTAGTTTTTCTGGTCTTCAGTTATTGCATTTGTTTGGTTTCTTTTTAAAATTCTCTCTTTACGTAGATTTTCATATTGCTCACTCATTGTTTTCCTGATATACTTTAGTTCTTTCTCTGTATTCTGCCTCATCTTCTTTATCATTTTTAAGATCATTTGTTACAAGCTTTGTTTGATATGTCCACATTCTGGTCTTCTTTAGTGTTTTCTGATTTTTATCCATTTCTTTGAATGGGCCTTCATTTCCTTTTCATTGTTTGTTTTTTTTCTCTTTTTTTGCCTTGTACTATTTAATAATCTACAATATTAAATCTGGTATTTAATCCCTGAGATGTCTCTTTCTTGGTTTTGTAACTGCCTGGTGATACGACAAAGATTTTCTTGAGCTTCAGCCCTCCTATCAGGAAAGTCTACCCAAATGAATACAGTGCACAGCATTTTCCCTGTGTTTCTGGGCCTCTCTCTTATCATAAGAGTTGCTTTTTAGTAGCTTTGGAGTTCCCCTGTTTAGAGGGGTTTGGTTGTCCACTCTGTTTCCCAGAAGCAGACTTCCCTTTCCCTGGTGTTTGATGGTAGCAGGGCTTGGCCCAGCCTATAGCAGGGGTTCTTTTTTGTTTTTCAATACATATTTTTTAAGATACTTAGTTTATGTAAAATGTTACATAAAAAAATATAAGGGATTCCCATATGCCCCACTCCTCCAACCTGCCACTTTCCCATATTAACAATTTCTTTCATTAGTATGGTACAGTCATTGCAATTGATGAACAGGTTGAAGCATTGCCACTAAACATGGATTATAGTTTTTATAGTAGTTTACACTCTCTTCCACTCAATTTTGTAGGTTGTGACAGGATATATAATGGCTTGTATGAGTCATTGCAGTGTCATTCAGGACAATTCCAGGTCCCGAAAATGCCCCCATATCATACCTCTTTCTCCCTCTCCCTGCCTTCAGCACCTCCAGGGGCCACTGTCTCCACATCAATGATATAACTTCTTCCATTGCTAGAATCACAGTAAGTCTCCTTTCCTGCTCTCAAGTTGCTCTTACCTAGAGGGCAAATTCTGGGAGAAGAGGCTCATCAGAGAGAATTCCCCCAAATCAATCTTTCCAGCCAAAACAGAGCCAGGGACTCACAAAGGGGGTGATGACTGTTTCCAAAGCACCCTGGGGAGGAGATCTGGAAGGGTGCCAATTGCTTCTTCCATGGCTCCACAGAGCTGAGCTTTCTCATGCTGTCCAGAAAATGCAGGCTTCAAGTAACTGTCCTCCACATCCCTGTACAAGTGCAGCATTGTTAGGTCTCCTGTAGCTGGTCTGGCTGATTTGGTTCTGCCCTTTGCTCAGGGCTGATTGAAACAATGGCTACCCTCAGAGCTGTGCCCCCAGCAATATGGCGTCACTAATCAAAAGCTGTGAGCAGTTATTGGCTGTGCCCACCTCTGGTGTTGGTGAGGATTTGATCATCTAAAGCATAACCCCTTATGCTAATTAACTAAAGATGTTTTTCGTTGTTGGTAGAGTTAGAGTTAATTGTGGTACAGTAACAACACACAATACTATTAATGCATCACCTTTTGCCAGAATCCCATAGCAAAATTTTACCTTAAAAAATAAGATCCTTTCTTTTGTCCTTTTTCTGTGACTTCTGGTTAAAAATCACCTTCCTACCACTGCAGAATTCTAGTGATATTGATAGCTACATTCGGATTTGCAAATAAAAGTGTTATTTAATTTGCACTCACCATATCTGAAAAACTTAAATACTGAAATTTACTCTTAAATAATAATTGTATTAATAATTATATTCTTTTATTACCATATTTTAGTGTTAATTTGTATTTATATATAATAGCTCCAAATACAGAAGTATATGAGCAGGAAGAGCGTCTAGCATACATGTATAGTATTACCAAACTTGTTACCTATTAATGCTATTAAACAGGTTACTGAAACATTGAGGTATTGGAAAATGGGTTGGAATTATTCATGGCACTTTTAGTCTTTTACTTTGCAGTAACTATCCTTACAAATATCCAAAAATACTTTGATGTTTTCCAAAGAAGTCTATATGGAAGAGAAAGAGATAATAAAACATAAAGACTTTAAAGACTGCATTATATTATCCTGATGGTTAGGAACAAAAGACTACAAATGACCAATTAAATAAACTAAACGATCATTGAAAGATTTATTCCAAAGACAACTGACTTTTGCTATATATTTCAAATACTGAAATAGTTCCTTTAAATTATATTATTTTCCCCTGAGCTACTGCATGGCCTTTTAGAGAAATAACTTCTCAGATAAACATGAGTTACCCATTTAGAAACCAAATTTAGTTTGGACTACTTTTGTTTGTTTGTATGTTTGTTTTTAATACTTGGAGAAAGACAAAATTAGCATAGCTGTAATCACACACACTATTTTTATTCCAGAGGACTACTTACAAACTGTGTAATCTTAAAGGTTTAACACTCAGGTTGACTGACTGTGCAGGCAGAGAGGCTTTCTCATGAGGAAAATAACGAGAGACCCTCACCTTTCATGTAAATCGGACAATTCAGGATCCCTTAACTCTCTACAAAAAACTATAAAAGAAGCGTGAAGTCCTCACATTCCTAATGATAAGATTGTTTATTGAGTTCTCAATTTGTGATAAAAGAAGTTAACTTCTTCCTGAGATGATAAGGCCATTTCCTACTAAGTGAAATCTACAGGGTGAAAATTCACAAAAATATGACTGCTTTTAAGGAAGTTCGGTATGTGATATTTCTACAGAAAGAGTTTGATTAATCACGGTGTAATTGACATTTCAACTGTTTATTTTTGTTCAAGAATTTAAGGGAAAAAATCACTACGAAAAGTAAAAAAAAAATGATCAAAATACTGTTTTCTCAGGATGTTGGATTTGTCATAAAAAAACACAAGTGTTTTACATTAAAACTCTGTGTGTTACAACTCGGGCAGTTTTTCTGTAGACATAGCTAAGGTTTATAGGTTCATCTTAAGCTGTATTATGTTTCTCTTTTTGCTTGAACAGGTTTTTTTTCCAAGATAGGGTTTATAAGAAGGTAGGATTAAGGTCTGCCAAGTTGTGGGATTAGCAGCTAGCCCAAGAAGAAACAGATATCTTATACAAAGTGCAAAATGCACTACTTTTGTGGAAGAATATACCTTACTGTGGAGAATAACATTACTATTTGTTGTTGAGTTGTTGAGCTCCCAGAAAGCTAAATTGATTGTTTTAGCACAAGAGTGCCTGTATTTCTCTCAGTGTATTTTGAAGACAATAAATATTGACGCAGAAAGCATTTTAGGAGGTGAATGAGAATGTAAAATATGTATGTCCTGCAATATAGTAAAGAAGATATGGAGTAGACCAGAGGAAAGAAGGACAAAACAACACCTCACCCCATGGTAGTCCATAGGCATTGAAACCAGCTCAATGCCAATTGTTTGGTATCAATATACAGCAACAAAGTAATCCAATCGGTTTCATGTTCTTGTCAGGACTTGGACCAGAAAGATTAGTTTAAGTATTTACTCTAAAATAATTTAGTACATTCTTTTGGGAAAGTAATTGTCTTTGTGAACTTCTGCCCTCTAGCCTGTGCCAGTCCATGGTGGGCTTCTGATAAATTCACGTAAACACAGATGCACAGGTGATGTTCCTCACGGTATGAAGAGAGGCATTGGGGTTTGTGGGAGGGCGGCATCGGTTAGTAGTGGTTTGTAAAACATATTCAACATAATATAAGTGCATCATATACACTTTATATTTGTAAATTTATGAATCCCATTGCTGTAAAATAAAACTAGGGAAAGTAAACTCAGCTACTTCTTAGCTACTGAGGACATAGTAATTCTGAATGCTAAATGTCATCCCCTCCAACTTCCAGAGGCTCCAAAAGAATGGGAATAAAAATATTGTTTTATGTTATAAAAGAGAGCACAGGAGACCTGAATCTCTGAACTGTCCATGTGACGGCCAGGCCCTGGGCCTCAGCAGACTTGCAGCTCCTACCCTCTGGTTTCTTGGACTTACCCTGGCCAGCTGACAGGGGGTGAAGAGGGTCAACCACCACACCAGGGAGCCAAGAGTGCCTGCAGCTGCAAGCAGGAGAATTGCATCCATCATCCATGTGGAATCTAAGCCATCCCAGGTCCACAAGACAGAGGAACAGAGTATGGATTAAAGTGGACTTATTGATGTTCTGCTGGGGAACTATTGTGATTAGTAAGGGAAGAAATTGTAGTATTGATGTGGAGAGGGTGGCCACGGTAGCTGCTGATAGTCAGGAGAGGGAAGAAGAGATATGGTGTGGGGGCATTTTCAGAATTTGGAGTTGTCCTGGGTGGTGCTGCAGGGACGGATGCTGGATGTTGTGTGTCCTGCCATGGCCCACTGAGTGGACTGGGGGAGAGTGTGGACTACAATGTGCTACAGCGGTACTCCAGAAAGTATTCGCCGGTGCAGTGGATGTGCCACAATGATGGAAGAATTTGTTGATGTGGGAGGGGTAGCGTGGGTGGGGTGGGGGTTGTATGGGGACCTCATATTTTTTTAATGTAAAGTTTAAAAGAAAATAAAGAAGAAGAAATAAAAATAAATAAATAAATAAAGAGAGCACAGGGACTTCCGTTAGGAGCTCTGAAATTTAAAAGGCTTAATAGTAGACTCTCATACTTACAACAAGGAAAATCTGGACAAACTGAAAATCAACTATTTTTCCTGGACATATAGAGAACTAGGTTTTAGAGTAAACCACTATCCCAAAGGCTAGAGACACAGGAAAAAAGAAGAGAGAGTCATAACCAAGAACAGTTTACCTGGAAGAGAAGTCAGAGGAGCCATAAATTGGTAAGAACACTTAAAAGGTAATTTTGGCTTACTATGTTTCTAGCAATAAAGGAATATTTATCATTGATATGGAGGCAGTGGCCATCAGAAGTTCTGAGGGGAGAGATGTGAAAAAACAGGTGTAAAATGGGGACATTCTCAAGACTTGGGAATTGTCCTTAATGACATTGCAGTGACAGATACAGGCCATTATATATTATATCTTGTCATAGCTTACCAAATGGGGCCGGAGAGAGTGTAAATTACAATGTAAACTATAATCCACATTTAATGGCAGTGCTCCAAAGTGTGTTTGCCAATTGTCACAGATGCACCACACTAATGAAGGATGTTGTTGATGTAAGAAAGTGGGGGAGGGGGAGGGAACAGGGCATACGGGGGTCCCCTATATTTTTCATGTAACATTTATGTAATCTAAGCATCTTTAAAAATAATAAAAAGTATATTTTTGGAAAAGGTAATTTTTATGAATTCCTGGAGGCTAAATGGAGTAGTGTGATAAATGCCTAGTGAATGGCTCTCCTAGAGGTGAAAAGCCAAGAAAGATTCCCACCTGGATTGAGGTGCTTGGGGAATGGAGCCCTTTTAGTACGCACCTGCAGTCTTCTCCATAACCAAGACCTACTCTCCAGAGAAAGACTTTATGCGTACCTCATCCCTCTGGGAGAAGGGCATTTCTACAACGCAGTTCTGCCCTAGCCTTCCTGTCTTGCTTATGGATGGTGGGGGAAGCTTGCTTGTCAAAGGTGCAGTCCAGGGATATAGGCCCACTATTAGTTTAGTGAGATCTAATCAGAAGATGGCAGAATTCGTCCCCTCCTCTGCATTTTGCTGCCCCGCCAGCTGTGCTGCAGTGTCATAACAGTGTCTTACAGCCGAAAGAGCTGAAAAACACCAATTCTCTCCAAGAAGGATTTCAAAGGAATCCTCCAGGTAACAAGAGAGACCCAAATAAGAATGTATGAGGAATTTTAAGCCTCTGGAAAACAACAGTTACAGCAAACATTACAGACAACCCAAATCCTAATCAGATTAACATCAAACCACACAACAAACCTCACTTTGTACTACCTGATACAACATTTCCAGTTTGTAGAGAAATGTGCAAAGCATGCTAAATGGCAAGTAAAAACAGTCTGAAGAGACAAAGCTAGCATCAGAAAAAGAGTTATGACTTTTGGAATTATCAAACAGGTAAATAAATATCTGTGATCTATAGATAAAGGACTGTAGAAAACTACGCAACATGCAAAATAGATGGGCAATGAAAAAAGAATGATTAAATCCCAAAGATAGAATAAAAAAGAAATGCTAGAAACCCAAAATACCTTAACAGAAATGAAAAATTTCACTAATGGGTTTGCCAGTAGACTGGAAATGACTGAGGAAATAACCAGTGCATTTGGAGATAAATCAAAAGAAACTTTAAAAATTGTAACACAAAGAGAAAAAGGAGTGGAAAAAGAAACACAGAACACCCAAGAACCATAGGAAGGTTTCAAAATATTGCATGTATGTGTAATTGAAATACCAGAAGGAGAAGATGGAGAAAAGAAAGCTGAAAAAATATTGGAAGTTATAATGGCCAATAAATTTCCAAATTAAATGACAGAAACAAAAGCATCATTGCAGGAATTTCAGAGAACATTAACAAGCATAAAAAAGAACAACAACGAAAAACTGCATCAAAGCATGTATACCATATTCAAACTGCAGGAACCAAGAACAATGAGAAAATCTTGAGAGAAGCCGGGAACAGGGTATGGTAGTTGGGAGGTAGGGGAGAGGGGCGAGGGGCGAGGGGGAATGGGCAGGAAATCCCACCGACAGGCAAACAAGGGTAAGAGCTGCATAACTTATTTTCAGAGAACACGAAAGCAAGAAGACAATGGTACAAAATATTTAAAGTGTTAAGAAAAAACAACAGCCTAGAAGTCTACATTTAGTGAAATTATCTTTAAATGTAACAGAGAAATGCTTTCTCAGAAACAACAAAAACAGGAAATCTACCTCCTGCAGACCTGCCAAGCCAGATATGCCAGAAACTTTGATCTACACAGAAAGAAAAATGAAATCGATTTTTAAAAAATTTTCTTATTCTTAATCTGAAAGTTAACTGTTTTTAAAGTAATAATAATAATATGTTGGGTGATTTTAGCATGTACAAATCATACCTATCAGGATGACGAAAATCTAAAACTGACAGTTTTGAATGTTGGCAAGGAAGCAGAGAAACAGGGACTTTCATTCATGGCTTTGGAAGATGGTTTGACATTTTCTTGTACAGTTTAACACAGTAACACCATGCCAGCCAGCTTTCATTCTTCTATGTATTTACCCAACTGATTTAAAAACTTATGTCCACACAAAAACCTTCACATGAACCTTAATATATGCATACTTAAACAACAACAACAACAACATTTAGCAGGTTGGCAAATGCCAGGATGCAATGCAGACTGTGCGCCAACAATCTAACTCTATTACAAATTTTGAAACAAATTCACTGCAGGTGATGAGATAAAAAGTGGTTAACCTAATAAATTTTATTAAATAAGTAGAGTCCATAAAACTAAAGCCCAAGAAATGTACATAAACCCAGTAATCTAAAGATTAAAGTTGTTTCCCATTGGAGTATGGTTTAACAAGCCTGATACTGCCATTCATTTAAACAGGAATGAATAAGTAAGTAAACAGGTGTTGAATGGTAAAAGCCAGATTTCTCAGTCTAGGATGTGTTATACAGATGAACAAGAGCATAAGTTAGAATGATCTAGGTTGTAATGGATCACAGCTGGAGACATCAGTATGAACTCATGTTCTGCTTAATTTAGATATAGCTGAATATGTATACATATATATGCATATATAATACATACATATGTATGACCAATATACAGGTAATGAGATAGATAGATGGATAGATATTTAGATAAACAGATATGCATATATTCACAGATTAGTACATACATTGATATTTATTTGATTTGTCACCTGAGAGGGGACCTATTTGCTAAATTCTAGTAACAGCCAACAAATCCCATGGGTAGGTCTTGATTTCTAATACCATTCAGCAATAAAAGGAACCAGATTGCTTGGAGAGATGTGTAGGCTCTAGGACAGTGGCAGGAAATTTACACAGTGAACCCAAAGGATATTGTAATTCCAAAAAATTGAGGGAGTACTGAGAAAACAAACAAAAACAAACAAACAACAAATACCCACAGTGATTGAGGTGTGTCAAAGGGACATAGGAATGACCTGAAAAATCACTCAATAGCCAACAATGAAACAATCAGAGCAACAAAATAACTAAAAGAGTATGGAATTTTAGCACTTGATGCCATACTAAGATAAATAAATGACCAAATAAACAAATTAGAGCAACATGACAAATCTTCCATGCAAAAGAATTTCAAACAATTTGTGCAAATACTTTGTCCTCAAGGAGGGAAGCATAACTCTCCACTCCGTAAGCATTGGCTGCACGTAGCGACTTCCTTCCAAAGAGTAGTATAGAAAAGGTGAAGAATGAGTAATTTCATAGTGGGGAAACCTTGCAAACAGTACTACAACAAGGTGTTCAAAATCAACATGAACAGTGATAACTCCTGTTGGTAGTATGTACTCCCTCTTTTTTTTTTTTTTGTAATAAAAAACTTTATTTTTAGAGAAGTTTAGATTTACAAAAAATTACACTGAAAGAAGAGGGAATTGCTATATAACCCCTCCACACATCCACACACATACTTTCCCCTATTACTAACAACTTACATGAATGTGGTACTTTTGTTGCAATTAGTGAACCGATACTGAAGCATTGCTACTAACCAAGGTCTATAGTTTACGTTATGGTTTATGCTTTTTGTTGTACAGTTTTATAGGCTTTGGAAACGTATAATATCACATGTCCATCATTGCAGTATCATATAGAACAATTTTACTGCCCTAAAAATGCCCTGTATTCCACCTATTCATTCCTTGCCCTCCTTTCTGAACCCCTGGCAACCACTATCTTTATGTCAATGTTACAAGTTCTTCCATTAACACAAGATAATAACTACAATAACAATAAAATTACTTTGGTTCATGGTTATACTCCCCTCTTATGTTTTTTTTTTTCTCTCCATTTCCACCCCCCACCCCGGTTGTCTGTTCTCTGTGTCTATTTGCTGCATCATCTTTGTCTGCTTCTGTTGTTGTCAGCGGCATGGGAATCTGTGTTTCTTTTTGTTGCGTCATCTTGTTGTGGAAGCTCTCCGTGTGTGCGGCACCATTCCTGGGCAGGCTGTACTTTCTTTTGCGCTGGGTGGCTCTCCTTACGGGGCGCACTCCTTGCGCGTGGGGCTCCCCTATGCGGGGGACACCCCTGCGTGGCAGGGTACTCTTTGTGCGCATTAACACTGCGCATGGGCCAGCTCCACACGGGTCAAGGAGGCCCGGGGTTTGAACTGCGGACTTCCCATGTGGTAGACGGACGCTCTAACCACTGGGCCAAGTCAACCATCCTCCCCTCTTATGTTTGTTGAGCTTTATTCTTGGGAGATTTAGAATGATGTCTTCTCTGACTGCTTCAGGCTGAGAGGTGACTTAGATATTGTGGGGCACATGGAAGGAATTGTTTTGCTTGCAGTTGTAGTTACTCCTTGTTTTCTTTGTGATGGGGCTTATCTATCTTTATAATTTTGTTGGTTTTCCTGAGCAAGCCCGAAGAAGTGTAGAGCAGGCATTGTCTGCAACTCTACAAGGATGCAGTGTTCAACTGGCATCCTTTGAAAAATACAAAGGTTTATATCTCTGAGAGATATAGTTAATGGCTGTATTGAGAATTATAGGTTCAAATAAAAGGAGTAGAAGAGTCATGAGTAGGAGAATTATAAATGAGTGTAGCTATTTTATATTGGGGAAATAGATTATCATTTATTTCCAAAAAGGGCTCACCAGGTAGATATTGATTTCAATAAAACTGTGTGCCTTGCCTTTGGTATCCAGATATCCCTACAGCCCTTAGAAGTGTTGTTGTTTGAGGCTTTGTCTACTGTGGCAGTTAGTGAAATCTGCCTGAGACCTGCAAAAGCATAACCTCCAGAATGACCTCCCAACTCATTTTGAAAGCTCTTAGCCATACAAACTCTTTTATTTATTGTTTCCTCTTTTGGTCTCGGTCTTTTTCCAAATGCATTGATGGTTAGTGCTCAGTGCTAGGGAGGCTAATCCTTGGGAGTCATGTCTCACATCAGTAGAAAAGCTGTGAATTCATTTGCTGAGTTTGGCTTAGAGAGTGTCCACATTTGAGTAAGAAGGAGGTTTTCAAGAGGGAACTCTTAGGCATTAATCATAATTAGGCTAGGCTTCATTTCTACAGGAATAAAGTTCATAAGTACAAGTTTTAACTTTGAGAGCTTGGCATATTGGTCTGTTTTCTTTTGTTAGGCATAGCTTATATATTCCAGAGGTTTTTGCCATTTTATTTGTGGAAGTAGCATCCCAACTTCCCCAGAATGCATGTTTAATATTTTGTTAACCACTGTGTGGGCCTCAATATATTGAGAAAACATATATATGACAACACAAATACATTCATATCTCATAGAAGTATGCTTCCAGTGCCTTTTCCCCCATGTCTCACCCCACTGTCAACACCATGTACTAATTACATACCTTTGTTATAAATATTGAAAGAACATTCTTAATTTGTATTCTTAACCACAATCTTCAGTCACCCCAGAGTTCATTGAGTTATACAGTTGCCTGTTTTGTCCTCTAGCTTTCCTTCTAGCATCATGGAAGTCCCCAAACTTCCCCTTTCAATCATATTCATAGAGACACTTCAACACTGTGCCACCGTCACATATATCCATTTCCGAACCATTACAGTCAACCTAATTATAATTTCTGCACAGATTATGCATTGGTTCACCAGTCTCTACTACCCTTCTTTCTCCTGGTAGCCTGTCTTCCAGACTCTACCTCCACGAATCTGCTCACTATCCTCAGTTCATATCAGTGGATCATGCAATAGTATGTATTCTTGATATGATATGTTAGGAATGACAATTTACCACTGTGATCTTCCTCCCTGTAATCAAGAATTCAAATCTAATCATGAATAAAACATCAGACAAATCCTAATTATGGGACATTATACAAAATGACCTGTAATACTCAAACTGTTAAAGTTATCATAACCAAGGACAATTTGGGAACTGTGACACCCAGGAGAAACCTGAAGTTTTAAGAGATCTTATGATTTAGTTTCTTAAAAGCTACAATGTCACTCCTATCATATTTTATTGGAAAAACTAGTCACTAGGGCAAGTCCAGATACAAAATGATAAAATGATTAACTTGCTGCAAAAGACCCTTTTAAAAGATTGAAAACAGAAACCTCAGACTGGAGGAAAATATTTGTAAATTACATATCTGACAAAGGACTAGTATCTAGAATATATAAAATATTCTCTCAATTCTACAGTAAAAAACAAACAATTAAATTAGAAAATGGTTAAAAGACATAGATAAAAAATCTCTAAAGTCAGAAAATAAGCATAAAAAGTTTTCAACATGATTAATCATTGAGGGATTGAAAATTTAAACCACAGTGTTATACCACTATACCCATATCAGAATGAAAAATTTTAAAATGGTGACAACAGATGCTGGTGAGGATATGGAGAGACTGGATTATGCATACATTAATGGTAACAATGTAAAATGGTACAATTACTCTAGAAAACATCTGTCAATCTCTTTTAAAAAAATACTTATCACCCAGCATTTGAACTCCTTGACATTTATCCAAGAGAAAGGAAAAGTTAAGTTCACACAAAAAAATACACATGAAAATTTATAGCACCTTAATTCATACTGGAAACAAGCAGACATTTAACAACAGGCGAACAGTTAAACACAATGTACACATCCATGTTGTGGAATATCATTCATCAATAAAAAGGAAAAACTATTGAGACCTTTAAAAATCTGAATGAATCTCCAGAGAATTATGCTGAGTTAAAAAAAGTCAATCCAGTAAGTTTGCATATATGTAGTTCCATGTATTAAAAAACAAAAAAGAAAAAAACCCTTGAAATCACAAAATCATAGAAGTGAGAAAAGATTAATGATTGCTAGGAATTAAGAGGTGGTACCAGGAGCAAGGTAGTGGGGTAGCTATACAAAGGCAACATGAGGGACCTTGTGGTGAAGACACTTTTCTGTGTCGTGACTGTATCAATATTAACATCCTGGTTGTGATGTTGTACAATAATTTTGAAAGATGTTATCAAAGGAGGGAAGCTGAGTAAAGGGTATTTGGGATATCTGTATATTATTTCTTATACCTGGGTGTGAACCTACAAAGTTTAATTTAAAAAGAAGAGAGTATAGGTTACAAACATTTTAAAAAGTACTGGGTATATTTTACAAGGAAATAAAAAAACTGCATCTTAGAAATGTATTCCGGAAATATCAGAGATGGCAAAAAATTGGAAAATAATATATATATGTATATATATATAATATGTCATTAAATATCTTAAACAAAGAGACCAAATTGAGGATGAATATTTCATATCTGGATATATTCTTTGTATGATGTAAGCTAAATTAGTAACATATTTGCTGTGTTAACTCTTACTAACACAAAAGATGGAGTTATGTCATAAGATGACTATGGAAAAGTATAAAATAAGAAATAAAGAAATTTTAGGGAGCATCTGAATTCCTAATGAGTGAACAAAGGAATCAATAAAAGAGAAAATAAGGTATTGGGAGCCTGCAATATCAGTTGTGAAGTAAGAATAAATGTTGAGTTATTTATTTCTTTATATCATGTTGAATAAAATAAAAATGAGTAGAAAAGTGAAAAATGTTCCAAGGGAAGTTAAGGTTCAGCATTCCC
The DNA here is from genome assembly GCF_030445035.2 of Dasypus novemcinctus. NCBI lineage: Eukaryota > Metazoa > Chordata > Mammalia > Cingulata > Dasypodidae > Dasypus > Dasypus novemcinctus. The sequence continues at coordinate 125,240,301 of NC_080682.1, forward strand.
AAAGGATTGTGTTTATGTGTAACCTACAAGTAAATATCACGGAAATTAAAAAGAAAATTCAATATGGATGAAAAATGATTTGCAAAAAGTAATCAAGTGCATAAGCAGCTCAGATATGAAACATAAAGTATTGGCTACACAGAATTGCAGGAAAGAGACCCAGGGACAGTAATAAGAGCAGTGGGAAAAGGAAAGCCAAAGGGACGAATGTGATGTTAAGTATCACAGGAGCTCAAAACATTATGCAAAATGTGTTTCAGGCATTTAAAGGACCAGGGGTCAATCTGAAAAAGACTGCAGAGTACGAAGTATAGGAATAAATGATCGACCAATGACATAGATACTGTTAAATATTAAATTAATTCTTTGCTTCTTTGTCTCAGTTTCACAAAGAAAATAAGGGACAAGGGCTAGAAACAGACATTAAATTTCCCTTGGGAGAGAAAAGAATTATTACAGGAAATTGCAATCATGCCAGAACAAGTAATCAAAAATAATGGTCGAAAACACACGCATGAGGAATACAGAAAATTCAACAGAGAATGGCTAGGTAGGTCTTACCAGTTTTATTGAAGAAATCTTAGAGAAATAAATAATAAAATTGCAAGAGGAGAAATGAAGGATAAAGTTTCCTTGGCAGTCAGTTATTTTTCTAAAGCTTAATGTTAAAGGATGCAACCTACCAATTTTTTAGCCTGAAAGATATGAGATCAGTATATGGAGAACCCTTCTCTTTCAAATTCTTAGATCTACTCTTAAGTAAAGCATCGTGAATTATTGTGCACTTGTTTACTATTCTGCTTACAGATATATACCCCTTGGTTTTGACATCATGCAGGAGTGGGAGGTTGGGGAATAAATACGGTGAAGTATTTTCCTTCTAAACAAGGTAAGATGTTAAAGGATGAAATAACTAGTATGGCTATCCTTTGTTTCTCTTTTAGAAGTGGAAATTAGCAAAGTGAGAACGGATCTAAGTGGTTAATTTACTGTTTCTAGGTAAAGTAGTATAGAATGAGGAAAGAAGCATGATTTCTAAGGCAAAGATCTTATGCCCAGAAATATTTTTGAAACCAAGAGAAAATATATTTTAGAAGTAACGGTGGAGTCCAAGAAGACTGTAGCCCTCATACATACAAAAGAAGGTCTCTAACAAAAGAGTGAAAATTCTCTTCATATCAGAATACAGAAATGAATAGTACTTGATATTCAATTAAACAAGAAATGTACCACATACCGTATTGTTAAGATGGATAAAAGACAATTTTATATATTTATTTATCCATTCATTTGTGCACTCAATAAATATATGGGCCTCCTTGTCTGTGGAGCCTAGCTCCAGTCTAGTGGACGTGAGAACAAACACAGAGCTTACTGCAGTGGATTGAATTATGTGTCCTGATGTGGTCTTGTTCTTAATCCCCGCTACTCTGGGCGTGAACCTATTGTAAATTAGGATCTCTTCAGGCTGCTAGTTTAAATTAAGGTGCATTGCAACTGAATGAGGCTGGACGTGACCACGACTGTTTACTTTCTCTCTGGACCAGGCTGCCACCCTACTCCTGGCATGCCCCTACCCATGACTTACCCCTTCCTGACCACCTGGGAACCAGTCTTGCAACATGAGGCAGAGAAAAACAACTCAGACTGCAGGAAAACAACTTAAAAAGACACTACCTATTCTAAATAAATATCAATCCTTTCCCCATAACCCTCTGTGCTTTCCCTCTAACAGTTGGTTGACAAAAGTTTTGGGGTCACCAGGTCCAGTTCTTTATCTCCCTCTACCTCTCTACAAACCTTTACGGACTTTAGGTGGCCCAAATACCACAAAGGAAAACATTCTGGGACAAGTGCAAACTTGGTAAACCCTTCACCCCTTTCTGCGGAATGAGACTGTCCTACATGCAATCTCTAAATCACTTTCACACTCCCTTACTAGCTTCCAGTTCTTTTCCTCCAACCCACTTCAGTTCTTTAAAAAAGCTTGCTTTCCAAGTTGAGTTCTAAAGTCATCCTTGCTCATTTGACACTGTCTGGGAACGTTTTTTCTTTGATGGTTTTTAATTCAATTACTGGAGGCATTATAAAGGGAAGGAAACCAGAAATCAGAGTCAGAAAAGTCTGTACAAAGGAGCCTAAGGCTGGTGGGAACCTGGAAGAGGAAGGAGAAGACATCTCCAAGTGCTGGCAAAGCCAGGAGCCCCAACCCGGCGGTCAGCACCAGAATGCTGAAGACTTGGGAGAAAGCATCACCTTGCTGACACCTTGATTTTGGACCTCCTCTAGCTTCACAGCCGTGGTCCAGTAAATTCCTGTTGTTTAAACCAAGCCATTTTGAGGTACTTGTCATTGTCAGCTGGAAAACTAAGATGTTTATGTCGTTGGAAGGACTCTTGCGTGTAAAGAAACATGGAACAATTTGTTGTAGGTGCTTGAGATAGAATTTTTTATGGGATGAATGAGGCAGAGTAGGGACATTTGTAATTTTGTTTTGCATGAGGAGAACATCAAGAAATATGCAATAAGTATTAACAATTGATTTAAAAATGTTAGAAGAGGAAAGCCCCAGAAGGTGAGGCTAGGGCTGGGGTGGTTTACAAGACTCTTAAGCAGTGGGAGAACCACAGGTAAAATGCACTGAGGTGGGACTCAGTGTGGTACCTTCTAGGGATGACAAACATGCCAGATAAACCAGAAGGACCATGGAAGAAGAGGTAAAGAAGCTGAAATGTGAATTATGGAAAATCCTGTAGGGTATCTTTTTTCTTTACTCACTTTTATAGGTTGTTTTGTAATTTGAAGTGAAAAATACTGAATATTTCATAATCATTTGTCCTTCATGGAAAACATTCCATAAACTACTTTTCCAGACAGTGAAATGTGATAGAAGTAAGACTTTCTAATACTGATGTCTATCTGACTAAAAGGGATCATTGGTACGGAAAGGAGCTAGCATATGATTTTTATAAGTGGTCACATTAGTTAATATAATCATCTTACAGAATAAAATAGACAGTGAATATTTTCTTTTTTAAACATAATTCTAGAGAGAGGATCAAATAAGGGATTCATGATCATACTGATGAAGAATTTTAGAAATAATGAGCTAGGACATCTAGTCTTTATACAGAATGTGTTTAGCAAAGTGTATCATCCTTTCCAAAATCATTTTGCCATTATAATGTTGATGATAGTGCACAAGCAGTTACATAGCCCATAAAGAACATTTAGAATCTTTAGAAGTAATACAATTGAATGAAACCAAAAGCTAAAAAGAAAGATCAAAAGAACTTTTAGTTTCTAAAACTATAAAAAGTTGGAGAATATATCCCTCTAAAAGGAATGGTCAACTCTAAAGGATTTTCTTTCTTAACAGGAACAATTTGCTTTTAATTAGCAGTCCAAGAATCTCTACTTAGAATAAAAGAAAAGATGTAATTACAACAAAATTTTTTACAGATTCAATGAAATCTCATATCACAACAAATTTTCAGTGGAACATTATAAACTAATTTAATATGCATTTGGAGAGCAAAATGTGTTAAAATGAGTAGAATAATTTTGAAAAGAAGAAAAATGAGGAACATAGCATAATGGACTTCAAATGACAAGATATAGAATAAACTATAAACTACAGAGTAAAACTAACATTAATTAAAATAGTTTATTGGTGAATATATGAATATAGTGGGTAACTATTGCCTTGTAACAAAAATTCCTAATACTTAGTGGTTTAAATACATGGTTTTTAAAAAAGATTACTTTGCTTGGTTGTATGTATTTCCTAGACTCAGATGCGCAGTTGTCACTGAGGAATTCTCATGAGATTGTAGTCAGAAGTCCACTGGGGTTGTAGTTATCTGAAAACTGAACAAGGCTAGAAAGCCAAGATGACTTTTAATGTTGGCTATTGGCTTAGTACACTTAGGGTGTCACCTGCAGCATTTGAAGGTGGCTCCTGCTTGTTGCTCGGGATCTTCACAGCATGGCAGCTGAGTGTGGAGAGGGCAAGTTCTGTGAGTTAGCGTTCTTACTGGCCCAGGCTGAAGATTCAAGGCTTCTATGATCAAGCTTTTGAAGTCTTTAAGCATCTCTCTGCCACATTCTATTGGTTCAGTAGGTCACTAAGGCAGTCCAGATTCAAAAGGAGAGCAATTAAAGCTCTCAGAAGGAGGTTTTTCAAAGAATTTAAAGTCTGGCCCATGACTATATGTTTATTTACATTACTCCTATATGCAAAACACACTCAGGTCTTTTCAAGACCCCCAAAGACTCTTCCCATGAAAGCATCAGACTCTCACTCAAGGTCAAAGGCCTTGTCATGTAAATAAAGTCTAGATCTCGATGAGATCGCCCTGTGCAGTCCTTGAGGATAATTCCTCTCAATCTGAAGTACTTTGAACCACAAAGTCTGGTTTCCTCGAACATGCAGTGGTGAGATAAAGATAGTATAACCACAAAACACATTCCCATTAAAAGAGGAAGAGAGCTAATAATAAAAGCAAATCAATCTCAGACCCAGCTGGGCACTTGTCACCCAGCTCTGTGGACTGAGGATATTTTCACACGTTCTTCATTCTGTCTCTTGAGCTCTTAGCTCTCCTCCCTGCAGTCATCCGTGTTTGCCTCCAAGGTTTCTGAGTAGCCCTCTTCAGACTTTTCTGATGATCCATTGCCGCCTGAGATAGTTAACTTGGCCAGGCCATGGTGTCCAGTTGTTTCGTCAAAGAGTAGAGTAAAAGTTGTCATGAAGGTATTGTGTACCTAATGTTAACACTTGCAGTCAGTTGAATTTAAGTAAAGGAGATAGCCCTGATACTGCTAGTGGGCACCATCCAATCAGTTGAAGGCCTTTAGAACAAAAACTGAGGTTTCCCCAAGAAGAAGAAATTCTGCTTCAAATCTGCAGGATAAAAAATTCTACTTGCTGTCCAGCCTGCTGCCCTGTCCTACACAATATGAATACATCAGCCCCCACAATTCCTTAAAATAAATCTCTTTGTATGTAAGTACATGTGTGTGTGTATATGCTATTGGTTCTGTTTCTCTGGAGAACCCTGACTGCCTAATAAACATTACCAACGTTGGTCCATTTAAAACATTTTAAATTAATTTCAACTTATAAAATATTCCATACCCATTCTTTTAGTTTGCCAAAAGGGTGGCAATACAAAGTACCAGAAATCTGTTTGCTTTTATATGGAGCTTACAGTTCCAAGGCCACGAAATGTCCAAATTGCAGCACCAGCAGTGGTGCTTTCTCACCAGAGTCAGCTATGTGGGTCCTGGCATTGTCACCACATGGTGAAGGAAGATGGTCATCAGTCTCAGCTTTGAGCACCAGGCATAGGGCTCGTCTCTTTCCAGACCTTCTATATCAGTCTCAGATGATCTGCTCTCTTCCCAAGTTCAGTGTAAGCTATCAGACATGTAGCAGGGCTGGTCCCTTGAGCTGCTCCTTGGGCCCAGCCTCTTGGGGGCTTAGTGCTTAAGTGATCCTCTTAAATTGCAGAATCAAATATGTCGGCTCCCTTTTTTTACTTCTACCTGTCCCTGTGAATCCATTTAGATCAGACCCAGCAAAAGGGCAGGGGCTCAACCTGAGTCAAGCCTCACTGATCTAACATGATCAATCTTATCAATAAATCTAATCAAAGTCCCCCACACCTGAATTTAATGCAATCAAAGGGCATCACACCAAGAGGAATACATTAGTTTGCAAACATAAATCTTTCTCTTTTGGGGATTCATAAAATAATTTCAAACTGCCATACCCACCAAGCAAAAACTCCCCCACGCCCATTCTGTGGTAAACTCTAATCTAATTTCTGCTTCTGTGAATTCACTATTTCTAGGTATCTCATATAAGTGATACCATACAATATATGCCCACATGTGCCTTCCTTATTTCAAGCAGCATAATTTAAAGGTTCATTCATGTTCCAGCGTTTTCAGAATATCATTCTTATAGCCAAATAATACTCCATTTTGTGTATGTATACGTTTTGTTTATCCATTCATTTATTGATGGGTAATTGGTTTGTTTCTACCTTTTTGCTATTTTGAATAATGCTGCTATAAACACTGGTGTACATATATCACTTGTTTCACTTTCATAGGGAAGAATCGTGAGGTCATATGGCAATTGTATATCTAACTTTTTGAGATACCTCCATATTACTTTTCACAGTGGCTACAGTGTTTTACATTCCTACCAACAATGCGCTATGATTCCTATTTCTCCACATCCTCTCCTATATTTATTTTTCATTTTTTAGTAATATCCATACTTGTGGGTGGATATTTCATTGTGAATTTATTTGCACTACCCTAATGCCCAAAGATGACTGTTCAAATTCTTAGGCTATTTTTCATTTGATTTTTTGTCATTTTGTTGCTGCTTTGAAAATTCTTGATATATATTGGATATTAAGAACTTATCCAATACATATTTTGCAACTATTTTTCTCCCCTTCTCTAGATTGTCTTTTCACTTTCTTGATGATATCCTTCAATATGCAAAATGTTTTAAATTTTGATAAAATTGAATTTATATACTGATTCTTCTGTGGCTCATGTTTTTGTGTGTGTGTATCATAACTAAGAACTCATTACAGAATACCAGTCATGAAGATTTCTACTCACATTATCTTATAAGAGTTTTATGATTTTAGCTCTTATATTTAGGTCAGTGATTCATTTTGAATTAACTTTTATGTGTAGTGTAAAGTAGTGGTTTAACTTCATTCTTTTGCATGTGGATATCCAATTTTCCCAACACAGAGAATATTAATAAAATGCACAGAGAATATTAATAAAATGCTAAATATTTTAAAACTCTCAAAATTCAATAATGAGAAAACAAAGTCCTAAGGAAAAAATGGGCAAAATGTTGAGGTGACACTTTTCCAGAGAAAATATACTGATGTTTCATAAACATATGCAATGATGTTCAACCTGATTAATCATTAGACAAATGCAAATTGAAATCACAACTACAAAACCACAATGTGAGATGTATGAACACATCTGGCGATATCAAGAGCTGATGAGAATGTGGCATGATTGAAACTCTCATATTGCTAGCAGGAATGCAAAATGGTATAGCTATTTTGGAAAATGTATTGACCATTTCTTACAAAGTTACCATGTAACACAGAAATCTCATTCCTATGTATATATATTTCAAGGTAAATGGAAACATATGTCCACTCAAGATCCTATTTACAAATAGTTATGACAAATGTATCCATAATCTCCAAACATTTTAAACAACTAAAATATCCAGAACAGGTAAAATTGATAGCAAGTTGTGCATTCATACAGCGGGGTGCTACTCTGCAATATATACCACATAGGTGAATCTTAAACATATTATTCTAATGGAAAGAAGCCATACTCTAATAGCTATATTCTGGATTGTTCCACTTATTTAATATTCTGGAAAGGCAAACTTATAGAGACAAAGAAAAGGCCAATAATTGTTGGGGCTATGAGTGGGAAAGATGGAATGACTAAAAAGGAGCATGAGGGAAATTTAGGGGGTTATGGAAACATTCTGTCATGATTTTGGAAGTGTTTATATGAATGAGGGTGATTGTCAGAATACATAGGACTTTGCATCTAAAAAAGGTGAAATTTACAGTATACAAATTATACCTTAATTTATCCAGATTTTTTAACAAGATACATGCTGGTAAATATTGCAGAATGGAAATTAGTGTCTACCCTATATAGAGAGCAAAACAATTGGTTTGGTTTTTAATACTGACCTGCCATTTGTTGCACAGTAGATAATTCTGATGCTAGAATATTTTTATACTCTAAGAATAACTTTTATTTTTATTAGTTCTTTATATTTTCACTTTATTTTTAAAGAAGATTCAGATTCCATAAATGATACATCAAAAATAAAGGGGTATTCCTCCCCCTCCCATTCCATTTCTCCCCATTAACAACATCTTTCACTAGCACAGTATACTTGTTACAATTGATGAAGACATATTGAAGCACTGCTGCCAACCATAGTCAGTAGTCCACATTACAGTCCACACTTTGCATCACACATATCCATAGGATTTGAGAAAATATATTATGACCTGCATCTGTCACTGAAATGTCATTCAGAACAATTCTAATGTCCCCAAAATGCTCGACATTATATCCATTCTTCCCTCTCCCTCTCCTCTTACCCTCTGGTGACCACTACCTTTATATCAATATTACAAGATCTTCCATTGCTAGTAAGTCTCCTTTAGCCCACAGTTGTGCTCCCCCCATGTGTTTGTTCATTCCTCAGTCTTGAAGATTTTAGGATGGTGATGCCCACTCTATTTCTAAGAAGTGCCTTAGATCCTATGAGGCAGATGGATGAAACTGTCTTGCTTGCCATTGTAAATACTCTTTTTTGTGAAGAGTATTGTCCATTATCATCAGTTTTTTAATTGTCCTGGGTGAGTTAGATGAACTGTAGAGTACGTGTTGTAACACTACTGAGATTCTGGACTCAACTATCATATGAACAGACTGAAGATTCCCATATATTTAATGACTATAGTGCAATGATAGGGTCAAATAAAAGGAGCAAAAGAGCCATGTATAGTGAAATTATAAATGAGACTGTTACATTGGGGAGCATACATTCCAAGGTAAGGCCAACTGACAGGCTGCCAAATTCCTGAGATTATCTGCACTGCCCGCAGTGTCTAGATATCTCTAGAGCTCTCAGGAGCCCCACTGTTTACTGTGGCAGTCAATGAGACCCTCCCAAGATGTGAATAAGTATAACCTCTGGAATGACCTCCTCACTCACTTTGAGATATTTTAGCCATAAAAACTCATTTGTATTTAATATTTCTGCCTTTATGTCTAGGTCCGTCTCCAAATGCTTTGCCAGTTAGCTCTTGGTAATAATACTTCAGTGCCAGAAACGCTCTTCCTGGGAGTCATGTCCCATGTCAGGAGAAAGGTGGTGAGTTTGCATGCTGAGTTGGCTTAGAGAGAGACCACATTTGAGCAACACAGAGGCTTTCAGGAGGTAAGTCTTATGCAATATGTATCACTAGGCTAAGTTTCAATTTCACAAGAACAAGGCTCATAAGTACAACCATCAATGTCAAGGGCCAGGAACATTGGTCTGTCCTCCTTCACTAGGCACTGCCCATGTACTCTAGGGATTCTTTCCACTCAATTAGAGAATGTAGCAGGACTTCCTAAAATGGGAATTCAACATTCTTTCAGTTATTGTATGGGTTTTCACCTATTAAGACAACACCCCATTACCACTTGAACATATTCATATTCCATAAATTCTTACCCGAGTTGCACCCTTCCCCACACATCCCCCACCATCCTCAGTACCATGTACCAGTGATCCTCCCCCACCACAGATGCAATAGTTCTGCAATCCAAAACCTCCCCCAAAACAAAGCCAAAAAATAAATGAGACTAGTAAAAGAATAAATGAATAATAATTTAGAAACCAAAAAAATACAAAAATAAAAATTCAAAATTAAAAAAGAAATCTCATTGTGTCTTTCATCACCATAAGATATGTTATCTTTTATGTACAGTGGCAATTTCTTCTGTATGTTCCCCCAGTGTCTTATTTTTAAACTTAATTTTCACAGAAGCTTTAGGTTACAGAAAGTCATGTAGAAAATATAGGGGATTTCCGTATATCCTACATTCTCCCTTTCTCATAATTTCCCCTACTGATAATACGTTGCATGCAGATGGTACATTTGTTGCAATTGATGGACAAATATTGAAGCATTGCTACTAACCTTGGTCTATGGTTTACACTATGAATTATATTTTGCACAATACACTTTATAGGTTTCAACAAAATTTAAAATGGCCTGTGTCTGTCATTGCAAGATCATGCAGAACAATTCCAATGCTCTAAAGATGTTCCATCTATTCTATTTTTTCCTCCCCCTTTCCTTGGGACCTATGTAACCACTAAGTTTCAGTTTCTTAAGAATAAGGTTCATAGTTACATGCATAATACTGAGGGCTTGGCATGTTGGTCTTTTTTTCCCTCCTAGGCACTGCTTATGCTCTTGAGAGGTTCTTGCCCCTCTAACTGAGAAGATAGCAGGACCCCCAGAATGGGTCTCCACACAATGAGATAACAAACTATGACAAGATGAACATTTTCATATGCCATAGAAGCTTGCCCCAGGTGCACCTTATCACACATATCACCTCATTCCCAATGCCCTGCAGCAGGAACCCTCCTCTGTGTTATTTTCCAGAAGAACTTTCCCACCATTGTAGTTTTAACCACAGACCAACATGTCCATAGAGTTCACCTGTTCTTTCCTTCACCCATTCCCCTACTGGATGGATAGTCCAACCCAACCCTTCTCACTCTACTCCTCCCAACATTCCAGCACCATCAACCCCCCTCACATCCCTGCACCACCATCACCCCCATCCACTGTCCAACCACTCCCTTCCATCTTATCATAGGTTTTGGTCATATTGAACATTGGCTCTCCACCCTCTACTCCCTTTATATCTCCTGTAAACCTATCTTTCAGACTCTGGCTCTATGAGTCTGCTTAATTTGTTAAGTCATATCAGTGTGGGCATGTAATATTTGTCCTTCAATGACTGGCTTAATTCCCTCAACATAAGGTCTTCAAGATTCATTCATGTTGTCCTGTGTGTTAATACTGCATTCCTTCTTACAGCTGAGTAATATTCCATAGTATCCATATCCCACAATTTGCTTATCAATTTATCTGTTGATGGACATTTGGGTTGCTTCCAACTTTTGGCAATCGGGAATAATGCTGCTGTGAACATTGGTGTGCAAATATCTGTTTGTATCCCTGCTTTCAATTTTTCTGGGTATTTACCCAGCAGTAGGATTGCTGGCTCACATGGAAGTTCTATAGTTAGCTGCATGAGGAACTGCCAAACTGTCCTCCACAATGGCTGCACTATTCTGCATTCCCACCAGCAGCGGATGAGGATTGAATTTCCTCCACATCTTCTCCAACACTTGCAGCTCTGTTTTTTTAATAGTCACTGGTCTAATAGGTGTAAGATTATATCTCACTGTAGTTTTGATTTGCATTTCCCTAAAAGCTAGTGATGTTGAGCATCTTTTCATGTGCTTTTTAGCTATATGTTGATGTTGATGTTAATAGAAATTATTCTTAGGACACAAAGAGCTACTATCCCACATAAAAAGGGAAAAATCCCACCCAATCAAGGAAAAAGTATCCTGTACATACATGCTTCCATGGCAATGAGATGCATTCTCACACTTGATCTCGCCAGTTATCCATCAGTTATCCAATGGATCCATTCAATCTCCTGGAGAGAACCATATTGATAAATGCCAAGCAGGACACAGACATACCAAGTTCATGGTGGACACGGCTTCTGTAAAAGTCCTCAAGACTAGAGAGAATTCCTCTGCTGAAGGATCCCAAAATGTTTTATAAAAAAGCAATAGTTCCCTTTGAGATAGGTCAGTATTATTATCCCCATTTTAACAGAATGAAAAGTGGGGCACATAGTTCTACATTTAAGTGACTTGACCAGGGCCAGAGAACAAGTCAGTGGCTCAGTGGTAGGACAGGTCCTGGCCTTAACCACCAGCTTAGCATTGCAACTCCCTTTGTTCAGCTTTACCCTGAACCAGTTGAACTACATTTGCAGAGAATACACTCAGGATAATCACAAACCAAGAAGGATAGTTCCCATTTTGAATGCTACAACCATTTTTCAATCTAAAAAATTTTTATAAATCTAATCTATTCAAATTACTCCCACCCTCCATCAAGGGTGGGCACTTAAAAACAGTCCTATACATCACATCCCAGAGTCCTCAGGATGGAGGAATAAAATATGGACTAGAGTGGACTTACTGGTATTCTACTATAGAATTATTGTGACTCTAGCAATGGAAGAAATTGTATCATTGATGTGGAGACAGTGGCTACAGGGTATACTGAGGGCAGGGAGAGGGGAAAAGAGGTGTGATATGGGGACATTTTTGGGACTTGGAGTTGTCCTAAATGATATTGCAGGGACAGATGCAGGACATTATATATCCTGCCATAACTCACTGAATGGATTGGGGGAGAGTGTAAACTACAATGTAAACTATAATCCATGCTATGTAGCAGTGCTCCAAGATGTATTCATCAAATGCAATGAATGAGCCACACTGATGAAAGAGTTTGTTAATGTGGGAGGAATGGGGGACATGGTGAGTGGGGCATATAGGAATGTCCTATATTTTTTAATGTAACATTTTGTGTGATCTATGTATCTGTTAAAAATAAATTAAAAAAAAAAATATATATATATACACAAACATAGCCCTAAGAAGTTCCCCAAGTAAGCCCAGAATGGAATTCTATAAATAGCTATACGGATAACTCTGCAGCCAGGCCCCTTTTCTACCAGCCACTTCCAGTGTAAAGGTACTGGGGAGGAACAGCTGGGAGGAGCTGGCGGGCAGGCTCAGTATGCAGCACCGACCAGAAAAGATGTAATGCACCCAAGTATGTTGTCAGCATGCCTGCAAAGCAAGGACCATTAGAAATTCAGACTCTTGATCAGACCTGAGTATCTGATGTGCCACTTGAATTGATCTATAATATCTTGAAAATAGTGTTTCTTGCTCAGAAGACACACCAGCCTACATGCTGGGGCCCACAAACTGGAGGAGCTCTGCCCAGCCTTGTGTAGGGTCCTGATATGGACTAGATCCATAGAACAGGAGTAGAATAGAAAGAAGAGAACATAGTTTTAATTGTTCATATATTGTAAAGCATCTGATGACCTGTGCAATTAAAATTATCCAAAAGATGATTCCAGGCAGCAGGTACACAAGCCAGCAGACCCGAACTGTGGGGCTCTTCATTACTGAGACGAGCAGCTCAGAAGGCAAGGATGCCATTAGCCGAGGCTACCCCCTGCAGCCAGTATTGATTCAATTAACAGGGAGAAAGACAGCCCTCTCCTCCACCGCTGGGGCTCAACAATGGATAGAATATTCTGGTGTTGAACAATTTCAAGGACAATAGAGTGAAACCAGACTCCTGCCTTGATGACTGAGATACAGGGACAAAAGTGTTCCAAGGGTCTCAAAACACTGATTTTTGCCCCAGACTTCTATACTGTTGTCTGCCCTAGGTTGTGTCCTAGACAATGATGCTGAGTTTGCATGACAGACTCTGCTTGGCAAATTGTACAGCCTTTCAGAACCAAGGTACAAGCCAAAGCTTTTGCAGCACACCTGGGCTCCAGGAAATGGGACTTCCCTTCTAAGTGAGGCACTTTGGAACTCACCTTTGCCTGTGTGCCAGTGAGGACCAGGTACCTCCTACTGCTACAAGCACTGCACATCAGCTGGGCAGGCTACCTGAGCAAATGGGGGGTATCCAGGATATTCTCTGGCTCTGATCCTGACAGAGGAGATGGAAAACAAACCCTCTGTCCCCTGAGACCGGCTCAGCGGCACAACATGAGCATTTGGTTTGATTGTGCCTCAAAACAGTATCTCTGAGCCGGGGGTGTTCCTGGTAGGGTTTGCCAGCCTTGTCTTGAGTCCTCACTGCGGCAGGGGAGTACAGGGGTGTAGGATGGAGTGACTCTGGAGGCCAAAGGAAAGTGGAGCCAGAACTATTTTATAAAAAGAAACAGTGGTTCAGTGCCCCTGAGCATTTGGGAATGCAAGAGTCTTGCCCATTTTTAAAATGGGTGATTTGTCCTTTTATATTTGGGTTGCAGGGTTTCTTAATATATGCTGGATATTGGGCCCTTATCAGATAAATGGTTACCAAATATTTTCTCCCATTGATTAGTTACCTCTTCACGTTCTTGAAAATCTCCTTTGAAGTGCAAAAGTTTTTAATTTTAAGGAGGTTCCATTTATCTATTTTTTCTTTTGTTGCTTGTACTTTGGATGTAAAATTTTTGAAAACATTTCCTAATACAAGATTTTGTAGGTGTTTCCCTAAATTATATTCTGGGGGCTTTATGGTTTTGGTTCTTATATTTAGAACTTTGATCCATCTTGAGTTAATTTTTGTGTAAGGCATAAGATGGTGATCCTGTCTAATTCTTTTGGATATGGATATCCAGTTCTCCAAAGACCATTATTTGAAGAGGTCCTTTCCTCCCAGTTGAGTGGGCTTGTTGGCCTTGTCAAATATCAGTTGGTCATGTATGCAAGGATCTATATTAGAACTCTCACTTTGGTTCCATTGGTTAGTGTGTCTATCCTTGTGCCAACACCATGCAGTTTTAAACACTGTAGCTTTGCAGTATGCTTTAAAGTCAGGTAGCATGATTCCTCCAATTTTGTTTTTCTTTTTCAATATATTTTGACTATTTGGAGCCCATTGCCCTTCTAAATAAATGTCATAATTAGTTGTTCCAATTCAATAAAAAATGTTGTGATTTTTATTGGAATTGAGTTAACTCTTGAAAAAAATTTGGTAGGACAGACATCTTAATGATATATAGTCTTCTGATCCATGAACAAGGAATATTCTTACATTTATTTGGATATTCTTTGATTTCCTTTTAAAATGTTGTGTAATTTTTGTGTACAAGTCCCTTACATCTTTGATTAAGTTTATTCCTAGATATTTCATTCTTTTAGTTGCTATTGTAAATGGGATTTTTTTTATTTCTTCCTCAGATTGCTCATTATTGGTGTACAGAAATGCCACTGATTTTTGCATGTTTATCTTATAGCCTGCCACTTTACTGAACTCATTTATAAGCTCTTGAAGCATTGTTGTAGATTTCTCAGGGCTTTCAATGTATAGGACCATGTCATCTGAAAATAGTAAGCTTTTTACTTCTTTTTGATTTTGGATGTCTTTTATATATTTTTCTTGCCTAAGTGCTTGAGCAAGTAATTCTAACACAATGTTAAATAAGAGCAGTGACAGTAGGCTTTCTTGTCTTGTTCCAGATCTTAGAGAAAAAGCCTTTAGCATTTGACCATATGATGTTAGATGTGGATTTTCATAGATAGCCTTTATTATGTTGAGGATATTTCTTTCTATTCCTATCTTTTGAAGTGTTCTTATCAAGAAAGGAAGCTATATGCTGTGAAATGATTTTTCTGCATCAATAGAGATGCTCATGTGGTTTTTTCTGTTGATCTGTTAATGAAAATCAATTACATTGATTTTCTTAAGTTGAACCATCCTTGCATACTAGGAATGAAATTCACTTGATAATTGTGTATAATTTATTTGATGGATATGATTAGCAAATATTTTGTTGAGGATTTTAGCATTTGGGTTTGTTAGAAAGATTGGTCTATAGCTTGCCATTCTCACAGCATCTTTGTTTGGCTTTGGCATTAGGGTGATGTTGGCATCATAGAATGAGTTAGGCAATGTTCTCTCCATCTTTATTTTTTGGAAGAGTTTAGGCAGGATTGTGTTAGTTCTTTCTAGAATGATTGGTAAAATGCACCTGGGAAGCCATCTGGTCCTGGGTTTTTCTTAGATGGGAGGTTTTTTATCTTTTTACTTGTGATTTGGCTTTGAATTCATCAATTTCTTCATTCATCTATGCAGGCTGCTTGTGTGTTTCTGGAAATTTGTCCATTTCATCTAAGTTATCCATCTTGTTGGAATACAATTTTTAAAAGTGTACTCTTATGACACTTTATTTTTCTCTAGGATCAGTGGTAATAACACTTTCTCATTTCATAGTTTGTGTATTTGCATCTTCTCCCTTTTTTTCCTTGTTAGTCTAGCTAAGGGTTTGTCAATTTTATTAATCTCCTCAAAGAACCAGCTTTAGGTTCTGTTAATTTTTTCTAGTTCTTTTTTATTCTCAAATTCATTTAGTTCTGCTCTAATCTTTGTTATTTCCTCCTTTCTGCTCGCTTTGGGATTAGTTGGTTGTTCTTTTTCTGGTGGCTCCTGTTGTACGTAGTTCTTTAATATGAGCTTTTTCTTCCTTTTCAATATAGGCATTTATGGCTATAAATTTCCCTCTCAGCACTGCTTTTGCTGCATCTAATAGATTTTGATATGTTGTTCTCTCATTTTTATTCATTTTATGGTCGTTACTGGTTTCTTTTGCAATTTCCTCTTTGACTCACTGATTGTCTAAGAGTATGTTGTTTAACTTCCATATCCTTGTGCCTATTCTCATTCTCTGCCCCTTATTAAATTCCAGCTTCATTCTGTTGTGGTCTGAGGAATTGCTTTGTATAATTTCAATCTTTCTGAATTCATTGATATTTGTTCTGTGGCCTAGCATTTGGTCGATCCTGGAAGATGATCCATATGCACTCAATAAAAATATATACCCTGTTGTATTTGGGTGTAATATTCTGTATATGTTATTAGGTCTAAATCCTTTAACATATTATTCAAGGTCTCTCTTTCTTTATTATGCCATAGGGCTACAACAGGATTATGAACAGTTCTAGACTTCATGCTTCTTGAAAGCATGCACCAAAACTTATTCATGTACGGATTTTCAGCATTTGCTATGTTTCCTATTGCTAGAAGAGATTCTATTAAATGCTTTTATTTTTTAATTTTAACTGAGCAAACATGAATACTCATTTAGTAGTTTCTAAAACTGGGCCAGGCTAACCCATTATTCTTACATGTTTGACTATGTATTATCAACTCTTTGAGCCCTCCTAAAAGTAATTTAATTTTAAATTACTTGATTTAATTAAAAAAAATGAAAACAGATGAAGTGATATAACACAGCTAGTGTACTATCATATTTATATTTAATACACATGTATTATTTATTGGTTGTAAAAATGGCAGGAAAGTATTCTGCTGGCAGTTCTAGCTTCTGATTTTGCATTTAAGGATAATTATGGTGGAGAACAAACACAGAGAAGGTAAAGACAGTATAAATGATTGATATATGGATACACAAATTCTAACATCACTGATGAAAAAATTGTTAGCCAAAACAGCTTAGTAAAATAAATAAATGTTTAAATAATTCTAGAAGTTGTTTAAGGATAACTTTTAAAATCGTCACGCTCATACAAATATAATACACATTTATGCCAAAAATTACATTTAATATATTAATTAACAAAGGAACCAATAAAATGTTACAACTGAGTCATAGAGAAGCCATGTAAAACTGATCAGTATCCCCAGGGATATTGTAATGAATCAATTACATTCCATGGCATACAGGTCTTTGCATTTCTATGAACAAAAATCATTCACATTATTATCAATTCTCTCTCAATTAAAGAGTTGTAAAATAGTAAAGAAATAATGAAAGTGGAAATAACCTAAAACAGTATGATACATAAGGCAGCCAACAATATTTTTGGCATCTTAATGCCATGTACACATTCATTAATGTCTCTATAATATCATTTAAACTGACACTACATTTGTGATAACAAATTTATTTAATGGTTAAATAGTGTATGTATGTACCTGAAAGGTCATATTGCGATATGATCACAGATACAGTGGCATGCATTGTACATACAGTGGTACATTTAATAGAAGAAAGTTTCAGAACATTCAGTATAAAAGGGAAAATGTTGAGAGCTTTTAGGAAACATTCTAAATTTTGTCACAATTCAGTTTAAAATAATTGAACTATTTCACATTTGATGCAATACCATTATTTGTAGAATTCTTGGCAATGTGAAAACAAATTTTAAAATATTTCACATTAGGAAAATTATATTTAAATTAACTAAGGAAAAAGGAATTAATACATTTATGGAATCCTGAATTAAGATTTGAGATTTTCTTTTAAATGCATTTGGCTTTTTTGCAGTACATGTTGACAGGTGGTTACCCAGTCTGTGCTTAAAAATGTTTTACTCATGTTTCAGAAAAGAACTCGATAGGAAATGGTTCACAATAATGAACTGATTATGAAAAAAATCATATATTAAATACAGCTAACATCGTTCCATCAATTTCAAGTTTTTTAAACTCATGCCTCTAGTAAAAGGAAAATATAACATTTGCCCAGAAGAACCAAAGAGCACTGACATAACTGATTGAGAAAAAGGCCACTCAGTTGGCCAGCATGATTACAAGACCTGTGGTGCTTGGGTGGAATCCAGCAGCTGTTGGACTGTTGCTGATTACTAGTGATGGAAGGCCAGGCACGCTCCTTATTGTCCATTGTTACGAATGCATGAATCAAAATCCCAACAGCTCTTTAATAATTTGACAGGAAGTGGGATATCGCCTCCTGAAAGAGCTCTGTTTTCATTAGTATTCAAAGAATCCCATAGGCTGCATTTAAACTGGTTGTTTCCACTTGAAGGAAGCAATCATATACTATCAGAAAAAACTTGAATTTTTGTTTTAAAGCAGCTCTGAAAAACTTTTCCAGCATTTAGGAATTGGCTGTTTCATAATTATGTGATACAATGTCTTGTTAGGCTGGAATAAAAACTCAAATGTAACTTCTGCATACGGCTAGAACATTTTTGATATACAGAGAATGGTGATGGGAAGATGATGAATCCTCTGAGGCTGGTGATGGAAAAGGGATCAACTCTTTCAGTATTTGTAGTTCATGCATACATGAACATATTGGATGTTCAAAACCCTACAGAAGTCAGACTGTAAGGATGTATCACAATGCTCAGTGAAATGTCAGAATAATATAAGAAAAGGCACGAGAGTTTGGATCATATTTGTTCTGGAAACTGCATAGTGGATGACCTCAGAATCTAGTCTGAATTTACCATCCTGATAGCCTATATGTGTTTTAGATATCAAACAGATAATGCAGTATGTATTGAAAGAGGCACATCGTAAAATTCTGTATCAGGCTGAGCCTGAGCAATTCTGCTGTAGGACTCTTGCTAACCAAAGGTAACACCGAGAGACAAAAGAATATTCTGTTGCAAATTATAATGGACTAAAGCAGAGAAGCAGAGGACATGGGAAAATCTTAACTGTACTTGAGCAAGCATCAGATCATATGAAATTTTGTCCCAAAATAGAGATGGCTAGAGTAGGCTTCTTGCTCTCTCGGTAATAAGAGAGAGTAGCACAACCAAAGTAAATTTCTAACTTGTACAGTTTCGAGGCAGCAATGCTGATCAAACCTGGAGCAGGAGCATGCAGCTCAACTCAGAGAAGAGAACATTCACATATTTTGTGGTCCAAGTAAGCAACATTGTGAGTTAAGGACTTCTCAAACCAAATCTCCTCCTAGGAATAAAAGCATCATTATGTCTTTATTCTCAGAAGCAAATCAGCACAGGTCTGTTACAATTGAATGTCTGAATTCCAGTTTGACAAGAAATAAAGACCATGACCAGAACCATTTGAACACCTGTGTAAAACACAAGTTCCTGGAAGTTCTTGGGGGATGGGAAATCTTCAGGGACAAGGTATCTTAATTGAGTTGTTGGAGGCACAAAACTATTAGGATGTACAGATTAAAATTTAATGTATCTTTATCTTTACATAGAATTTGGAGAAGACTTGGAGATGCAGGGTTTGTTTAGTCAAATTTTGTACATTTAAGAATCCAGAGATGATCTATAGCCAAAATTTAAAACTAACAATTATTTCAGCTTGAAATATAAACCCTTGGATCCTAAACTGTCCATTTCTCTGCATAGACAAATGACTTAACTTTAAAAAGTCAAAGTCAACCAGCTACTCAAGCTATAATAGATAACTAAATTCCCACTGAATGCAATACTACAGTAAAAGGGAATACATAAAATAACAGAACAATATATTTAGCATAATAAATAGGGTTTGCAATGCATTATCAAAGGGTCAATCATTAAAGATGAGATGCTGGTCAACTTGCCATAATGTTGTATTTAGTGGTAATTGATTTGCCACCCTGTAAAACAAAAACATGATACACTAGAAAATGGTATAAAATGTATGGAAAAATGTTTACATACAGTTGACCTCAGTTATCACAGGACTGTGATTCCTAAGAGGAAGAAATGAATGGGCCCTACAAACACTCTGATTTTAAATCATGTTGCACTTTCTTGAATGTGATGCAGGGAGCGGAAACAAGAAAATCACAGTGATTTTACTGAGTTGACAGACAGAGACTTGCAGTTTGGAGATGCTGAGATGGCTGGAGTTTGGGGGGCAGAGAACTGGAAAGAGGGCCTCTGAAGAGAAAGAGTTCTAAATCTGCATATGGAATAACATAAGTCTGTTGAATACTAAACTGTGCTTGTGTAGGATTAAAAGCAGGAAATAATTACCAAAGAGATGCAGATGAACAATTCCAAGATATTACACAGAATCTGGAAATGTTTAAGTTCTGACCCATCATAATGGGGAAATGTACACTGTTGTGGATTGAATTGTGTCCTCTGAAAAAGATATAATTAAGTCCTAATCCCCAGTACCCGTGAATGTGAATTTATACGGAAATAGGGTTTCTGCAGATGTAGTTGGTACGGTGAGTTCATACCGGATTAGGGTGAGCCCCAATTCAATATGATTGGTACCATTAAAAGGAGAAATGTGGACAGAGATTCACACAGAAGGAAGATGGCCATGTGATATGAAGGAAGAGATTGGATTTATCCTTTCACACACCGAGTAGTGCCGGGAGCTATCAGAAGCTGGAAGAGGCAGAAAAACATAAATAAAAAGGAAAAAAAAAACCCTCTGCCATCACCTTGATTTCAGACTTCTGGACTCCAGAACAGTAGTGAATAAATGTCTCTCATTTTAAGCCACCAAATTTGAAATTTTACAGCAACCCTAGTAAACTACTAGGCATACCTAAGAAATGCAGCAGAGATCCCCTAATTCTACCACCTTAGAAGAAGGGCTAAATTTGACCTAGAATAAAGACAACTGCAGATCTCCCCTAACAAAGCTAAAAGCAATGGCAAAAACATCAAGTTGATCTTAAGTGACATAAATATCTGCTTAAACATAACTCAGCCCTCTTTAAATGAGGGCATCAGAATCCGGTCTCTCAGAAATATAACTTTATTGAGTCCTACTAGTCAATAAAAATTTTCTAAACTTAGAAAAATAGCAGGAAGATGTGAGCTCTATATGAGAGAAATACAAAGCAAAAGAAAGAGATCCAGAAATATCAGAGCTATTGGAATTACAAGCAAGGTCTTTAGGAAAAATCTGTTATAAATATAAGAAAAGATTTAAAGGAAATATAATGAGAGAAATTGAAGATACAAAAAGGAAATAAAGGGAACTTTAAAAGATTAAAAATTAAAATATCTGAAATGAAAAAATTACTGGAAGTTCTAGAAAGAAGAATAGATATTGTAGAAGAAAACACCAGTGATCTTGAAGATATAGCAAAGCAAACAAATGAAAGAAAATCCTAAACTGAAGTAGCAACAACAGCAAGGAAGAAAGAGAAGGAAGTGAAAAAGATTGGAGAAATAAACATGAAAGAGTTAACAGAGCTTCATTTACACTTAGGACAAATCTGTAAGTCTAACGCATGATTTGGATTCCAAGGAAGAGAAAAGGAAGCTGAAAGAATATTTGATAAAATAGTGGCTATGTTTTCCAAATTCTTAAAAAATTATAAACAGCTCCAGGAGACTTCTCGAATTCAAGCCAGGGCAAGTGTATCATCAAGTGTATCATAATGAATTTGTTGAAAATCCACGATTAAAGAGAAAATCATTATAGGAAAAAGACACTTCTTACATACAAGACTACAGAAATAAGAATGTCCTCACACACCTGCCAACAGCATGTGTATAAATCAGGAAAGAGATTTTTTTTCAAGAAGGTCTGTACATATTGCTGTGAAAATTATATGTCATTGTACTCTATAGATACTATAAAAAATAAGCAAAGGCATGCTCACACATATGCATAGGAGGAAAATGTATATTATGGAAACAAAAATTTTTTAAAAATTTAATATTTTGTAGCCACACTAGGCTAACCCATGCCCAAGTACATGACCTTCTCAAAGAAAGATACTCTAACCCTCTTTTCTGTTCTTATTACTCATTTTGCTTCCTAAAAAGATACAGAAGAATAAAGCATATTACATATTCTTCCCTTGGATTGACACTTCAGGTAGGTAGACCTGTCTAAAGACACTTAGTAACCAATGTCTGTTTTTGGAGAAAATATCAGGCATTCCCCTAATATGTATCAGACCTTGAGTTATATGAAGAGAATCTAAGGATTTAAGCACAGTAGCTTGTTATTGAATTTCTAATTTTAGTTTAACTTTCTATTCTTTGACCATTCTTTGATTAGAATTGATAAACTCCTCTGAAGAAACACTGGAAAAGAGGCATGTTAGAATCAGGCTTGATCTTGATCATGTTACTTTACTCTAAAAGGCCAATTTCATCATATTTTAAATGCAAAAACTTTATACTTCTCATGGTTGTAAAGATAACCTAATGTAGTAGATGCTGAGTTGCTAGAAAACTCCCTGGTTTGTTTTCAAAACTGTGAAGGATATGGTGTATTACCCTTCTTGCAGCAAGTTAGACTGCCATGGTTTTAAAGATGCTGGCAAAGATACTCATGGGTCAGAAGTAAATCACTTTATTCCTCACTGCCCAGAGCACAATGAGCTTCCAATGGCTTCGCTTGCCCCTCCAGACCATGAGGTGACACCTGATGGCCCAGGTGGATGCTGTATGCTCAGTGGATTTCATGACACCTGAGGACTGCTAAGCTTAGGAGACTCTGATTTTTCCAAAGGGCTCAAGTCAATCTACCCAACATTGTCTGAGAGGGAGACATCACTTTTATTAAATGCCACAGAAGTAGGCACTACCTCTATCTTCCAATGCTGTATAGATATCCTTGAAAATAGGCTGGGAATAAAGCTGTTACAAGATTAGCACATGATGCATTCATTCTATAGCATGTCCCTTCTACTACCATATTCTACTCACCTTTCTGTCCTTTTGCTATCCTTCTTTTGTCATAATTAATTTGCTGGACTCTTAGAAGATAGATGTAGTTAATTCAGTATCATTTAAACACCAAACGTATGCCAAGCTATGTGCCATGCATTTGACTAGGGCCCTGACGAACAATCAAGTGAGTTGTGCCCCATATAAGGAAACCCAGGCAAGTCTTGAATGGGGCCGAAACCCCTGGCGTGAGTTTTGTCAGCTAGGAAGCGAGGAACCTATTTTTGTTATTCCTATGCCTTGAGTTCATCTATTTCAGGTGTGTTTTGTCCTGGGAGGATCCCTTTCCTTATTCACGCATGGACACCAAATGTGGTAGTAATGACCCTCTTTATGATGGGTTGATCCATGTTTGCCTCTAGTGTAAACACTGGTTTAACACTTGGTAGGTGATGCTCTCCTTGGTTCTGTTCATAAAGCCAGGGGCCTCAGCAGTATGCATACCTTACATTAAATGTGATTAACACGGTGCAATGGAAACCGTTATTTATTTTTCCAACTCCTGATCCCACAGCAGTAATCAGGTAACAACCAAAGTGGAAGTTATCTTTATTTAATTTTGATCCAATTTACCCCAAAATTCCCATCGTGCAACTTTTAATCACTTATGAATGTAAAACATGTAAATAAAAAAGTTCATTTTCATTCTTAAAAATACCACCTATTTCATCACTGGGTCATCTCAGAAGGAATCATTCTGATGATACACAGGGTATTACTAGCTAAAAATAAAATAAATCTTTAATGATGGATTTCTGAAAGCACCTTCTGTAAGGCAGAAGCATGGAAAGTCCTGGATTAAGAGGTGAGTCCAGTGTAGGGCTTATCTGAAGGATGTATTTCCTTTTGTTTCCATTAGAGATTGATAAGTTCAAGGATTCTCTGCTCAGTCAAATAATTACACCTCTTTCTGGGTGAGAATAGAATAATTAAATGCAGTGATTCCATCAGAGCAATGCTTCTGTATTTCTTAGAGTATCAATTATTAAGATTAGAAGTGGAATGAAAGATCTCTTAGAGTTTGAGAAATATATTTAGTTGGTAATACTGCCCAACATTTCAAGTTGTTCTGAATTCCCATGATATAAAGAAACTAATCTGTCTAATCTTAGAAAACCTATTCTTTTCAATTAAGTTTTCTCTAGGACAATTGCCCTTTCATTTACAACTCCAAGACTTATTCTGAAAGGGAACAGTACTGAGGTGGGGTTTACATTTAGTGAGCTGATTACAAATGCAGCCTTATTTTTTTTAAGTGAGTCTATATCTGAGACAGCCACTATGTATGGAGCATTGAATGTGTATGTAATATTTTTTTTCCCTTTGTCCTACATATCCTGGATATTCAGAGAGTAATTTTTCAGTCAAGCTACCCATGTTAAAGTTTGTTTCTCCCGCATTAACACAGCTCCAGCTGAACGCAGTGGGAAGAGGACTGCTCCCCGATGGCTTGAGGAAGGCAGCTCCCCTCATCAGTGCTTCCCAGCAAATATACAGAGACACAAAAAGCTTCGGAAGAGGTACACACCTAGTGGAAAACTTTTGTTCTCTAGAATCTGAGTCACATAGGTGAGCTAACAAGGGTTTTGCAAGAAAAACCATCAAGGATTGATTTAGAAATAGGCATTTACAAACCATATTAAGGTGATTTATGCTTTGGTTACATTAATTGCAGTGGAGGTGAGGAATTTCCAAGTGGAACCTGTTCCTGGACTTCCCGCAAACATTCCTTTACCTAGCTTAGTGCCGCAGATACGAGAGCAGCACCAGGGAAATTAGTCATTTTACATAAATTATTCAATTTCTAACTGTCCCAATAATGACATTTACTGTGGGAAAAATGCAAAATTATGGCCCAGAATCAAATCCAGCACCAAATATTGTATGTCTCCTTCTCCTTCAAGCCTGTAGTTTCTCCAGTCTTTCTTTGTCTTTCTTGACCTTGACATTTTGTATTGCTTTTTTGAAATAAAGCTTATAGTTTGGTTTTAGATTTATAGAAGTAAATATATATATATATATAAATTTAAATATATATATCTATATACCATATATATAGACAAATATATATATTTAAGTATATAAACTATTATGTGCGCAGTTTTCCATGTTAGGATCATACTTTAGTAGGATATATTTCTAACAGCTGATAATTGATTCATTATTATTCAGATTTTGTTTGTTTTCACGTCATGTCCCTTTTCTGTTCCAAGATCTTAGAAACTTTCTACAATGTGACAATTTCTTGGACTTTCCGTTCTTTTTTGACCTTAATAGATTTGAAGAAGACTGGTGATGTATTTTGTAGGTTGTCCCTCAACTTGTGTTTGTCTCCTGCTTTCTCATGGGGAAGCTGGGGTTATGGATCTCTTGGAGCAAGAACACAGAGGTAGGTTTCCATCATCACGACATAATATTCAGGGTACAGACTATGATGTCACTATCAGTGTTGCCTTGATGCTATGATGTCACTATCAGTGTTGCCTTGGGCCCCTGCCTGAGGTACTGATTGTCAGTTCTCTCAACCATAAAGTTACTCTTCCCCACCCCTTCTTCTCTGCTGAGCTGTTTGGAAAGAAGTCACTGCACAGCCCCATGTAAGGAAGGAGTGGGCAGTTATCCCCATGTCCTTGAGGCAGAGGATCTGCAAACATTTTTGGAGATTCTTTGATTAGGGAGATTTGTCAAATTTCCCCAATTTATTTATTTATCCAATCATTTATTTATATCAGTATGGACTCATGGTGACTTATTTTATACTTGGTTATAATGCAATGCTACAATATTTATTTTCCAGCTCAAATTATCCCATCTTTGGCTATTAGAAGCTATTTCTGTTACCCTCTGCATTCCTTTGATATACCTCTATTACTGTGGGGCTTTATTTTTAGCATTTTCCTACTTTCTGGACCCATAAGAATCTCCAGACCCATCTTGTACAACCCACAGTAAAATCAGTTGTTTCTCTAAGGAACTGTAGCAGTTTCACATCGTTATGAATTCCAAAAATAGATATTGAAGTATGTTTGTAAACTGGTCTATACCTGGGCATGATTAAATTATGATTAGGGCTTTGATTGGGCCATGTCAGTAGGATGGCATGGCAAAGGACAGAGTTAGAGATTTTGATGTTGGAGTATTGATGTTAGCATTTTTGAGCTGGAGCTCAGGAAGTGAACACACAGGAGAAGAACACAGAGGAATAGAGACAGCTCCTTAGACATAGCAGAAGCCCCAGGAAGAGAAACAGAGCCATTCACCTGATAGTCTACAGCTGGCCTTATGGAAAGAGGTGAAGTCTAGAGACACTCATAGTCTACAGCTGACTTGGTGGAGAAAACAGGAGCTGAGCCCAGAGGAACCCAGGAAGCCTGAACCCTTATAGACATTGGCAGCCATCTTGCTCCAATACATGGCAACAGGACTTTGGTGAAGGAAGTAACTTACACTTTATTGTCTGGTAACTGTAAGCTTCTACCCCAAGTAAATACCCTTTTTAAAGCCAACAGATTTGTGGTACTTAGCACCAACACCTGTTTGGCTGACTTAATACAGGAGCTCTGGTTCCTTTTATTAGATAATGGTAGACCTTGACATTTTTAAAGACCACAGGCCACTTCTTTTGCAGAATGTCCTTCAGTTTTGATTGTGTATTGTTTCCTCATGATTATATTCAGATTATGCATTTTTGGTAAGAGTACTATCCATAGAAGTGATGTTGGTTTCTCAGTTAATCATATCAGGAGGCACATTTGTCCCATTACTAGTGATGTTAACTTTTATCACTTGGAAATGTGTGCCAGATTTTTCTTATTTCTTTTTATTGCAGCAACTTTGAAATCATGTAAATATCCTATTTCCCATCCCTTTATTTTGGTATCTATAATATTAATCTGTGTCTGAATCTATTACTGCTATGAAGGATGACAAATTGTGGTTTTTCTAATTCCATCTTTCCTCCCACATTAGTTGGCTAGTTGGCATTGGACTATTTCAAATGAGTTCTCTCCATTTGCTAATTATTCCATATATATTTACTTCAATGTGATATAATCATTATTTATGCATAAGTTAAATTATATTAAATGTGACCAGTGAGAAGCCCTTCCATCTGGCTCCTGTGTTCTTTTCACATTTCCTCCACATTCTTAGAGCACCAATTTTTTCCCTTTATAAAGCAGCAAGAGGATCCAGGTTCATTTTTTATTTCTTGACCTCACCGCTGAAATCACCCATTTGTCTAAGGAGCCCTGGATCCATTTAGTGGAAAATGGTATATAAAAAAGATCAGGTCATCAGCTGTGCTCAATGATACTAGGCTTTCCTTGATAGAATATATCTATGGGAGAGATTGTATATATAAGACAGTTTTTACAAAATGTAAATACAAAACAACTAGCGAGATGGAAACCGAATAGCAGCTACGTACGGCAGGGAAAGCATAGAGAGATTGAGAGGTGGTGAGTTTTTTAAAAAAAAATTATTATTATTATTGGAATAATGAAAGTGCTCTAATAATGATTGAATTGACAAATGTACAACTATGTGATTATACCAAATATCATTGATAGTATAATTTGTATGGTTTTATGTTTTATTAATATGTATCAATAAAATTGATGTATTAAAAAATATATATATATATATTATTCCTCCATCCTGAGGATCCTGGGATGGTGATGCCCACTAAACCTCTAAATTGAGAGGGGGTTAGATCCCACATGGCTGATGGATGGGATTCTCCTGCTTGGTTCCTTGGTGTGGTGGTTGACCATTCTCACGTCATTAACTGACCTGGGTAAATCCAACAAACTGGAGAGTAGGTGATACAACTCTGCTGAGGCTCAGGACCCACCTGGTACATGGACAATCCAGAGATTCAAGTCTCCTGGGCATACACCAACCCCAGTGCCAACTGGGGGTAAAAGTGACAGAAGAGGCACGCATAGAGAGGTCACATCTGAGTCCAACTCCATCGCACTCAGTAGCACAAATTCCAAGGTAGGGCCAACAGAAAAGGCACCAAATGCCAAAGCTATCTGCCATGACTATGGGATCTGGGTGTCTCTGTGGCCCTCAGAAGCACCACTACCTGGGGTTGTACCTACTTTGGCTGTCTCTGAGATCCTGCTGAGATGTGTGTAAGTGTGACCCCTCTGATGACCTCCCAACTCATTTTGAAGTCTCTTAGCCATATGAACTCATTTGTCCTTACTGTTTCCCCCTTATATTCAAGGTCTTTTTCTAGTTGCATCACCAGTTGGTACTTGGTAGTAATCCCTTGCTGCCAGGGAGGCTCATTCCTGGGAGTCATGCCCCATACTGGGGGTAAGGTAATGCATTTATATGCTGTGTTTGGCTTAGAGAGTTGCTACATTTGAGCAACATGGAGACTCTCAGGACTTAACTCTTAGACAACCTGCAGAAGAATAAAATATAGATTAGAGTGGACTTACTGGTATTCTACAATAGAATTATTGTGACTAGTGATAGAAGCAATTATATCACAGATGTGGAGACAGTGGCTATGGGAGTTTCTGAAGGCAAGGAGAGGGGAAAAGAGGTGTGATATGGGGGCATTTTCAGAACTTGGAGTTGTCCTGAATGATATTACAGGGACAGATGCAGGGCATTATATATCCTGCCATAACCCATTGAATGGACTGGGAGAGAGTGTAAACTACAATGTAAACTATAATCCATGCTGTGTGGCAGTGCTCCAAAATGTATTCATCAAATGCAATGAAGGTACCACACTGATGAAAGAAGTTGATGTGGGAGGAGTCAGGGGTGTGGGGAGTGGGGTTGTTGGGAACCTCTTATATTTTTTAAAGTAAGATTTTCTGTGACCTATGTACCTTTAAAAAAGAGATAAATATGTATATATATAAAATCTATTTATTCCCCTTATAATGTCAAATACCAACTAATACATGTGGAAGGAATGATGGAATTAGAAAATTGCAATTTAATAACCGTCATAGTAATAACTGATTCAGGCAAGGATAATCAATGAATACTATATATATATTTATATGTATTATGTGCTATTTATTTTTTATATTTTAAAAATTCCTATTTATATGAAAACCATGGATTCATGTTAATGCCTCCAATTTCAATGCAATATCACAGGGATTCTTCTAGTTTTCCACTCCAAATTTGTCATTCCCTTCTGGAACAGTGAGAAACCTGACTCCTTTATCCACAGTGTATTCACCTATTTATTCAATCCTAGAATATACTTACAGTGTTTCAGAAATTCTAATAGGTACCACTGAGAAAAACAAACTTAATTATCAGAGTTAAATATTTCCTTATAATTCTCTTGCACCTAAGATGTAGGTTTGTAGTTAAAATACTGTGTTCAAATGTTACTTTCTTTTGTTCATTTCAGAATAATTATTTTATTCACATGAAATGTAGTTTCACTTGCCTCTGTTTATATTCCATGTGTTCTTCTTAGCTTTGTTTCTGTTTGTTTGTTTGTGTGTGTGTGTGTGCGCCCAGATTCCTTTCTACTTGTGCTTATACTTTTCAAGCAATTTTAGTTTCAAATGCTATTTTTAGCTAGTTATAAACTTGATCTCCTATAGTGTTAAATACAGTAAAGTGGATATCAAG
Organism: Dasypus novemcinctus; assembly: GCF_030445035.2. Taxonomy (NCBI): domain Eukaryota; kingdom Metazoa; phylum Chordata; class Mammalia; order Cingulata; family Dasypodidae; genus Dasypus; species Dasypus novemcinctus. The sequence goes on from NC_080682.1 coordinate 125,269,819, forward strand.
TTGACTACAATAAGCTGATGGTGTCAATATACAGGCTATAGTTAGTAGTAATATTTTGACAATGCTCTTTCATAGTTCGTAACAAATGTTTCACAACAATGCAAAGTGGTGTTGATGGAGAGATGAATGAGAGCCCTGGAACATGATTTGCGTGTTCATTTAGTACGTTCACAACCTTTATTATATACTTATTGTTTATGTATGTTCACGTGCGAATCATAAACTGCAATTTTTAAAAAGTTTAAAAAATAAGCTGATGATATCAAATTGCAAATAAATAGGCAACACCTTTACCAAATGTCTTAGAGTTAAGTTCCTCCTGGATTTGAACTGAGTGACGTTGAGCATATTCACTTGGTACAATGATTAAGCTTTTAATCATTTTAAGGAGAAATGCTTGTAAATGGAATTTAAGCTCTTAACTTAGATTTGATGTACATTAGCTAAATTTAAATTAATGGTATAACAAAGCTGTTTTTATAACTAGAAACTGCAAAACAATACTCTGCTATTGCAGTAATTTTTGGTTGATTAGGGAAGATGTAGAGATCTAGTAGAAAAATTTATCCTTGTCTTCTTAAACCCTTTAAATCACTGCTAACTAACAAAGCTGTCTTCCACTCACAGAAAGACATGTTTTATTGACCAAACTGACTAAAGCTTAAATTCTCTAAAATCTTTTCCTCCCCATTCCGAGAATCCTGGCCTCAGAATTATATGCTATTATTTTTCCCTAAGGTTATAATTTTAAAAGAAAAGTCTGTTCTATCTTTCTTCTGAGAAATCTAATAAGAAGACTTGACCTAAATTGAAGCTTGTAGGGTTGAACTTAGATATAGCAGGACATTTAATAGAACTTTAGAGAAAATTTTCAGTTTCTTCCAGTCAAAACCTTTTCATTTTATAGATAAGGAAAACAAGGCTTGGAGAGTTTAAATTGCTTACTAAATATCCACATACATAAGGATAAATCTACTGCTTCAAAACCAGTATATCAACTCCTTATCCAGTGCTCTGGCCTTTGTGCTATGCATTTATTGATATATTGTTGAACATTTAAAGGACATATGAGAAGACTTTATGGAGTTTCACATTTTTTGAAGTCACAGCACTGAAACTCGCACACACACAATGAAACATTAATTTTTAAACTTCATATTGTAGTAACAAATATACAATTCAAAACTTCCCATTTTAACCATTTCAAATGTACAATTCATTGAATTAATTACATTCACAATATGGTACTACCATCACCAACACACATTATCCAAACAGAAACTGAATCCAGTACGCAATATCTCCCTGTTCTCACCCATTCATCCAGCCACTGGCAACCTGTAATCTATTTTCTGTATTCATGAATTGGCTTATTCTAAGTATTTTATATATATAAGCAAAAAATATTTTCACTTTTGTGTCTAGCTTATTTTATTCAACATGATTCCTTCAAAGTTCGTCCATGTTGTAGTACGTACTTCATTTAAGTGAGATCATAAAATACTCCTTTTGTTTCAGGCTTATTTTACTTAATGTCTTCAGAATTCATCTCTGTTGTAGCATGCATCAGGAACTCATTCCTTCCTTATAGCTGAAGAATACTCCATTGGTCGTATATAGTGCATTTTGTTTTTCCATTCATCTCTTGATGAATACTTGGGTTGCTTCCATCTTTGTGCTGTTGTGAATGATGATGCTAGGAACATTGGTGCACAAGTATCTGTTCAAGTCCCTGCTTTAAATTCTTTTGCACATATACCAAGAAATTGGATTGCTGGTCATATTTAAATTGTATGTTCAACTTTCTGAGGAGCCGCCAAAGTGTTTTACACCATGGCTGCTTGAATTGACAATTCTACAAACCATCTACAAGTGCTCCAACTTCTCTGCACCCTTGTTAACAATGGTATACTTTTAAAAATAATCTCTCTCCTATTGGATGTGGAAAGATATCTCCTTGTGTTTTTATTTACTTACTTTTACTTTTTTATTTAGATGGGCTATTGGTCTTTATGGTGTTGAGGTTAGTAGTGTTTTATATAGTCTGGAAATTAAACCCTTATCCGAAATATGGTTTCCAAATATTTTCTCCAATTCTGCAGGTTTTCTTTTCACTTTCTTGATAATGCCCTTGACAATGCCCAAAAATGTTTTCAATTTTTATGAAGTCCATTTTATCTATTTTTTTATTTTGTTGCCTAAGCTTTTATGATCGTATCTAAGAATTCACTGCCAAATCCAAGATTATGAAGGTTTCTTCCTATATTTTTTTAATCAAAGAATATTACAACTTCAGCCCTTACTTTTAGGCCCTTCAGACATTTAGAGTTAGTTTTTGTATCAGTGAAATATTTTTAATATTATTCCTTTTAAAGGCAGTGTAACAAAACAGGTCAGTTCATAAAGTTAGAGATATATATTTCCTTTTCATTTCCCATTAGGATCTAGCACAATGTTAAGTATAAATTAGGCTCTTAAAACCTACTTTTGAGAGAATTACAACAACAAACTGCTAAATTAGGCTACATTTATTTCAATAAAAGTAAATAAGCAGCAGTCATTTCATCAAAATTGGAGCAGAGAATGGAGAATTAACTAGCTTTCCTTTTAATAACCAACTTTATCCTTAACTGATAATTCAATATTGCCTTAATCTTCCCGGTGCCTCCATTTCATTATCTGTAAACTGGCTAATAATAGTACACATCTGATAAACTTTTCTGAGGATGGAATTAAAAAGTTAACACATCTAAACTACTAAGAAATCTGCTTGCCACATAGTTAGCTCTTATTATGACAGAAAGTGCATCGTTCCTGAAATTAGACCCGAGTTCAAGCCTCTGCTTAATTAGTTACAAACCATGTGAGCTTAAAAGGAATATTTTGTCATGTAAGCAAACTTTCTCATCTTTGAATTAGTTTAATGGTCCCTATGCCACAGCGTTGCTATAAAGTTAATGAAATGACCGTAGGTAAAGTTTTCAGCCTACTGCATAGTATAATGTGAGAGCTTAATGGACTTTGTCTTTTTTATCTAGATACCCACACATGGGTAGACATTCATATAGACAGTAGAGTATTTTCATATTCAGTCCTAAGCATTCAATTGTGAGGAAGGCAAGAGCTCCAGAGACCTTCTAGATAGGATATATTCACATTCATAAAATGTCAAATCGGGGAAGAAATAAGATCAGTATTACATCAATCTGTATGAAAGAATAAGATAGCACTAGAAATTATAGACTTGTCATCTTGGCCTTAATATGGAAAACAATAGGAAACTCCCTAAGTTATAGGAAATATAGCAGGACCTCTGGGAAGGAGGAAGACCTTGTTAGTTAACTGAAGCACTGAAAGCCCTGGAAGATTCAAAAATGGGATCTATGAGGAGACTCCAGTTTTACTTTATTGTAGGAGATTAATAAATTGTAGAAGGGAGGGAGGGAAGAAATGAGAAGCGTAGGGGATGATGTTAACAGGTCAGAGAAGGCCAGGAGGAGGAAGGAGAGAATGCAGGGAAGCTCTCTGGCAAGGCTTAGCAGACTGTTACCCGTAAAGAGCAATACCTGGTGAAGTCAGCGCCAGATCAGGGGAGGAACCCGGCAGCAGGTCACTGGGCATCTCCTCTCAGCCCCAGGGCCAGCCTTGACCCAGCTCTAAGGAACCCACAGGCCGTAGAACCTCACACCTGCAACCAGAGAGACTGGATAAGACACGCGCATTTTAATGGCCATTTCTGGAGAAAAGAAAAAATTAAAGCACATTTTATAATGATAAAAGTAGATATACTGCAAAACTTCTTAGAAATGCGTGTTCCCCAGATCTTGTCCTTCGTGTAGCTTGTAAATATAGAAGCTGAATAAAATGCTCTCTCTAGATCCCAGACTCCTTAAACTAGCTCACCTTCTTAGTCCGTGAGACTCACATTCCACCCCCCGATCTAGGGCATCTGTTTCCTGCAGGCCAGCTTGGTCTCCTTGGTTACTGAGTTAAAGCCTGGACCCTCTTCCCGCTCCTCAGCTCTCAGCTCAACAACAAGGACCATTTCAGTTTGGCGTCCACAGTACATAGAAGTATCTATTCAGTTCATTGGTGTGATGACTTTTTGTAAATCTCCTGACTGGGATGATACCTCAAAAGGGAACTCATCTATTTTGTTCTCGCCTGTATCTCTGAAATACAGCACATTGCCAAATTTGAGTCAAAAGATAATTCTCAAAGGAATAACTCCCACTTACCTCTCTTCCTCATTTTTGGTTGTATACCCTAAAAGAAGGAAATGAGGATTCAGGGACATACCCAGCAATGAAATATCACTTTTCCCTGGCGAATTTTTATGGCAGGAAGAGGTTAGGGCAGATTCCTGCCAAAATTTCAAATACCTAATTTGTCAAAGAAATACATAATTATGTATTGCATCAATAAGCGTTTATTGAATAGTAATGTGCTATTTATATCTTGAAAGCCTCCCAAAGTTTATAATTTTTATTATAAGCAATATATTAAATGTAATATATTGCTATAAAAATGAAAAAAAAAGAAATGAGAGAACAATTTAAGTTAATATAGTTGATTTCACGAGACAGTGGTTTGTGCTGATACCTTTTGAGTTGTATGTTCAGTAAAGGCTTAAGATGCTCTCAGGTAATTATGATCTAGAATAGTCAGGAATTTCTAATAGGGTGTGTCATTGATTCAAAATCTTATGCTAAACCCCACTCTCATGGTGTTACCTAAAATAGCTTTTCTATTTTGTGGCATGTTATTAAAGTACTCTCTCCTATCACCATTGTCCTTTATATTATAATACCAGTTGAAACTTGTCATTTAATATTAATGACTACTGCTAATAAAATGAGGAATGCTAATCCACTCATTTCTTCATCATTCAAAGCTATTTGTTGGGAAGCTACAATATGAAAGCTACTGTTCAAGTGCTGATTATAGCAAAGTGATGAAAACAGAAGTACCTGTCCTCATGAAGCTCACATCCCAGTGGGCAAGCTATTTAACCAAAAGGTAAGGGAAGACATGCAATCATTCCTTCATGTGTATGGTCCATGAAAGGACTAAGCTGATTAACAAGACTTAGAGTGCCCCGGGGTGGGCACGTCAGAGATACTGGAGCATGAGGCGCTCTTTTGCAGGATAACTTTTGTTGATATCTGAAGACTGGGAATGAGTAGCTACGTGAACTGCTGTGGGAATAAATTTCCAGGTAGAAGAATAATAAATATAAAGGCCTGGATGTAGAAAAAGGCTTCGTTGCCTGAGGGAAGGAAGGCAATCTGCTGTGGCCAGGGTATAATGATTCAGTTTTGGAATGTTTGGATATAAGTTCGGAGAAGTAGAAAAATATTGGATCACAATGGGGGTTTGTAAACCATAGAAACTATTAGGGTCTATTCAAAGAGCAATTGTGTCATTTTGAGCACAGAAGAGACAGAGAAGTAACATAGCACAATCATTTGGGTTGCTGTAAAATGAATTTTAGAAGGGACAGAGTGGAAATGGGTAGTCCAGTTAGGAAAGAACCCTAACCCTAACCCTAGCCCAGTTAGGAGAGAATGATTATAGGACACCAGAAGTGAGAGGACAGCTGGGCATTGGAGATGGGTGGTAGGAATGGCTGAGAACTTTCGTGGCCCAGTTTTGGCCAATCCAAACAAAAAAGTATGCTTGCTACACAATGGCATGAGGCAAAATGGATGTTGCTGGCCCACATGTCCACTAGAGCACATAGAAATGTATTTTCAGATAAAGTGAAAGAAAATACAGTTGATAAATGAAAGAAAATAAAGTTACTCCAAAAGTCAAAACAATGACCTTTAAGTAAAAGGTACAGAACTTTTTGCCCTAATATAAATAAACAAAACTTTAAAACTGAATTCTGACTTTTGAATCACAAAATAGTCTGCTTTATAAAGAAGAGGCACCCACCAACATCTTGCCATGTACTAGTGTTCAATGGAGCAGTTATGGAGAAGAGGTTGGAATTCTGAGTTTCCTTAAAACAATGGGTCTGAATTTCCTTCCCAGATCTAAGATTTTTAAAAGACAATAATGTGGCATAGTTTTCCAACAAAAGCAGTCAAACTGTCCATGTCTGAGAGGCCAGATAATTAGGAGAGGTTAAATACTTGATTAAGAGTGGTCTAAATATTATTCTACAAATCAGACAACACAGTCTTGTCAACAATGTGTTTAATATTGGAAATATTTGTCATTTATTTTCTTCTCTTGGCTGAAATCTATCATGTAGCTGCTATTGGTGAAATTTCTGCTTCTGAGGCTTAAGTATTTACTTGTTGCCAGAAATCCTGCAAAGGAAGTACACTGACTCCTTTCTGAAGACACATTTCATCTGAATATACAAAATGTCTTTGCTAATGTCCTAGATTGATGGTCCAGTTTAGAAGACACAAACCCATACCTTCCTCGCACTCTGCTCTCTGACATATTCTTTGCCCTATTTTCTCTCAAGTTCATGCCAATTATTACACAACTGTGGTAAGAAGAATTAGGAGAAATCCAGCACTGCCAAATCAGCTCATGGCTCTGTTTTCTTTCACATACTTAAAAAAAAAATTTAAGTCACTTAGATTACATAAATGTTAATAAAAACTATAAGGGATTCCCATATGCACCCCCCCACACACACACTTTCCCACATTAACAACATCCTTCATTAGTGTAGTACATTAGTTGCAACTGATGAGCACATTTTGGAGCATTGCCACTAAACATGGATTATAGTTTACATTGTAGTTTACACTTTCTCCCACACAGTTTTGTAAGTTATGACAAGATATGTAATGGCCTGTATCTGTTATTGCAATGTCATTCAGGACAATTCCCAAGTCTCAAAAATGTCCCCATATTACACCTACTTTTCCTCTTCCTTCCCTCGAAATCTCTGGTGGCCACTGCCTTTACATCAATGATAAAAGTTCTTCCATTGCTAGAAAAACAATACATCTATAGTAGAATAACAGTAAGTCTACTCTAGTCCATCATTTATTCCCCAATCCTGAGGATTCTGGGATGGTGATGCCCACTCCACCTCTAATTGAGAGAAGGGTTAGAGCCCATGGGGAGATGGATGGGACTATCTTGCTTGCAGTTGCAATCTCTCTCTGCTCTTTGGGATGGTTATTGTCCATCATCATCTCCTTGTTAGTTGTCCTGGATGAGTCCAAGGAACTGGAGAGTAGGTGTTGAGATTTAGGGTCCACCTGGTGCATCTACAGCCCAAAGATTTAAGTCTCTTGGATATAACACCTAATAACTATAGCTCTAACTAGGTTCAAATAGAAAGGGCATAAGAGCCATCTGTAGGGAAAACATAACTGAATCCAACTCTGTCACACTTGGGAGCATTAATTCCCAACTAGGACCCATTGGCAGGGTGCCACACTCCTGAGCTCCCTGCCCTGCCTTTAGTGTCTGGGGGACCTCATAGCCCTTATCTCCCAAAAACTGATCCACTAAATGTTCCTCCAAGTCAAAGAACACTGAATTGTTTTAACAATACTTCCCTTACTTCCCTCTCTTTCTGCTAATATCCTAAAGTAAACAGAGATTTGAAGCCTCACAAAAATAATAATTAATATGGATGCAGTGATTTACAGTTTCAATTCCTTTTTCCAAGTATTCACACATCAAACCTGTGAGGTGATAAGGGACTAATATGCCATTTCATCAATGAAGATACAAAAGATCCACAAGGGCAATTAATTTTTCTCTGGACCACAGAGGAGTTCTGCCTCATTTCTTGATGTGTCAAGAGAAATGACAATATTCAACTTTGGAATGAAAATCTTGTGCTCCCATTTAAAAATCCTTTCATCCAGGATTTGTATAGTTTGAACTTTATACAAATTGGGGTGTGTATAGGGAAGATAATCTTTAAGAAAAATAAATACAAGTTTTAAAATAAAACACTAAATATGAAATACGAATGATTATTAGGGAGAAAAGACAAATTAAAAACTTTTAAAGACTGACAAATACAACACTGATACATTCAGAAATTTGCTGCCTTACACAATTCTCTAATACTTTTTTCCTATATTTTATCTGCTTACTATTTGAACACTTGTCCCTATGACAAAGATTTCATAGTTTGAGTGAATTAAAAGATAAAGGAATCTTTCCTTTAGCATTTTTACTGAATCGTTTTATTGATATTTTAGTTCAGCTTGTCCATTCATCATATAAAATGACATCTTAAAATCTATTTTCAAATTTTAAAAAATCCGATTTCTTTCACACCTAAAATTTTAAGATTTCAGTGTAGTTCAAATTTTCTTGACTAACCTTGAATATTCTTGGAATTGACAGCATTCATTACCCTTTTTTTGGTAAATATTCTTATTGTAATATTGTATTAAGGGTTTTCAGTGATCTGACCTGTCAGAAAACAACTTCCTTTTTGATAAGGGGTTGATAAGAAGTGAATCAACTAATTAAAGTTTTACACTTATGAATGATTGAAAATTTCCTACAGACTATCTTCTGGTGGCAAGTATTTCAACTCTGTTTCTTCTCCACAGCACATGTGCTTCTAATGAGGGTTGGGAAGATTTTGAAGAAATTCAGTTGTAAAATTTACTTTGCCTTCTTCAGCACTTTAAATCACTGCTGACTATTAACTAACAAAGAATTCTTCCACTCACAGGAAAACATATTTCATTGATCAAAGTGATGCAAGCTTGTAGTATCTAAAATGTTTTCCTCTCCAAACCCAGAAGCTTGGCCTCAGAATTATGTGCTATTATTTTCTCCCAAGGTTATAATCTTAAAAGAAAGATATGTTCTATCTTTCTACTGAGAAACTAATAAGACTTGACCTAAATTGAAGCTTGTAGGGTTGAACTTAGATATAGCAGGACATTTAATAGAACTTTAGAGAAAAAGTCAGTTTCTTCCAGTCAAAACCTTTTCATTTTAAAGATAAGGAAAATACAGCTTAGAGAGTTTAAATGGCTTACTCAATATCCACATACATAAGGATAAATTTATTGCTTCAAAACCAGTATATCAACTCCCATGCTCAGGCCACTCTTCTATACATTTATTGACATGGTGTTGCACATTTTAAAAGGACATGAGAAGACTTTATGGAGTTCACATTTTTTGAAGTCACAGAACTGAAAAATGCACACACAAAATGAAACATTAAAGTTTTTAACTTTGTATTGTATTAACAAATAAATATCAAAAGTTCCCATTTTAACCACTTCAGATGTACAATTCAGTGAATTCACTGCATTTACAATATGGTGCTACCATCACCAACATACATTACCAGAACAGAAACTGCATCCAATAAGCAATATCTTCCTATTCTTCCCCATTTCTCTGATACTTGGCAGCCTGTAATCTATTTTCTGTCTTCATGAATTTGCTTATTCTAAATATTTTATATATATGAGAACAAACAATAGGTGTACTTTCATGCCTGGTTCTTTTCAATCAATATGATGTCTTCAAAGTTCATCAATGTTGGAGCATGTATCAGAAATTCATTCCTTTTTTCACAGCTGAATAATATTCCGTTGGGTATGTGTATTAGTTAGACCTATCTAGAGAAACAGAGTCAACAGGAGATAACTCTTTAAAAAATAAGAGATTTTTATAATAATTGTCTCACATGAGTATGGGGCTAGGCAAGTCCAACTTCTGTAGGGCAGGCTGTTGACTGGGAACTCTGACGAAGGTTTTCAATGAATTGCACAGGAGAAACTGGCTGGCTGGCTGAAATAGAGATGGGAATTCTCCCTTCTGACTGCTGAAATCATCACTTCTTTCAAAGTCCTCAACTGATCAGATGAGGTAGCTCTCCTTGTTGAGAGCAATCTCCTCGGTTGATTGTAGATGTAATCAACCATAGATGCGATCAAGTTACTGGTGATTAAGTTCTCAAAGTGTCCTCACAGTAACAGGCAGGTCAGTGCTCGCTTGACCAAGCAACTGAGGACCACAACCTGACCAACCTGACACATGAACTTAGCCATTACTGTACGAGTAATGCATTTTTAAAAACCCGTTCATCAGTTGATGGACACTTGGGTTGCTTCCACCTTTTGACTATTATGAATGAAGCTGGTATAAACATTGGTGCACAAATATCTGTTCAAGTGTCTGTTTTCATTCTTTGGGGTATTTACCTTGAACAGGGTTTGCTCAGTCAAACTGTAATTCTAGGTTCAACTTTCTGAGAAACTGGCAAACTTTTAGACCATGGTTGTACCATTTTACCATCCCATAAATAGAATATAAGGGTCTCAACTTCTCTGCACTCTGCTGACAGCTATTTTCTAATTTAAAAAAATAAATATCTATCCTATTGGGGGTATAGTGGTATCTCATTGTGGTTTTTTGTTTGTTTCTTCTTCGGTTTTTTTTTTTTTTTTTGAGGTACTGGGGGCCGGAGATTGAACCCAGGACCTTGTATGTGGGAAGTTAGGACTCAACCACTGAGCCATATCAGCTTCCTTGAACTGGTGTTTTCATTTGTTTTGCTTGTTGTTTCTTTGTTTTATTTTGTTTTTTGGGGGGGAGGGGAGATACTGGAAACCATGTGGGAGGCAGGTGCTTAACCACTTGAGCCACATTCCCTTTCCTCATGTGGTTTTGATTTGCATTTTCTTGATGACCAGTGATGTTGAGCATCTTTTTATGTGTTTCTTGGCCATTTGTATATCTTCTTTGGAGAATTGTCTATTCAAGTTCTTTAACCATTTATTTAGTTGGGTTGTTTGTCTTTTTGTTGTTCAGTTGCTGGACATCCTATTTAGTAGGCACGATGATGTTTCTCGCACCATTTTTGCTACTGCTGTTGCTTTTTCTTATATGTATCATTTCCCTTTTTCTCATATATATCACTTGCCTTTTTCCTGTAGTGACTCTTATCTTTGAAAGAAAGTACAAGCATTTCCCTGCACTATCAAATAACCCAGATTTGCATTCCTAAGGAACTTGGAGTTTCCCAATAGGATACTTTTGATGAAAATGTATCCCTATTAAAATACCTCTTTCATGTTTACTAATTGGCCATAGCCAAGGTTATGCTAAATAACAATCACATTGCTTGAACATGGAAAAAAGAAATTAATTTTATCTTGATAAGACTGAAGTTACTATGCACATAATAAAATACTTAGACATAATGAGGTGAGGAAATGGAAAAAAAAAGCTATAGGACTGTTTGCACTTTTCAGAGGAATATTTATTTATTTTAAATAAATACACATATATAATGTTACACATCACTATTTGTATTTACCTAATCCTGTTTTTTTTAAGTGCTTTTAGGATTTGTGAAACAAAACTACATTTGAAGTCTTTTTTTCCAAAGATACTTTAATTTTTCCATTTTCTTCCATTTTAGCTCTCCTCATATTCTGATTTAACCCTGCATTCATAATTGCTATTTTTATAGCAGTTCCATTTGAGGCTGAAATTGCCTTTAGGGGCTTATTTTCAATGAATACATGATTATCTTAAACATGTAAATTATTTTTCTATCTTTATTAAATAGTAGTAAAGGAATCTGTATGTTTCAGAATTAGTAAAATTTTGAGAATTAAGTCTGAATTTAACAAGAGAAAAACAACAAAAATTTAGTTGTTTAAAGCAGTTTAGTGCACTAAGAATTCAAGTTCAAAAAATAAAAGCTAGGACAAAATATGATATAAACTAAGGTGCATATGATATGGAAGAAAGGCATTAAATATTTTACTCTACTAACAAGGGTGAGCCATGAAACCTTAAATAGGAAGTTGCTTGGTTAAATTGGCTATTTAGAAATATGCTTAGAAGGAGATATAATACTGGATAAAAGGAGGGAGAAAGAGTTGTGGAAATCAATAAGGAGCTTAGGTGCAATATTATGAAGACCAAAATTCAGCAAAGTACACTGGAATATTTTAATTACTACTTCTCAGTATTTTGTTCGTATTTCTATGTTTTATTCAAAAGAGCAATGTTTAAATGCATAATTTCAAGAGTTTTTTATTTCTTTTCCATCTTTTATTTTTCTGTAGAAATAAAGCAGAGTGGTCTGATATATCATTATAAAAAAGAAGCTTAGAGGCAATTTTCCCAAACTCTTACTCCTTTTAAGAAGTTCTCCATTCCATATAGCATACATGCAGAAAAGTGTGTCTATATCAAATACGTAGCTCAATGAATTTTCCAACATGACCACGTATCCATGTAATCAGTTCTCAGATCACGAAACAGAATAGTACCAGCAGTACAAAGCCAAAAGGAAAATTTCTATTTCTTTAAGTTATTAACAATCCAGCTTTTAATTTTGTCCAGGTTTACATTTACTCTCTTTTAAAATATTAATTATGGAAAAGAACATTATGAAAAGCATTCATGTATATACACATATATCAATATTTATTTAATGAAGTGCACAGTAAATATAGTTTTACACAAGAAAATTTACAAATTAAAATGTTATTACAATGTAACATTTTGTGTGATTATCTTTTAAAAATAAATTAAAAAATTATTTATAAAAAGCTTCATAATCCATCAAAAATTTTTTAAAATGCTATTGCTCCCAATGCTCTTATCCATTCTTAATATTTTTATTTTATTTTTTGAAATATCGGGACGCTGGGGATTGAACCTGTGACTTTATCTGTGGGAAGCCAGATTTCAACCACTGAGCCACAGTGGCCTCTCTGAGTTGGTTTTTCCATTTGCTTTTCTTGTTGTTTGTTTGTTTGGGGGTTTTTTTTGGTTATTTATTTTTTTTAGGAGGCACCAGGAACCAAACCTGGGACCTCCCATGTGGAAAGCAAGCACTCAACAGCTTAAGCCACATCCACTCCCAATATTTATATTTTAATATAATTTCAAGCATACAGAAGAGTTGAAATAATATTATAAATACACATGTATACACTTTACTCAGCTTCACCCTTCAATTCTATCTTCTCCTGTTTACTTTATTGTTCTCTCTCTTTCTCTTTCTCTCTTTCTGTCTCTACAAGCTGTATTTCTGACAACAACCTGGAGCATTGTATCCTTTACTTCTGAAAGCAACAGTGGATATATTTTAAGAGCAAGAATATTCTGTTATATAAAGAGAGTCAAATTATCAAAGTCATAAAAGGCAAACTTTACACAATGTCATAAACTCACAGCCCATAATCAATTAGTATCAAGTTTTCCTAATAATGAATGTCCTTTCTAACTTCTTTATTCTGATCCCAAATCTACTGGATTGCTCCAGAGTCTGATACTTGGCTGTTTGCTTTGGCAGGCAGTTACGTTGTTCGACTGGGATTGGACACTTCCCATTGGAAATCAGCTCCAGAGCAGCTCCCTTCTCTCACCATAGCCGGGGGGCCTTCTTCCGCCCCTGGCACTCACCTGTGGCTCCCTTCAGACGTGCAATACCTGCGCAAGCCTTAGGGCGAGAGGCAGCAGGACTCACGCACTTTCTAGCCGCTGTGGCTGCTCCACCTTCTGTTCGCTCGTTGTTCAGGCCCAAGCGACTGTGATTTTTCCCGTGGAAACGGAGACCCCCGTCCAGTTCTGCCTGGGCCTTGCCCTCAGACTCAAAAACGGAGGAGCGGAAGAGCAGTCTCGGCCTCGCCCCTCTCGTAACCCTCAACCCTCCTCGGCACCTCCCTGCTTCCCTTCACTCCCGTGCTTCCCGTTGGCTTGGTTTTCCTCCCCTTCCCAGTATACGCGGATCTGCAGTCTGGTGGAGCGCGCTTGTCCACCAGACAGGGAACCGCAACATCTGATGGGCTGAGTCCAGAGGAACGCCCCGCCGAGCTGGAGACCCGTGAGCACCCCTGCGCTGGAGAAGAGTTTCTCCAGTTTTCTTTGAGTTCTTGTTCATTTTTTACATTTAGATCTCTCATCCAATTGGGGTTTGTTCTGGAATATGGTGTGAGGTATGGATCTATTTTTATCTTTTTTCAAAAGAATAATACAGTTGTCAAAACTCCTAATTGTGAAAAAAGCCCATGTTTGCCTAATGATTTGAAAGGACATATTTTTCATATACTAGGTTCCCATATGGATTTGGGGTTATTTCTGGATTTTTTCGCTAGTCGAGTAGCCTGTCCTGTTACACAGGATTTACTGTATGTTTTAATGTCTGGTAGGGATGATACTTACGGGTATCTTTCATATTTTTCAGGGGTTTCCCTAGCTTTTTTGTCTGTTTTCACATATGATCATCTGCTTCAGCTTGAACCTTTAGACATATCTGTAGTAATTTATTTGGGAGATTATTTTAAAATTATAAATTAATTTGGGGAAAACTGACATTTTTATGAGTTTGAGTCATCTTATCCAGAACAACAATTATCTTCCTTTTTTTTTTTTTTTCTACATCTGGTAGAAAAGACCTAAAAATTCTTGTATAGGTTTTGTATACATCCTAAGATTAACTGTAAACATATATGTTTTTTTGTTCCTTCATAGGGTGTTTCCTTATAATTATATCTTTTAACTAATTATCATTATTTTCTATTTGTGTTTAGAAAGGCTATTGAGTTTGGTATGTTGAATTTTTTCTTTAAACTATTTTGAAATCATTTTAAATATACAGGGCAGTTACAAAATTAATTCAAAACCCATAGAGAGAACTCCAACATATCTCACCCATATACCCAGATCTAACAACTTTAACATTTGCTGTGCCATTCTTATTATCCATCCATCATCTCTCTATATAAAACTATCTATCTATCGATCTATCCATCTATCAATCTATTGATCTATCTACCTACCTATATTATCATGTCTATATATATGTCTGTATCTAACTATCTGTCCAAATTCTGTTTTCTGAACATAAGTTGTATACTTCATGCTTCTTGAACACATAATACTTCCATGCATATTTCCTAAGAATAAATGATCGGTTATCGAGTTCAAGAAATTTAGCATTGATATAACACTTATTATCTATATTGCATTTTTTTCTCTCAGTCCCAGTAATGTCCTATTGAGCCTTTTCTCCTCCAGTATTAGATCTTTCCAAGATCATGTGTTGTGTTTAATTGTCATTGTCTTTTTAGTAGCTCATTCTCTTTTTTTAATTGTGGAAACTTATACAAGAGATATTTTCATATTCTAACCACTCCCAGGCATATTTTTCATTGGGATTAATCATATCCACAGTACTCCACTTTCTGTCTGTATGGATATGCATCTTCTAGTCATTTAATATAAATGAAACCATACAATAGCTGTCCCTTTTTGCCTAACTTATCTCACTCCACATTATATCTTCAAGATTCATCCGTGTAGTGGCATGTATCAGAAATTCATTACTTAAGGCCAACATGCAATTGAAAGTTTATACCTCATTTTGTTTATCCACTCATGTGTTGCTTCCATCTTTGGCTACTGTGAAGGTTGCTATTATGAACATTATTGTACAAATATCTGTTTGAGGTCCAGCTTTCAATTGATTTGGATATATAACTAGAAGTGGGATTATTGGGTCATATGGCAGTTCAATGTTCAACCTTTTTGAGTAACTGCCAAAATGTCTTCCACAGAGACTGTACCATTTCACATTCCCACCAACAACGTAAAACAGTTTTTATATTTCTGTATCCTCATCAGCACTTGTTATTTTATTTTCTTTCCATTCTTTCTTTAACAAATAACAGGCATACTAGTTGAATATAGAGTGGTATCTTTCTGTGGCTTAAATTTGCATTTTCCTGATCACCAGTGATTTTAAGCATCTTCTCATGCGCTTATTGGCCATTTGTATATCTCTTTAGAGGATTGTCTACTCATGTCCTTTGCCCATTTATTTAATTGCGTGGTTCATAATTTTTGTTGTTGTTGAGTTGTAGCAGTTTGCGTATATTCTAGATATTAAACCTTTCGCAGATAAATGGTTTCCAAATATTTTCTTCCAATTCTCTGAGTTGTCATTCACTTTCTTGATAATGTCCTTCAATGCTATCAAATGTTTGGATGTACCGAGTTTTTTCTTTGTTGTTCATGTTTTCAGTGTAAAGTCTTAGAGTCGACTGCCTAACAACGCATTTGAGATATTTCCCCATATTTTATTTTAGGAATTTTATAGATTTTGGATCCTATATTTAGGTCATTGATCCATTTGAGTTAATTTTTGTATATGACATGAGTTAGGGGTACACTTTCATTATTTTGCTTGTGGGTATCAGTTTTTCCCAGCACTATTTGTTAAAGTTCTTTACTCATCGAGGAAACTTGTTGCACTTGTCAAAAATCAATTGGCCATAGATGTATGGGTTTATTTTTGCACTCCATTTTTTTCCATTGGTCTGTATATTCTGTCTTTGTGCTAGTGCCATATGGTTCTGATTATTGTAGCTTGTAATGCATTAGGGAGTGTGAGTCTTCTACTTTGCTCTTTGTCAAGGTATTTTTGGCTATTCAGGGTTTCTTATGCCTCACACAAATTTGATAATTAGTTTTTCCATCTCTGTAAAGAAGACTTTTGAAATTGTGATTGGGATCGCATTAAATCTATAGATCATTTTAGGTAGTATTGACATCTTAATTATATTAAGACTTCCAAGCTATGAGAACAGAATAACTTTGCCTTTATTTAGGGCTCCTTGCATTTCTTTCAGTAATGATTCGTAGTTTTATGCATTACAGTACTTTATTTCCTTGGTTGAATTTATTCATAGATATTTTATTCTTTTATGTGTTATTGTAAATGGAAATATTTTCTGTATTTCCCTTTAGGCCTATTGCTGGTGTATAGAAACACAATTGATCTTGTTCCAAACATTTTTTTGTATTTGTTTAAGTTATGATAGCTTTTGTAAATTATTCTCAATTTTTTTATAGACAGGATCATGTCCTGTCTGCAAATAAGGACTCTTTTATTTCCTCCTTTCAAATTTGGATGCCATTAAAAAAAATTCTTGCCTAACCCATCTGGCAAGCACTTATAGCACAATGTTGACAAGCAATGGTGATGGCAGGTATTCTTGTCTTGTTTCTGACCTTAGGGAAAGTTTTCAGTCTTTCACCATTAATGTATAATGGTAGTAGTGGCATTTTCTTATATGCCCTTTATTATGTCGAGGAAATTATCTTCTATTCTCAGGTTTCTGAGTGTTTTTATCAATAAATAGTGCTGATTTTGTCAAATGCCTCTTCTGCATCAATTGAGATAATTGTATGTTTTTTGTTTCCTTCCATCCTTTTAATGTGATGTATTATACTGATTGATTTTATTATGTTGAACCACCATGGTATTCCTGTGATAAATCCCACTTGATCATGGTGTATAATCTTTTAGTGTGCCATTGGATTTAGTTTGCAAGTATTTTCTTAAGGATTTTTGCATTTACATTCATAATGGATATTGGTCTGTAATTTTCTATTCAGGTGATATCTCTATATGGCTTTGATATTATGATTATCTTGGCCTCATGGAATGAATTAGGGAGTCTTCCCTTCTATTCAATTTTTTGGGCAAGGCTGTGAGAAAGATTGGTATTAATTCCTCATTGAATGTTTGGTTATAGACAACAGTGAAGCCATCTGGTTCTGAATATCTTTTTGATGGGAGGCTTTTGATTACTGATTCAATATTTTCAATTGCTTTTGGTCTGTTGAAATCTTTAATTTCTTCTTAGTCAGATAAGGTAGTTTGTGTGTTCCTAGGAATTTGTCCATTTTATCTAGGTTGTCTAAGTTCTTGATCTCCAACATATGTTAATTTTTATAAAATGCTACATTATTGGATTCCTATGTTGCATAAGATAATTTAACAAGTGACTTTTTTTTAACTACTGATATTTCAGTGGCCCTTTCTCCCTTGTCATTTCTTATGGTGTATATTTGTTCTTTATTGATTTTTAAGCTACTGCTCTGGTCTTTTTTATTATTTTTAAAAACTGAAGTTTGGGATTATTCATTAGATCTACACTTTTTCTACTCTCTAACATAAATTCCACTTGATATTTATTATTTCCTTTATATGCTTTCCTTTGCTTTCCTTTGGTTGCAATGTGGTATGCTTTCCTCATGGGAATTTAACCAATTTAATTTACTTCTTTCAGTTTTATTGATGTAAGTGTTAAAGGCTATGGAATTTCATCTGATCAGAGCTTTAAATTTATACCATATGTTTTACCATATAAAATTTTCAATATGTATTTTTAGAAAGTCTGTAATTTTGGTGAATTGCTTACTAGATGATATTTTTTCAGGTAGGACTTTGTGGTTTAGTTTTTAATTTGTAGCGTCGCTGTTTTATGACTAGAGTGTATTGTTTATATTATTTCTGCTTCATGAAACTTATGCTTTCTTTGTAGTTTAATGTATGATCAGTTTTCATGAACGTATGAATGTTCTGTGTGTGTTTGAGGAGTGTATTATTAGTCATAATTATTAAATACCTGTCACAAATTGTGCCTTTTATCATTAAAAATGTCGTCCTCATTATACATGTTGTGGCTTAAATTCCATGTGATGCGGATATAAGGGTTACCACTGTTTTAGTTTCCTGAGACGCTAAAGCAAATACCATGACATGGATCAAGTATACAATGGGTATTTACTAGCTCACAGTTTTAAGGGTGGAAAATGTACAAATCAAGGCAATGCCTGCTCTCCACAGACGGTGGCCTCCCGGGGCTGGCTGCCTGCGCCTTAGTCCTCGGCTGGCCACAGGGCAACAGCTCATCCGATCTCTCCGTCCTCTCCTGGGTTCCATCGTTGTCAGCTTCTGGCTGCTCTCCCTGTGGCTTTTCCTCATTTGGTCTAAATGTCATTCAGCTTAGGGGCTCCAGTAACAGAAATAATACCCTGGGCTGGGCCACAGCTTAGCTGAATTAACCTCATCAAAATTTCTGCCTACAGTGGTATTTGTACACAGCATATTGTTGGGCCCTGCCGTGTAAGCCCAATTGAAATTTGTTTTCTATTAATAAATGGGTTAAACTCATTACCATTTCTTTTTATGACAAATGTTTTGCCTCAAGTCTGTTATATATATTTTAAGTTACTTAGTATGTTATGTTTGCAGGGTCTCTTTCTCCACATGAACTTTGCTATATTTTTATATGTATCTGGATATGGGTGAAGGTTATATTTTTGTGTCAGTGATTCCAGTTGGTTGTATACCTTTTTTTAATACCTTTTAGTTCTCTGTTATTTAACTTTTGCCCATTACTAGTTGTATCCTTTAACTCTACCATTTTTTATGCCAAAAAATCAATGAGCTTATTCCCTTTCCCACTTCCTTCTATACTTACCATAGTTGTCTTATTTCTATCCTGTCAGAAAATGATCAGTGTGTAAATAAATATTTTTTCACTTTCATCCCCACAATTACTTTAATTAAAATTGTAAAGGTTCATCATCATTTTGGAGAAATTTCCCATGAAGTTAATTCTCAATTATATTCCTCAGAAAGTATCATTCTTAAAATATTCATTGTTTATTGCATTTTAAAATTATTTGTTCCTATAGTCGTGATACTGAAAGGGCAGTAGAAAAATTCTTAGGTCAGTCTTTCTTTCCTTAAGTTTATTTGAAAATACATTTGTTTCTTTTACTTTAAGAGAAGTTATTTGATAATTTTGCCTGATCTTAAGTTTTGTATTATCTTTATATTCTAAACATTTTATTAGAATATATTTCAGAATTAATCATTCCAGGTCAATTTTCCTGTGTATTTCGTGAACTCTTTCCAATTTTAGTTCAGGTGTTAACATTCCTGGGAAGTTTTTCTTGATTTATAGCCTCAAATATTCGTTAAGTTTCACTATTCATTTTTGTTCTTCAGTGACTCCAATTATATGTTGTTGGATTTCATTTGCCTGAATTCTATTTCTATCCTTTACTCTCTGATACTTTTTGCTTTAATCTAACTCATTTTCAAATCCTTTGTTGTTTTCATAGCTTTCTTCAATACCTTTCTTACATTTTTATTAATATGCCTTCTTTTCCTGGGTGTCTTTTCATTTATTATATTTAACATAATTTTGTCCTCTTAACCATTTCTTTTATGTGACCAGTCAGCACATATTTTATTTCTTTCTGGTTTTCCTTTCTGTTGTGTTTTCTGAAGATAACTAATAGGAATTTCTTAGGTTGCAGTCCCCACAAATTGTATTTCCTTCCTTTTTCCTGCTTTTCCTCCTAAAAGCCATGACTTTGCAAAATTCTGAGTTCTAAATGCTTTTATGCCTATTCCCTGTAATCAGTACTCAGATATACCAGGACTCCTTTTTCACATTTTCAGGCCTCTTTTCTCTTCTTTAACTCTCTTTAGCTATTTGCAAAAATTTTGGGGTAGGTAGAGGGGTAGCTAGGCCTGAAATTAGTGTATATTTTTCTATTTATAGAGAAAACATTTATATAATGTTTTCTGCCTTGAGATATGCTCAAGTGTGGGGTTTTTTAATGTTATTTGTTCTTATTGATCTATACTAACTTGTAGGGATGTGTGGAGATGTTAGGATTAGGGGACTGCCACTAGCCCAGGCGCCTGAAGTTCCTGCACTTGATGCGTATTCCCCAATAGCCCTTGATAAAAGGCAGAGGTCTGTCGTGCTTGCTTCTTAGCTACCAGAACCACACTGACATTACGGCTTCTCTGTGTTGATGAACCCTCAGCACAACGGACTGACTTGGTAAATAACTATGAAGTAATATAGAGAATATGGCTTTTGTTGTCTAATATAACTGGGTTTGAAAGCTGGCCCTGGTGCTCACTGGAAATACATTTCTGCCACTTGAACTTTCTAAGTCTCACTGCTAACAATTCAAAAACAGGAATAATTATACTTTTCTCTAATATAGTATAATATAGGAAAATAACACTGACTTGAAGGACTATTTTCTCCTTAATTTTACACTTGATATGATTGAAGTACTATGAGATGAGGGTAATTGTCCATGGTCACTTGCTAGTTCAAACCTTTTCCCAGGGTATTAAACTCTTTTTATTTGGACTCCAGAAAGAGCCAGCACCTCAAATTTTAAGAGTACTTTTTGTGCTGTCGGTTGTTGTTTGTAGGTTTAATAAGTTCCCTGAAACTCAACATTCGTAAAGTAAGCATGAATCAGGCCACAGTATTGTGGGAATGGTAAGTCAATGTAGTAGCTATAAAATGTCTGGAATATTGCTGGGGCATGGTAATGTTAGTTCACCTTCTTGAATTTGAGTTTAGAACCTTAAATATTTGGATAGTAATTTTTCATGATCTTATCCCTAACTGAATATGTATTAAATAATGTTGCTATCAATATCATCTGACTCATCAAACCGAATGATACTCTGAACTGTCGTCTCTCTGTCAGTAAGGGCCAGCATATTCTCCAGTCCTATTACTGATTGAGATCTGCACCAACTGGTTGAGTAACGCCCCAGGATTTTGTCTTCTATCAACATCCTTCTCTCTCCTCTGCCCGACAATGCCTACAGCAGCACCATTACACTGAACTGAAATTTGACCTGTCGCTGCTTAGAGCCAGAATACATAAATATGTCCTCCCTCTGGCAGAGCAGTGTCTATTAAGAGCAGAGGCACGAATGACTGAGGCATATCTCTTTCCATGTTTAATAAACAGTAGACAGGTACAGCTTTCACAAGATTCCAGTGTATCCCCGGGGTCAGTCTTCTTCCAGGTAAAAGTTGTATTTTCTTAACTTCCCTAAAAGTTTTCACATTTGTCTCCACCATCTAAAGAACAATTTACATTGAGGTCAGGCTGATGCTTTAAGATAAGTCACAGAGCTGTCTGAGATTTTCATTTCAGGCTGCCTCTCTGATTTAAACTCCAAGCGCCTGAAGTCAGAGCCTCAGGTATAACCTACCGTTTTTTCACTCTTAATTTTCATTTTAAAGGTACAAAGACCAGGTATTTATTTTCCTTTTGCTTTAATTTAAGAAAATCTCAAATATAGACAGTAGAATTCTTCCACAACCATAAAAATTTTACACTTAAAACAATTTACAAAGAAAAAATATTCTGTATTTCATTTAATTCAGATTTTCAGTGTTACCTGAAAACATTAAAATCCATGTTTAACCATTACTATAATACGTCCTTTAATATACTCAAGATAAAGTCAAGCCAGCTAAATGATGTTGGTGGTAATGGTGCTTGATGATGTATTCAATATCTACTGAAAGGTTATGGAAAGATACTAATATAAATCAGATTTGCCTTTAAAGACAAATCTTAAGATATGTAAACAAATGGTTATGAGATAGATAAAAGAATACAGATAAAATCTAAAGGCAAAAATAGATAATTTCATACAAATTAGCTAGAGAGAAGGAAACAGAATAGCAACTATGTACAGCAGGGGAAGCATAGTAAAGCTTGAGAGATGATGAGTTTAGTTAGTTGGTTTGTTTTTTCTATTATTATTATTATCACTGGAATAATGAAAATGCTCTAAAAATGAAGTGATAAATGCACAACTGTGTGATTATACTGAATACCACTGATTGTATACTTTGGATAGATTTATGCTTTATTAATATGTATCAATGAAATTGATTTGTTAAAAATAGGTAATTTCAAAAGAAAGAGACATTGTAATAAAATGGAGAAAGCAGGGCTGTGTACTTTGAGAAGTGAGCAATTGTATTGTAGCCTTTCATAAAAAGATGTATATGACAAAGTGAAAGGTACATAGGGAATAGATTGTTCACAGACTTTACAATGAGGCTAAGGGTTTTAAAATGTGTTTCAGAAAAAAATAGGAATGTCCAGTTTTTCTTTTTATTTGTCTTTATAATTTTTTATTATGGGAATTAAATGATATGAGTGGTATCTCAGAAAGTGTTTGCTAGCAGTTGGGTATAAAATAGATTATAGTAGAGATTTGGGGAAGAAAATATTTCAGGAGAGACCAATTAGAAAACAGTGAAAATAATCAATAGTAGAAGCAATAAGAGTAAATTAGGTAAGCAGCTGTAGCAGGAGGTGGAAAGACCAAGATAAATTGCAGAAATAAAATGGATTGGATTTGGTAATAGATTGGATGTATGTAAAAAGAAAAAGGTCAGAGGAAAGAAAATGCTTTAAAGTTGAGAACTTGGAAACTGGTATCACTAAAATAACTAAAGTTTGGGTAACAAGCTTCACATATTTATAATTGGCATAGAGATTCATATCTTTTGAAAAGCTTGCAACTGATTTATTGTGATGTATATCTCACAAAAGGAGTATGTGTACTGAAACACTCTGTCTCTTGGGCTTTAAAGTAATGTAGAACAGTCTGTGGCAGATTAACATTCCTAGTGAGAAAAACCAGAAAAGCAAGATTATGTATATGTTAATGGCATCAAGGAGATTCTTAAGACATTAAAAGTCTGTGTTTTGAGAACGGCAGGCTCTTTTCTCTAAGCACAATTGCTGAGTCTGGATACAGAGTCAAAGCTGTAATCTGGATTTCATCTGACAGAGGGCCACTCCTCTCAACTACCCCAACAAAAGTCTGGTTTTCTTTGTAAGATATTTGATATAAGGTGATGCTATCTAGAAAAGAAAGTAAAATTGAAGCAGAAAATCTCCAAACATTAGAGTGGAAATATTGACATATCCCCTCTTTTAAAGAGACACACATTGGCATTTAGTAGCCAATACCACTGGTCTGGTGAAGTGAAAACTCTTAATTGGGAGCCCTGAAGAGTTGTTCTGTAGTAGCAGAATAAACAGGAGGTATACAAATAGTATCAAATTCCACAAATTAGACTAGACCATTCTCAATCCCTGACTACATGAAGGAACTCCATTTGTCATAACAAAGAAAGGATGAAACAGCTCTGGTGGAATATAGCATCAACTGGAGCCTCAAAGATTTTTATTCATGTCTAGCAATCAGTCACAAAATAACTTGGCATGCCAAAGAGAGGAGAATGCATTAAAAAAATTGGAGAACAAATAAACAATGGAAACAGACTCACAGGTAATCTGGATATTGGTGTCCTAAATAAACAGTAAATAAATGGTGCATTGGCTTACCTAGACCAATAAATAAATAGAAGGTGAACACAAAAATATCCAAACTAAGAAATAATCAGGATGAAATAGCTAGAGGAAGAGAAGTGTTAACCACTTCTTTCATTAAATAACATTTTATTTAAAACATTTCTAAAAACCTTCATAAAATTTTGAAGAGTTTAGGGTATTATCAAGCAACCCATAATTAAAAGTATTAATTAACAGTGGAAAATAAAGCATAGAAGCTACTTCTTTTGTCTGAGTGTAATTATCAAACCTGGTAAACTTGTACTTGTATTTAATGGCCTTGGAACAAACAGATGGAAAGTGAAAGCCTGGGCCTGCTCAGCCTAAGGAACTTTAGAGGAAGTGCTTTGTCCATAATCTGGAGCATCAGGAGGGAAATTTGCCTCGACATCAAATGCTGCAAGGGCACCTTAATAAAGTCTTTGTTTTTGGTCTTCTGCAAGCTCATGATGGACATGGAATTATTTTGTTTTCTTTTTATTTAAGATGCTTAAGAGTCTTGAATCTGCAAAATGGTGTTTTTCATCACTTGAAAATTCTCAGCTTTTATGACTAAATATTGCAAGCTTTGGAGTGTGGTTAAACCTCTCAGGAACAGGACATTTGCTCATCTCAATAGATAAGTCAAAACTATAAAACTTTTTTATAAATATTCTTAACAAACTGTGAAAAGATGAAAATGTTTTTAATCTGTTTAAGGATATCTACCCTAAGCCTACTCTAAATATTGCATTTACTGAACAAATATTGAAATATCTTCCTTTAAGTTAAGGAACATGACAATAATATCTACTATCAATATTATTCAAAATTGCTCTAAAAGTCTCAAGTTGTATAGTAAGGCAAGAAAAATACTTATAAAGATCAGAAAGGAGGAGCTGTCATTATTTGCTAATGATATAATTGAGAGTAGCTATTGCAAAATTCAATCGTAAATTTTTAGAAATAATAGAGTTTAGCAAAGTGTTAGATTAAAATATCAGCATTAAATAACTGTATCTCTATAGACCTGCAATAAAATGTTAACAAAATATAATTATTATTTATGTATTTTAAAAAATTATAAATGTCTAATACACAAGAATAAAGCTAAAATAGTTATTGAGGCTATATTAAGCCAAATAAAAACACTCTACCTTTATTCAGAGATATTAAAAAATTCCTAAATAAATGGAGTGATGCCCTATATTAACAGTTTGGAAAACTTAATGCAATCCGTTCAGCTTTAATATGTTTTTAAAAATTTACTTTTCTAATGCAGTTGATATTGACAACAGTTTCAAAAGTGAGACACGCTCGATGAATGGAAGAAAATTGTACCCTGGTGACCCAAGTGGCATGAGAATGCACAAAACTCTTGCATCCACCTCAGCATCTTCCATCTACTTCGGTTTACCAGCTGTTTTTACACACAACCTTCCATATCTGGTGTTGTGACATTCCACCTGACTTCAGGTGACATTCCTTCCCCACAACAACTTACTAGCTGAGACCTTTCTAATTCCCACCTGCACAAGTTAACATCAGGTCCTTTTCAAGGCAAAGTGCCCTGTTTATTGTAGTTTGTGTGTATTTATTAAGTGCTTAACATATATAAAATTGTGCTACTGTTTTTATTGGGTTTCTATATCCTCTTATGTGTCACATATGTAGCCCTGTGGTTTTTAATTGAGTGATTTTGCATAAAACAATTTTTAGGAGTATGCTATGTTATAGCTTAACTGACTCTATCGAAAATATTTGAATTATCATGAAATTTTTCTGTATGTTAAATACAATTCTGATAAAAACCCCAGCAGTGTGTGTGTGTGTGTAAATTGGCAAACTGATTTTTAAATTTATATGGAAATGCAAAGTGTTAGTACCCTGTTGAACATCAAGAGTTATTATAAAGCTAAAGTGATTAAAAAGAAGAAATGATTGTCCAGTGATAGACAACTAAACATGGTACAGAATACAGAAACAAGAAATTGAACATATATTTGTTTTATGATAAATGTGTCTTTTTAGATGAGTAAAAAAAGAACAGGATTTTCAATAAAAGAGGGTGGACAATTAGGTATCCATTTGGTGTAAAAATAAAATTTAACCTTTATGTCACATTGTATGCAAAATCAGTTCCAAGAGGATTAAAGTCTTAAATGATGCTTTAAATTCAATTTAATAAAATATCTTTGTATTCTCAGATAGAGAAAACTTTCTTAAAGAAAATGCAGGAAGTACTAACCTTATTCTAAATAATGTATTCAACTGCACTTAAATTTAAATGCTTAAAATTATAAAGAGAATTTTAAAATCCACATAGTAAGAGATATGATTTAGGGTACATATAATTGGCAAACAACTAGCCTCTTACTATATGATGATCTCCAACAAATAAATTAGGAAAAGATAAACAACTCATTAGTAAATTGTGCAAAACTGTTGACCAGACAGGACATCAAAAGAAAAATCTCATGACCAAGATACATTAATACTAAAAGCTTCTTCTTTTTTACTAATTAGGAAAGGATCATTTTTAACAACAAGGAAATCACATTCAGCTAATATATTGGCAAATATTAAAATTTAGGCCACCTGCAATTATTGGTGAGAATGTTAAGTAAAGAGAAATCTCATACACTGCCGTTTAGAAATTAAACTTTTATAACCTCAACTATTTGATTGCATTCATAAGATTCTATGACTGTATACTTAAACTGAGAGGACCCTCAAAATATTTAGTAATGATAAGAGAACTCAGTAATATACAGAAATTACTATACTTAAGTCACAACCAATTGGAATTTATAAACTAAGGAAAATACATATTTAATAGCCAATAAAATAAAATTTAAAAATAATAAAATACATTATCTAGTAATAAAATAAGGAAATCAGAAAAAATCATATGCAATAGATTTTTTGAGAGAATAGAATAGAACAGAAAGAAGAGAATAGTTAGGCATAAAATAATAACAAACATCATATATCCATGGAAAATATACAAGTAGTTCATGCATTTTAAAGTCACAAAGAACCATTACAAAAGGTTGTCTCATCATATTCTTGAATAGGAAGAGAGAATTTCATAGATATTAAAAATCTACTTGAGTTAACACATAAACTAAACGCAAACTCTATATTAATATTAACAGGGACTTTTGGGGGGAGTATTAGGTTAGTTGATTCTATAATCATATGGAAATATTAATATGCAATGGGGGCCAGAATAATTCTAAAAAAGAACAGTAATTAGAGAAAACCATGTATAATAACGTTAAAGTGACATTATAATTTTAAAATGATGAAAATGATGATGCCAGTACATGAACAGACAGATCAATAAAACAGAATAGAAAGTTCAGAGCTAGGCTAAAATATGTAACAGAAATTGCATATGACAAAGAAAATATTTCAAGCAATTTGGTAAAATCCTTAATGTTAATAAAATGCACAACTTGGAAGTCATCTGAAAGAAAATTAAAATGGAGCAACACATAAAAATACATGAAGAGTAATCCATGTTTGAGCATAGACTTAGCAGAATGCATAATAGAACTAGAAAAATGACATGTAGTGATTTAATTACCTCAAACTGAGGAAGGTCTGTTTAATGTGACATGTAATCCACAAACTATAAATTTCACTATATAAGAATTAAAATCCATGATGAAAAGCAACTTAAAAATTCAAAACGTGAAACCAAAATAGAAATAGTTGGAATTCTTTCAATGGAAAGAGAAAAGGTCCTATTAACAATTGTAAAAAAGCTCATAATAAAAGAAATCCAAATTTACATCACTCACACATAGCTTTTTCTTTTATTAAACCAACTCTTTGGTCATGATCAAACAGTTGATAAAATATTATGAGGAAAATATGAAGGTCAAAAAAATATTGTGACGGCGATTGTGGGAGAAAATAGGTACTCATGCATTTCTCATGGGAAGACAAACTAGTCTAACAACTAGAAAGACCAATTAAATTTGACAGGGTCTATAAATTACAAATTCATTCACTCTTTGAACCGCCAATTCCAGTTATAAGAATGTGTCCTGCAGTGGAATTCACATGTGTGAAATGACATGGAGCATGGCTCTAACGCCAGAAATTTGGAAACAAACTAAACATCCGTCAGTAGCAAGGTGCTTAAATAATTCATCATATATTCACAATAGACTATTCTACAGCTGAAAAAACAAATGAAGAGAACATATGGAACAACCTTCAAAACATATTTAAGTGAATTTTAAGTATATAAAGAAAAGTAAAGAATGGTGCATATAACACTGCTATTTTGTAAAATGTGGGAAACAGAGAAATGGTGAGAGATAAGGAATCGTGAGAGAGAAAGGGAGTGTGTGGGAGGTTATTCCTAAAAGAACACAGAAGAAACAAGAAAAGAACTTTCACTTGCACTTATCTTTTGGATGTCAATGTTCTCTCTATTTTGAAGATGATTAACCAGAGCCTCAAAAAGGTCAAGGTCAAGAAAGATTTAATGAATGGAAGAAGTCAGTTTTGAAATTTAGGCCTTCTGATTACATCCTATGCTCCTTATAGATGACCACATTTTGATAAGCATGGATAACCTTGCATTCTTTTTTTACCATCCCTCCATTCATAAAATTGTTTGGAAAAATATTAGAAGCTCTCAGTGAGTAATGGAATAAATAAGGGAATAATGAATGAATGAACGAGTATTAAGTTAAGGGCTCAGGAAAAGAGAAATTAAAAAGTGGAATACGTTAAATGTAGGAACAACTTTAAACTTAAAAGTTAAGTTTGGAGTGTGACAGTCTCTCTGGAGATTAACCCATTTCCAAACTCTTAAAAATGTATGAACTTTTCATTTTGCAATTTTATTTCTAGGAATTTCTCCTAAGGAAATAATGGAACAAGTGCACAAAGATATACATACAACTACACATAATGTACACATGCTGTCTGCAAAATAAATGGGAAATAGTGTTTTCTTTAACTGTATGGATTAAAATCGATTCACCATCAAAGAAAAATGTGTAGAGAAAAATGCAGTTTTTTAACGATTTTCTTTTAACATAGGCGTCCTTTTACACTTGTGGAAGTACTTATCAAGGCCTTTGCTAAATATATCTCTGCTTAGACTCACAAAATATGACAGGGCAACATCAGAAGTCCACTTAGTCTTCTAGTCCCTTAACACGAAATCATTTGAACATCAACGTTTATTCAGAGCTGGGTGAAAGCTCCCTTGGTAGCCCATAGATTTAATTGGTATCTGTCATTCTATTTGAAAACATCATGATTTCTCACTTTTGAGCCTTTTAAGATCAAAGTGTCACTGGCCTCGCTTTCAAGCTCAGCACCTAAAGACCTCACTGTCAATTAAAGGATTCTCACTCCAAACCCACGAGAGCCCTCACTGTATTCCTGGAGCGTACATCTAAAGAGAGCTTTAAGACCCACATGATTTAGTGTTCTAAAACCGTCACTCTTTCTGGCAGAATCCTTTCCCCTCTGTCTCAGACAGCAAATTGGACAGAAATCCTCCTGATACTCGTAGTATTAGGAACCTTAAAAAGAAAACCAACATTTTTGTGCTTGGATAGGATGCCCTGTAACTGTGATGCAAGTCTTTATCCTTCTAGCGTCTTGGTCATCGTGCCCTGTACCTCAGTTGGCCCTCTCAATTCTCTGCTCAAAAATAGAACTTTCAAAATTACAAGTGCACAGATAGTGTAGTGGCAGAAACCAGGAAAGAGTGCCTTTACTGGAGAATAAATATGGAAGCAAATGCTACTGTTTACTCCTGAAGCAAATGGACAGGATTGAAATATCAAATTTATGGTTGCAGATTATAAAGATTTAGCTATTTTAAAGATGCCCAGCAAAATCTGTGTTACAGTAAATAAAACTAAGTAGTGGTTTGCTTTGAGCCATATGGTGGTCAAAGGAAGAGTTTTTTTTTCATAGTTATGTTTATGGGCCCTTCAAATATAATAAAAATCTAAGTAGATGGCTAATTGAGAATTTATTTCAATAATTAAAAGGAGCAGTCACCTTTAGAAGATTTAAAAAAAAAGCAGATTCTGTCCGTGGGTATTGTGGCATGATGAGCTTGTTTGCTTCCATCTTTAAGCTAGAGTGTCCTACTCTGACAAATTAAACTGGGACCAATGGACACTATGTGATCAATGGGATAGAGATGAGTGACATCCAGTGACACTTGCATCATTATATGCACATTTCAATAGATGTGATCGATGGTCTTGTTGTATCAGCAAGACATAAGAAATCATGTTTTTTTTTTCATAAATCATCAATTTCTTGAAATAAGAGCAATGCTAAGGAGGCAAAATATCTAATTGTGAAGAAATCTCCTTGCCCCATGAACATTTTGGTGACCTGAACCAAAGTGAGAATATTATTTGACTTTTTATATAGTCTGATTATTGAGTGTTTTGAATCCAAAAACATGTGGAACAATCTACTATTTTTTAGATAGTTGCCTATAAAGGATGTTATCTAATTCCATGTTTTTCTAGGAATATATTAAATAAACCCACAAATCACCCTTTCTGTTCTTTTTTTTCTTCAGTCAGTACATAGTTGATCTCAAAGACCTGACCGTCATAATTAAGGCAATTGAAAATGAAGTTCAAGTACTAAACACTCCTTTAATTTTTCTTTTTCAGATCAGTTACATATGAATAGCCAAAATGCTGTTATTTCTTTTCTTTATTCCTCAGGCAAACAATGTCAATGGTTTACTGCTTTTCCTCCTTTGGCGAATTTTATAATGAAAGGAATTAATTTTCTTGCATGTAAAGCATTACAATGGAGTAAACTAAAATGAAATATTTTACTGTTTTTCCATTTTATAATGGCAACAATTTCCATTCCATATTTATAGTTACTAAAGAGTCATAATATTAATGGCATAATTTTAAAAAATATATATTTATTTCTCCCCCCCTCATTGTTTGTGCTCATTTTCTGCTCTCTGTGTCTGTTTGTCTTCTTTTTTTAGGAGGCACCAGGAGCCAACCCAGGACCTCCATGTAAGAGGGAGGCACCCAATCTCTTGAGCTACCTCTGCTCCCTGCTTGTTGGTCTCTCATTGTTTCTCTTTGTGTCTCTTCATTGCATCAACTCATTGCATCATCTTGTTGAGTCAGCTCACTGTGCCAGCCTGTCATACCAGCTCACTGTCTTGCTTATCTTCTTCAGGAGGTACCAGGAACCTAACCTGGGACCTCCCATATAGCAGGCAGGCACCCAACTTCTTGGGCTACATCCACTTCCCACTGACATACATTTTTATCTATAAAAAATCATTCTCTTCCCTTAATCCCTCTACAGGTATTTTAAAACCAGGTCTAGCAAATAAATAATGAAAAATATGAAATAAAATTCCATTAGCTAGGGGGAAATCAGTATAAAAAGGCTGGGGTTTACAGGTGGGCAAGAGATCTGACTGAATTTATAGGCAATACAAAGTCCATTTCTATATATTTTATGTTACAAGACAAAATCCTGTCATATAAACTAAGCCTCAGGAATTTCTTATTTTACAAGTTCATAGAATTTCATTTTCAGATCACTTTGGACATCATCATGACTTGGTTATTGTTGTTTATGCTTCTTAAACAAATTAACTTAGCTATAGTCATCGTTTGCTTCTTGAAACAGGAACTTCTTGTAGAATTGGCTGTTGAACTAGTCCATCAAGATTTGACAGTGAACATACTTTTGGAACAATACTAGTGTCTCAAAGGAAACCAAAGAGAAAACAGCCTAGTTTTGCAAGTTGTCAGAATTAAAGGATACTTAAATATAATTAACGCAATATTCAAACAAGAAGCTTAGTAGATCAAGTTCAAGCCTAGAATTAAGAGTAGCTAATTTGACTTCGATAATTAATTTAATTCTCAACCTAGGATCGTTATACCTTTATCGGAGTCTGGCCCTAAACAGATGGAATTAAACTTATGTAGTTCCTATGTTTGTCAGTGCACACATCTGGATGAAAACTTTTTTTTTTTTTTTAATATGGAACGCTTCACGAATTTGCATGTCATCCTTGCACAGAAGCCATGCTAATCTTTTCTGTGTCATTCCAATTTTAGTATATGTCCTGCTGAAGCGAGCACTGGATGAAAACTTAAACATTCATTCAAGGGCACCAAAACTTCACATTCTCAATTCTAAAAACCAGCATAAAATGTAACAAAAAAGATAGCATGTATTTCATCTATGAAGTTAGGTACTTGGGTTTTATGTCTTGGTTTGACTACTTACTAAATATATGTGAACACGAGAACATTACTTAAATTCCTTTTGTCCTGATTACCTTTTGAAAAGTTATGTAAATCATGGTCTTAGTTGCAAATTACAGAACCCAAGGTAGCTAAAGAAGAAAAGGAATTTATTAAAGCAACTATCTGAAAACTTTTTCTCTTTGAACCAGAGAGCAAATATACAAGGTTTTTTGGGCCAATGGTCTCTCTTGTAACTCTTCAATCTTGCAATTGTAGTAAAAGTAGCCATAGATAATGCATAAAGAATGGGTGTGGTGGTTTTCCAATAAAACTTTATTTACAAAGGAGGTATTGCCATCCTCTGTATTAAAGGAGAGTATGCATCCCACAGAATCTTGAGGATTCTGAGCTATATTTAGATCACCACTATTTAGATCTAGTTCCAATGGCAAAAGTCACTATGAATCTACTTGGAGGAAAATAGGTCACATGCTGTAAAAGAAGCTGGGTAAACCAATCTTTACCTTCTACTTTGGGAAATGACGGACTTTTATTGAGGAAATTACCAAAATATAAAGAAAGTATTAAAAATACCATGTAGATATGCAAAAGTGTATCTCACATAGTGTTGTCATGAAAATTACAATAAATAATAAATGTAAAGCATTTAGAAATATGCCTGTCACTTAATGCTCATTAAATATTAGATATTGTTGTCTGGAAATCCCAATTTGGAATTTTCATTTTATCTTAAAAATAAGCAAAACACAACCAGTATTTCACAGCATCTTTTTCTGTAAAAATGAGATAATACCAATGAGGTTCTCAAAACAACACAGCCTGGACTAACTCTTATCATGTTCTGAGAAAGAAATGCTTCCTCCACCTCTCTCCCCAGCAACTTACCTATAACTTTTATAGTCCACATATCACCAGGAGAGAAAGAGGAAAGGATTAGCCATTTGAAAATGATACCTATTGTTAAAATTTTTGAAGACAAGTGAAAAATCAGGGGAAAATATCTGTTCATAGATACTTGTTTTCCGCCTTCATCCTCCCCCACAACTCAGTTGCAGACCATGCTTACCGAGGAATGTCTTTCACCAAAATGAAAAAGAGAGAAAGAAACAAAAACAGAGGTGCTTTGAAAGAGCTGGTGTCCTGTGCATTCCAACCCTCGTCTTACTATTGGTGTTTTTCACCTTTCGCTGCACCTTTTCCCTGGATTTTGGACGGTTGCTGACTTTTATCACCTGTTTTTCACTTTCTTGACTTTATCTGATTATGCCATTAGTCTGCTCAAAATCCTCCAATGGCTTTCATCTTGCTCAAAGTAAAAGCAAAAGCCCAAATGACCCTTAGAGGCGTACTTGGTAGTCGGTGCCTATTACCGTTGAGGGCTTGCCTTCTATTCCTCCCTTCTGAACTGTTCTGCTGCAGCCACGTTGCACCCGCTGTACCTCAACCTCCCACCGCGTCTCTGCTTCAGACTTTGCGTTGTCTGTGTCTTTCTACCATAGAGCTTCCTCATTTCCTATAGCAATCTACTTAGAAGTTACCTTTTTAATAGGTATCCCTTGTCTATTCTATCTAAAACTGCTCAGTCATTAGCTCCCAACATTCACATACTCATATTTTCTCTGTACTTTTTCTTTTTTGTCTATTTAATTCCTAACTCTTATCACTGCTTTTGTTTTCTGTCCTTAAAGAGCTTCCAGGTCTGAGCTGAGTAAAAAAGGATGAATGTATGGGTTTTAAATGTGTTGAAATAATTATATATGTCATATCTCATACAATTCCAACAGCAATATTATATCCTGCATCTGTCACATGAAATTTTGTTTCATCTTGCAGATTGTTGAGAATCAACAAACTTACCCAGCTTGCTGGATTTCAGCAAGCGGCAGAACTGTTTCATGCTCTTTTCATTCTACCACACTGCCCCTCTTGAACCAGAAATTAGACTCAAATTGGAACATCATAAACATTCATCATGTACACAGGCCACAGAACTGAAATGTGGTGGCAATTGGCTTTGCATCCCTCCTTGGAAATTAAGCAAAATCAATGTGTTTTTACTTGTCATCACATTTTCAAGCCTCATTAAAAGAAATGTTAAAGTAGTTTATTTATTCAACAAGTTGAAATAAGCCGGAGGAAATGACTGTTTAGCCTAAGAATGGTTTTGCACATTATTCATAAGTAAAAATACATTCCATAAATATTATACCCAAATTCTTTTTCAGTTTACTTCCATTTTAATTCTATCAACTTGTAAATTTATTATAAAACACTTAAAGCATGTTTGAAAATATATTAATGGATCCCCGTGAATTCCTTTCCTCAAATTCTCCCAGATGAACCCGTAGAGAGGAAGTAAATGTTTTCTTTCAACCACAAGTATTGGTAAAATATTCACTGGATATGTGCATTTGTCCCCACCTCTTTTGAAGAAAACACATTCACTTCCAGTATCCTAAATGATATTTGGGGAAGTGAAGGAAACTAGAAGGATGAAACTGAGCGTGTCTGCCTAGAGGAAGTCTGAGGAAAGGAAAGCATGGGTAGTGAGAAGAAAAGGGTGCTTGCTGATCCCATCTTCCACAGCTTCACTCCAAAACCGTTCAGGAAGACTGGGGTAGGATCTCTAAACTCTTAAGGGACATAGCAGGACTCCATAACATACGGAAACGTCGTGCAATTTTTACTTTTTATGTCGTTTGTGTTTGTGAAAGCCATTATTTCCCCAATTGTACTTTTCAATGTGAAATCCTTTGAAATTTCTGACTGTCACAGCAAGGCTTTTGATTTAGATGACACAAACAAGAGATACCCAGCAA
Source organism: Dasypus novemcinctus (assembly GCF_030445035.2). Classification (NCBI taxonomy): domain Eukaryota; kingdom Metazoa; phylum Chordata; class Mammalia; order Cingulata; family Dasypodidae; genus Dasypus; species Dasypus novemcinctus. The sequence goes on from NC_080682.1 coordinate 125,304,890, forward strand.
TTTCTATGACATGTTAGCCTCTGTGATTCAAAAATGATTTGATTTCCTCCAAGCACTGGATTCAACTTTTTATAATTTAAAGGCAATTTGAAAGAAATAAGTGACTTAAAATCAATTTTTACTCTTCCTAAAATAAGTTTATACTTATTTATACCTAAAGATGATAGAATGGCAACATACATTTCTCAGTATACATATAAAGAAGTAACTTCAACAAAGTTTATATGGAGCCCAAAGTAGCAATTAAATATGCAGATGATGGTCATACCTTCATTTTTACCTTCTTGGTAAATTAAAGAGACTGCCACAGGTGGCACTCTAGTATAGCTGCAACCATACAGCCATAGCTTGTCTCATTTAGTTGAATCTACTGCTTTGTTTACATTCTTATTCTCTTAGGCATCTCATGAGCTCTGATTTCTCAGGATCTGTAGTGAAAGTTCTTACAATTCTATTTCCTGTCTAAAATCCAAAAAGCCCAGGAGCCTTTATCCTGGACATTTCCCAAAAGCCCAGGAGTCTTTTTGTTTTGTTTTGTTTTGTTTTTTTCACCTAGAAACACTTTATTTTCTCAATCGCCTTGAACTTCAACTTTCAGAAGTACTAAATATTTTTGCTGACTAATCCTTCCGTATCACAGTGAATTCCTCACTCCTCTTTGCCAACTATTACTTTAAAAGCATTCTCTAAAGCAAAAATACACATTCTAATGTAGGTATAGACATTTCAGTGTTAGATGAGTCAAAAGAAGAAGGAATGGACAAGAAGCTACAAAACCTGGGTTTGGAGCCTTGGTCTACTATTCACAAACTGGGAGATGAGGGCCTAATTACCTAGTCTTTCTCAACTGCAGACTACCCACCTGAAGCCACCTGAAGTTACATACATAGTATCTGTATGTAACAAGGATTTGGTCATTGTCAACTGAGAAGTATATAAGATAGTGGCAATGGATGTGGAGATGGAGAGTGTTGTAGAATCCCTCCACCCCCTCTTGTTATTACATGAAGCAGGGCTATTGAAATGATGGATTATTTTAGGGTGTAATTTGGGAATTTTTTTTAATTAAAAAATTTTTAAAAATTGAAAGACATATATTAAAAAATTCAATTCTCTTTTTAGAAAGAGAACAATGATAAGTGTTTTTCCAGAGAGCACACTTGAGCACCGTATTTACATTTGCCAGGACCTGATGAGTGCAATGGAGGCACAGAAGTCAAAGGAGTCACTCAAGATTTTTTAGAAATTTACGTCATCTACTGCATCTTAGAGTAACAGGACACCTGGTGTGGCTTACAAAATTTTCTTAAGTCCTATGTGTTCAATTTCTCCTTTGAGAGCTCAGTGTAAGAAATCTGTTAGCCATATGTACATCCTTCAAAAAACTTGTCCAAAAGGATCTATGCCCTTGTGCGTTATTTGTTAGCACAAGTAACATTTACTCCTCTTACCGAAATGGCCAGTGATAACAATTTACAGTATGTAAAAATAAAAAGATTACTTCTGCTCAATAATTTGGCCGGAAGAAACTAAAGAAAACATGCTCTTCTTACCTCTTACTGTGACAGACCCCACTGATGACTGATGTTTGGGTCGTTACGACAGGATGGGGGATACTGGACCAGGAGGAAGAGTTTATGTTGTTGTGAAGAGGGAAGCACGTGTGTGCGGGAATGGGGCCGCTCATCAGTAGATCCCTGAGAGCTTTTCTGTGTGAGCTGCTTCGGCTCCCACATCAACCACGGTGGTGTCACAGAGTCAATGTGGCTCCACAAAATAAAGCTTTGGGTCATGGGCTCAAAGATATTTTGCTACCAACATGATGTATAACCTCACAGAAGTAACGTCTCTTCTGTACGTTGCTTTTTCCGTGTATAAATAGGAAAGAAAGACGCCTTTCCCATAGTAACCATGTGTAAGAGAAGAAGCAGCAAATGTGTCTTTCAGAAGCCCTTAGGCTGGCTAGGTGCTGTAGGGGACTGTATAAAACAAAACACACACAAAGCAAACCAACAAAAATGTCCTTACCTCAAGATTCATGAAAATCCAACTAGTGAGAAGTTGTTAGGAGGGAAGACACAAGTAGTATGTGTGTGTATGTATAAAATTTTCACCCACACATGTAGGAGCTCTCTAACTTGGTTTTGAGGAAGATGAGAGGGATTAAGGAAAAAAAAATTGGTAATCACCTATCTGAGAAGGTCTTCTCTATAATTTTACTCATTTTATAATAGTTTCAAAATACTATTATAAAGTTTTCATGATTTTTATGTCTATTAGTAATAATAACACTATTTTTTTAAGGAAGCAGTATGAGTTTAGAATGAGCTCTGTTTTCAAAATGAAGGGCACTTTTAATTTTTCCAGAGATTAAGTGAACAAATGCCGCATTTAAATAATGTGTTTGTTCTAGTCCAGGGGTTCTTAACCCTTTTTTTTCAAGGACCCCTTTGCCAGTCACGTGAAAAGACAGACCCCTTACTAAGTCCACACTATGCTGTGTGTTATTTAATAAATATATTTCATCCACACCAGCTCATCCCCACAAGAATAATTTTTTTTTTAGCTTAAATTTAAGCTCATGGACCCTTGTTAAAAACCCTGTAAGTCTTTCCCACAGGCATAGGTTATGAACTGTTTTAAGTCCAGTGCTAAACTACAAGGCATATGCTATAAAATTTCAAAGCATAAAAGACACCATGCTATAGTTTTCACTTTGCAAATAGATTCCTCCAAAGAAGTAACTAAGGCATGCACCATCTTTTCATCATAAGACAGAATGTATGTGCTAAAAAATGAATAGAGCCCACTGTTTTATTAGGTTACACATGATGAAGGACCTTTATACTTTACATCTAAAGCTGTTTGGTGATAAAAGACTAATAAAATTTTTTTTTGGTTATTCACTTACTGAAACAAATGTATTTGAAACACAGAGGAGATGTGGATCTGCGCTGATGAATATCAGAGAGACGGATATTTAGCAGACATTAAAATCATAAGAAGACCAAATTTCTTTGTTCTGAACATGAGAAATGGAGAGTTGATGCCAATTTTTCCCACTGAAATCTGCAAGCAGCAGCTTATAAGAGGAACTTGCAAAGTGACTTTTCAAACTTAGCGGTTAGCCAGAGAGCACAGAGCCCTGGAACCCAAACAGTAGTTTGTCTTTAGACACAGTCTGCTCTTATCCTGGAAATCACTTCCTGCCAGACCGTGAGCATCATGGCCAGGCATATTGTGCATCTGAAACTACACAGGGTAAACAGTCCTTCAGACGGTTCTAAGAGGATTGAAGTCTCCGCACAGCAGGCCAGGTGTGGGGCAGCGTCCAGCCATGGTCGACAGGCCTGCGGGAATGAGGTACTGGAAGCAGGGGCTGCCGGGCCTCTTCTACTGTTTCTACATTGTAACGTAGATCTCTGCTTATATTATTGGGGCAGCTTCTTACAGAAAGGACCCAGGAAGGTGAGGCTTTCCGTATCAGCCCCGCTTTCCCTTGCTGTTGGACCTTAGAACTGCTTCTCAAGGGCTGTGGCACGTTATGCTCCTCACCTCTGCAGCTTGATCTTGTGAACTACCCCTCAATTTGATTGTACGAATGCCGTGAGAGGAGGCAGGAAGTCACCTGGCTCAGTGATAGCCACTGAGTAGGCGCTCGTTGCACGCTGACCTCTACCATCTTCGTCTCTCTGCTCTGAAATTTCCATAAGGTGGCACAGACTGTCTCCTTCCCAGAGGAAGGCGGATAGTTCCTTCCTTACCTGTCCAGCATTACTGGGGTACCTATTCCTTTCTTAGAGCTATGTGACAATGAAGGCCACAAAATATTCTTTGAGGAAGCATATGGAAGACATATATATACACTTTAGCTCCAGTTCCAAAGCGTGCATTCCAGTGAGATTTCTGGAGGTAAGTGACAAACTCATGTCCTTAAGTCAGTGAGAGGCTTTGAACAGGAGTGAATCTGTAAAGAACATTTGAAGAAAAACTTGAGCTATAGCATCTGAATCGCCTAGTAGAAAAATCATGGAGGACAAGAAAACTGTCCTTTTTAAAGGCGTTTGACATCTATTCCTCATGTCTTAAGAATTCACTGTTTGGATTACTCCTCATGAAATAAGGATAAGGATAAATTAGATAATTTATCAATGAGATGCCCAGGCATTCTGCAGAAGGTAAAGCCTGCTAACATTCTTTATAACAGACCTGCCTGCAATGTTGCTTCCCCTAATATCCTGGGCACTTGCATATTCCCCAGAGGAAAATGTATCGGACACCATGTGTGATGATGAGAGAGATAAGAGGATGACCCTTAATTTATATGGAATTGAAGAGAATTACTTGGATATCCTCATAATATGAGCATGTACATCCTAATTTTCATAGCTACAGAATAAGGAGGTCTTTTTATTGCCTCTATTTAATGGATGAAGCTCTTGAGGATCAGAAAATTTCGTTATTTTTGTCAGGCTACAACACATAACTAGTAGAGAAGCCTAGTGTTGAAATAATGCCTCTATCACTTACTGTTCTTTGAGCTTAGTCCCCAAACAACAGGTAAAATATAAAAAGTAACCTTAACTTATCCCTCAGTGTGCTCTGTGATCATTCCATTACTTCCTTCAGGTTCACAAAGACTCCTCCAGTTCCACCTGCAGCAAGCAAGAGACTCCCACATTTTGAGACCTAAGCCTGATGTGAATGTGTAAGTTCTGGGCTGTTTTCTTTAACCATGCCCGGAAGAACAGGTGAGAGGGGTAAGTGATCCCCTAGTTGAGACAGCTTGAAGAGTAGAACTTCACATTATTTATAACCATCTTATATCCAAATATACATTTCTCTCTTTCATGTTTCGTGCCTACCTGGTTCTTTTCTGTATTTTTTGTTGTAATTTTCCCCTAAAGGAAATGACTATTCCTCTTTTAGTACTCACCTAAAATGTCATCATTACCTCTAAGGTCCTCCCTAGACTGGTAATCGTTTATCCCTTCTTTGTTGCTCTAGAAATCCCCCACGTTTTTATTATCATACTCTAACGGTGTACTGCAGTTGTTTGTGCCTTTAATATGTCTGCTCTCCTACTACCTTCACAGTGACTTGAGGAACGGATCTACGGCACATAATTTTATTAACATAGGAAGGAATTATGAGATATTACATAAATATGCATAGTTTACATTGAGAATTGTCTAGACAAATACATGAAATTGTCACCACTGAGTGATGGGATTTGGGGTGATTTTTTTTCTTATCTATACTTGCTTATTTTTCACCACTGATGACATTACTTTCATACTAAAAGTGTGACATAGTTGAGATGCTTATATTTTTTGACTTACTGATCGAATTCTGTGTGGGAAACTGTATCCTGCTTCTGGTGGCCTGGAGTTACGTGCTGCGGAAAACATGTTGCTCTTTGTAACCCCTTTCTGTGGGTAGAACCCGTTGTGAATACGACCTTTTGATGAGGTTTCTTCAGTTAAGTTGTGATCTAACTGTGTGTTCCAACTGAATCAGGACAGGTGCTAATTTTATTACTGGAAGGCTTTCAGAGAAGGCCAGAGAGGAGGAGCTGGAAGTCAACAGACCTGAGAAGAGAGAGGAGAAGCTGCCCTCATGTGCGTTGCCAGGTGACAGAAAAGCAAGCCTGAAGGCAGGCCAGCAGCCAGCACCAGAACTCCGTCTTCAGGGAGAAAGCGCTGCCATGCTGACGCCTCAGCTTTGGACTTCTTCTAGCCTCAAGACCATGAACTAACAAATTCCCATCATTTAAGCCAGTTTGTGTACGATAATGTGCTTTAGCAGCCAGGAATAAAATAATGCTTTATCTTATTAATTCAAAACTTAAGGAAAAAAATAACAGAAGCTTTGACATAAAGTAAAGTGAGGTAAGGACAGAAACTGATATCTAGGTAAGGGAAAATGAGGGCTTCCTAAAAGGTTAAAACAACTAAGATTATTCAACTTGTGAGGAATTACTGTCTACCAATTGTATAAACAATATAGATACACGCGAATGGTGACCAGCCATTCTTCATATCCATGGAAGACGGATTAAAAGAAAAGCAAAGAAAGAAAAAGAAAAAAAATGGGTTGAAACTTCAACAGAAGGGATTTAATTGATGTATAAGGAATATTTCCCTGACAGACCTCTTAAGTACTATACCAGATTACTAAAGGGATGAGGAAATATTTTTGAGGCTTTATAAAATCGGTCGGGAATAATTTTTAAAGTGGCATGTTTGTAGACAGAGAGGGTTAAGTTGACTTTTAAAGGTCCTTTACATACTTTGCTTTTACAGTATGATGGACTTTATAAGAATAACATGTATTTCTCATATGGCATTGAGTGAGTTATTCAAGATTTTCAGAAGCCAAAACCCTATCCCCAGTTCTCTACTAACATGTAGCTTTTATTTTTTTAATCTCCAATGTGGAAAGTAGATTTCTTAAATATACCCATTGGGATTTTAGCAATCCCATAGACTTTCTGTGTTTTGAATTCCCAATGCAGATCAAATTCCTTTTTTGCTTTATTAAATACATATCATCACTGAGAAGCAATTTTTTCTCTTTAAAATCTAACCTCTCCCTTCCTGTCTTCCACTTTAACTCCCCTACAGGAAAGCTTAGTTTTAGCAGAAGATGTACTTTAGCTCTTGGCTCATTTCTACTTAGACTAGGCAAGTGAGCGTGCTTTCTTTTTTTTCAAAGATTTATTTTATTTAATTCCCCCCCTTCCTCCCATTGTCTCCTCTCTGTGTCCATTCACTGTGTGTTCTTCTGTGTCTTCTTGTATTCTCATTAGGCAGCTCTGGGAATCAATTCTGGGAACTTCTGAAGTGGGAGAGAGGTGATTACTCTCTTGTGCCACCTCAGCTCCCCTGTTCTGCTATGTCTTCTTATTTTCTCTCCTCTCTGTCTCTTGTTGCATCATCTTGCTGCACCAGGTCTCCATGTTGGCCAGCACTCCTGTGTAGGACAGCATTCCCATGCAGGGCGGCACTCCTGCACTGGGTCACTTTCCTGCATGGGCTAGCACTCCGCGTGGGCCAGCTCACCATGTGGGCCTACTTGCCCTCACCACGAAGCCCTGGGCATTGAACCCTGGATCTCCTATATGGTAGATGGGAGTCCAGTTGATTGAGCCACATCCATATCTTTGAATGTGCTTTCATCTGTGGAAAAGAAAATTTAGAAAATGAGTTATTAGATAACCAGGAAGATTTCCTATCATCTTTATTTTATATTCTCTTTATTATCTGCTATTCTTCCTTGTGATTAAATAATATTCAGATTGAATTGTTGTTACTGTTTTCCCAGCTTAATTAACATTGCTTTCAACTGGCTAATGTGCAATTTCATTCCTTTACCTTTAATATGATTTCCCATTTAAGAAAACAGCTATCAATGGTTTTAAGAGCCCTCATTCTTCTACTGCCCAATAATAATAATATCCTCCTATTAATTGGCTTTGCTGTATCAGGAACACTTGAATGTAAATTATGTGAAAGAAAATAACAGTTTATTGTATGACACACTGATATGAACTAATGATAGGGAGAAGACTCATGGTAGTAGAATCTGGAAGATAGGCTACCAGGAGATAGAAAGGGAGTAGAGACTGATGAGGCAATGTTTGATCTGTGCAAAAGTTATAATCAGGCTGATTGTAACAGCTTGGAAATGAACAGTGATGATGGTTGTACAGCCATATGACAGTATTTAACAGCACCAAAGTCTGAGCTTTAATGTGGTTGAAAGGGGAAATTTTGGGCCATGCATAATGTTTGAAGGAAAGATAGAGGTTGAAACAGGGACTATATAGCTCAGTGAACACTGGGGTGGACAAAAACTGTGGTTAAGAACACAGATATAAGACTGTTCTTTCAGGGGAAACGGACTTTGGCCCAGTGGTTCGGGCGTCCGTCTACCACATGGGAGGTCTGCGGTCTACCACATGGGAGGTCCGCGGTTCAAGCCCCGGGCCTCCTTGACCCGTGTGGAGCTGGCCCATGCGCAGTGCTGATGCACGCAAGGAGTGCCGTGCTACACAGGGGTGTCCCCCGCGTAGGGGAGCCCCACGCGCAAGGAGTGCACCCATAAGGAGAGCTGCCCAGCGCAAAGGAGGGAGCAGCCTGCCGAGGAATGGAGCCGCCCACACTTCCCGTGCCGCTGACGACAACAGAAGTGGACAAAGAAACAAGACGCAGCAAAAAGACGTAGAAAGCAGACAACCAGGGGAGGGGAGGGGAATTAAATAAATAAAAATAATTCTTAAAAAAAAAAAAAGACTGCTCTTTCAGGATCTATAACAAAGTTTAGTCAGTAGTATAGGCTGTTGATAGTGGGTGATATGTGCAGAAAGGGCACCTAAAGCCTACTTCTATGAGATATGAATGTATTTGAGTTGCCATAGGTATGTTTTCTTGATAGATGGAAGCCCATAGAGTAGCTAACAAAATATTAAACTTCCATCCTGGGAACATCCAGCTACTTCTTCAAATAAAATGGCAAAAACTCTGGAATATATAACCCATGCCTAACAAAAGAAATCAATCCAGTATACCCAGCTCACAATCTTAATGACTGTATTTATGAAATTTATTTCTGTAAAAATGAAACTTAACCTAATTATAATTAATGCCTAAGAGTTACTTACTGAAAACTTCCTGGTTAAATCAAATGTGGCCTCTCTCCAAGTCAAACTCAGCAAATGATCTCCTCACTGCCTTTTCCCCAATGTGGGACATAACTCCCAGGGATAAGCCTCCCTGGCACTAAGGGGTTATTACCAAGCACAAACCAGCAATGCATTTGGAAAAAGACCTAGACCAAAGTGGAGAAACATTACAGATAAAGAGTTTTTATGGCTAAGAGATTTCAAAGTGAGTCTGGAGGTCATTCTGAAGTTACACTTATGCAGGTCTCAGGCAGATTTCACTGCCACAGTAGACAAATCCTCAAGCCACAGCACTCCAAAGGGCTCTAGGGAGGTCTGGGTACCAAATGCAAGGCTCACAGCCTCATGAAATCAATACCCCCTTGGAAGACCCTTTTTGGGAACAAATGATAATCTACTTCCCCATTGTAAAATAGCTACATTCATTTATAATTCTCCTACTCATGATGCTTCTACTCCTTTTATTGGAATTTATAATTTTCATCATACCCATTTGATATATCTCTCAGAGATTTAAATCTTTGGATTGTTCATATGCCAGTTGAGCCTTGCATCCCAGCAGTCATGGCCATTTCCTACTCTCCAGTTCTTCGTGCTTGCCATGGACAACTGGAAAACAATGATGATGGACATGTCCCATCTCATCTACAACTGCAAGCAAAACAATTCTTTCCATTTGCCCCATAATATCTAAGGTCCCTCTCTGTGTGAAGCAGAGTGGATCTCATCCCAAATCCCTCAAGATTAAGGAATGAACAAACATGAGGAGAAGTGTAACTATGGCCCAAAGTATATTTTCTGTTACTATAGCTATTGTCTTGTCTTAACAGAATGTCTTGTAACATTGATACAAAGATAGTAGTTGCCAGATGTTCAGAAAGAAGGGGGAAGGATGAATAAATGGAACACATTTTAAGGCAGAGAAATTGTTCTTTATGATACTGCAAGTATGGACACATGTCATTATTTGTCAAGGCCTGTAAAACTGTACAGCATAAAGTATAACCATAATATAAACTATAGACTTTGGTTAGTAGCAATACTCCAATATTGTTTCATCAATTATAACAAATGTATCACAGTAATGTAAGATGTTAAGGATCAGAGAAACTACATGTGTGGGTATGTGGAGGGGTTATACAAGAATTCCCTATACTTTTGGTAAAATTTTTATAAATCTAAAACTTCTCTAAAAATAAAATTTATTATAGCAATAAAATAAGGTAAAGTAAAAATCAAAAGATTTATTTAGAATAAATCCTTTGAATACTTTATCTCAATCTATCCAAACTCACACTAGATGTAGCATTATCTTTATCCCCTTGGTAGCTTATATCATTTAAAAACAAAACACACTCTTCTTTTTTCAAGGTGAGATAGAAAAGGAGACAATATTTTCCTGAAAAATTATTTTACAGATTACATTTTTAGTAGAAACCATCCATTCATTAATATTATTTATTTTGTTAAAATTAATCTACCAAGTATTAGAAATGCCCTCATTCCTTTATCATATTTTCTTTTTTCCTGCTTTCCCAAAGTTTACTCAAGGAAACATTTGACCAGATACCAATCCTCAGAACACTGATATTTCTTGAAAAAAATGATTAAATTTAAGACTATAGGGGATTAACATAGAATATATAGATAAGGAAATAGGAAACTATACTATAACTAATGTAATGAGAACTGGGTACAACCTGACTCTTGAGCATCTAAGATGTCTGGATAATCAGTATGTGGGTAATATTCATGGAGATCATAAAAAAAGAGTAAATGAAACCTGAGAAATGAGTATGAGTCAATAATGCAATAGGGAGCAGACCAGTGAGTGAAGCTTCACAGTAGAACAAAATACATGAGATGAGGAAATACAGGTAATTATATGAGAATTTTAGTCTCAAGGTGTGGTCTCTTGACCAGCAGAATTGGCATCACCTATGAATATGATAGATATGCAAATTCTTCCTGCCCCATCCCACATCAACTGAATCTGAAACTGGGGATCCAGTAATCTATGTTTCAGCAGGTTCTCCAGGTGATTCTGATGAAGGCTAAAGTGTGAGAACCACAGTATAATAGGAACTGATATTCAAATTGGCTACAGTATGTAAAATGCACAAGAATGGCTAAAGATTAAAATTATAAAATATTAAGAACCAGAAAACTCATTCCCTTATAGATCAAAAAAAGAAAATGAAGACCCATGGATAAGTCATAAGTAGAAGATTGGCAACCACTTATTTACATCACTTCCTTGTAGGACCTTCCTTATCACCTTATTTAAAGCAGCCCACTAGCCACTCTTTGTCACAACAAAAGTGTTTTTTGTCATAGTTCTTATCACTACTTTATTCTTTCTTATTTTTTAAGTTTTTTTGTCTCTGTCTGTCTTCTCTCACTATAAACGAGGCTCCTTGAGGAGAGGGAATTATCTTTTATGTTCTGTGTTAAATTTCTAGTGTTTAGAGCATTGCTTGATATATAGTAGATACGTAATAAATGTTTGTTGAATGGTTGAACAAATATGCAAATCACTGCAGATGTGAAATTGAGAAAGACAAACCCAGATGCTGACTTCTTGGGACTTGCTTTCTGGATTACTTGACTTAACTTACATTTTAAATAATCATTTAGATTGCTATATGGCCACCAGAGGCAAGAAGGAAGACAGAAAACCTAATTTAGATACTCTTGTTGCTACCTAAGTCAGAGATGATGGTGATCTCTATTAAAGAAACATAAGTGGAAGTGGAGAAAATAGATGCATTTAGACACATTTGAGGATTCTGTGATAAGATGTGTGAGGGAGGAGTCAAGGTACGAAGGACTACGTTGTGGCTTAAATCATTTGAGGACAGAAACAACTTTTATATGAAGAATGAGAGAACAGGAGAAGAGGGAGGCATGGTGGCCAAAAATTGCATGGGTCATATGTTTAATAAAAAGTATTCATTATTTATAAGAATTCAAATTTAAGTAGGTGTACTATACTTTTATTTGATAAAATAAAGTTCAATATGCAACAAAAGCTTGGTGAATTTATGTTGTAATCAATACACATTACTTTATAGGGAATCTAAATAATAAACTGCACATCAAAAATATTAAATTTGAAGTGCTTAATAATCACTAATAAAAAGACATTAGGTTTTCTCATAGAAGTTCCCAAAAATTGGGCACCTAGATATAAGGAATATATTGTAAGAATTTGTGAATAAACTTCTACTTTTTTCACGGAAACAGTATTTTGAGGTTTTATAGTAAGTATCCATGCTTTTCTTTGCACTTAATTCAATTTCAGAAAACAATTATTCTATATTCCTTATTATTATATGATTAGGTCATCAGTTGTCTTGTACTTTTGAAAACTGGTAGTTAATAATCACGTGCATTCTTAGTAACTTAAGTATAAAAAGTTAGTAATGGAAGAAATTGTAGCATTGATGTGGAAAAAGCGGCCATGGTAGTTGCTGAGGGCAGGCAGAGGGGAGAAGAGATGTGATGTGGGAATATTTTCAGGACTTGGAGTTGTCCTAAACGATAGTGCAGGAACAGATGCTGGACATTATATATCCTGTCATAATCCACTTAATGTACTGGGGGAGACTGTAAACTACAATGTAAACTACAATCCATGTGGTGCAAGTAGTGCTCCAAAATGTCTTCACCAAATGCAATGAATGTGCCACGATGATGAAAGAGGTTGTTGATGTGGGAAGAGTGGGGGTGGTGGTGGTGGTGGGTTGTTGGGGTATTTGGGAACCTCATATTTTTTAATGTAACATTTTTTGTGATCTATGTATCTTCAAAAAAAACAATTTTTTTTTTAATTTACTTAGATATTTCATCATCTGGATTTCCTATTCAACAAGTCAGTCTGTCATATGAAAAAGTTTCTTACTACGCTTTCATAAGTAACAGTGATAGAAATTCATTTTAATTGGAATAAGAGTAAAACAGTAGAACTTGACTGAAGAAATAACTGAGTCCACTTTCTTCATTTTTTGGATGAGCCAACTGACTGTCCAAGAGTTGACAATGAAAATTGACTTCAGAGCTTATTGAGCTATTTCTACCTCTATAATAATCCTTGCCAAATTATATGTATGCCTTTTTCTGTACATTTTTTATTAATATTGTTTTCAAACAATGAATATTTCTTTATGACCTAGATATAGTTTCTCTTTTAAGAAGCTTCAGGCTCTTCTGGGTTTTTTACTAATAATGCATTGTATTGAAATGTTTTCACTTTTATACATTATAGGAAAAATACCACTTTGTATATTTTATCAAATTTAAACTAAGGTCCCTTTTATAGGTACCTGTGATGTAGAAAAAAGAGCAAACAATTATTTTTTAAACATGGTCTTGGTATTTACTATCCACGTGGCCTCTAAAGGTCATTTTGACAATTTTTCTCCTTTTTTCATTTTAAATTGTTTTTTATTCTATGAAATTTTATGAATGTCTACTCTGTACAAGTCACTAGTCAAGGTTTTCAAAACAAAATAGAAGTTTTGCGTTCATGGTATTCACAGCCACTGTGGAGCTAGAAGCCATCACATTTTGGTTAGAATGCTCTGCTCAGGAAGGACGCCAGGGCTGTGGAGACGAGACACTGTGGGGCTGCAGGGAAATGAAGGGCGCTATGCCAGGGCCAACGAGGGTGAGAAGGAGATGTGTGCCCAAAAGATGACAGACGCAAGCTACGTCACATAATGTCACTTTATATGGTATTAAAGAGAGCTATTCTAAGGACAATTTTAAGTCACTCAGTAATCTGAAGCAGGAAAGTGATATGATCAGGATTGTGCTCCAAAATATTACTCTGAGAACCCCAGTACACAGAATAGATTAGAGCAATTCAATAATATAAAAAGGAATAATACCAATTTTCAGTATTCCTGATAAGAGCCAAAGGTGAAACTGAACTTGGTATGGGGCAGTGAAGATAGAATTGGACAGATTTGGAGATAGAGACGGCAGATTGATAAGATGCAGCTCCAAAATTGTCATTCTCAATGGGTTTGTAGTATGGATGAGATGGAATGATATATTGGAAAGCACTCTTCAAAGTACTTGATGCGTAATAGTTATTTTGTAAATATCAACTTCTTAAAACTTGATTTCATGTTTTCGCAGCTGTTCAAGTACAGTTTCCTCTGTTTGCAATTATCTTCTTGTCTCAGCTTTTATCCATCATTCGAAACCATGTTCATTTGCTACCGCCACAAAGAAAGTGTTCCCAATACTTCAAAGTTAGTATCCTCATTAGTTTTCTTATACTTTCAAATGAGTCCAGCTTTGCAATTCTACATGTGTGTTTCAATCAGCAGATTGGGAACTTTTTGGTAAGATTTCTTCATCTCATTCATCTCTGTATCCTTAGCCACTAGAGTGGTATAATACATGCCTAATAATTTTGTTGTTTGAAATTGTTTAATGTTTATTGAAATCAATATGTACAAATCAGTGAACATGCAAGTGTACAGCTGGATGAAATTTGACCACATCTGAGTGACTAGAATCTAGATCTAACACCAGCACATAACAACACCACAGAAATCCTCCCCATGCTGTCCTTTGAATAGTCCCTGCCCCCAGCAAATAATACTGACCGCTCTCCCATATTTTAGCTTTTTCTGTTCAAAAATTCATATAAATACAATCTTATACCTCTTTGGTGCCTTCTTTCCTTCAACATTATGTTTGTGAGATACATACCTATTATTAAATGCAATCATAGTTTGTTAACTATCATCGTGTATGTGTTCCTTTATTTAACTGTAGCACAATTTGTTTTGGTATTATCCTCTTTACAGAATATTGGCACTTTACATGGATTATTATGAGTAGTACCACCATTGTGGTTAATTCTGTAAGCAAGTAAATGCATCTTAAATATATGGCAGCTGTTCTTTTCACTTAATGTTTTTGGTTTTAAAATATCTCCTGATACATGGGAAAGATGCAGAGGAATGGGGCCTATTATCTAAATTTAAGTATTACTAGTCTGTATTTTTCAGGTTGGATATTGAGAAAATGGGTTCTTGTTACAGTGAGATAAATTGGAAAGAAGAAAGCTAATGGAGAGGAAAGAGATGGATGTTATCAGGATTGTGTTGATCAGTCCCTCATAGTCTCATATTTGTTTGCAGTTTGAAAAAATTTTCACATACATTTGACTTTATTTAACCCTGACAGAAACTCATTAGGAGATATCTCAATTTTGAACATGATATTCTTTGAATTGTGTGGATTTCTAAAGATTACACTTTTAGAAAGTGGAAGTCGTAACATTCATACCCAGTACTTAAGGCAACAGGTTTAGAGTTGCATTTCAAGGCATCATTAAAGGGGAAAATGAGTTACTAAAAATGTAACAGCATGTTGTATACAAATATGTGCCTTCTTCATGAATCTAGATGTGGATATCTGAATGCATACATTGAAAAATTGCAGCAATGTAGCTGGTTAAGTTTCCACAGAATTCCTTCTAAAATGTTACTGTAGAGGTGGTAGTCAATGGACGATTATATGGGCAGGTACTAAGAGATGATGGGGTACCATTAATCTACTAGAATGACCAATAGAAGATGCTAACTTAGAGAACATCTGAGTTGCTTGAAATGATTATGAAAGGAATCACAACAGGAGAAGCTTAGGAGAACTGGTGGATAACCCAGTCTGAGGCAGAAGGCATGCCTAAAGCAGAAGGCAGGTGGAGTTTCAGGCAATGGAATTGTGGTTTTCTTCCATATCTGCCCCATTCACCATCCCAGTGAGAATGTCAATATTCAAAGAGAAAAACATCATTCATCTGTCTATCAGTGAAAGTTGAGTTCAAGAATCTTTTGCTATGGTGACATCGTGAACACAGTGATGTAAGATATGCCCTAAAAAAGTCTCCCCAGAGATTCAATGAATAAAGGACAAAACCCCATTTGCTTAAAACTCTGGAGGATGGACTGGATAAGGACTCCCTAAATGTTGAATTGAAGAAAAAGGAAAATATTAGGTATAAAACATCCATCCCAGACCCATGGATCCATTCTCTCTCCCTCACTTTGTTCTGCATCGTTTGAGGAGTAGCATAGAGACAGTGCTCCTTTCCCTCTCACCAACCACCGGAGATGATAGCCATAGATCCCATGCATACACCGGCACAAGGATGCAAGCACACAGAGACCCAGAGTGAAACGCAAGCTGTTAAGGAATGCTGCATACAAAAGGGTCCCCAAGAGGAAGAAAAAAGAAAAAGAGAGTCCACAAAAAAACTGTGGCTGGAAAGTTCTGTCCTCACTCAGTACAGTTTCTGTTGACTGGGTCACCTAAATGCAAAGTAGACATTCTTAGAGCAACCCCCCTTTCTGGATTGACTCCATCTGTCTTCCCAGAGTGGGATATCCTATTGGGGAAGAAACCAGAACCAGAAAAGCCTCATAGAAAAAAATTAAAAGGGGTTAAACTAAACTGCTATAAGACATGAGCATATCAGAACTGAAAAGAGTAAGGAAAAAAGGGCACTGAGTGAGGGGTATAATTTAAACAATTCATAGGACCTGGGGAAAACTTCTGTACAAATTGTGCACAAATAGAATATATAAAGATTCTGGAGAAGAAACAGAGGAAGTAAAATTTTCTCCTGGAGGTAAAACGATTATACAAAAAGTGCCATCATAATAATTGTACCATGTATCCAGGAAAAGAAACAGATGAAGAAGATCTGAGAAACTCTGATCAGTTAAACATAGGCTATTCTAAAAGTCTATAATAAGTTAGACCTAGCATCAAAGAAGAGCCTTAATAAAAAGTCAACTAACAATTAAAGCATAGACAAGAAGGTGAAACTGATCTTCAGCATAAACTATCAAGATAATCCAGTGGCTAGACATCAGCAAAAAATTACAAGCCATAACTAAGAAACAGAATGATATGACTCAATCAAGGAACAAAGTAAAATTTCAGAAGAGACATGGAATTGGAAACAACTAATCAAAGAAGTTAAAAAAAAATTCCCCAAATCAATTCAAGGAGAGGAAGAAAAATGTACATAAAGAGATAAAGTATATTATGAATACAATGTGTGAGCATAAAGAATAAATTGAAAATATTTTAAAAATCAGAATTTATGGAGATGAAAAGCATAATAGTAGAAGTTAAAAATATACTAGAGACATACAACAACAGATTTGAATAGGCAGAAGAAAAGATCAGTGAAGTAGATAACAGGACAATGAAAATTCTACAGTCACAAGAACAGATAGAGAAAAGAATAGACAACAATAGACCAGTGTCTCAGGGATTTAAGTGAAAGCATGAAGCAAACAAACATACATGTCATGGGTGTCCCAGAAGGAGAAGAAAAGGGAACAAAGAAAGAAAATTTGAGGAAATAATAGCTGAGAATTTTTCAATGTTTATTATAAGTATAAGCAAGCATACAAGTCCAAGAAACACAATGTACTCCAAACAGAATAAATCCTAATAGGCCTATCCTAAGACACATATTACTTAGAATGTCAAATGTCAAAGATAAAAAGAATTCTGAAAGCAGCAGGAGAAAAGCAATTCATCACATACAAGTGATCCTCAATAAGTTTAAGTGCTGATTTCTTATCAGAAACCATGGAGGTGGGAAGGCAGTGGTATGATATATTTTAGGCAATGAAAGAGAAAAACTGCAAGCCAAAATTTTTTATTCATCAAAACTATCCTTCAAAAATGAGGGAAAGAGGAGCAGAAGTGGCTCACAGTTGAGAGCCCACCTCCCACATGGGAGGTTCCGAGTTTGGTTCCCAGTGCCTCCTAAAGAAAAGAAACAAAACAAAAACAGACAACAAGCAAAAAAAGAAAATGAAACAATGAGCAGACAATAAGCAGACAATGAGCAAAACCAATGAGTCCAAACCATTGAGCACAAACCAAAGAGCAAAACCAATAAGCAAAAATGAGCAAACAGATGAGGGAGCCATATTGGGGGGGGGCGGTTAAGGAGAGTTTAAAATTTTCACAGATAAATAAATACCGAAAGAGGTTTTCCACAAAAGCCCTGCCCTACAAGAATTACGAAATGGAATTCTGCAGGATGAAAGGAAATAACGGGGGTAGTAGCTTGGAAAAGTGTGAAGAAATCAGATTTTCATTAAGGATCACTAAAAGTGTAAATACAAAACTCAATCATATTGCATTCTATGATCTTTACTTCCTATAAGAGTTAGCATACAATTGAACAAGAAAAAAAGTGTATTTCCTGATAATAGACATGCAAAATATAAAGTGGTAAAGTGAGACAAAAGCAACATAAAGAGGGGAAACAGACATAGATGGGAACAGAGATCATGTATGCTATTGAAGTTAGGTTGGTATCTTTTCAAATTAGTAGGTTATAGGTGTAGGCTATATAATATAAACACCAGGGTAACCACAAAGAAAGTATTTTAAAAATATACAGAAACAGAAATGAGGATGGCATCAGTCATATATATCATGAAAGATCAACTATACAGAAAAGGAGTTTGTCCTAAAAGAAACAAGAGACAAAAAAATTTTTTGATACATAAGAATCAAAGTACAAAGTGGCTGACATAAGGACTGCCTTTACAGAAATAACATGAAACATTAATGGATTATACTTTCCAACCAAAAGACAGAGTTTCAGAATAGATAAAAAATCATTATCCAACTATATGTTATTTATGAGAGACTCGATTTAGACCAAAAGACACAAATAGGCTGAAAGTGAAAGCTTGGAAGAAAAACAATAAAGAGAATTACCAAAAACAAAAGTTGATTTGTATAAAATATTAAATTAAAATTAGCAAACCCTTAGCTAGATTTACAAAGAAAAAAATGTAGAGGTTGCAAATAAACAGAATCATAAATGAGAAGGGATAGATGTATTGAGGAAAAAATTTACTGAGTATTGTTCAAACCTGAGAGTGAAACATTGTACAGGAAACTTTGCTAATCAGCAATGTTTCACTGGTCAGCACTTTTCATATTTCAGGAGGAATGATGAGAACTAGAACAGTGGACATATTGGGGGATCTTTTGTAATAAATAAGAACAGATAGGGTGCATTCCAAGGAGTGTTGTGTTCTTCCCTGGGAAGGCTGGCCACTTTCTTGGGGACTGATTTATGGACTTTGGCACGTACTGCCCAGGGAGTGTTGTATTCCTTTCTGAGAAGACTGGCCACTTCCTCAGGAACTGATGCACTACTTGTAAGTTGGCATCTATAGTATGGAGTTCATTCATTATGAACTCAATAAAAGGGACAGTCCCTAGTCAGGCCAGTTGAAGTCCTACCCTGGGAGAGGGTGCTCTGCCCAGGTGTTGTTTTCAATCAAGACTCTAGTATTGGCTGCTCATTCAGGGCTTCCCAGCTGTGATAGATGTTGGTGAGTTTGTATGTAACACTATTGTATTTTTCTGTCATTTTGTGACTATTCAATATTGATTCACTCTTTTGACTGGTTATGTTATTCTTGTTTTTCACTCTAGTTGTCAGTATAGACTATTAAAAAAAAAATATATATATATATATATATATAGCCTTCAGTTGGGATTCTGGCCAGACAAGGGCCAGAAACGTTGGTGTGTCTCCCAGTTTAGTGAGCCTATATCTATATGTATTGTATGTCATCAGGAATTGTGATATGGCAGTTGGACCCCTTTTTATAAATAATCCTTCATTTATTTCATGTTCTTTCAATTATTAAAGACAGTTTAAAAGCCTACACACACACACACACATATATATATCCAATCTGAACTCTAGGTGGACATGGGCCGGGTACATTGGTGTAATCCCCTGGTTTGGTGAGCTTATATCTATATATGTATATCATGAAGGATTATGATACAGCATTTGGACCCTTGTTTTTAGACAATCCTTTGCTTATTTTATATTCTCCCTATTATTAAGAGAAGTTAATAAAATAAATAAATATATGTCTGTGTATTGCTTTCTTATATGTGAGGTAATTAAGTCATCATATCAATCTATATGCATAAATATATAGCAAAGTCTTAGCAAAGCATTTTATTTAACAGAACAGTACATTATTGACATACAGAAATAAAAAGGATCATAAGCGGATACTACAAAAAACAGTATGCCAACAAAATAGAAAATCTAAGTGAAATGGACAAATTCCTAGAAACACATGACTCTAAGGAGGAGTAGAAGACCTCAACGGACCAATTACAAGTAAGAGATTGAATCAGTTATCAAACCCTCCCAATTAAGAAAAGTCCAGGAGCAAACTGCTTCATAGGTGAATTCTACCTATCATTCCAAGAAGAATTAATACCAACCCTGCTCAAACTTTTCCAAAAAATTGAAGAGGAAGGAGCACTACCTAGCTCATTTATGAGGCCAATATCACTCTAATATAAAAGCCAGATAAATATACTACAAAAATTAAAATTACAGACCAATTTCTCATAAGAATATAGATGAAAAAAAAATCAAGAAAATATTTCCAAATCGAATCCAAAAGCATACTTAATAAATTATGCAGTATAATCAGGTGGGTTTTATCCCAGGTATGCAATGGTGGTTCAACTTAAGAAAATCCGTTAATGTAATACACCACATTAGGAAAACGAAAGGAAGAACAATATGATCATTTCCATTGATGTACAAAAGGTATTTGCAAAACCCAGTATCCTTTCTTGATAAAAAGAAAAAAAAAATTAGAAAACTAGGAATAAAAGAAAACTTCCTCAAAGTGATAAAGAGCATATATGGAAAACTCAGAACTAACCTCACACTTAATAGTGAAAGACTGAAAGTTTTCCCTCCAAAATCTGGGATAAGACAAGGATGGTTATTCAACATTGTACTGGAAGTTCTAGCCAGAGCATTTAGGCAAGAAAAATAAATAAAAATCACTGATATTGGAAATAAAGAATTAAACCTTTCATTATTTTCACTTGACATGATCCTACTTACAGAAAGTCCCCCTAAAAACTACAACAAAGCCACTAGAGCTAATAAACAAATTCATCAAAGTGGGAGGGTACAAGATCATCACTCAAAATTCAGTAGTGTTTTTATACACAAGTAATGAGCAAGCTGAGGAGGAAATCAAGAAAAAAATTCCATTTAAAATAGAAGAAAAAAACGAATAGGAATAAACTCAACCAAGGATGTAAAGGACTTGTACACAGTTGCCTCAAAATATTGCTAAAAAAAAAACCAAGAAGACCTAAATAAATGAAAGGGCAGTCAATGTTCAAGGATTGGAAGACTAAATATCATTAAGATGTCAAATCTATGAAAAGTGATTTACAAATTCAATGCAATTCAAATAATTCCAACAGCCTTATTTGCAAAAATGGAAAAGCCAATTATCAAATTTATTTGGAAGGGAACAGGGCTGTGAAAAGTAAAAAATATCTTAAAAAGAGCAAAATTGGAGGGCTCACTCTTGATGACTTTAAAGCATATTAAAAATCTACAGTGGTCAAAATAGCATGGTATTTGCCCAAGGATAGACACACTAACTAATGAAATCAAAATGAGAGTTCAGAAATAAATCCTACTGTCTATGGCCAACTGATTTTTTTACAAGGCTATCAAGCCTATTAAAAAAATGGTGATCAGTACTTTTATATATCCATATGCAAAAGAATGAAAGAAGACTCCTTTCTCACACCATATACAAAAAAATCAACTCAAAATGGATCAATGCCCTAAATATAAGTATTAACATCAGGACTGCAAAACTCCTAGAAGAAAATGTAGGGAAGCTCTTTGGAATGTTGTTTAGGTAATGGTTTCTTAGATTTTATACCCAAAGCACAAGCAATGAAAGGAAAAATAGTTAAATTGGACCTCACCAAAATTAAGAACTTTTGCCCATCAAAAGACTTTGTCAGAAAGTGAAAAGACAACCTACTCAGTGGGAAAAAAATGTTTGCAAACCACATCTCTGATAAGGGTTTAATATCCAGAATATATATAAAGGAAAGCTACAATTCAAAAACAAAAAGCCAAAGAACCTAACAAACAAATGGACAAAAGACTTGAATAGACATTTCTCCAAAGAAGATAAACGAATGCTAAAAATCACATGAACATATGCTCAACATCATTAGCTATTAGAGACAGGTAAATCATAACCACACTAAGATCATTTTATGCCCACTAGAATGGCTTCTATTTAAAAAACAGAAAACTACAAGTGTTGATGAGGATGTGGAGAAATCCACTCATGCATTGCTATTGGGAATGTGAAACTAGTCACTGTGAAAGATAGTTTGCCAGGTCCTCAGGAAGCTTAGTGCAGCATTATCACATGGTCTGACAATCCTGTTATTAGCTCCATACCAGAAGAATAAAAGCAGAGACTTGAACAGATATCTTCATAGCAGCATTTTTCACAACTGACAAAAGATGGAAGGAAGGAACCCAAGTTTGCATCAACTGATGAATGGATAAACACGATGTGGTATATACATGCAATGGAATGTTATTCAGCCATATAAAGCAATGAAATCTTGATGCTTGGGACCACATGGGTGAGCCTTGGGGACATTATCTTGAGTGAAATGAGTGAGATACAAAAGAGCAAACACTGTATAATTTGGGCTAGATTGTATAATTTTGTATAGATTTGGGTTAGAGAAATTTTCTAATTTGTATAGAATTTCTATTGAGGGTGTTTATAAAGGTTTGGAGGTGGATAGTGGAGATGGTAGCGCATTATTTTGAATATAATTAACATCACTGAAATATATATGTGAATGTGATAAAAAGAGGAACCTCTAGGTCTCATATGTTACTAGCATAAAATTTAAAAGATAAAGCACATGGCTGTATAATACAGTGAACCCAATTTAGACAGTGGGCAGTAGTTTATAGTACAAGAATGTTCTTTCGTGAATTATAACAAATGTATGACACTAATACAAGGTGTTATTGATAGGATAATACATGGAAAAATATGCAAAATGTAAACTATGGGTGATAGTTAATACTACTCTTTTAATAATTTTTCACCAATTATAGCAAAGGTAACCAAAGTTAAAAAACAGTACATTTAGCAAAAAAAGGGCTGTCATGGATTGTAACAAACATTCTGCACCAGTGCAAGGTGTTGGTGTAGTGGTGTGTGGGAATCCTGTCTTTCATGCATGATTGGGCTGTAAACCCACAACTTCTTTAGTAATTAAAAAACCTGGATTGCTGTGTCCATCATGGAGGAGGCATACTAACATTTACCCGCCGTGTGAGGAGGCAGGTTGGAGGACCGTGGAGACCCTGAAAATCTGTCAGCGCTCAGAACCCAGGGCATCGGGGCAGGAACAGAAAGCCCCAGAGTGTAGTGCCCTCAAAATACCCTTCTCAGTGCCCTGAGACCTCAGACTCTGCTTCTCAACTTTAAATGAAGGGTTAGTTTTGAAGTGCCTAAAGATTTTCTAGGAGTTAATTTCCAGGGGTAAGTTAGGGGCATATAGAGAGCTCAAACCTCCCCTCTCCTTAAAGCAGCTCTTCTGTATCTATGGGGGGATTCTGCACGTGCGCTTGTTTGGGGTTTATTTCTTGTGCCGGTAAAATTTGAGAATATTTAAACTAAGTTACCTCGAACTTTCTTTCCAAGCTGAAAATCTACGTTTACTAGCAGGAATGTTATTTCTCTGTTTCCAAAATTTTCAAAGTTGAGGGTGCCAGTATCTTCTATTGTGTTTATCCAGATGTTCCTCTCCATTCATCTTCTGCCTCTCCATCCCTCCTTTCCTCCTTCTCTCTCTCCTTCTCTCTCTCACACACACACATACACATACAGTCTTTCCTAGTGACTGTAAATTCTATCACTATTGCTTGATCATGCATTTACTTGGCTTTTGTCTGTCTTGCATAAAGCCAACTCAGATTTCCTGTTTCTAATCTGGGGCTGTGCTAAGAAATCCCCTTTGGGGATTTCTTTACTTCCTATTGCTTTGCCTTTTCAGCTATAAACCTCACAAAAATTAATCTCTCCTGGCCTCCACTTTCCCTTGCTGCCTACCTTTTTTTTAAACTCTAAAATGCCTGCCAGCACCGTTCACACTTCATCATGTCTCCAGGAACACTGGCCCCGGGTCAAAGGCAGGGCCTGCCACTTGACAAAGTGCTGTCTGCTGGTTTCCCCTCCACACTGTCTGCAGCTCTCATCTTCTCTCCAGGCCCCAAACTGCAAATTAGCCAGAGTGGGCCTGGGATAGTTAGATTTTGTAATTCCTGTTCATTAAACAAAGGAGAAGTTTGTGAGCTATTTCCACATCCAGAAGAAATAAACTCATAAACCTATATTTTTGCTTTTTTTTTTTTTTAAAAAAAAAGAGATTCTGACTCATAGGATCAGAAATAGCAGTAGTGAAAACTGTTGAAAATCTCCCTTCCTGTAGGAAAGTGATTCACAAATACTACTTTTTTGGCCAGAATAATAGCATATTGTTCTGTAAGGGAAAACAGATCTGCTATACTAATACCATTGCATATTTAAATTACTCCGTGGGGGGTACCTCTGGTGGTTCCAGTGCAGAGACAAGAGGTGACTCTCTTAATTTAAAGGGCAAACAATCAAAATTTCTCTACCCTATTCTCAGCTTTAAAAATTAATAGTACAGTTTTCTATATTCTAGGTAATGTTCTATGAGCATCCTATTTGAAATCAGTGCAGAGACCATTGATATTTAGGAGTTGCACTTGGCTTTACAAACTAATGCAGAATAAATTTTAGATATTTTCGGTAGAAGAATATGATTGGCATTTCATTCTGTTTTCAAATAAAACCTGAAGCATTATTTTAGTTCAAATCCTGTAATAGTCAATTCCAGGTGGCTATTCTAGGCATTCAATTTTTCTTGTGATAATGGTTATTCTTAAAATGTTTATCATCAGTTTACAGCAGAATATGTGTTTTAATCAGTCTGGTAGTTTTTTAGAAACAGAGAATGCTTACAAATATCTACTGAAAACCCCCATGTGCAGAGAAATGTGCTAGGGTCTTAGATTGCAATAGGTATCCTCGTATCTTCATAAATCATTTAGGGATTAAACAAGTAATCACAGCAAATACTGCAAATTAAGTTTCCTGGATTTCATAATTACCCCTACTGTTTGGGGAGAGGGACACTAAAATCAAATTGTGCTTGTGTGTTTTGATCCACGAGCATGGAAAATGAACTACTTCTACATTTTACATGATGATTATGATCAGATCCAACCTGGTACACATGTTTAGGTCTCCTAGCTTGAAGGTTATTACAAAGTTTGGTTTTACAGGTCACATACAAAACAAGAAAACCTAAACAGATTCTGGTGCATTATGTTAGCTTTTATCTGGCCATCATTTAGGGTGAGACAAGTAATTGAATCACCTATGAATGAAAAATCCAGTCCACATGTCAAATCACATGTTCCCCTTATCAGCTGACATATGAGAGAAAACGTATATTATTCCGGGAAAGTGAAATTTAGCCATATAGTCACAAGAAAAGCACACAAAAATTAGTTGCACATGGCAGGCAGGAAGGCAGGCAAGAAGTCAGGAAAGAAGGAAGAAAGGAGACAAAAACAAAGAAAGAGAGAAAAAGGAAGAGAAACAGAGAGAAAATGCAAATTGGATGGGATAGAAAATACACTTGATGTGCTATTTGCTCCAAAGATACACTCAGTGACTATATAACCATGGAACTGAGATTCTAAAACGAGGATTTGCAACTGTGTCTCTGGGTTTTCTTTGTTTTGTGTCAGTGTGCGGGTTTTTTTGTTTTGTTTTGTTTTGTTTTTTGAGGTACTGAGGCCAGGGATTGAATGCCAAGTCTCATAGGTGGGAAGCTGGCACTCAACCACCGAGGCACATCAGCTCCCGAGTTGGTTTTTTGTTTGTTTGTTTGCTTTTTGTTTGTTTTTTTGTTTTGCTTTCAGGAAGCACTGGGGACTGAACCCAAGTCCTCCCCTGTGGGAAGCAGGTGCACAACTGCTTGGGCCACATCTGTTCCCCATGCTCTGTTTTATAAGCTGAGTGATGGTAAATACTTTTACATATCTTGCTTAAAATTTGTTACCTGCAAAGTTGGGATAATAGTGCTATCCACCCCATAAGGTAGTTTTAATAACTGAATGAGAATGTATATATGAGAGAAATTTTTAACCTATAAATTTTAGTAAAATTACTTTTAATATTTGTGTATTCTTTATTTAGTCAGATTCCACAGGATACAGTGACATGAAAAATATTCAGAGTAAATGGACAAGAATTCACATTGCTCTAATAACGCCCACCAGATGAAGTAATTATCTCCATCAACCACAGTTTTAAAGGGAAGGTGGCATATCTCTAGCATACTGCAAGAATCTCAGAATCAATGTCACACCTGGAAAATAGTGAGCAGTTAATAAGTGTATGACAAATGAAAGAATGACTGAGCGATGCATCTCTAATTATGTTCACTTCCTACTTTCAGGGTCTTTGATTAGACCAACAGTTTGTTCTTAGAGTTTTGAGGAAAGAGAAAGCAGAGGGTTGTATTATAAAACTGTCAAAAATATTCCAAGTAAAAAGCACAGTGAGTTAGAAATTGAAAGAAAGGGTAAAACACTATCTTTTAACCCACTGTGTCTAAACTTGTCCAGAACACTGCTAAGATCGCACCTGATTGTAAAACTTCAGTAATAATAATAAAAAAATGCAGCATCTGGTTTCATGAGTCTGAAAACAGATTTATGGGAGGGCAGGTATATATATATATATATTACAGTATCATGTTTGAGAACACTGGAGCTCACTCTGTGCCTAACGCAGTACTCTGCTTCCCTGAGGGTTACCGAGCTCCATCACCTTTCTAGCGCTTTTGAAGTTCATTTGACCAGTGAGGCATAACAACAGCTAATATTTAGAAGACCTAAAATACTGAATACTGACCTGGACATAAGATTTTCAGACTTTTAAAATGAAAGTTACAGTAAGTTGGGTACAGAACTGTCAGAGAGTGTGGATGGACTTGACAAAAGAAACATCTTCCAGGAAGGAAATGAGGCCTCACATGGGCAGTAAAATCTTGTAACACAAACTATGATCTGTTGACATATGCTTTTATAGTATCTTTTCCTCTCATCACAATTCTCAGGTTAACTGCAAAACAGCTATGGGGAAACAAAACGAAATATAAGGTTTTTTTTTTTTCCCCAAACATTCTTTCTTGTATGTTAGAGGTTAGAATTGTTTGAATGTCAGTATGTGCCATCCACTGCAATGCATGTGCAGAGATATAAATTGATACATGATGGGAGTGGTTTAAATGATGCAGCAATAAAGAAAAAGCTATGAAAATGTTAGTGAACAAAAATAAAATTTAAAAAACACACAAGGAAAAGAAAATGTCTTTCTGTACATACTGAAGATTTTAAATCATAGAAAAAGCAGAATTCAGAAAGGGTGAAAGTGTCAGAATGTGTAAAAATAAGCATTGTAAAATGACTTTAAATACTTTCAAGGAAAATAAAATGAGATGCTGTGATAAATTAACTGGGTTGAGAATTGGAAGCCTTATTATGAGGGGATCAGATAACGCCTTTGTGTAAGGGATATTTGACTAGAGACTTGAATGACCAGAAAGACCACTATGCAAATATTTGGGTAAAGAGCAAAGATAACTACAAGATCAAGCAAATTAAGCTTGGTATGTTTGAAGAAGACCTAAATAGCATGGATTAAGCACAGAGAGCAATTGAGCAGTCCAAAATAATTCTGAAGAGCTAGAGAGAGACTAGATATCACAGAGCCTGATAAAATTTTGGTAAGCGATTTAGGCTTTGATGCTGACCTAGTAAGAAACCTAGAGAGTTTTAAACAGGTCACTGGCATAATCAGCTGCTGGAGTACAGAACGGAGTGCAGGGAAGAGAGACGCTTAGGAGGCCTGCTGGTCAACAGATTAAATAGTAATCTGCATTGGAGATATTAATGGCTGAACAAGGGTAGTGTGGTACAGATGGAAGGAAGTGGAGAAATGAAAAACCTATTTAGGAAGTAGAATTGACAGACCCGCTGCTAAGGGTAGAGAGGTGAAGGAGAAGAGAAATCAAGGATCATTTACTGGTTTGGGCTGAGTAGTTTGCTGATAGGAGGATTAAGTGGAGGGGAAGTGGGGGGAAGTAAAGAGTTCTGTTTCAGAGATTTAATTAAAAGACTATCTGTTTCAAAATAAATTTTAAGAAAAGAAATGAGAAAAAACAGTTTCACAAAGAGGTATTTATGCAGTAAAAACAGAAAATCAAGGGGAATAGTCATTATATCTTTGTGGAATTGATGAGGATTTTTTGTATAACATTTAAAACGTATTTCTGTTTAGATGTTGGTATTCATCTAGAGTCTATGTGAAAGGGGAAATTCTTTACTTCAATATTTAGCAGTTGTGGAAATAAAATGAGCTATTTCTAAGACACTTCTACTATGATTTAAAATTATATACTATAACAGCAAAACAAAGTGCAATGCTTTACTTTTTTGAGAATGGCAATGTGCATATTTTTAGAGCTTGGTGACATATGCAAATAATTTCTCATCAATGGCAATCTCAGTATTTCAGAATAGGAAGATTTCCTAAAATGCAAACTCTTCTTGGCATAAAGTTTTCCGTGTGATGTGTTGAGCAAAGTTTTATGAAGAGCAGTTCATAAATAATTTAAATGACTTCTGCCTATCTGCACTAAGTGCTTTTCATAATATTTTTCACAGTCAGTGAATCAACTTAATAACACACTGGATGTTAAACAGTTACATGGAAATGATGCATTTTAATAAGACTTCCCATTCTAAGTGCTTGATTTTGTCGAATTGTTTTCCCCTTTTAAAAATATTTTTCTTTTTGATGGTATACTCAAGAGGAAATGCTAAAGAAATACCATTCTCCTTCAATAGGCTGCCTTAGCACAGGAGGTCTAACCCTGTTTTGTTTAATTCACATCTTACAAATTCACATTTGTGCTGAACATAATGAGTCATCAGAATGTAGTTATATGTTCATCACATTGGGAGTGTAATAGCAAACAAATGTTAGAAAGCAGACTACAAATGCCATTTACTATGTTGATTATAGAGATATGTTCTCATTATTAAGTATTAACTAGGCCACATTAAATACTGACATTTTTTTAAAAATTAGCAAATAAAATGTGAAATTTTTATTTTAGCATACAGAAATATCAATGTTAACATTTTGTTGCAATGCTTTCTTTAATCAGAATTTGATACAACTATACAATTCTGCTTTGTAATAAACTTCTACTTGTAACAATTATGTAAATAGTTTTACCTGGAATTAAGCATTATTCTGCAATAAATCTATTAACAGATATTTATCAAATTGCCCTCTAGAAAATTTGTACCAATTTATAGTCCTGTCAGCAATATAGGAGAGTACCTATTTTTATGGTATTTCATTTAATAAATTTAAAACTCTCAGGAAAAATAGAAAATAGATTATAATTCAGTCAGAATGCATTGTGTTCTCTCAATATGGCATATTTTTGTAGCTTCAGAGTAATGCTGCCCATCATTTTCTCTTGTACCTATGAAATTAGATTGTGGCACTTGAAAAATGAACAGGGATACAGATAATATTTTTCCCCATTTCTCTGTTCTGTATCCTATAAGATATGGTTTTATGGCAGGTAGTGTGTTATCAGTTTAGTATTGCAGAAGAGATATCAGAAATTATTTTTAGTTTGGATATATCAATTTCTACTCTCTAGGGACTAATACTTTATCATACTGTACATTTATAGTCATTCTTGCTCTTGTTAGATATTCTGATTCTGTTTGTATGAGACCTACAGTAGGTAAGCTTACCAAGGCTGGCAGTATGCAGGCTTTCAGTATGGAGAATAATATAACATCAATGTGAAGTCAAATATCTCTGAGTTAACAATTTTAGGATAATGTCAGTACTCATGTCCATTTGCTGAGGAAGCTTAGAATTTAACAATTAGAGAGACAAAATTTTCTTTCCATTGTAGATATGATGGCTAAAATATTTACAATCAGTAAAACATCAAAGTTGAAAATAACTCCATGGGTCATCTACTTGAGTCTCTTAATCAATGAATGCATCTTTCCAACAGGTAATCATCCTTTCCTTTGTTTTGTTTTTGAAGTGAAACAGCTTATTTCACTTTTAGGTAACACAGAGTCTTTCTTTTCAGACATAATTTCTTCAGTTCTTTCTATAATTTCTCACATGTCCATTTCCTCAGTTCTTTTACCAGGTCACCTTCCTGTGGTAACATTGTACTAGCTCACCCAGGCTTCATTACCAAATATATAGGGATGAGATAATAGGAAATCCGGACCCACTCTGCTTTCTATCAATTAGTTACTGACAGGAGTATTGTCTTCAAGTTGAACATGGCAGTTCAAAATAGGTGTATCCAGTGAAGAGTTATCGGCAATCATCCTGAGCAAATAACCTGGGTTCTTTTCAAAGCTAATCAATCAATATGGTCCTTTGTATCTGATACAGTTGTACTATGAAGTACATGCAGATATAGAGAACAAAATAATTAGGACATGCATAGATAGAATTAAGTATCTTGTAACAATGTTGTTCTACTAGAGAAGGTGATGACTCAATCAAGTAAGTAGATTTCAGCAATTAATTCATGTATTAAGTCTGAGTATTTTATCAGAACTAAGATGAGGTATTGGGGAAGTTGATACTTATGGCATTAGGAGACCTGCCAGTGAACTTTGCAATTTACTGTTCTCAAAAAAGAGCAATATCTTCTACTCATCCATTCTATAACTTGATTGCCAGACCACATGTCCTAAAACTCTCCCCAACCATTACATTTCTCCTATGAAAAGACTATGATGATCAATGGGTTACTATTTATTGCTGGATAGAATCCAAGATAAATCATTGTGGTCCTTTAAAATCTGCATTTATTCTTTCTTTCCAATATACCACTATTATGAGTGCTTGATATCGCTGCAGCTAGAAAAATCCTGCTGAGGAATGTGAATATGGAAGAAATCAGTACAGAATGTAGAAAATTAGGGAACTTTATTGACAGGATGATTCCCACTGGTATCCTGAGTATAGGGACTAAGATGCCTCAAATCCAGTTTATAAAGATTTTTTTCAAGAATATCTTCTTCCAAGTGCCATCATCTATTCCAAGTTCAGGCTAATCTCATCAACATGATGGCATGAAAATGATTTTAAGTAGTGGGGGAAATGCTAGAAGAAGTGCAGGAAGTGAGACCGAAAATGTAATCTTTGTTCCTGATTGAGAAGATTTTGTCCTCAAGATCTTATCTAGGTTGAACTCTTTTTTGTAATATCCTGGTATATTCTGAGATACCTGGTGAATTCATTTTCGTTGGTTACCATAGCAAATCACCTCAAACCTGGTGGTTTATAACACGGGGACCTTATCCTCTCACACTTGTGGGGATCAGAAGTTCAAAGTCAAGGTGCCAGCAAGGCTGCCCACCCTCCAAATGCTCCATGAGAGAAAACTTCCTTGCTCCTTCCAGGTCTGAGGATGCTGGTGTCCCTTGGCTCGTAGCAGCCTAACGCCCATCTCTGCCTCTTTCTTCATTGTGTCTGCCTGCCCGTGGCTGTCTTGTACAAGAGCATGCTCCTGTTAAGGTCATCCTAACACCCCGGGGCCTCATCTCAACAATTGCGCCCATCACATCTGCAAAGACCTGATTTCCAGAGAAGGTCAGATTCTGTGGTTCCCAGTGGGCAGGTTCGGGGGACAGTGGTCCACCCATTGTACCACCAACCCCTAAACACTATAATATTTCCAGTTAGTCTCTATGCTTCCAACAGTTTCACATTAACATCACCCTCTCAGTAAAAAACATCCAAAAGCACAAAATTGCTATAAATAGTAAAAATCCCAAGTATATCGAAATACACACCCACATACACACCCTATTTCTTCTGGGGTGCTGAATTCTAGGACATGGACTTACTCTCAATCTCACTTGAAACTTTGGAGCCATTACAGAATCCACCCTTTCCCCTCTCGGATCTTGATAACCTACAAAAAGCAGTTTTTTTGTGTGCATTCTTCTTCCATAATATATTTAATTTCTCTTGATTGAACTGATTTAATATTTGAATGTTTATGCCCTTAAAGTACAAAGTGTGACCCAAATAGAATGTGTTAATCTTTGACTCCTCATTAGTTTCATCTTTTTTCTTTAATATTGATTCCCAATTGTAATTATTAACATCATGTTAGATTTGCAACTCAGCATTGCCAGTGGCAAAATCTAACGTGTAAACATTAAGTATGGAATCAGAGAAACTTTTTTTTTTGTATGCAGATGTCCATGAACCATTCAACCCCCCAAATGTAAACTGAATCTAGAATATTATTGAGGTATGCTAATTATGTGATGACTTTAATAAACTCATTGGTTTGCTTCATTCTAACAAAATTTACTAAACATCTACTGAAGGAGAGTTTATATATGATATTACAAAAGGCAGGTAAGAATCACTGTGGGCATTTCAATGTATACATTTTAATTTTAGCTACAGTAAAATTTACTGTGTAAAAATTGACTTAATAATTCATTTTCCAAAGTCCCTTATAGTAAATCCACATACTTGAGGTTTTTTAAATATTCATAAAGTTGTAAATCATAAACTCACTTGGAAAAGATTGGCATTTCCAACATCCTTACATTACATTTAATGTTCCAATTGAATGGGATTATTAACCATTTAGATATTGTCAACTGCTATTTAGCATTTGAAAATGTTTATACCTCAACAAGTCTTTTACTGTCACTTTATTTATTGCAGAGGATTTATCTACCCATTGTTTGTTTCAATAAACAGGGAAAAGCATTTTGATTAATCAAGCTGTATCTGTGGCAGCTGCAAAACAGGTGGTTACAATAAATTGTTGAGGATGCTGAATTCTGTTTAATTGGTTTATTTTTAATCTTTCAATTTCACTGGAATTAAGTTTAGTGTATTAACAGTGTTTAATAGAGGAATTAGATTTCATAAGGAAGAAATCAAGCATAAAAATATGAAGTAGATATTAAACTTTCCTTATTGAGGAGTGAGAGGATGGGCAGAAGAATATGGTTTTTTTTGTTTAATTTCGTCCATTTTTTCTTAACTTGTGAGTCCATTGTTTTTTGTGGATTTTTTGAGCATCATATTTCTTCATGAAGGAATTTCTATTTTTCACAATTTGAACTCTACCTGGGAGCCCTGTTCTTCCTCCTACCCACCTAGAAATATCCCATTCATTCAAGACCCAGATCAAAATAAGCCACATTTATGAAGCCTTCACTTAGCATTCTTCCATTCTGCTCAGGCTGGGTCACAACTAATTGTAATTTCAATGCTTTAATCCAGTTCTAGAAGCACTACACACATTCAAACAAGTCAAATGACAAGGCCTATTAATGTAATTGTTAAATAGAGATGCTAGAGCAAAGACATGTCCTTCTTTCTGTGGAGATATAGACTTGTTTCTTGAGACATGTATCCTTGGTAATTTGCAAATATATTTTGCACCAATGTCATTCTACTTGTTGTTGGTTATTTATAATACTATCTACCCTCCAGTCCTTAGTTAGGAGAATTAAGTCTCATAGCTTATTCCATTTGTACAGAAATATTCTCAGCTCACAAATCTGTTCATATGCAAAAAGTCTCATGTTTATTCCATGATTTATTCCTTACCAATTTTCTCATGTAATATTTTATTCAGTTACATTTTACACTTTTGAGAAGTAAGAGCCACTATTACTAAGAAACTCATACCCAAATCATATGTTTGTGTACATAAGCATACCCTCTACCAACCTTCATTTAACTTAGAGCTATCCGCTCAATAGACTACGTGAAGTGAAAGACTGGTTTGCAAGCAAAACATTTATTTTAATATATGCATGTCGCACTATGATTTCAGCTGAACGTTAGATTATTTTTATGGATCATATGTCATTAGGAAAAGATAATCTGTGAATTTTTCAAGTGTCACATGAAACGTACTTTGTTCAAAATATAGGACATTGTTTTCACTTTCAAATAACTATTTTACCAATAACAGAGCAACAAAGCAGCAATACCCAACAATATTGACTTTTCCAAATTATGTAAAAAGTTAACACAACAGAAAACTAAAATGTATGCTGGGTGAGAGATGCATAATAATGGCTCCTTAAAAGATGCCCATGTCCTCCTCAAATTCTGTGAATATGTTAGGCTACAGGACAAAAGGAAACTAAGGGTACAGATGGAATTGAGAATGTAAACTGCTGATTTTAGGACATGTACACTATCCTGGATGGCCCTGGTGGGGTCAAGAGAGTCACAAGTTTCCTTAAAAGTAGAAGACAGATTTAGAAGGGGAGAGTCAGTTGAAGGGTGATATAAATACTGTAGAAAAATAGAAAAAGATATAATATCTCTGGCTTTGAAGGCAGAGTGAAGAAGCACAAGCCAAGGAATGTGGGCAGCCCACAGGAGGTGGAAAGCCCAGGAAAGGATACACCCCTAGAGCCTCAAGCGCACGCAGCCCTGCTAAGACTCCGCTCCAGCCCAGAGCCGGATGAGACCCACGTCACACTTCTGATCCCCAGGACTCTGTGGTAATAAATCTGTGTTATTTTAAGCCATCCAGTTTGTGGTAATTTGTAACAGCAGCTATAGAAAACTAACAGCCATAGACAACTAATACTAAAACTAAAACTAACTTTCACATCTATCTTTGCATATTCCTCTTCCCCAGAACATAAATGCAAGGAGGACAGGGGAACCATTCCTTTTTTTTTTTTCTGCTGTAATCTTAGCATCCTGCACAGAGTCTGGTAGATAGTGGTTCAAGTATCTACTGAAAAAAAGACCATTAAAATTAATTAATTAGTCAGTTAATGAGTTTGATCAGATATTTGTTTTAGATAAATGTAGGTGGTCCACTTAACAGGAGTTCACAATGTTCTAGGCTAAGAGTGAGGAAGGGCTCAACCAGACCCTCGACTACAGGAACATAAGGTAAGAGTGGACTTCAGAATTACCGAGAACATCAGGCCTGACAGCATGGAAGGAAGAAGGTGGTGGTCACAAGAATGCTACATCGAGTGAGGGGTTCTACAGCAGAGGGGAAAGCGGCACGGAGGAAGAGCAGTACCATGCTGAAGAGAAGATGATTTGTTTAATTGTGGACATATTGAAGTTGAATTGCTTAAAGTCATCCAAAGGGAGAAGTTAGATATTTAGATTTACAAACGTGAAAACTCAAGAGTGATTTAGAATTTTTCACCTGTAGATCATTGTTAAAATCATAAAAGTTTTTATGCTCATACTAAAGGAAATGTGAACTGAAAAGACCAGAGTGTAAGAAGAAGCACTACTTTGTATATTTGGGGGATATGGAAGGAGAACTTGAAAAGAAATATGAAAACCTCTGATGTGCACTAAAGCCAAGGGAGAAGGGGTTTCAAGAGTGATGCAGTAACCAACAGTTAAATACAAGCCAGATGCCTGAAAAGTTATCCAGGACATCTCTTTACTTAAACAATAAGACATAAAGGCAAAGCAATCATATATTTTGCTTCACCCTCTCCTTGCTTTAGAAGCAACCTTGATGTTTAGTGCCCATTTCCTTTTTCCCCTCCTTCCTTTCTCCTCCCTCCTTTCCCCTGCCCCTCCCCCTGCTTCCCCGCCTCTTCCACCCCCTTATTTTGTGGGGATGTGGGGTTCTGAGACACAGTCATAGAGAAGGCATGGAGAAGGGAGTTAGAATATTCAGTTTTTATCTCATGACCTTACAAGGTGAGCAGTCTCCATTGCAAGTGATCTAATCATAGTATTATAGGAATATTTTATTATAAAAATGGTATCACAGCCAGAATTCTGATGATTGTATGCAGAGGTGACATTCCTGCACATTTTCAATCTTGTAATTTTTTGTAAGTCTTCTGATCACTAAGGAGTAGCCTTTGCCATGTGCCTTGCTTCCTTTTCACTCCTGACTTGGATCTAGCTATTTGACCTCTGGCATTTTCTGTGTGATATTTTTTTTATAAGGGTGGTTGGAGGCCAGCAGCTTCTGACAGCAGGAGGCTTTGGTTTTATGAGGTAAATCTTTCAGACTCATTGATGAAATTGACACAAATCCCCCAAGATTTCTAAATCAAGAGAAAAACAAACAAACAAAAAAACACACATACAATGGCATTATAACTATAAACAGAGAAAACAGTCATCTCAATTTCTTTCCTCTTAATTGCCCATTGCTTTTGAGAAAGTAGATGTCTTCTGAGAAAGTATACATGAGAAAATCTGAAGCATTAATACAATGTAACACATTTTAAATGTGGATGCTTAAAATAGATATGTGTTCAGAGGGCAAAGGGGAACATTTTATTTATAATTCAAATGCAAGAACCCAATTTCAGATATTGAGATTATCCTAGGAATGAACTGATTGGCATTAATTATCTACACAAGGCAGCAGGTGAGTGGTATCAGCTGCATTCAAGCTTTGACTGAGCTACGGAGTCCAGTATGTTATCCAGTGATAAGGGACAGACCCTCTAAAGAACAAGATGAGCTACATGGCCTGGTGAGATCTCAGGTACTTATTCCTGCCTTCCTGATTTAAATTGCTAGAGTTATTCTGAGTGACATATCACAGTCCAGGTCAAGAAGCATTGTCAAGCAACGCTCTTGGAAATTACTTTGGAGTTCTAATATTGCCAATTCACATATAAGCAGTACTTTTGGTAATATATCATATTTTTCTGTTCACTGTCCTTGGCTGATAGCTATTAAAATGTTGCACTACGGTGTTTAAGGTGTTTTAAATAACAATAATCCAGTGTTCTTTGAAAAGGTCTTTCAAAGACTCTCCTTTTCTACTTCGTCACCCTCCAGGACAAACATGGATTATTACTGCATCCTCCTTAACTTTCCTTAACTTTTAAGGCATGCATGTCTCCTCTTTAGTCCACCCTGCTTGCCATTCCTTTCTCCCCCCCTTAAAAAACAGATTCCCGGTAGCAGCCTCCTGTCGTTCACCAGTCCCCACTGTCATATAGTACCTCACATAATGATTCTTACACAGCAGATGCTCAAGTACTTCGAGATCCAATTATGACTTATTAATGAATCACTTAATATATTGATATATCTAAATGTGCTACAGCTTTAAGTTAATCCAATTCTTGATAATGTTGAATTCAGAATACTACAGATCCAATTTAATCATTTCATGTCACAGACTCTACAAGAAGCAATATTGGATATCATCCAATCTCCTTCCAATATGTGAATTTTTCTCAACTTACTGCCAAATGTTTTCCCAGTGTCAAGAAACAAACAACCCAAGAGGCAGTTCAAATTCCCGCCAACACCCACTTTCTCAACAATCAGGCAATTAGCATCTCTTATACGTCTTCTTTTGCACAGCACCCTATTAAATGTTTTGACCAGAATTAAGAAATTTAGCCAAATACCTATTATGAGCTTCCACATTATTATGATTCACCAAAGAAAGTATCTGACCCCTACTTTCACAAGGCTCACAGTAGAAAAAAAGATTTTTAAAATCATGCAT
Organism: Dasypus novemcinctus; assembly: GCF_030445035.2. NCBI lineage: Eukaryota > Metazoa > Chordata > Mammalia > Cingulata > Dasypodidae > Dasypus > Dasypus novemcinctus. The sequence goes on from NC_080682.1 coordinate 125,342,184, forward strand.
TGCTTACTTCTTTGGGGAACACTGAAGAGGAGTCCTTTTATACATACATACTTTTTTTTTTTTAATAAAGATACTTATATTAGATAAATGGCACATAAAAAATGTACAGGATTCCCATACCCCACTCCCGACCCCTCCCATATTTTCCCACATTAATAACATCCTCCATTAATGTGGTACATTTGTTACAATTGAAGAACTCATTTTGAAGCATTGCCACTAAGCACAGAAGGATTACAACTATGACAGGGAAGGATCATTGGTGCAGGGTGTCAGCGATGAGGATACATGGGAGAAAGCTTACCTGGGGCATACCTATAAGGCACATAATTGTGTTCAAATGTTTATGGAGCATTGTCTCGGTGGGTGGAGATCCACACAATATCTGAAACAAAATCAAATTCCCATCCTGGGAAGCTCTGCCACATTATCTTATTGAACAGCAAGAATCCCCTGAGTACAGTGGCAGTGACTAGTGAAGGAGGATGGTCCAGTGACAGGCCCTTGATATTGATGACTGTACTTATGAACCTTTACTTTTGAAATTGAAAGTTAGCCTAGTATTACAGGGTGCCTAATGTGGCCTCTGTCTAAGCTGAACTTAGCATATAAATGCATTATCTTCCTCACAGTGTGGGACATGACTCCTGGGGATAAGCCTCCCTGGCACTGAGGGATTACTACCAAGCACCAACTAACAATGTGACTGGAAAAAGACCTTGACCAAAAGGGTAAAAATTAAAGACAAATGAGTTTATATGAGCAACTTCAAAGTGAGTCGGGAGGTCATCCCAGAGCATAACCATAAGAGGTTACACTTATGCACATCTCAACAGGATCTCATTGACTGCCAAAGTAGATATTACCCCCAAAGAGCAGGTTTCTGAGGGCTCTGGAGACATCCAAACCCTATAAGCAGAGCAGACAGCTCAGGATTTTGGTGCACTGCTAGTGGGCCCTATTTTGGATTTTATGCTCCCCATTGTGAAAGATTTGGACTCAGTTGTGTTTTCCCTACACACAGCTCTTCTGCCCCTTCTATTTGAACATATAGTTAGTACTAGAGTTGATAAGTGTGCATCCAAGAGACTTGAATCTTTGGGATGTCCATGTGCCAGCTGGCTGCTGAATCTCAACAGAATTGTAACACCTTCTCTCCAGTTCATTGGACTCACCCAGGACAACAAACAAGAAGATGATGATGGATGATGATCATCCCAGGGAACAGAAAGAGTCTGCAACTGCAAGCAAGATAGTTTCCATCCATCTGCCCTATGGGATTTAAGCCCCCTCTCAATTAGAGGTGGAGGGGGCATCACCATCCCAGAATCCTCAGGATTGGGGAATGAACTATGGACTCGAATAGATGCACTGGTATTCTACCATTGACTTATTGTGATTCTAGCAATGTAAGACTTTAAATCATTGATGTGGAGGCAGTGGCCGCTGGAGGTTCTGTGGGAAGGGAGAAGGAAAAACAGGTATAATATGGGCACATTTTTGGGATTTGGGAATTGTCCTGAATGACATTGCAATGACAGATACAGGCCATTATATGTATTGCCATAACTTACAAAATTGTGCAAGAGAGTGTAAACTACAATGTAAACTAGGAGTTTTTTTATCTACTGGAGAAATGAATATTGTGAGCAAGTTGTAGCATAGAAGCTTATTTACAAATACATAAATGTGAAGAAATAGATGTGACTTGATGAGCAATGTTCATTGTGCTCTAGAAAGCTACCAAAAATATCAATTTTATAAATTAACATTTAAAAAAATCAATATATTTATGACTTCCCTTCAACATCTGTGAGTTAATGCCTCTACCCAGTATCTCCCTAAACTATACCTCATGAACTACAATGCAGAAGAGATAGAACTGATGTAGTACTGTATGAAAAGAAAGCAATGGGATACAAAGAAAAGTGAATGGAGTAGAAAAGTAGAGGAAACTTCAAATAAAGAAAAAATGTAAAAATGCCTACATTGTGCCAAATACTCTTTTAAGCATTTCACAAGTTTTCAAATGTAATCTCCATAAAGTTGTGAGATGTTTAGCATCATACTGAATGTATAAAAGAGGAAACTGAGGTTTCAAGATATTAAATCGCATTTTCAAGCTACAGAATTAGAAAGTGAAAAAGCCAGAATATTCCCAGGACATGACAAAAGCCGAGTTTGTGTTCTTTGAATCCATTAACAAGCCCACTTGCCCACTTAATCTTATTAACCACCCAGCACCTTGCAAGATGTTTTGTAAAGTGAAGGTATTCAATAAATATAGTTGAATTTCATTTCATGACATATGTATATGAGTTAGCATATTATAATACCTACTGTTTAGAATACTCTTTTCTCTAGAAGTCATCTGAAAGAATGTACAATTCCCATATCACTATAAGATCAAACATTTGCTTTTCCACTGCTCTATATCTTTATATTATATTCAACATTAATATGTGCCAAATGTGGGTCACACTGAGAAGGGTGATATATGTTAATACAATATTTTCTGCCTTAATTCATTTTTAAAACTTAACGTTAATTGACTTTACATGTTTCTAATTATTCAGTTAAAATTTACATTCTCTCATTTCATTATTTCTCAAAATTAATTGGTGACAGCAATGGTGATGTTAAGCACATTTGGTTTAGGAACCTACTACTGAAGAGTTGAGGATAAAATCAGGCAGAGTGAACCATTTTCAGGAATATAAAGTTTTAGAAAATACTCTATATCTTCCAACCTGCAATAAATTCTATCTCAAGCCTGCGAAGCATGGTTGTCAAAATTATTAGAGTGGTCTTTGTCTACAGGGAGGGCACACCTTGGGGGAGCCTACATGTACCATACTCTCATCACCCTTAACACACAAGGCCCTAGAAATACCTCTGTATTCCAAGCATTGTCTCCAAACCTAGCTCAATTTCTAGATTGTGAGTTTCTTACTTTCAAAATTTGAAGATTGTGTAAAATACTTTTGTTTCAGAAAAGACACCAAGCAGATGCCTTGCTAGGCAGTCAATAAGTATTAATTTAAAATTAAACTTCTGATCTTAGAAATTTCCCAATTGCCATCAAATTCCTAAATATACTCTGCATGATTTCTAGTCATTTTCTTGAACTGTCAGTAAAAATAATAAATAAAAACATGATACAAAGGAAATTACTAACATAAACTTTTTTCCTTTTTACATACAAGCAACATTTTTAATTCTTCCAACCATCATCAGTGCTGGATCTGCAGTCTTCAACAACAAATAATGAAGAAAGAGAGTCCATACACTGGAAATAGAGATACATATTTTTATCCTAAGCTAACCTCTTTGTACTTAAGTAACCATAAGTAAATAAATTATTCCTCATTTCCTCATCTATAAAACTGATGAAATAATATCCATCTCATAGCTTGTAAATAACAACTAAGGCAGTTCTTGCAAAGATATATTAAAATACCCAACACATCGTAAGCAGTCTAAAAATGGGTGGTGCTTGATAATAATTTTCATAGTATTGTTGGAGTGCTGTGTTCTTCTCTAGGCTTCACAATTTTATGATTCCATTGTCACCCTAGAATTCACCCCAGGATAAACAGGAATCTAGGAACCATGTCATAGCAGTAAATACTTGAAGGACCTGGAGAAGCTGAAAGTAAAGATGAGAATTCAAAAGTAAACACCATATATGTATTCAAATATTCAATGAACATTTCTATAAGGCAGGTTAGGAGTGGGACTGCAAATATGATTTCTTGTTTTTTTCATTATATGAATATAGTTTAAATTTATTAATAGCCATGTACAAGTTTTAAAAGTAGAAAGACATTTTATAATCATGAAGTAGGAGAAGACAAGATAAAAATTAATAAAGTGAATAAAGGGAGGGATTGGGATTACATACAGTTAAAGAAAGATAAGAAAGTTTTAACTGAGGAATTTCAGCTGGAAAGAAGAACTTGCGCAGAACTACAAATTGGAAAGGAAATTTGGAGCATATTTTGTGGACTCTCTTGAGTGTCAGAAAATGTATATTCTACTAAATTTGATGGATTTAGGGAGCTACAGATTTTGAAACTAAGAATGCGTTTGTGAGGCAAATTTTTTGTCTTAAGAGAGAAGCAGGTATGCCTAGTTACATGTGTTGCAGTAAATCATGAGAAAGTAATTCAGATGTACTCTGGAAGTATTAGTTATGGAAATTAGAGACTATATTTCAAAGACTTAGAGAAAAGGAGGAGCCTTAAATTTTAAAATCATATTAAACATTTATTTACTAAATATTAAACGTTTGTTAAAGTTTATTGAGTATTTCCCAGGTATCTGGCTAAATGCTTCACATGATTTGATATTTTAATTCTTATGAACTGTTGTGGGAAACTGGCTTACTTATTTGTTGCTTCCTGTTATTGTAGAGGATGTTGCAAGTTGCTTCCTATAGCAAACAGCTGCTCATTAGCTTCCAAATAAATACGATGTGGAAACTAGGGTCGAGGCTCTCAGTTCCAGAAGCTGTGAGTCCCCTGGTCCCATCTTTATCTCCTCTCTTGCATCTCTTTCTCTGTCCTTTATTTCGAAAAGTTCTGCATCACCTTCCCATTGAGGCAACCGATTGCTGACTTAGTGCAGCAACTGCTGCCTGAACAGGGTCCTGAAGGGAAGAAGTCTCGCTTGCAGCAAAACAAAAAGGTGGTGTAATGGTGTAAAGCCCTGAGTGGCACAGGAAACCTTCCAAGTCCTCGTAAATAAGGACACTCTCGGGTGTTTTTGCAGGGTTATGATGAGAAACAGAAACTGTTCAAGAAATATTGCCTGTATATATGTCTCTTGAAACAACTTCTCAAAGCAAAAGGAGCTAAGGTCACTGAACCTGGTATTTTGGAACTCTTACAGGTTATAGAACAATATTGCTCATGGTTCCTAGCAATAGGAAGTTTAGAATTAGGAGACTGGGAAAAAGTGGGAAAAGAGTTAGAAAAATTACTGGTACAAGGTGTTCTGTTCCCTATTACTATTTGGCCTACTTTGATTATAATTAAATCTGTTTTAGAAACCCTGGAAACAGAGGAGGATGAAGATAGAGAATGTGAGGAAATTCCTTCCATTTTCTTGCCTCCAGCCCCTTCATTAACTGACTTTAGAAAATCAGCTTCCCCTCCACTGACTCCCTCTCCCCCTCCCATATCTGGAAACACTCAGCCAAAGTTGCCCACTTTACAACAGGGCATCTTATAGGCTAGAAGAGACAGTTATTTGGAGACATTTCAATGCCTTTCCTGTTAATATACAAGAAAGAATAGCTCCTGGAGTAGATCCTCAAAACCTGAATGGAGTTTATGAGTTCACCCACTATCCTTTCCCATTTAAAATACTGGAAGAGTTAAAAGCAGCAGTGCAACAGTGTGGTCCAAATCCTCCTTTAAACTATGGTACAGTGCAGGGGCTTGCTGAAGGCTCTAGGCTGATGCCAGCTGACTGATCTGTGTTAGCACACATCACCCTAGGACCTGGAGAGTTTTACAATTCAAAACCTGGTGGGTGGATCATGCAGAGGCTCAGACTACTCATAATAGAGTCCATAATATCCCCATTTCCTTGGATCAGTTAGTGGGGGTGGGGAACTAGACAGGAGTAGATCATCAATTAACAATGAATGATCAAGCCGTCACACAGGTATGGTGCTGTTGCTTAAGAGCCTGGGAAAAGATTGAGGCTAAAGGCCAGCCTCTGGTTTCATTCCAAAAAATATTACAAGGACCTAAAGAAACTTACCCTTCTTTATTTCTTGGCTACAAGAGATTATCAAAAAGCAGGTCAATAATTTAGAAGCTGCTGATACTATTTTGCTGTTAATGGCTTATGAACATGCTAATCAGGATTGTCAGAGGCTACTGGGATTATGAAAGGTAAAGTGGATTTGACTGGATATATTAAATTGTGCCAGGATGTAGGGACAGAGGGCCACTGTGCTACCGTGATGGCTCACGCTATGCTAGGGATGAAAATCAATAAGAGGCTTTCTGGACAATGCTTTAATTGTGGAAAACATAGTCATATGAAAAATGATTGTTGGAAAAGGTCTGAGGGAAAAGCAATGCCATTAAGACAGAATATCTCAGCTTGGAAACGACCTGAGCTGTTTCCCTGCTGTGGTAAAGGACATCAATGGTCTAACCTATGTTGGTCTACATACCATAAGAATGACACCCCCTTGTCAGGAAACTTCGAACGGGGCCTGCTCCCAGCCCTGCTCCCAAAGGGGGTTTTCCCGGTTCAGTGGAGCAACCCTGGCACTCCCCAACACTCCACAGTGTCCTGGATTTATCCCCTGCCACAGCAGGAAGCACAGCCATAGATATCCCTATGGCAGAACCTGTTACCTTGCTTCCAGGGGATACCCCTTCTGTGTAAAAATGAGAATAAGGAGACATGATCAATTGGAACAGTGGCAGGCTGAAATTTATATTCCCCAGGAGGACCAATATGGTAAACAAAGTCAACAGTTAATGAGGAAACAAGGACATGTTCCAGGATTCGTGTTGGCTAAACTCCACCAGGGATTTGTTAAACCAATTGATCCCACTCATGGTAATCGTGTCATAATGGCCATGCTCAGTCTAGCCTCCTTGGATCATCCAAACCCATCCCTGTCAAGTGGACTTCAACTTCTCTGGTTTGGGTTGAACAGTGGCCATTAACTCAAGACAAACTGGAGGCACTTCATAAGTTAGTTAAGGAACAATTAGACAAGGGGCGTACTGAAGAACCTTTTATTTCTTGGAACTCTCCTGTGTTTCCTATGATGAGAATCAGGCAAATGGAGGCTTTTAACAGACCTCCAAGCAGTAAATGCAGTCACTCAACCTATGGGTGCACTGCAGCCAGGTTTGCCCACGCCAGCTGTGATCCCTCCTAGCTGGCCACTTGTTATTGATTTAAAGGATTATTTCTTTACAATACCTTTGACTCCCCAACTGTGAGAAATTTGCATTCTCAATGCCTTCTTTCAATAACAAAGAACTCATGAAACAGTTTCAATGGAAATATCTTCCTCAAGGAATACTTAATAGCCCTACTATATGTCAAAATTTTGGGGCTAAACTTTAGATCCAATCAGAATGGCTTTTCCTTCCTGTTACATTATACATTATGTGAATGATATATTATGTGCTGCTCCCTCTTCCCAGAATCTAGTTTTAGCATATCAAGCCTTAGAAAAGAGTTTAACAGTAGCTGGGTTAAAACTTGACTGAGAAAATTCAAAAGGTTATCCCTGTTTCTTATCTTGGGGCTACTGTTGATAAAATTACAATTAAGCCTCAGAAGGTTCAGATTCACAGAAACTCTATTAAAACTTTGAATGATCTGCAAAAATTATTAGGAGATATAAATTGGCTGAGGCCCAAAGTGGGCATTTCCACATATGAACTATCTAATCTTTTTTTCCCTATTGTGAGGAGATCCTCAATTAAACAGCCCCAGGTTTTAACAAGAGAAGCAGAACAAGAATTAAAACTCATAGAAAATAAATTCAAAGTGCCCAAGTTGAGTGCGTTAATCTGGAACGGCCACTGCAATAGATTATCTTGTCTTCCTCACACTCCCCGGACAGGAATCCTTCTGTAACAAGATCATATTGTAGAATGGATATTTTTACATAGCAGTGTTGTTAAAACTTTATCTCCTTATGTGGATTTTATGGCCCAAATTGTACTTAAAGGCCGTGAACTCTTCTCATATCATTCTTCCACTTTTGCACAAGGAAGTTGAGGCTTTGCCTCCAAAACCACTTAAAATGGCAAATAGCCTTTGCTGATTATATTGGACAGATAATCATTACCCTAAAAATCCTGTATTACAATTCATTAAAAACACTCAGTGGATTTTACCTAGCATAACTAAGTTTCAGCCAGTATACTTGATGTTCCTACAGTCTTTACTGATAGGTCTGGAAATGGTGCCACTGGGTATACTGGATACAAAACTAAGAAAATTCCTACTCCTGGATCTTCAGCTCAGCAAGCTGAATTAATAGCAGTACTTACTGCTATGCAAGACACACCAGAGCCAATAAACTTCCTTTCAGACTCAGCGTATGTTGTCCAGGTTACTCGATTGATTGAAACGGCTCTTATCAAACCTAACATAAATCAGTTTCTTTATCAGCTTTTTCACAAACTTCAACAGATAAATATAAATAGAAAAAGTCCATTTTTTATCACTCAAACATTCGATCTCATTCAAATTTACCTGGACCACTTATACAAAGCAATAATGTTGCTGATAAATTACTTACTCCTGTTCTATAAGGAGCTATTCATTTTCACAATCTAACCCATATAAATGCAGCTGACCTCAAAGTTCATTTTCCTTTAACATGGACACAAGCTGGGGACATTGCTCAAACTTGTCCATCCTGTCAAATTCTTAATAATCCAAGACAATTGGAACCTGGAACAAATTCCTGTGGTTTAATTGTTACCTCTGTGGCCAATGGATGTAACTCATATAGCCTCCTTTGGAAAATGATGTTATGCTCATGTCTCTGTAGATACTTGTTCAGGATTCATTTGGGCTATAGCTCAGATGGAAGAAACTTTTCGACACATAAGACAGCATTTGTCAGCTTGCTTTGCTGTAATGGGACTTCCCCAGTCTCTAAAAACAGATAATGCTCCTGCTTATACAAGTGTCTCCCTTAAAAGGTTTCTAGATACTTGGGGTATTTCACACACTACAGGACTTCTTCCAGAGGTATGCTGTTGTCCAGCGAGCAAATCAAACCCTTAAGCCCATGTAACAAAAACAAAATGGGGAAGACAGGGAGATACCACAGGTGCAATTACACAAAGCATTATTCACTTTTAATATTCTCTTAACTGCGGAACAACCCTGGAAGGAATGGCAGCTGAAAGGCATTTCCAAACTAATTCTAAAACTCAAACCCAAACTCTGTCTGAAAAACCTTTAATTTGGTGGAATAATCCACCGACCAATGAATGGTTGACAGGGAAGTTGCTAACTTGGGGAAGAGGGTTTGCTTGTGTTTCTCCGGGAGGAGAACAACCTGTGTGGGTACCAGCTCATCAAATAAAGCCAGACCAAGAATGCCAAGAGATGACAAAAGTTCCTATGGAATCCAGAACCTCCAGTCATGCAGATGGAGAAACTGACACTGAAGACTGCACTGCTGGGCCCCATTCTGAAGGTTAGAGCAGCCTCACCTCCCACCTGGGGGTGCGTTAAAAATCTAATGTCAAGAAGCGTAACAACAGCTGACCAAGAGCTCAGTTACATCTTACATCAGGATTGAGTCTTTACCTGATATTTATGCTTTGCTAGTATTCTTACAAAAGGGGTTTAAGTGTGCAGGAAAGGTTTATAGGCTAGAATGGCTTTACACTGAGTTATTAAACAAAAGAAGGAAAGGAAGAAAGAACTGCTTTTATTTTATCTGTTTGTTCAATGTCAGTGTGTCTGTGGTAATTGTTTCAGTGTGTGTTGTAATGGGTTTTGTGATTGTTCATTGTCAGTGTATATTTTGATACCTCTGGATGGTGATATGATTTAATAAATAAAATTTTCTAAAAGAGCTCTATTCCAAAAAAATAGTATTACTACTACTAAGCTCTTATACTATTACCTAAATTTAAAATGTTAATGAAATCTCTATAGTTGTAAGTCTTGAATAATAAAATGCATATAGCAAGTTGTAAAAGTATTGTGGTAGCAGTCAGTGAGATAATGTGTAAGTAAAATGATTCTGAATGAATACAAAACATGCAAAAACTGTGTGAAAAGGGCAACAATGGACTTCTGCAGTTCTTCAAGTCTTTCTGCGCTGTCCTGATGGCAATGAATCTGGCTGCATAGAAGAAACCTGTGGCAGTGGCCCTGCTAGGAAACATCAGAGCCAGTGGTATTTTAAGGGCCTGGAATAGGCAAAAAATTGAGACAAGCTGTAAGGTCCCTGCTACTCTATCAAATTCTTAAATGTTGTTTGGTTGGGTAAGACAAAACGTTACTCTGCTGTAATTGATGAAGTACACTGTTTTTTCTCATGTTAATAGAATTTCTAATATTGTTGAAATACTAAAATTCTTTTATCCCTCACTAAGATGTGTTAATTAGGAAAGGTCCTTCATGGGAATAGGAGGACCTCTAGCAGGCTACCTTAAAAAGGGGTGGGGGGGGGCGGGGAGAAGATAGATATTGACTTAGCCTGTGAATTGGCTGTGTCCAACACCAATATTGGCTTTAGGTGGGGTTTGTGGCAAAGGCAATATTCTAATTGAGTACCCCTTGGGTTTTGGTCACTATTGTGGGAAAAAGCAGTAAGTATAAAATTTTTTAAATTAAAAAAAAATTGTGTGCAGCATAGGAAGCCCTGCTGAAAGTGACAGGCTTAACCCAATAGTGTCTGGTTACTCTGAAGACTGCCATCCCTATTCAGGGGAGGATTGCAAATTCTAAAAGCAAGACAAAAATGATGGGCTGTTGTGAATCACTCTCTACGGGGGAGAGATCTGTGGAAGAACATCTGGGACACCTGCCAGCAGTGACAGGTAACTGTCATGTCCCTGCCCACTCCTCTAACATCCTTCTCAGGACCGTTGAGGCAGATGCCTCAAGAAGATCAAGAGCCATACAACTGAGTCCTGAGAAGAAGCAGAGTGGCTCTCCACTGGAAAGGTGAATGTCGTAAGTACCAGACCTTGTGGTGCCTAGCCCAACAGTTCCAGCTTTCTGTTGTTCACCAGCAGTTTGTGGACATCATCCATGAGTGTCCTTCATGTGCACTTCAATGACTGTGACATCAGTCCCCTTCTGCTCTTGGGAAGGGCAGGGTGTGCTTTCACTGCTACAGACACTACATTGGGACTCTTAGAACAAGCCAGCTATTGTTTTCTGCTGGGAAAATGAGTCTGCACAATGATGGTCTAAGCTAATTCAATACTGAGTTGTGGCCTCAGGTCCAGTGAAGATGCTAAGAGTAGGACCAATAAAGGCATTGAAATTATGTGATAAACTTCCAGCTGCCCCACAGCCCAGAAAGGAGAAGTAACAATAATTTATCATTGCCTATGCCACCAAATATACAAATTGTGGAAAATGAGGTCATTTTTGATTGAGTACTGACCTATATATCCTTGCTGGTAGGAAATCTTAAGCCCATGAGAAATAAATCATCTGCTAGTTGGAAGTTTGTATAATATGCCTTTGTTGCTTTATAAAAACAAAAAGGGGGAGAGGTTGTGGGAAACTGGCTTATATTTGTTGCTTCCTGTTATCCTAAAAGGTGTTGCAAGTTGCTTGTTGTTATTGTAAATATTACCTTATTGTAGATGTTGCAAGTTGCTTCCTATTATTGTTGAAGATATGGCAAGTTGCTCCCTGTTATTGTAGAAGATGTTGCAAGTTGCTTCCTGTTATTGTAGAGGATGTTGCAAATTGCTTCCTGTAGCAAACAGCTGCTTATAGCGCCCAAATAAATATGATATGGAAACTAGGGTTGAGGCTCTCACTTCCAGAAACGGTGAGTCCCCTGGTCCCATCTTTATCTCCTCTCTTGTGTCTCTCTCTCTGTCCTTTATTTCATAAAGTTCTGTGTTGCCTTCCCTTCAAGACAACCTATTGGCTGACTTAGTGCAGCAGTCTTTTTTGATGTGGGCTAACATTATTGTACTCATCTTGTTCCTTGTAAGGAAACAGGGACTTTCACAATTCCGTAGATTGCTCTAGGTTACAGCATCCATAACAGGCAGAGCCAGGAGATGGAGCTGGGCAGTCAGGTCCCAGGGGCTGTGCGCTTTTAATTACTCAGCTTTTCTGCTAGCTTGACCCTGAGGCATCAGGTCTGAGTGCCTAAATGAATCTAAGAGACAAGGCCATCACAGGCTCTGCTTCTTTAAAGGGGAAGGAAGACTATCAAATTGGTTGGGACCTCTTAACTTTTAGGTGTCAGTGGGTGTTTTGTTTGCTAAAGACTGCCAAGGCAATATATACACCAGGAATGGGATGATTTTTTACAATGGGAATTATTAACTTATAAGCCTACAGTTGTGAGGCATGAAAGAGTACAGTTCAAGGCATCATTGGCAAATGCTTTCTCTGAGAGCTGCAGCTACAGGTCATCAGGCACATGGCAGGGCACAATGGTGGCACTTGCCAGTCTCTGCCTACTCCTCCAGGTTCTACTGATTCCAGCTTCTGACTTCTGGGGCTTCCTCTTTCCTTTCCTAGGAGTGTTTCTCTGTGTCAATTCATGTTTCTCCCACTTATAAAGGACCCTGGTAAGAGGATTAAGACCCACCCTGGGTCACACAATCTAATCAAAGGCCCTTTAACTAAAAGATCCCACCTACAGTGGGTTTACACTCACCATGATGGAATGGATTAGCTCTAAGTGCATGACCTTCTGGGGGCCACCCAGCTTCAAACTGTCACTTTACCCACTTTGACCCCAGAAAGACATGTTCTTTTCATATGCAAAACATTCATTCTATCAAAATATTTCAAAAAGGGTTAAATAATTTCAGTAACAATATTAAGTACAGGTCTCATCAAAATTGGTGACAGGCATGATGTCTTGTGGCAAAGTTCCCCATTAACCACCTTTGCAACAACATTAAGCATATTTTTTCTGTGATAAATAATCATGGGATCCAGTGTCAGATAATATAGGTAGAGACCAATTGAGAGTTGGGAGACAGATCAAATGATTTAAAAATAATTGCCCTATGAGGAAATATTGAAATTAAATTATTTGGATTTTTCCCAATTTGGTCTTTTTCTTTATTATATAAGTTGTGTGTTTGCAAAACAAGTTTGCATACAGTACAGCATTCACCCTATTATTAGCATCTTGCATTGGTATGGGACATTTGTCACAACTGATAATAGCACATGTCTATAATTATACTATTATCTTAGTACATGGCTGAACTAAGTTTCACTGTGTGGTGTACCTTCATGACTTTTTAAAAGACTTTTATTCTGCTACAATATGTACAATCAACATTTCCCCTTTTAATTGCATAATATGTACATACTTCAGTATTGTTAATCAGAGTCACAATGTTGTGCTACTATCACCACTATCCATGACCAAAACATTAACATGATTCCAAATAGGAATTAACTTCACATTCCCTATTCCCTTTTGGTTCCCTAGTAAACTTTATTCTAGATTCTGACTCCATAAGTTTGCTTATTCTAATTATTTCATATGAGTGAGATCATACAATATTTGTCCTTTTGTGTCTGGTTTATGTCATTAAACATGATGACTTCAAGGTTCATCCATGTTGTCAAATTTATCAGGACTTCATTCCTTTTAATGGCCAAACAATATTCGGTTATATGTATATACCACGTTTTATCTGTACATTCATTGGTTGATGGACACTAAAGTTGCTTCCGTCTTTTGTCAATTGTGAATAATGCTATGAATATCAGTTTGCAAATATCTGTTTGAATTCTTGCTCTCAATTCTTTTGGGTATATACCTATTAGTTCAGGGCTTTTTAACAAGGGGCCAATGAGCATGAATTTAAATTAAAAAAAATTTTTTTTGTGGGGACATGTTGGTGTGGGTGTGTTATATTTATTAAATAATACACAGTATATTATGGACTAGTAAGGGGTCCATGGCTTTCACCTGACTGGCAAAGGGATCTGTGGAATGAAAAGGTTAAGAACCCCTCTAGTGGGGTTGCTGGGTCATATGTCAGGTCTATACTTGGCTTTCTGAACAATGCTGAACTGTGTTCCACAGTGGATGCATCCTTTTATGTTGCTGCTAGCAATGATGAGTATTCCTATTTCTCTGCATCCTCATCAAAACTTATTCTTTTCTGTTATTTTTTTAATAGCAGCTGTTTGAAATGGTGTTAAATGTTATTTCATGGCCTTGATTTGTATATACCTGATCGCTAATGACGTTGAGCATCTTTTCATGTACTTTCTGGCCATTCGTATATCATCTTTGGATATATGTGTTTTCAAGTCTTTTAAAAATGGGTCATTTGTCTTTTTGTTGTTAAGTTGAAGGATTTCTTGGTATATTCCAGTTATTAAGCTTTTATCTGACATGTGGTTTCCAAATATTTTCTCCCTTTGCACACATTGTCATTTTACTTTCATGATACAATCCTCTGAGGCACAAAAGTTTTAAATTTTGATGAGTTCCTATTTATCTATTTTTTTGTTTTTTGTGTATTTTTTTTGCTGTTGCTGCTTGGACTTTGGGTGTAAAGTCTAAGAAACCATTGCCTAACACAAAGTCCTGAAATAACTTTCATATGTTTTCTAGTTCTGCCTCCTATGTTTATGCCTTGATCCATTTTGATTTTGAGTGGCTTTTTCAATAAGCTGTGAGTTAGTGGTTCTCCTTTTTTTTTTTTTTTTGCAAATAGGGAAAGCTTGCCCAGCATCATTTGTGAAGAGAGTATTCTTTCCCAATTGAGTGGTTTTTGCCACCATGACAAAATTCAGTTGGTCATAAATATGAGGGCTGACTTCTGAGCTCTCAATTCAATTCCATTGGTCTGTATGTCTGGGCTTGTTCCAGTACCATGATGTTTTGGTTATTGGGGCTTCAAATAAGTTTTAATATTGAGAAGTGTTAGGCCTCAAACTTCATTTTTCTTTCTCAGGGTGGCTTCATTTATTTTGTGTCCCTTCCCCTTCCAAATCAATTTGATGATTGGCTTTTACATTTCTGTAAAGAAGGTTGTTGGTATATTTATTGTGATTGTGTTTAATCTAGAAATTGCTTTGGATGGGTGGTGTTGACATGTTAATGATATTTAGTTTTCCAAACCATGAATGCATAATATTCCCCATTTATTTACATCTTCCTTCATTTCATTTAGCAACATTTTGTAGTTTTCTGTCTATGAATCCTTTACATGCTTCGTTAGATTTATTCCTAGATATTTGATTCTCTTAGCTGATATCGTGAATGGAATTTTATTCTTGGTTTCTTCTTCCAATTGTTATTTACTTGTGTGTAAAAACACGAGTAATTTTTGGGTGTTGATCTTGTAACCAATCACTTCGCTAAATTCATTTTTTAGCTCTCGGAGCTTTGTTGTGGATTTTTCAGTATTTTCTGTATATAATGTCTTATTATCTGCATATATGGTATGTGTTATTTCTTCCTTCCCAATTTGGATGCCTTTTCTTCCTTTTTTTACCTAATTGCTCTGGCAAGAACTTATGGTATATTGTTGAATAGCAATTGTGACAGTGGGGATCCATGTCTTGTCCTGGATCTTAGAGGGAGAATTTTTCTGTCTTCACCATTAAGTAGGATATTAGCTGTTGGCTTTGCACATATGCCCTTTTTCATATTTAAGATGTTTCCTTCTATTCCAAGTGTTCTAAATGATTTTATCAAGAAGGGGTACTGGATTTTGTCAAATGCCTTTTCTATATCAATTGTGATGATCACGTGTTTTGTTGTTCTTTAATTGTGTTAATGTGGTGGATTGTATTAATTATTTTCTTATGTTGAACCAACCATGCTTACCAGGGATAAAGCCCACATTATTAGGGCGTTTAATTCTTTTAATATGCTGTTGGACATGTTTTGCTAATATTTTGTTGAGGTTTATGCATCTACATTCATAAGAGCCATTATTCTGTCACGTTCTTTTCTTGTGGTGTCTTTATCCAGCTTGGGTATAAAGATACTGTTGTCTTCATTGGCCGAGTTATAGAATGTACCATCCTCTTCAATTTTTTTTTGGAAGTGTTTGAGCAGAATTGGATTTGAGTCTTCTTGGAATGTTTGGTAGAATTCCCATGTGAAACCATCTTATCCTGGGCTTTTTTTTTTGGGGGGGGGGGAAGATTTTTGATTACTGAGTTAATCTCCTTATTAATAATCAGTTTGTTGAGATCTTCTATTACTTGTTGAGTTAATGTAGGTAGTTTTTGTATTTCTAAGAATTTTTCCATTTCATCTAGGTTATCTAATTTATTGGTATAGAGATTTTCAAAGTATACTCAATTGCCCTTTTTATCCAGCAGGGAGGTAGTAATGCCCCACTTTTCATTTTATATTTTTGTTATTTGTATTCTTCCCCCCCCCCCCCCCCTTTTGTCAGTATAGCTAAAGGCTTGTCGATTTTATTGATCTTTTCAATGAACCAACTTTTGGTTTGGTTGATTCTCTCTATTGTTTTTCTTTCTTTTTTCGATTTCATTTATCTCTAATCTTTGCTACTTCTTTCCTTCTGCTCACTTTGTGTTCAGTTTGCTGTTCTTTCTCTAGTCCTTCCAGTTTTGAGGTTAGGTCTCTGATTTGAAGTCTTTCTTCATTTTTGATATGAGCATTTAGAGCTATAAATTCCCCCTCTCACCACTGCCTTCACTGCATCCCGTAAGGTTTGTTAGGTTGTATTTTTATTTTAATTCACCTCAATATATTTCCTAATTTCATTTGTAATATACTTCTTACCCCATTGGTTGTTTAAGAGTATATTTTTTAATTTATGCATTTCTGTGATATTTCCATTTCTCCCTCTGCTATTTATTTCTAGCTTTATTCTGTTGTGTTTGTAGAATATACATTATATAATTTCAAAAATTTGAATTTATTGAGACTTATTTTCTGACTTATCATATGGCCTGTCATGGAGAATGACCCATGTGCATGTGAGAAGAATGTGTATTCTGTTTTTGTTGAGTGAGGTGTTTTATATATATCTGTAAGGACTAGTTGGTCTAGAGTATCACTCAACTGTTGTATTTTCTTATTGATTTTCTGACTAGATGTTCTATACATTACTGAAAGTCGTGTATTAAAGTCTCCTATTATTAATGTAGAATTGTCAATTGCTCTCTTCAAATCTGTCAGTATAGGCTTGATATATTTTGGAGCTCTGCTATTAGTTGCATATGTGTCCCTAATTGTTTTACCTTCTTTCAGAATTGTCCCCTTTATCAGTATCTAATGATGATTGTTGTCCCTCATAATTGTTTACTTTCAACCTACTGTATCATTAAACTTAAGGTGCATGTTTTCTTGCAGAAAGCAAACATTTGGATAATGATTTTTACACAGTCTGCCAGTCTCTGACTTTTGACTGGAGAGTTTAATCTATTTTACATTTAAAATCACTACTGATAATGCAGGACTTTCTCCTGCCATTTGCTCTTTAGCCATTGTATGACTTATACATAATTTTGTCTCTCAGTTCTTTTGCTATTGCCTACTATTATATTTATTTGATTTTTTTCCTTTGTACCATATTGAATGTCTTCTCTTTTCTATATGGATGTATTTTTAATCTGTATTCCTTGTGGTTCCCATGAGGTTAAAATTTAACATACTGCATATTTAACAATCTATTTGGTTTGATAACAAATTAGTTGACAATAGCATACACATATACTTTTTCTATAACCCTATGTCCTCCATCTTTTTTGTACTTGTTCCTACTTAGATCTTAGGTAGGACATTATACATACACACACACACACATAATTAGAGAAATTGTAAGCTTACAAAACAGTCGTGCATAATGTGCAGAATTCCCATACATCACCTTTCCACCATCACCTTGCATTGCTGTGGAACATTTGTTTCAGATTATGAAAGAACATCATCAGACTATAAACACTAACTATGGTGCATCCATACCATACATTTGGTATATTTTTCCCAAACACCCCCTCCTATTAACACTAGGTATATGTATTGTGCATTTATTATCGTTCATGAGAGAACGTTCTCACATTTGTACTTTTAACCACAGCTCATCTTCCACCACATCGTTCACTCTGATATATAGCCCATGCCTTGTACATTCCATCCAAAGTGTATACACAGTGGCTCTCACTTTCATCAGAGTTGTGCTTATCGCCTCAGTAAATGTTTTAATGCTTCCCTTAGTCTGAAAGTTAAAAGTCCATACACCCTTATTATTGAACTCTTGTAAGAATCTTACAATATTGCTGTTAACTGTAGCCAATAAATAATATTAATTGTATTTTCCCCATGCATCACCATATTGGTAACAATATTGGTAACCTTGTGATACATTTGTTCTAGTTCATAGAAGAAAATTCTCATATTTGTACTATTAGCGACAATCCTCATTCACTTCTGGGTTCACTGTATTATTCAGTCCCTAGATTATTCTCTAGCTTTCTTTCAATTGACATTTACATTCCTAAACTATACCTTTCAACCACAAGCCCATTTATAAATGAGCCATGTTGTTTATACTCTCTATAATGTGTTACCATCAACTCTATCCATCTCCTTGCTTTTATAGTCAAGATAATTAAATATTCTATATACATTAAATATTAGTACCCTTTCTCAGTCCCATGCTTTAGGTAGTAACTCTATGTGTTTGTTCTTAATATTTAGTTCATATTAGTGAGGCCATACAATATTTGTCCCATTGTTCATGGCTATTTCATTCAACACAATGTCCCCAAGGTTCATTCACGCTATCATATGTGTCCCAATTTCATTTCTTTTTGCAGCAGTATAGTATTCCATCATATGTATACACCACATTTTCTTTATTCATTCATCAGTGGATGGACACTTGGGTTGCTTCCATCCCCTAGCAACTGTGAACAATGCTGCTATGAAAATCTGTGTACAGACATCTGTCCATGTCATATTTTCAGTTCTTCTGAACATACCCCTAGTTGAGGAATTACCAGATCATATGGAAGCTCTATATCTAGCTTCCTGAGGAACTGCCAAACTGTCTTCCACAAACACTGCACTATTTCACACTCCCAACAACAGTAAAGGAGTGTTTCCATTTTCCACAGCCCCTTTGGTACTTGTCATTCTCTGCTTTTTAAATAATGGCCATCCTAAGAGGTGAGAGATGTTACCTCATTGTAATTCCAATATGTACCTCCCGAATAGCTAATGATATTGAACATCTTTTCATGTGCTTTTTTACCATTTGCATTCATTTTTAAATTGAATTTCTTGCCCTTTTATTGTTGAGTTATATGATCTCTGTATATAGCATTGAAAGTAAATCCTTATTGGATATGTGTTTTCCAAATATTTTCTCCCATTATTGGGTTGGCTTTTCACTTTCAGGAAAAAAACCCTTTGAAGCACAAAAGTGTTCAAATCTGAGGAAGTCCCATATATCCACTTTATCTTTTGTTACTTGTGCTTTTGGTTTAAGGTTTAAGAAACCACCACCTACCAGCAAATCTTGAAGATGTTTCTCTACAATATTAGGGAAACTCCCATTCTAGGAGTTTTATGGTTCTAGCATTTATATTTAGTTTTTTGATTCATTTTAATATTCGTGTAAGGTGTGAGATAGGACTCCTCTTTCTTTTAAATATAGAGATCCACTTCTCCCAGCACCATTTGTTGAATAGACAGTTCTGCCCCAGCTGAGTGGGCTGGGCAGCCTTGTCAAAAATCACTTTACAATAGATGTGAGGGTCATTTTTGAACCATCAGTTCAGTTCCATTGGTCTGTATGTCTATCTTTAGGTCAGTGCCATTCTGTCTTTTACCTCTATAGCTAGGTAATATTACAGAAGTGAGAGTCCTACAACTTCATTCCTCCTTTTGAAGATGTTGCTGGATATTCAGGGCCCCTTACCCTTCCAAATACATTTGATATTTGGATTTTCCATTTTTCTAAAAAAATACTGTCAGAATTCTTATTGGGATTGCATTGAATCTGTATATCAGTTTGGGTAGAATTAAAATCTTAATGATATTTAGAATTATTATCCATAAACGCTGACTGTACTTCCATTTATTTAGTTCTTCTTTGAATTCTTTTAGTTTTCTGAATACAAGTGCTTTACACACTTGGTGAACTTTATTCCTAAATATTTGATTCTTTTAGTTGCTATTGTAAATGGAATTTTTTTCCTTGCTTCCCCCTTAGATTGCTTATTACTAGAGTATAGAAAAACAACTGATTTTTGCATGTTAATCCTGTATCCTTCCACTCTGCTGTATTTGTTTATTAGCTCTAGAAACTTTAGATTTTTCAGGACTTTCTAGGTATAGGATCATAACACTTGTGAATAGAAAAATTTTACTTCTGTTTTCATTTGGACACCTTTTATTTCTCTTCCTTGTCTGATTGTTCTAGCTAGAACTTCTAGCACTATATCAAACAACAGCGGTGACAGTGGGCCTCCTTTTCTCATTCCCGATCTCAATGGGGAAGCTTTCAGTCATTCTCCATTGAGTACAAAGTTAGCTGTGGGTTTTTCATATAAGCCCTTTATCATATTGAAACAGTTTTCTTCAGTATCTATCTTTTGTGGTATTTTTATCAATAAAGGATGCTTTATTTTTAAAAATGTCTTTTCTGAGTCAATTGAGATGAGGTGTGGTTTTTTCTTTGGATTATTAATGTAATGTATTATAATGATTTACTTTCTTGTATTGAATTACCCTTGCATGTTTGGTATAAGATCCACTTGATCACGATGAGTAATTCTTTTAATGTATTGTATTCAATTGGTAAGAATTTTGTTGAGGATTTTTGCATTTATATTCCTTAAGGAAATGGGTCTGTAATTTCCTTTTTTCATAATATCTTTATCTGGCTTTGGTATTATGGTGATATTGGCTTCATAGAATGCATTTGGTAGCATTACTTCCTGTTCAATATTTTGAATAGTTTGAATAAGATTGGTAATAAATCTTCTTTTAATTCTTGGTAGAATTCAACTGTGAAGCCACCTGGTCCAGGGTTTTTCATTGTGTGTAGTTGTTTGATGACTATTTCAATCTCTTTATTTGTGATTGATTTGTTGAGGTCTTCCATTTCTTCTAGGGTCAATGTAAGTTATTCATATGTTCCCAGGAATTTGTCCATTTCATAAACATTGTCTACTTTATTGGTGTACAGTTGTTCATAGTATAGTATCCTCTTACAATTTCTTTTATTTTTGAGGGGTCAGTGATAATGTCCCCATTGTCATTTCTGATTTTATTTATTTGTATCTTCACTCTTTTCTTCTTTGTCAGTCTAGCTAAGGGTTTGCAATTTTATTGCTCTTATTGAAGAACGGACTCTTGGTTGTGCTGATTCTTTCTTTTGCTTTTTTTTGTTCTCAAATTCATTTTTTTCTGCTCTGATCTTTGTTATTGCATTCCTTTTGCTTGCTTTAAGAATTGTTTGCTTTTCTTTTTCTAGTTCCCTCATATGTGTAATTAGGTCATTGATTTTAGCTCTTTCTCCTTTTTTAATGTATGCATTGTGGGCTATAAAATTATTATGACCCTCTCAGCACTTCCTTCACTGTATCACATATGTTCTGATATGTTGGGTTCTTGCTTGCATTCTTCTCAATATATTTACTGATTTCCCTTGCAATTTCTTCTTTGATCTGCTAATTATTTAAAAGTGTGTTCTTTAATCTCGATATTTTGTGAATTTTCTTTTTTCTGCTTGTTGTTGATATCCAGCTTTATTTCACTGTGATCAGAGAAAGTGCTTTGTATAATGTCAATCTTTTAAAAATTTTTGAGAGCTGTTTTGTAACTCAATATATGGTTTATCCTGGAGAAAGTTCCATGAGCACTGGAGAAGAATTCTGCTGTTTTGGAGTGTAATGTTCCATATATGTCTACTGGTTTTAGTCCATTTATCATATTATTCAAGATCTCTGGTTATTAATCCTATATCCAGATGTTCTATTCAATGCTGAGAAAGATGTATTGAAGTCTCCAACAACAATTATTGTAGAGATAGCTACTTATCCCTTCAATTTTGCCAGGGTATTCCTAATGTAATTTGGAGCATGCTGATTAGGTGCATATATATTTATGATTATTATTTCTTCTGGGTGAATTGCCCCTTTTATTAATATATAATGTCTTACCTTGTCTCCTTCCTTTTCGACACTATTTTTACAATTTTAATCACTTTTACTGATAGAATCATCATTTCTAGACTCTCTTCCAAGCTTCTCTCTCCTGTCTTTCCTTTTAAGTCTGTAACACTCCCTTTAGTATTTCCTGAAAACCCTGTCTCTTCATTACACATTCTCTCATTTTCTGTTTGTCTGTATTCTGAACTCACCCTATCTTTTGAAAGACAATCTTGCTGGATATAAGATTGTTGGCTGGTAGTTTTTCTCTTTTAGTATCTTAAATATAGCAAAATGCTGCCTTCTTGTCTCCTTGGCTTCTGATGAGAAATCAGCACTTAATCTTATTGAGCATCCCTTGTATGTAATGAATCTCTTGCTGTCATTTAGTTCCCTAGTCCCTGTTTATTTTTTTCTTTATCTCTTCTTTTACCTTATATTTTCTATTTCAGAGACTTTATCTCCAAACTCACTGATCCTGTCTTCTGCCTCTGCAAATCTGCTGTTATATACCACCAGTGTAGTTTAAATTTAATTTATTGTTATTTTCATTCCCATAAGATCAGCTATTTTCCTATGTATGCTTTCAAATTCTTCTTTATGCTCACCCACCGTCATCTTAAGATCCTTAATCTCTTTAGCCATCTCATTGAGTTTATTAAGGAGATTTATTCACACAAGTGTGATTAGTTGTCTCAACTTCTTTATGTCAATTGGAGGCTTAGTTTCTTATTTTTATGGGCCATACATTCATATTTCTTGGTATGAAATGTAATTTTTGTTGCTGTCTTGGCATCTGATTTCTTGATGTATTTATTATGGGCAAATTTCTATCTTTATTCTAGGATTTTCTGTTTTATTTGGCTTTGTGCTACAGTCCCTCTTTAATAGATGGTTCAACTTTATTTGGAATTTATAGTGGCTTGTTTTTAATCAGTCAGAATTTTTTAAGCTCTTTTTCATCAGTTTCTTGCCCTTTCTCCCTTGCTGGTTGTGAAGTAGGAGCTGGGGATGTGTTTGGTACTGTAAGCCATGGAGGCTAAAGCTGTCCACATTGCCCCAGGAACCAATGAAGGTTCTCCCATCTTTCTCCTCTCTCAGGAGTAGGCACAGAGCTGCGGTCATGTGCCATTCAGGGAAAGCCATTCAGGGCAAGTCTATCTGTAGTTTTCCAAGATAGACTGACAAGGTATCAGCCCTCCTCCTCCCCTTCCAGGGGTGGGGATAGAGCCACAAATGTGCCCAACATTCTCATCCATGCAGGCTGAAAGAGACTGCAGTTGTCTGAATAGGGTGAGGGAGCACTGTCCCTCCTTGTGCCTAGTCAGGTTTGGGAATCGAGCCGTGGATGTGTCCATCTCCCTCATTTTTTAAATAAAGTCTCACTGAATGTAAATCTCTTGGTTGGCATTTGTTTTCTTTCAGCACTTTAAGTATTTCAACCCACTGCATTCTTTCCTCTATGCTTTCTGAAGAGAATTCAGCATTCATTCTAATTGAGACTCCTTTGTACAAAACATGTTGCTTTTCCCTTGCAGCTTTCAGAGCCCTCTGCTTGTCCTTTTCCTTTAACAGTTTGATCAATTTATGATGAGGTGCATTTTTCCTCATTTTTATCCTGTTTGATGTTCTCTGAGCTTTTGTATGTGCCTGTTCATGTCTTTTGCTAAGTTTTGGATGTTTACTTTATTATTTCTTTGAATATAACTTCTGCCCAATTTTTGCTGTATTCTCTTTATTTGAAAACTTCCATAATGCATATATCATTTTGCTTGATGGTGCTGATGGGGCCCCAGTGGTCTCTTTAGCTATTTTTTGCTTTTTATAATTCTTTTTACTTTCTGCTCCTCTGTTTCTGTCATTTCCAACATCTTATCTTTGAGTTCATTGATCCATTCTTCTGCCAGCTCCAATCTACTCTTGAATCCCTCCTGGGAATTTGTCACTTTAGGTATGGAGTTTTCAACTCTCATGGGTTTTTTGTTTTTTGTTTTTAGTTCCTTTTAAAAATGTATCTTAACTAAGATTATCCTATCATTCATTTATTGTTTTCCTGATATCCTGTAACTCTTTCTCTGTATTTTCCTTTATCTCTTTTAACATTTTTAAGACCATTTTTTAAACAGTTTTATTAAGTATGCACACATTCTCATCTTCTTCATTGGTGTTTTCTGGAGTTTTTGTCGTCTTACTTGGCATTGGCTAGTATTTCCTATTTCTTTGTTTGCCTTGTACTCTTTTCTTGCAAACTGTGCTTTTTAATATTTTACAATGTTAATCCTGGGATTTACTCACTGGGATGTCTTTTTCTTGGTTTTCTAACCAGCTAGTGATAAGACCATGATTTTTTTGAGCTTCAAGTCTCCTATCAGGAAGGTCTGCTCAAGGTGAATGCAGTGTGCAGAATTTTTCCTGTCTTTCGGTCTCTCTGTCTTGTCCTAGGCTTTTAAAAAAATTTCTTGAAATATATCACTCATACATAAACATACATAATAAATGTATAGTAGTTATGAACTTAAAAAACAAACATATATAACATCAAATGTATATAACATCTCACCCTACCACCAATAACTTGCATTGTTTTTAAATCTTCTAAACTAATGACCAAAGAGCATTGTAAAAATATTACTAGTAAACAAAACATTTTCCCCTAACCAGTCCGATTATTATTATCTTTACATCATTTATATATGAACATGCATAGACAATTAAGGGTATAGTAAAAGTTGTGAACTTACAAAGCAAACATGCATAACATCATACAGGGGTCCCATATATCAACCCTCCACCAACACCTTGCATTGTCATGAGATGTTTGTAACAAACTATGAAAGAATACTGTCAAAATCTTACTACTAATCATACTAATCTTATCTTACATTTGGTGTGTTTTTTCCCCCAATCCACCCTATTGTTATTTTTTAAATATATATTTTTATGACAGAAGTTGTAAACTTATAAAACAATCATGCACATATGTAGAATTCCCAAACAACATCCCTCCATCAACATACCACAATGTGGTGTGTCATTTGCAGCAGATAAAATAATATCATCTGATTACTGCCATGTCCATAGTGTACATTTGGCTGACATATTCCATACTGCCTCAGTATCAAGACAGTACATCTTTCACATAGATGCAAGAGTATTATATTATTACTACTAACCACAATCCATAGGTCACTCCAGGTGTATTTTCCCATGCTTCTCCACATTCCCAACACCCTGCAGTAGTGATATACATTTGTTCTAGCTAACAAGGGACAGTCTTGCATCTACCATCAACCACAATTCTCACCCACCTCTTGGTTTACTGTGCTATCCACTTCCTAGATTTTTCTCAAGCATTCTGTCAATTGTTATTCACATAACTAGACTAGCATTTTTAGTCACATCCCTATTCATAAACTAGCTGTTACTCACTGTGTCTTACCATCCACTCTATAGATTTCTGCAATTTACAGTAAAGATAATTAAAACTTTTACATACATTAAACATCAGTAGTCCACTCAGTCCTTCTCTTACCTACTTTAAGAATCCACCACCTACCACCAGGTCCTGAAGATATTTTACAATAATTTCTTCTAGAAGTTTTATGGTTCTTGTTTTACTTTTAGTTTTTCAATTCATTTTTAGTTAGTTTTTGCATAAGATGTGAGCTAGTCGTCCTCTTTCCTTCTTTCAGCTATGGATGTCCATTTCTTTCAGCATCATTTGTTGAACGGATTATTTTGCCCAAACTGTGTGTTTGATAGGCTTGTCAAAAATCACTTGACCATACCTTTGAGGGTCTGTTTCTGATCCATAAATTTGGTTCCATTGGTCTATTGTGTCTGTTTTTAGGCAAGTACCATGTTGTTTTTACCACTACGGGTAGGTATTATGATTTAAAGTCTAGAGATGAGGGTTCACTTTCCCTTTTTATGATGCTGGTGGAATTTTCATTGGGGTTGCATTATATCTGTATATCAAAATGAGTATAATTGACATCTTAATGATGTTTAGTCTTCCAATCCATGAGCATGGAATGTTCTTTCAGTTATTTAGGGTTTTTTTTTTTTTTTATTTGTTTTAACATTGAGTTGCAGTTTTCTGAATACAAGTGCTTTACATCATTTGATAAGTTTATTCCTGACTATTTGAGTTTTGTCTGTCATAATTTATTTTCACCACTCTTTTGACACTTTAAGTTACTTTTATGGATATAATCTTTATTTCTAGACTCTCTTCCAGGCCCCTCTCTCCTGTCTTTTCTTTTCAGGCTCTAGCATACCCTTTAGTATTTCCTGAAAATCTGGTCTCTTGTTTAGAAATTCCCTCAATTTCTGTTTATCTGTGAATTTTCTAATCTTGCCCTCATATTCAAAAGACAGTCTTGCTGGATAAAAGATTCTTGGCTGGAAATTTTTCTCTTGTAGTATCTTAAATATATCAGACCATTGTATTGCTGCCTCCTTGGTTTCTGGTGAGAAATCAGCACCAATCTTATTGGATATACCTTATATGTTATGTATTGCTTTTCTCTTGCTGCTCTTAGAATTCTCTCTTTGTCTTTGGCCTTTGACATTCTGATGAGTATGTGTCTTGGAGTTGGTCTTTTTGGATTTTTTCAGAGGGAAGTATGTTGTGCTTCTTGCACAGGAATACCTATGTCCTTCAATAGGGCTGGGAAATTTTCTACCATTATTTCTTTAAATATTCCTTCTGTCCCCTTTCCCTTCTCTTCTCCTTCTAAGGCAACCATGACATGTATTTTTCCATTCCTTTTGCTGTCATTTAGTTCCCTGAGACCTTGTTCAATTTTTTCCATTCTGTTCATTTCTTCTCTTGTGTGTTCAGTGTCAGAGGCCATTTATTCAAGCTCCTCAATCCTTTCTTCTGCCTCTTCAAACCTGCTATTATATGATTCCAGTGTTCTCTAAATTTCATTTGTTACACCTTTCATTTCCATAAGATCTACTATTTTTCTATGTATGCTTTCAAATTCTTTGTGCTCTTCCAATGTCTTCTCAATATCTTTAATCTCTTTAGCCATCTCATTGAATTTATTAAGGAGATTTCTTTGAACATCTATAATTGGTTGTCTCCACTCCTTTATGTCATCTGGAGTCTTATCTTGTTCCTTTACTAGGCCATAGCTTCCTGTTTCTTAGTGTGGACTGTAATTTTTTGTTGCTGTCTTTGCATCTGGCTTAGTAGCATATTTTTTCTAGGTGCAGTTTTCCCCTCTTTTTAGGGTTTCCTATCATTTCTCCCTTGCTGGTTTTGCAGTAGAAGCCATGCATGTGGTTGGTTCTTTAACCTATGGAGGCTCAAGCTGCCCTCATTGCACCAGGGACCAATGAAGCTTCTTCCATCTTTCTCCTTTGCCAGTGGTAGGGACAGAGTCACAGCTATGTGGAATAATCCATGTGCAGGCCTGGACTGTAGTTGCCCAGAGAGACGATGATTCTTCACATCCTTTCTCCCCTACCTGGAGCAGCAATGGAGCTGCAGGTGTGGGCAGCAATCTATGCAGACTTCTGGTTTTCAGTCTATGCCAGCCAAAGTTACCTGCAGTTACCTGTATAGGCTGGTGCAGGGCTCCTCAGCCTCCTCCCTGCCAGAACCGGGGCTGAAGCCTAGGCAGGCTACAGGCTGATCTGCATGAAAGTAACTGTCAGCCCTGTTTCTCCTCAGGCTGGGGTAGAGTCAGAATGGTGGCTACTGGCGTCTTTCTGACTTGGACTGGTGCTCACCTCAGTTGTTCCCACGGTTATCTCTTAGCCAGCCAAGTCTCCCAATTAGTAGCTGAAATCAGCAGGCAACCGTCTCCTCCTCCCCTGTTTCTGGGAAATGGAGCTTCAATTCTCTTCACAGAACAGCTCCTGGGGCAACTTTTGCCACCAGTGTAGGATAATCACCAACCTCCATGGCTTGTCTGGTAATTTCCTGGAGAGGCTGGAACAGATCCTGGCAGCTTCCTCCCCACTGGAGGTGGCACTGGGGCCCAGCCTAGACCTGTAATATGATCTGGATGGGAAGAAGCTGGTCCCCACCAGCACTGGGATTTTCAGTCTGTCCTGCTTCCCATCATGCCAGGTACAGAGTTAAGATGGCTGTTCCCAGCCTCTTTCTAACTTGGACAGACTCAAACCTTAGCTGTTCTCAGGATCATACTATAGTCCACTGAATTTCCTCATTATAGCTGAAATTGGTTCCCAACCATCTCTTCCTCCCCCATTTTGGGGAAGTGAAGCTTTCAATTCCAGCTGCCAAACAGCTCCCAAGGTGACTTGTGCCTCCTGTGGAGGATGGGCACTGGCCTCTGTGGTGTGGAGTGCTCTACTTATGAGTCTTCTCTGCAGATGGGCAGTCTCCTCCTTCCACTCCCCTCAAGGACACTGCTCTTCTGGCTTCCTGGAGCCCCCAAACAGGTGCTTCAGCAGCTCCAGAGAGCTCTGTGTTTGCTAACTGCCCTGAAGCAGGAGCTGATTCTAGGAGCTCCTTAGTCCACCACCATCTTGCTGATTCTCTTGTCCTGGGCTTTTGCTTGTTAATTGTTTTAGAATTATCCTGTTTACAGGAGTTTGTTTGTCCCCTCTGTTTCCCAAGAGACAGATCTCTTTCACCCTTTTGTTTGAGTCCAGCAGGCCTTTTCTCCAGACTGTCCACCTCTGTAGTATTTTGCATTCCTTTTATTGTCTCAAGTTGCTTTTGCCTGGAAGATAAATCTGTGAGGAGCTGCATACTGGAGAGGACTTCCCAAATCAGTATTTCCCAGCAAAAACAGGCCCAGGGTCCTACAAGGAGGCACAGACCAGTTTCAAAATGTCCTGTAGAGGAAATCAGGAAGGGCGCCCGGAGCTTCTTACATGGCTCCTTACAGCAATTGTTGAAAGTGTCTGCCCTCAGACTTGGGCCCCATGATCTGAAACACTAATGAAAAGCCATGGCCAGTGGTCAGCTATGCCCACCCACAGTTTTGGGTAAGAGTATTCTACATTCCTTTCTGTTACCATTAAGCTAGCCAGGGGTTGAACACCAAGGCAGCCTGCTGTGAGAGTAGGGCATCTGTTCCTGTTGCCTCTGCATGGAGAGAGTAATTTATCAGCCTAAATTTCCGTGGATGCTGTACAATGTTCTTTTTGCCTCTGGAGTTTTAAAATAATTGTTCCAGACAGTTTTTACCTGTTTAACAGTGTTAATAGTTGTTCTGGTGGAAGAACTGAGGCTTTGAACTTCCTCCTCACCATCTTCCCACAATAATTTCCCCCTTTTTTTAAAATGCAAAAATACAGGCACTATGAAAAACTAATAAAAGTTCAGAAGTCGTAGGGACTACAAAGTGAAAAAATCTAAAATTTATCTATATTACTTTTCCATTTCTGCAACAAAATTTTCTACTAATGGAGAGACTTACAGAACTCCCATTTTTTTTCTCATAGTTTCTATAGGTTAAAAGTCCTGCATGGATCAGCTGTGTTCTCTGCCTGTAGACTCACACTCAAGGTGTTGGCAGCCTGGGGACCTGAGAAAGAATCCATTCCCAGCTCAGTCAGGCATTGGCAGAATTCAGTTCCCTATAGGCCTGAGGTCCCCATTTCCTGGCTGTTACCTAGAGCTGTTCTCATCTCTTAGAGGCTGCTACCAATTTAATGTCAAGGGTCTTCTCTCAGATCTCATACTTTGTAGCTGGTGATGTTGAATTGTTGCTGGAATCTACCCCTCACTTAAATCTCTCTGACTTGCTCTTCTCCTGCCAGTTAGAGGAAACTCTGTGAGTTCAGCTGACTTGGAACTTAATTAAATCTGTGTCATCCCTCACAGCACTATCTAGATTAGCCAGGGATGGGGATATTGGGAACAGGAAGTGATCGTCAGCAGTTCATATTATCCATCAACTTTTACTCTTCTAGAATTAAAAAGCAGCCTTGAAACCAAAAGTAAAAGACAACTGTCTGTCAAGAATTTTATTAGGTACCTAAAAAACATTGTTTCATGTAATTCTCACAATATTTCTTAATAGTTAGGGAATTATCACTATTTTCAGATAAAGAAATTCAGACTCAGGATGTTTAAACAAATTACTAACATTGTGTATTTGTTCAGGTCACTCTGACTATCCAAACTTTTGATCATTCCATGAAACTATACATACACAAAATTTCTAGCAGTTTTGAGTTCACTTTCAAATATCTGAGTGTGATATAGGAATAATAATATATGGTAGGTAAACGATAGTGAAACTCAAACTCAGGATTCTTTGTCCCTTTTCACAGTAATAATACCTGATAATAATAGATAATACTGAGCACCTATTATGGTCCGTTTACCATTACTTTTTGTGAACTAATAGCATATTAATTCCATAAAGGCAAGGACTTTGTCTAATAAAACACAGACTAATCAAACTCAACTGGCTGATTCATGACGGATTTTGTAATCATTGCAGGGAAGAAGAATGAGGGTTACCTTCACTTCATTAAAATTGTGGTGCTGTCAAAAGAGGCTTAAAAAACCTCTTTTATTAATCCAATATTCCTATGTCTCAAGAATTTCATCTAAGTGTAGCAGTGGTTGACATGGCTTATACAATGATTTAGATAACATCATACCTGAAACATTCTCTTACCCCAAAGCATGGGATAAAATTGTATAAAGTCTCCACTTACATAGGGTCTATAATTAAAATAGAAAAGGGAGGGAAGAGATTTTAAAAAGTTATAATTACTTATTTCAGTTACAAACAAAAATAGTAGTCATAGAATTTTATAGGATGTGTCTTCACATAAGTTCAAATCTTTGTAAATATGCTTTATTTTATTTTCAGGGAATGTCTTTTCCACTTTAAGAAAACCTATGAAAATATACATTATTTGAAAGATAAGTTAATTATCAATTAAACTGCTTCAAATAATTCTTTGCTTAAAGAATAAATTCCAAATTAAGTTCCATTAAGTATTCAAGCCCTATTCTAATTCAATATAAGTAAAATAATTATTATTATTTTCAATATAATAGATAATAACCACTCAGGAGGACAATATTGTTTCTAATATGTACATGCACATATATATACATATTTATATTCATATAAACTTCACTTTAAACGTCTGTGATGGTTGCTGTTTATATTTCCATTTTATAGCAGAAGGAACTATTTAAAATAAAAATTTTATATGAAAATATTTAAGTAATTTGCTCAAGTGACAAAGGTACTAAACAGGGGAGTTAATTTTAACTCATCTGATTTCTTTAAAAATTTTTAATACTCCATCCTTCCTGTCACATATGGTAATAATTATCATTTTAGCAATACTAATAGCTCAGAAAAGAGTTAAAATATGTCTATATATAAATGTACTCACATTATTCAGAGATGTATATGTTACTGCATTTCTCTATTTTATTTCCTGCTCATTTAAGACATCCTGTACTTATTTTAAGGCATTGGAAATAGGTCTCCTTTATACTAATTAGTTTACTAGGAGCATAAATTGGCAATGCTGTTCAGTGAATTTGTATAAACAAGTCAGAGATGTGTGAGTACTAAATAACATGCTTCATAGACTGCTAAAAGTAATAATAGGATGCTCTTTGTCTGCAAAGATGACTCTACTGATTCACTAGTCAACTCACCTAAGCAAGCATACTGAGCACTTTCCATATACAAGAAGGCATATTTGACCCCATGGAGATACTCTGCCCTCAGCAGAGCTAAAATTCTAGTAAGAGGCCAAAAATATTAATAAATTACTTTGAATAGTTGGCAAAAGTAAAACAAATCACAAAGAAGGATCACTGAGGTCTAAGTGCATTTATTGATGAAGGTACTATAAATATGATGCTATAAGAGCCCTGAGAATTTCAACAGTTGACAAAGAATATTCCAGGTAGAGGGAAAATGCCTTAAGTAACATATGTGAGCTAAGTGCAAGACATTCATGGAATAAGAAATTACTTTCTTTTTTTTCTATGAAAATGTAAGACAGAAAATGAAGTTGAAAGAATCAGAAGGGTCAAAATCAGGGAGACCTTCAAAGACTGAAGTGGTATTTTTGTATGTTCGTATATATAATGATAATATAGCAAACCTTTTCCAGTGGGAAAGTTAGGTAATCATATTCATTCTGTACAAAGTTAAATCCAGATAAGATGTGGAAAACAGAAGGAAAATAAATTGAATATAGGAAGATTAAGCAGGAGGCAATTGAAAGGAATCTTTTATAATGAATGTTATCCACACTTTTAAAAATAATCTTTCGTGAATGAAGAGATAGAGGCTCAGAGAGTTAAAAATGCATACATCATATTGGGTAGAGTCAAACCAGTTAGAAACCAGACTTCCTGACTTCTAGTTCTGTTTCCTGATTTTATTGGTATCGCTTTCTCCTCAAATCCTTATTTTGAGCAGTTTAAAACAGTTATCTGGTGTCTGGACAATGAAGCAGCTGTGTTAAAATATAGACATGAGTTTTTTATGGTATTACCCTAAAGATCCAGCAATGTTCAGATCTTGTCCTGCCACCAATACTTTCTCTACACGAGTTTCCTCAAGTAAGGTGCTATTGGCAAGTAAAATTGGACCAATGAGCACAAAATGAGCACTTGGTTAATAATTAAACCAGCAATCCCCAGCCTATGTAGATCAGTAGTTGAGAAGAGGGCAACTTGGGGCTAAGCAGAGCTTCCTTTTCCCGTGCTCACCATCTCATCACTTTCACTTCAAATTACACATCAGGTCTTGAGGCCACTCAACCAGTTTGAATAAAGGAGGTAAGAGAAACAAATACAAAGCTTTTGCCTTGACCTGCTCACCTCACAGATGCAGGAAAAGCAAGAGGCCTGCATCTGCCCAACATTTAAGTCACAGTAGCATATCCACCAGTCAAATGTGGCCGATCAATGCCTTAAGCTATAACCAACCACAGTAGCAATTTCTTTTCCCCTGGTGAAGGAAGTAAGGACAAAAGGGAAAGGGACAGAAACACAGGATTAAGGGGCTAAAATATCATTTCCCCCACTTTCTGCATGGGAATATACTGTTTGGCTTAAGCTAGAGATCTGTTAAATTCTTGTAGACTTCTTCCTCACCCACATCCTGAAATTAAAATCAGTTACTCTGATTAATTTGCTATATCTTAAATATCTCTTGATCCAGACTTGAATTCATCCACTGCTTTTGCCACTGGAAAAAAAAAGCATTTATTTTCAATCTACTATATTGTAGAAACTATATCCCAAAGTCCCAACTATATTGACCGCTTGAAACTTCCCTGATTAAAATCTATTAAGTCAACAACTACATTAGGCACAGAATGATTTTTCATTTCCTGAATTAAGGTATGAATTCAATTGTTTGTAGGTTTATTTTATTTATTATTTTCTCTGCCCTCCCCCATTGTTTTGCACTCACTGTCTGCTCTCTGTATCTGCTCATTGTCTGCTCATCTTCTTTATAGGAGGCACCAGGAACCAAACCCTGGACCTCCCATGTGGGAGGGAGGTGCCCAATGACCTGAGCTACCTCTGGTCCTGCTTGTTGTGTCCCTCATTGTGTTTTCTTGTGGTTATCTCTTTTTTGCATCGTCTTGTATCAGCGTGCTGCATCAGCTTGCTATCTTGCTCGATTTCTTAGGAGGCATCAGGAACCAAACCCAGGGCCTCCCATGTGGTAGCCAGGCACCTAAATGCTTGTCCCACATCTGCTTCTCTGTTTGTGGAATTTTAATAGCCCTTTCTATTCTCCTCCATCTCCAAAATATATTGCTTTCCAGATTTGTTCATGGGTAGCAGAGTACTTAGATCTATTATACAATAAGTTGAATATTATGATACATAATAAACCTAAACCAATTTTAACCCTAAAATAAGTAAAAGTACTTATTTGGGATAAATCTAATATAGTCATATACTAGATAATAATGTAGACAAGCTGTAGCATATGCCAAATGCTTAACAAAAATATATACTTGAAAATATAGTATCAAAAGTTTTTTATTATTATTCGATATTTTTGGAATACTGCCATTGTTAGGTTAGTGTAGCAAAACAACTGAGATTATTTATGAAGAGCATTGCCCCTCAAGAACATACTGTGAGAGACTTTGTTATACTGCCCTCTGTGTAGATATTAAATTTAGGGCAAAGCAATAAGTATGTTACCCAAAATTAACTTCTGAAGAATTTCATACATTATGACCTTGATTATTTTGCTTTCTCAATTTTTGACATCACAGTCATTTTCAAAAAACTCTTCATTTGTTACTGAGGTAGTTAGCTGAGAAAATAAAAGCAGATAATTCATTAGATTGTGGTAAAAATAAATTGATCTGTAAAATTTCATCCTAGACCTATTATATAAAATAAATATAACAGTTCTAGTTTGAGTTATTCTTAAATGCACCCATGTTGAGAATTTCTTTTCATATTGCAAAATGCCTCAGTCTAGTTGGGCTTTATTTTCAACTTAAGGGGGTGAAGATGGTCAACCACCACAACAGGGAACCGAGAGTGCCTACAACTCCAAGCAGGAGAATCGCATCCATCAACGATGTGGGACTAAGCCCCCTCTCTATATAGAGGTGGAGTAGAGGTGGCGTGGACATCACCAACCCAGGGTCCACAGGATGGAGAAATAAAATATGGATTAGAGTGGACTTACCGGTATTCTACTATAGAACTATTGTGACTAGTAATGGAGGAAACTGTAGCATTGATGTGGAGAAAGTGGCCCTGGTAGTTGCTGAGGGCAGGGAGAGGGAAGAAGAGATGGGATGTGGAAGCATTTTCGAGACTTGGATTTGTCCTAAATGATATTGCAGGTACAGATGCTGGACATTATATATCCTGCCATAACCCACTGAATGGACTGGGGGAGAGTGTAAACTACAATGTGAACTATAATCCATGCAGTGCAGCAGTGCTCCAAGATGTTTTCACCAAATGCAATGGATGTGCCACAATGATGAAAGAGGGTGTTGATGGGGGAGGAGTGGTTGGGGTGGGGTGTGGTATACGTGAGAACCTCTTATATTTTTTAATGTAACATTTTTTGTGATCTATGTATCTTCAAAAAAAAATACAATAAAAAATATAGCTTAAAAAAAATCACATGGAAGTTCATAAGCTATGCTGAGACAGTTTCAAAAGTTTTAGGCTCTACATTGTGCTTTCTCATTATAAACATTTACCAGTATTCCAAAACCAGAGAACATTACATCTCCAGGACAGAGTAAAAGAATTTCTGGATCCAGAGTGTCTGCTAAGTGCATATGGAAGTCATGCATTAAATTACAATAATTTTCTTTCAGTTAAAATAACATTTATACTCAAGCTGATTCTGAACATCTTCCTTCAGTAATAGTGACCTCATATCACTTATAAGATACCTGCATACCTCAGAAGGATGAGAGGAATGTAACAAAATTATAGAGCTTGGAGACCCAGCTATTTCATTTTGCAAGTGAGAAAACTTTAGCTCACTCAAGATTTCAACTGAATTTGAATTTTCAAGAACTTAAATAGGTCAGTGGCTCTCAGGGTGTGGCCCCTGGCCCAGCAATGTTAGTATCACCTGGGAATTTGTAGGCACATCAAATTCTCAGACTCACCCCAGAAATTGTGGGATTGTACCTGGCAATATGCACAAGTTCTCCAGGTGATTATAATGCATGGTAAGGGTTCAGAACTACTGAAACAAATCATACATACTCTGTGAAAATATTAATATTTAAAAATATACAGTGCTAGCCAGAGTAAAAATATTGATTTTACTTGT
This sequence comes from Dasypus novemcinctus, assembly GCF_030445035.2. NCBI lineage: Eukaryota > Metazoa > Chordata > Mammalia > Cingulata > Dasypodidae > Dasypus > Dasypus novemcinctus. Next base: position 125,377,802 of record NC_080682.1, read on the forward strand.
TCATGTTAGAATTATATTGGTATTATTATCATTTTCTTAGCAAGTAGGGGAAAACATACCAAGTTAAGGTCATTTAAAATTAATTAGGTAGCAATGGGACTAGATCACATGGTACCTCAAAATTTATGCTTGATAAATATATATTCCTTCTTCTGTATAGACAATGATAATAGGGATGAAATAGTGAGTGGTTTTAAGGAATACCTAGAAATTAAAATCAGCAGCAATAAGCAATTGATGCAAGAGGAGTGAGGAGAAGGATGCCAATGACTAGGTGAATGAAGAGTTTAGGGAAGGAAGTGAAGGGACATTTTGTGTTCTGGGCTTTGCTTATGGGGAGTGGAGTTTGAGAGATGCCTGGCAGGCATCACAGTGGAGAGCTCTAATAGGTGATCTCCTTTCCACTGCCCTAGTTCAAGCTCATGTGGACTCTCATCTGGACCAGTGAGTTGTCTCTTCCTGCTGCCCACCTTTGTCCCATCTGATAAAGTGTGTTACCTGTGCATGCTCTCAGATTGATTTCTCTAAAGCACAAACCTAAAGATGTCATCACCTCCTGCTCAAAGTCCCTCCCAACCTGCAAGTACTTCAGGCCCACATCTAAGACCCTCTACAGAGTTGGCCTTTTCCATCTCCTAGCCATAGCCCCTGCAATGCTGTCATGTGAGCACATCCACGCTAAGGAAGTGATGATAACTCAAATACATTTCCCTCTTATATGCATGCTGCAGAAGATAATCACTGGGAACAGCAATCACTGTTGAAAATTCAAAGCCCTAGAGCCAGCAAGGATGAGGAAAGAAAGCGACAGTCAATCCCTGGCTGAGCGAGCTGCTCAAAACAAGCCTTCTTGGAAGGTGCTGGTGCTCTGCTGATATTCGGTGGTGCTGTGCAAGCCTGGCTGGAGGATGGACTGCTGTTGGCAACCTCAGTTGTGCTGCAGTCCCTGGAGGGCTTACACCCTGGTGTAAGCTGAAAAGTTGTCCTGAGTCCTATGCCAACGGTCTGGACCATTTGTTTTAAAACTCACAGGCAGTAATCTGTGCTGTTCTGCCCCCTACCATGCAGTGCTTTTATGAGGAATCATGACCAGGACATTATTTTGACAAAACAGTTCTTTTGAGCAGATGCGTATAAATGGACGGTGTGCAGAGACGGCGACTTCCTGGGTCAGAGGGGGCTGTAGTGGTTGCAGAGGAAGTTAAAAGGAAAGAAAATAGTCAGTTGGGCCTGTTAGTGTTGAGTTCAGATAACATATTAGAATTGAATTTTCTCTATCCATAGTACATGCACACCGGGCAGTAGCTAGTGGATAGTTTTGACCAAAGAATCAATCAATTTAGGATTACCACTCATTTATTTTTCAGGTAAAACTTGTTGAGTACCTCTCTGTGTCAGAGGCAGCTAGCCACTAAGATGCAAAGGTGATTAAGACATGGCCCTTTTCTCCAGGAGAGAAAATAGATAAGTAGATCATAATTTGGTGTAATAAATGTGAAAGTAGTTTCTGTAGAGAATGTCATAAAAGCATGGGACCAAAAGGAAATTAACTGCATGGGGAAATTAGAAAAGGGTTCACAGGAAGCCAGAATTTTATCCTGGTGCTATGCTTCAGTATAATGAAAGATAATAGGAGGTGGGTTGGGATAAGTGAAGGGTAGGAAAAAACATAAAGTTGTTCCAGTTTTAGAGAACAGCATGAAGAAAGGAAGGGGGGTAAGAGCGCACATAAGATTTTAGGGACAGAAATTAGTTTTCAGATTCAAATAGAACCTGCTCTGTCTTTGTTGGAGTGGGGATTCTGGTTGGCTTTTTTGTCTTTTTCTTTAATATCAGCGTGAAATACCTGCATGGTGTGAAAAATCTTCCAAATCAGGCTCTCATCTTATCTAGTCTTATTTCTCTCCTCATTCAGTTCTGCAAATGCCGAATGGAGACCCGAGCTGCCCTTCCCACGCAAAGGCCTGCGTCTCGCTCCTTCTGCGTCTCACTCCTTCTTTCACACCTCAGGGCCCTTGCTCTGCTGCTCTGGGTGCCCCTCCTTGCCCCAAGTTTTGAACTCTTGTCTCTCCAAAAAGCACATTCCTATCATTCAGCCAGTGATTGCTTCCTTTAAATACAGGCTTATTGTAGAATTGGTGACATGTTGGGGATTGTTTTCATTTGGGAGCCACTTTAGACTGTGGGTTTCTGAATGGCCTAGAGGAGTGCCTAGAGGAGACTGTTATTGCATTATAAATACCAGGCATAGTGAGGCCCGGTGGGACTCTTGAGTAGATCCAACTCCTTTAACAACCATTATGAAACATTGTTTTAAAAGCATAAATAATAAAACGTACACATGCAGGGATTCACAGAACAGGCAGAGCGTCAAACCAAACCAAGTACACATGTAATTAATATGATAAAGACAAATTTAATTTTTATTCAAATTTATTTTTGAATAAGTATACATTCACAAGGTTAAAAAATATATTAAAAGCTATGCAGCAAAAAAGCCTTACTCCCTTTCCTGTTCTTTCCATTCTGTTTTCTCTTTGATGCCTATGGTGACCATTTTTTATTGTTTTATATATGTATTTGTCCAGTACATCTTTATGTCCATACAGGAAAATATAAAAACCTGCATATGTATTTTAGATTTCCCCCTTTCTTACATAAAATATAGCATAATATACACAGTGATCTGAGCTTCATTATTTTATTGGTAATATAGCCAATGATTTGTTTTCTATATCAATTTATAAGGAGGGTGTCATTCTTTTCTCTTTTTAAAATAAACATAATCTAGTGTTTGGATGTATCCAATTTTTAAACTACTCTGTTATCTATAGATATTTGGGTAATTTTAAATCTCTTGCTCTAAAAACCACAACACTGAGTAATCATGTACATATTTCATATCATGTGTGTCCTGATACATTTATAGGATAAATTTTCTGGGGTGGGATTGCTGGGTCAAAGGGTAAATGCAGTTGAAATTTCCATGGACCATGCTTAGCTACCAACCTCAGGGGTTGTGCAAATTGATATGATGGTAGGCTCATAATTACCCCCAAAGATGCCCATGTCCTAATCCAAGGAATCCATGAATATGTTACATTATATGTCAAAAAAGAGTTTACAGCTTTGATTAAATTAAAGATCTTGAGATGGAGAGATTATCCTGTAGTATCCATGTAAATCCATTGTGGTCCCAAGGGTCCATATAAGAAGGATAGGAAGAGGAGAAAAGGGGGGAGGAGAGAGAGAGAGAGAATTGATTGTAACATTCTTTGTAACATGCTGTTCTGCATTGCTGAAGACAAAGGTAGGACCAAGAGTCAGGGAGGCAGGTAGTCTCCAGAACCAGGAAAACACACGGAAGCAGATTCTTCCTAGAGCTCCCAGGAGGGATGCAGCCCTATCGCGACCTTGAGTTTAGCCACCCATACTGATTCGGGACTTCTGACCTCCAGAGCGATGAGATAATAAACTGTGTTGTTTTAAGTCTCAAAGTTTGTGTTAATTTGTTTCAGTAGCCAAAGGAAACTGATACAGGTACATTTACCTATTTCACCATAGCCTCACCAGTTGGGTATACAGTCAAATTCTGGAGTTCTGCTAATTTTTATGAGAAAGCAATATCAGTAGGTTTTTCATTTCCGTTATTACGAATGCATTTGACAATCATTTTATATGTTTAACATTCATTTGCATGTTTTTCTTGTAAACTGTCTGTGTCCTTTTTCATTTTTATTGGGCTATTATTGATCTTCTATTTCTTGAATTCTAGAAGACCTTTATTATATTAATCTTTTGTGATATTAAGTGTTCCCAGTTTATAATCGGTCTTTTGTTTTGCTGATGGTATTTTATAATATAATTTTTAAAAGTTTACATTGTCAATATTTTTATTAAGATGTAATTCATACAGCATGAAATGTACCCTTTTAATGTATATGATTCAGTGGTTTATAATATATTAACAAGGTTATGCAGCCATCACCATTATCTAGTTCCACAACACTTTCATCACCACCAAAAGAAACTATTAGCAGTTGCTTCACACCCTGCCCTCTCTCCAGCACCTGGCAAACACTAATCTATTTTCTGTCTCTATGGATTTGCCTATTCTGGACATTTTATATAAATAGAATCATGCCATATGCAGATTTTTGAGCCTGATTTCTTTTGCCTACCATGACGTTTTCAAGTTTCACTAATGAAGTTGCAAGTATCAATGATTTTTCCCCTTTCTAAGCATTATGGAAAATGTGGAAACACTATACAAAAGGTGCTTTGTCCATAAATGGCAATATGGACAAAGCACATTTTGTTTAGGTATTCATCGGTTGATAGACGTTTGAGCTATTTCTGGGTTTTTGCTATTAGGAACAATGCTGCAGTAAACGTTGTGTATAGTATTTTGTGCATATGAACATATATATTTTCAGTGTCTTGGTCACATACCTAGGAGTAAAACTGAAGGGTTGTATGATAATTCTATGTTTAAATTTTTAAGGAACTTCCAAATCATTTTCAAAAATAACTGAATCATTTTACATTCCCATTAGCAGTGTATTAGGATTCCAATTTCTCCTCATCCTGGCCAGCACTAATTATTTTCCTTTTTTAAGAACTTAGCCATTGTCCCGGCCAGCGGGACGATCAACGGGAGCTCCGGATCCTAGGAGGGAAAGAATGGTATGGGACAAGAGAGACACAAGGAATGACAGCAAGACAGTATTCTGATCAAGCTGCAAAACTTTATTGAGGGGACTGAGCATATATCTCTAGGGAGGAGTGGGGGTGGTGGGTAAGGATAGGTGGCGGTCTGGGATTGGCCGCTGCTGTTGCTAGGGCAGGAGGCAGATTTGAGGTAAGAACTTTTGGCGGGAACTGGTTCTGTAAAGAAGGGGGGAGGGTGACCTAAGCTATTGTTGTATCAGCTTGGGCGGCCATGTTACCGGCATTGCTGAAAGGTAGATTCTATGCATGCTGCCTTAATCGCCCGCAACAAGCCACCTTGATGGGGATGAAGAGGATATCTCTTTATGGTTTTGATTTGCATTTCCCTAACAACAAATGATTATGAACATCTTCTCATGTTATTGGTAATTTGTATATCTTTTTTGAAGAAATGCCTATTCAAATACTTTGCCCATTTTTATTTGGATTATTTGTCACTTAATTGTTGATTTGAAAGTGTTCTTTATATATTCTGCATATAGACTTTTTATCAGATATATGATTTGCAATTATTTTCTTCCATTAAGTTGTACTTTCACTTTGTTTCTGTATTTGAAGCACAAGTGTCTTATATTTTATGAAATTTAATTTCTCTATTTTTTTCTTTGACTGATTATGCCTTTGACATCAAGACTAAGAAACCATTGACTAATCAAGGTCATAAGCACTTATGCCTATATTTCTTCTAAGAGTTTTGTAGTTTTAGTTCTTACATTTAGAACTTAGATCCATTTTGAGTTAATTTTTGTATATAGTATAGGAGGTAGGGGTCCAAATTCAAGTTTTTGCATGTGGATATGACTTGTCCAAGAACCACTTATTGAAAAGACTATTGTTAAGCCATTGAATCATCTTGGCATTCTTGCAGAAAAGCAATTGATTGTAAGTGTACTTTTCTGGACGCTTATTTCTATTCCATTGATCATAATGTCTACTGTTATGTGAGTGCCACAGTTTTGATTAATCTAGTTTTGAAATCAGGAAGTGTGTGCCCTCCAACTTTGTTCTTCTTTATAAGATTGTTAGTGCTACTTTGTGTATTTTGCATTTGACATGAATTTTAGAATCAATATCAATTTCTGTAAAAAAACGTACATATGGAATTTTCATAGGATTACACTGAATCTGAAAGATAATTTCATGATTATTTCCATTTTAATAGTATGTTTCAATCTTGAGCATGGTGTTTATTTCCATTTATTTAAGGTTAATTTCTTTCCAAGGTGTTTTGTAGTCTTCAGTGTACAAGACTTGCACTTCTTTTGCTAAAGTCATTACCAAGTATTTTATTTTTATGCTATTGTAAATAGAAATGTTCCATTATTTGCATTTTTTAATTTTGCATTACTAGTGTATAGAAATGCAATTGATTGTTGTATATTGATCAAGATATAGCAATCCTGATGAACTTATTTTGTCAAGTTGTGTTTATGTGTGTATGTGTGTATGTCTTAGAATTTTATATATACAAGAGCATATCATCCACAAATAGAATTTTACTTCTTCCTTTGCCAACTCAATGCCTTTTGTTTCATTTTCTGGCCTAACTTCCCTGGCTGGAACCTCTAATAAAATATTGACAAGAAATTGTGAAAGAGGAAATCCTTATCTTTTTGCTGATTAAAAGGGGAAAGCTTTCAGTTTGTACCATTAGATAGTATGATGTTATGGGTTTCTCATAGGTTCCTTTACCTTCCTAGTATATTGAGTGTTTTTTAACATGAAAGTATATTGGCTATTTTCAGAGGCTTTGTCTTCATCTATGTGGATGATCATAAGATGTTTTTCTGTATTCTATTAATATGGTACATATTACAATTTATTTCTGTATATTGAACCAATGTTACATTCCTTGGATATATCACACTTACTCATAGGATATAATCCTTTTAATATACTGCTGTGTTTGGTTTGTGGTATCTTGTTGGAGAAATTTATGTCTGTGTTCACAAGGGATATTAGTCCATAGTTTATTTCCTTGTGATTTCTTTCTCTGATTGCATTATTAGGATAATTCTGGACTCAGAATTGAGAAGTATTCCTTCCTTCTCTATTTTCGAAAGGGTACATTAAATATTATTCTCCAGGACAGAATCAGTCTAGAATCACTATTGAATTTAGTTATTACATTTTTTATAGTTACCTTAATCTGAAACATTTTCTAAGCCTTTGTCTTTTAAGACAGACCTATAACCCTCTCCTTTAAAGGAAAATCACTTACTATTGTAGTGCCTCACTCCTTTATAATTAGTGAAGAGGTTTTCCCCTTGATAAATGCTACCCTAAAAGTGTGCTTAGTCATACTAATGAAAAAGAACAGATCAACAGATCTTTCAACATATTTTCATTGGCTTGCAAGTGTTCACTCTGAAGTATTCATAATCTGTCAGTGAAGCCATTTCATCCTGACCCTTTTTTCTAGCATGTGTTGTTTTTTATTTTAATTACTAAAAAATTGCTTTATTTCTTATAAATTGATTCAGATTTTCTATTTCTTCTTGAGTCAGTTTCTTTAGTTTGTATCTTTTAGGAATTTGTCCATTTCATTAAGGCATCTACTTTGTTAACATGCAATTGTAAATATTATGCCCTCTAATACTTTTAATTTCTAGAAGATCAGTAGTAATTTTACCCTTTCATTCATGATTTAGTGATTAGAGTCTTTTCTCATGTTTTCCTGATTGGTCTACCTAAAGTCTGATAATTTTGGTTTCTTTTCAAAGAAACTGAAATCACTTATGAGATCAATTTAAAAATATTGTTATAATATGCACTATGAGAAAAAATTATCATGAGTAAAGTGAGAATACAAAGACTATTGAGGATCAATTTTTCATTTATTTGTTTATTCAGTGTCATGAGGGACTGGGAAAGAAACTAATTTTTATATTCTGAGTGTGTCCATGGATGGTGAACATATTAGTTCTGTAATGTAGAAATACTTACAGGGACATGGAAATGGTTATCTAAAACACGCCTCTCTTTTACACTTGAGGTAGATATATGACTTCCCTTCCTGTCATTGATACATTTATATTTCCTTTCATTTGTAGTGTCCTGGGATGGAAGTGCATTGGGAGTTATTGCTGAAGGCACATGCACCCTTAGGTGTTGTAAAGAGAGGCAAAGCAGGCACCAGATTGCAAATGCAGTACAAAGCTATATAAAAGACCAAATCGAGTGATTATGGCATGCTGCGTAAAGGATTGAAGAGAAAATCCCATCTGAAGGTTAGTGACCTGAAGACTGTATAGAAAGGGCGCAATTTAAGGCTTTTGAAAGGAAGGTTAAACATGAGCTTAACCAATTTAACTTCAGAACCAAAGAAAATGAGGGTAATGTTGCTACATTTTCTAAAGGGTTTGATGAATACTATTTTTCTCTTTTTTATGTGAAAGAAAATTTCAAACCGTAAAGAGCAGCTTCAATATCTCTACAGGATACTGTTGTACTTAGAAGCAGAGCTAAAAATGACTGTTGGAAAAACAGTAAAGTTATTGCAAAAGCTCAAAAGTGGGAAATAAATAGACCAAAAACTATTCTTCTGAAAATATCTTTAGGTGTTTTTGAAGGAATTAGGATCTGGGTGGAAATTTCTCAGCACAGATACTGAGAAGTTTTTTAATGACAGTTATGCTATTCAACAGTGATCCTAGACATGCTGTGAAGATAAACTCCCTGGCCCATAAAAGATGCAACCCTCCTTGTGCTATAAGCTTTTTTGATGATATTACACTATAGGCCAACTGCTATGTTCAGAGCTTAGTAGCTCAAATATGAATGCTATTTAAATTACATATTAAAAAGCAATCATTACAATAAAGGAAGATGTTATAAACAATTCTTTGGATGTTGCTTATGTTGTATTCAACTCAATTTCCTGCTGGTTTCTGGTTTCAGGACAATTTCCTAGAGGCTACAAGTTTTTAGCACTTTGCAGATACCATTTTTTTGGATAAGGGGAGAAATGGAGGAGAAAAATCGTACTTATTACAAGAGCAATCATGAGTGCTTAGCTGTAATTGAAAACCCTAGCATGAAACAAGACTCTATGATTGCATCAAAGTATGGTAAGATTTATGTGTTGTTGAGGCTATTGGTTAAGTCCTGGATGCAACATCATGACATATTTCACTGTCTTATAAATTATATGATATACCACATGAGATTTTTGTCAGCACAATTTTTAAAAAAATCTATTGACCATAATGCCAGAAATGTCACATGAGGCAAAAAGTCATCCACAAAAAAATAATGATTACGTATTTCTAAAATGATCCAGTAGTTTTTGGTTGAACAGAAATGCTGTGTTGCTTCCCATCCATTCCTGTCTTCACTTTTAAAACAGATAAATATGTCAATTTCATTCTTTCTCCCCTCTGCTGCAGCAACTAGAATAATTGCTTATTTTATGCATTCCACTTCCTGTGTTCCCCAAAATAAAAGTCCTTATCTTCTTTCAATGCATAATAATAGATTAGAGTATTTTATATCTGTCACATACTGTAAATATTATTTACAAGTCAGAATAAGCAGTATGCTGGTCCCTTACCTTTGTAACACCGAGATATGGCAGTACTTTATAAAACAGAACACTGTTTTTTTTATTATCTAGCCACTTTTGTCCATCATATACTGTGTGATCTTGACAAGTCTTTTAACATCATTATGCCTGAATTTTCTTATCTGTAAAGGGAGACTGTTTAACCATCTGTAAGCATCCTTGAAGTCCTAATTTTTTAATTTCAATTTTAATTTGTTTTATTCAATTGCTTATCAAAGGAGTCGCAATTGAATATTAGGTTTCTGATTTTTTTGTATTATAATAATATTTTAATTGCCATCAGTGAAATATTACAAAACAGTTCTTAGCAAAATCAATAAGTACCATAAATCTATTGGTTAGTTGTCATGTTTTTGTTCTGTTTTAAACAAAACGGTAAAGGTTTATTTGGAGTTAGTTTTCTAGTGGGTGATATTAATGCCCCTCAAACAGAATTCAGGAGCTCCTCTACAGATGCCTGTCACTTGGGACTGAGCTGTGTTATCCACTCAGTCCACAACCCTCCAGAAGTCTGTACTTGGTGAGCAACATTGGCCAGACATTTGGCACAAGTACCTTCATGTTTAATCCCCTGATGCATTTCTCCTTCTGCAATTATACGGAATATTTTGAGCAGATTGGTATTGTTTGGACCTTTCAATTAGGTCATACAGATCAGTGAAAGTCTGAACAGCTGCTTCTTTGTCTTCATAAAGAGGATGCCAAGATAACCAGTGTGGTAGGACTTCTTCAACATTTACAAAGCCAGGTTTGAAATTCATAAACTTCCCTACTGCTGAAATGCAGTTCTCTGTGGTACTGACATATTTTGGTTATCTGTGGGCTGAATAACTCTTACCAACAGTGGAAGTGGTTCTGTACAAAAAGGATGATATTATCTCCACCATACTGTGCATTGACACTTAGGCCATAGGCAGCGGCTTGTCTGACTTCTGGGCTATTGTCACATGCATACTGGAGCATTGGCCTTAAGAAATATTATGCATATTTAAATGAGGCTGGACTACAGTGTCCTCTAACATCATCAAAAACACACAGTCCCCAGTGTCTGTCTGGCCATGGTCTATGTGGACAAATTAGGTTGACAATTAATGGAAGAAACTGTTCCAATCACAGTAACACTTCTTCCTTCTAGCTACTGAATATTGAATGGTAAACTGTCTGACACTTTGGCCAGAAAATGCACATCATTATCATCTTCATCTTGTAGTGACGCTTCAACCTGTTCATCATAGTCTTCACCTTGTCTTTGAACTTGTAGCAATTCTTGATTTTTAAAATGTCCTTGAAATTTTGCTTTCAATATACCTCCCAGCTCTTCAAAATGCTCATTAATGAAGTACCCATTCCCCATTACTTCAATGCACTTTGTAAAAGAATGCAATATTTCAGAGTGAACATCTGAATCTGTTTCTGTGCCAATGGCCTTGATTAAAGTGTCACACATAAAATATCACATCTGTGTGCGATACTCAGGACCATGAACTCTCACACATTCCATGAGAAGAGGCATAGATTCTGTTGCTGCCACTAGAACACCATCATGGAAATCAAATTTCAATAAAGAGACCATCAGTTTGACAACTTAGTCAGTGTATTCCACAAAGCCTTCCTTTACCACCTTAGCATAGCAAAACATCTGGTAAGCAGTTGACTTTTCTCCCAGGTCTGAATTTTTTAAAATTCTCACTCCCCTCTTGCAGCTTGCTTGTTGTCTGCTCTCTGTGGCCATTTACTGTATGCTCTTCTGTGTTTCTACGTGTCTCCCTTTTTGTTGCGTCACCTTGTTGAGTGAGCTCTCTGCAGGGCTTGTGGGCTGGTGGCTCTCCGTGGCATGCGGGTGAGCCTGCCTTCAAAAGGAGGTCCTGGAACATGAACTCAGGACCTCCCATATGGCAGATGGGAGTGCAACAGATTGAGCCACAGCCACTTCCCAGGCCTGCATTTTTAATACCAAAACTTTGCTGATTTCCGTGATTCACAAATTCCCAACAATCATTATCACTCATGCTCTCCATGTCTTGGGAAAGAACCACTTCAAGTTTAATGGAAGCTGTCTTCATTAAAGGCCCCATCACTACTGGAAAAATATTCCTGGAATTCTTTTCCAAGGATTTCGTACATTCTGGCCCATGCTAAGATCATGAAAGAGATCTGAGAACCATCATCTTCCATATCACTGAAGTATGTCTGAGTCTTCAGTAATAGCTGCATCACCTCTGATGCATCTTGCATTAATCTTTCTTTCCCAACAGCCAGACCAATGAGTCTGACGCATTCAATAGTTTTTCCTCTCAGAAATTTGAGTTCCTTTTGACCTGCATTCTCAAATATGTGCTTTAGTAATATCATAAATAAATCATAACAGGGCACAAATTTTTCTTCTGCAGTATCTGCAACCAATGCAATGGATGTCACAACTTGTTCCAAAAATTAATTTGATGCCTTTCTGAATCAACTCTTGCGGTTTCAGTACCATGATGGAATTCAAATGTTTCACCAAATTATCTAAATATGGAACTAGTAGCAACTTGGCACAGTCTTCTGTAAAATTAACGAGCACAGCAGCTGCATGGATCTGTACCTGTTGATTGCCTTGTTCTTCCAGTGTCTGCAACAGAGTTGCTATCACCATCTTATGGAATTTCTTTTGGAAAACAGATGGAAAATCTGTAGCCATCTGTCCCATGACATTACAGGCTGCATACTAACTTACTCTTGGATGAAGATCCTGAGGAAAAAGCAAAACAAAATTTACTACCTCATGTAGAATCCTTACCATTTGCTGGTGGCATCCTTCATCAATGGCAGATAAAACAATCAATCCTGCATACTGATATTTCCAGTCATGATTCTGAAGCATTTGCATAATGTGTTCCTTGATCATTGGTAGGCTGAGCTTTCCAACAAGTCCACAAGCCATGCGGTCTAAAGTACTTTCACCAGCAAATACATTGCTGTCAAAATCATTATCTAGTTCCATCAGCATTTGCCCAATCTTCATCCTCTTCCAGATCAACCATCATTGCTAACATCTGAGGAATAGACTGCACAATAATATTGGTATGTTTTCTTAACATAGAGGCTGCTATCTCAGAAAGATGAGATTACTTTGTCACAAGGTGGTGTTGCATATAATTGAGGCTAGCGTCTCCACATAACTTTAGACTTTGCTGCAAGATAGCTTCTAAATGAAAATGCAAATACTTTGGAACAGTATCTGCAATCTTGACCAGAGACTTTAGGACTGAATCATCGTTCTTTTCACACAAATCATTTGCAGCCTGTAAAAATCTGGGTAATAAGTCTGAAAAATGTTTGAACAGAGCAATATTATATTCATTTGCAAGTATGAATGCAGCTGTATCCCTAGCAGATAATGTCCTGATTGATGGATGTTGCTGGTCTTGCATATACTGAACTTACATCTGTTTGATGAGTTGTCCTGGGTGGTACTGCAGGGACAGTTACTGGACATTGTATGGCCTCCCATGGCCCACTGGGTGGACTGGGAGAGAGCATAAACTATAACGTGGACCATTGACCCTGTGGTGCAGCAGTGCTCAGAGATGCATTCACTAAGTGCAATGAATGTTCCATGAGGATGGAGGAGGTTGTGGTTATGGGAGGAGTGGGGTGAGGGAGGTGGGGGGGTCTATGGGGGTCTCATATTTTTTTAATGTACCATTAAAAAAATAAAGAAAAATAAATAGTGCTGCTGATTCCCAAAAATTCCAGGAAAGTTCCAGAAAATGTGAAGGTAAGCTTCCTGCAGTCCTACGTTTTGAGAACTGACTAAATCAAAAAGGACCTTCGAAGCTTCAGGCCACTGATGGTTGCCATCCTTAACTATTAATATTAAATTCCTGGCCAGCTCTGCAGCAATATCACAAATTTTTTCCCCCATGTTACATTGTGTTTCCATTTGAATAATCTTTAGTAGTTCACTCTTGATGGCAGTCTGAACATCAGAAGGAAGAGTTACTTGATATAGATGTGGAGTGGACACGGCCATTCTAGGGTCCACGGGATGGAGGAATAGAGAATGGATTAGAGTGGACTTACTGATATGCTATTCATGAACTATTGTGATTAGTAATCGAAGAAAATGTGACATTGGTGTGGAGAAAGTGACCATGGTGGCTGCTGGGGGTAGGGAGTGGGAGGGCATTTTTGGGGGTTGGAGTTGTCCTGGGTGGTGCTGCTGGGACAGTTACCGGACATTGTGTGTCCTCCCATGGCCCACTGGGTGGACTGTGGGAGAGTGTGGGCGACGGTGTGGACCATTGACCATGAGGTGCAGCAGTGCTCAGAGATGTATTCACCAAGTGCAATAAATGTCTCATGATGATGGAGGAGGTTGTTGTTGTGGGGGGAGGAGTGGGGTGAGGGGGTGGGGGGTATATGGAGACCTCATATTTTTTTAATGTAACATCAAAAAAATAGAGGAAAAAAGGAAGAGAGATAGACTTCATCAAATGTAGAGGACAAAAGACATCTTAGAAGAACTACAGCCATTTGTCTAACCTCCTCAGTGGTCATTATTTCTGATGGCTTGTAAGAGGAATGTGATCTTTGACTGGCCTGGGATATTCCCATAGGTTTCCTCTCCCTGTTTCCAGACCACATTGCCTGGGCTGAGTGGGTTTCCCAGGAGCAGGTAGAACTGTTGCTGCTCCCCTGTGGTCCCGCCAATGAACGAGGGGTGAGGAAGAGAAGGAGGCAGAGAAAATGGAAGCCTTGAGTGCCCTGGGGGCGCGCTGACGGGAGGGGGCGGGCCAAGGGCTGAGGGGTGGGGCGAGGGGGCGGGGCGAGGGGCGGGGCGAGGGGCAGTGAGATGGTTAGTTTTTATTTTGGAGAGATAATAAGTAGTAAAGAGGAAAGAAAGATGAGTAATTTTGATATGCAGATATAGTTTTGGAATACAGTTGCCATTTTTGTCTGTTGACATTACAAATAAGGAGGAAGTGAGGAAATTAAGAAACCTCTTTCACCACGCTGAATGACTGAGTTCTTTTTATGGGAGACGTGACATTATAATGGTTCAAAGCACATCTTTCATTTGACTAGATGAAATTCCTCTGTTCCTTTATCCTCTTTTTTTTAAAAGATGTTTCTCTATAAGAGATGATAGAGAATAGGAGAGTGAACTCTAATGCTAAGTTGCAAAGAGTCCTTCGACCACAACAGTAAGAGCACTTGCAAGTCTATCAGCTAGGGTCCCGTAATCCATGCTTAGTGCACCACTTTTGGATTTAGGTTAATTGCATTGGCTCGGAGACTTAAGTGACTTAGGAAGTAAAAATTCACAGAATGGGAAATTCACCTTCTTCCCTAAGACATGCCTCAGCAGCACTGACTGATGAATTGCAACATATCACAGTATTTTTTAAAAACATATTTAAGAATTGATGCTAATAGACTTTAAAATGTAGCTGACAGAAATTTATTGTAAAATGAGCCTTCATTTATGTAACCCACATTCCACCTCTTTTTGCAAATCGACTTATTGGCAGTCCTTGTCCATTAGAAAGAAATGGGTCATTTGTTGGGGAAAACAAAAGCAAGCAAACAAAAAATATCAAATTCACATTCACAAATATATGCCAGGGGAAGACACGTGGAAACGCGAACAACTTCAGTTTTCAGAAGTTTGACTTGCCCATTCCACTGCAGAACTCAACATGCCTAACTGACTCTCCTCGCTTACAGCAAAGCTTAAAAAGTTATTGGTATTCCCTGCTTCCAATTCCCCTCCTCTTCTTCTATCTAAAATTCAGTCAAATAAAGCTTTAACTCCACCAAAATTACTCCTATCAACCTACATACTTTTTTAGCATAATGACTAATTCTCTGTTCTTATCTTATTTAGACTGAACCATATGAAACTGAGGATATTTTACTATCTAAGAACTATAGTAGTGACAATTCCACATAGTTTAATTTTGCTTAATGAATAAGAAACATCTGATTTAGTTGTGTGTCTCTCTTCCTTAAACTTTTTCACTACTTGGCTGCCAAAGCACCACATTCTCCTGATTTTTTTCTTACCTCACAGACTTTCTTCTCAGTCTTTCTTTGTCAATTTCTCTTACTCTTTCAAAATTCTAATCACTGTTCACTAAGACTCAAATGTTGGATGTCTTCTGTACTCTATTTGTACAGGATCCCTCAGTGATTTCATCCAACCTAATGACTTTTTTTTTCCAAAAGACTTTCAGTGTCTCTATACTGATGACTTCCATAAAGTTGAGGTCTGAACATTCAACTGCATACTTAATGGATCTATTTGGATTTTAATACATAATTCAATTAAATATGTCAGAAACTATACTTCTGACATTGTCTTCCTGCCAAGATGCTAAACCTGTTATTTTTTCCTACCAGGTTTTTTCCGCCTGTTAATAACAATTCCATCTTTCCTGTTTTTCAAGTCAAAATGCTTGAAATCAGAGAACCAGCAAAATGGTGGCAGAGTAAGGAGCTCCTAGAGCCAGCTCCTGCTACAGGGCAGTTAGCAAACACCCAGAGCTCTCTGGAGCTAGCTGAAGCACCCGTTTGGGGACTCCAGGGGACCAGAAGAACATCCTACCACATTCTTGAAGGAGTCAAAGGAGGAGACTGTCCATCTGCAAGAAGACTCCTGAGTAGAGGCTCCACGCCCTGGAGGACTGTGCCCATCCTCCACTGGAGGCACAAGCCACCTCGGGAGCTGTTCCATGGTTGAAATTGAAAACACTTCCCCAAAACAGGGAGGAAGAGATGGTTGGGCACCAACTTCAGCTACTGAGGAATAAATTCAGCAGGCTACAGTGTAATCCTGAGAACAGCTAAAGTTTGAACCTGTCCAAGTCAGAAAGAGACCAGGTACCACCATCTTAACTCCACGTCTGGCACGAGGGGAAGCGGGGTGGACTGAACATCCCAGTGCTGGTAGGAACTAGCTTCTTTCCATCCAGACCAGATTGCAGCTCTAGCCTAGGCCCCAGTGCCACTTCCAGCAGGAAGGAAACTGCGGGGACCTGGGTCAGCCTCTCTGGGAAATTACCAGCCAAGCTGCGGAGGCTGGTAATTGTCCTACTCTTGCTGCATGAGCTGTCCCAGGAGCACTTCTGTGGCTGGAATTGGAAGCTCCATTTCCCAGAAACAGGGGAGGAAGAGATGGTTGGCTGCTGATTTAGGCTACTAATTGGTATACTTGGCTGGCTAAGATATATCTCTGGGAACAGATGGGGTATGAACCAGCCCAAGTCAGAAAGAGGCCACCATTTTGACTCCACCACCAGCCTGAGGGAAGCCAGCCTGACTGAAACTCTCAGTGTCAGCAGGAACCAATTTCTTTCACTCAGATCAGCCTGGAGTCTAGCCTAGGCTTCAGCCCCACCTCCGGCAGGGAGGAGGCTGAGGAGCCCTGCACCAGCCTATAGAGGTAACTTCAGGGAACTTTGGGTGGCATAGACTGAAAATCAGAAGTCTGCAAGGGCAACTGTGGTCATCTTGGACCTGAACTACATAGATTGCTGCCCATACCTGCAGCTCTATCCCCGCCCCAGGCAGGGGAGAAGGGATGTGACCCTTCATCAGTCTATCTGGGAAATCACAGTTTAGGCCAGCACTTGGATTATTCCACACAGTTGTGACTCTGTCCCTACACCTGGCAAAGGAGAATGCTGGAAGAAGCTTCATTGGTCCCTGGCGCAATGAAGGCAACTTGAACCTCCACAGCTTATAGCACCAACTACAAACTTGGCTTCTACTGCACAACCAGCAAAGGAGAAAGGATAGGGAATGCTAAACAAAAGAAAAGTCTGCACCCAGAATAAATACTCTAGTAACCCAGAAGCAAAGACATCAACAAAAAATTACAATCCACACCAAGAAACAGGAAGGTATGGCCCAGTTAAAGGAACAAGATAAGCCTCCAGATGACATAAAGGAGTTGAAACAACTGATCATAAATGTTCAAACAAATCTCCTTAATAAATTCAATGAGATGGCTAAATAGATTAAAGATATTAAGAAGACATTGAATGAGCACAAAGAAGAATTTGAAAGCATACATAGATAAATAGCAGATCTTATGGGAATGAAAGGTGCAATCAATGAAATTAAAAAACACTGGAATCATAATAGCAGATTTGAGGAGGCAGAAGAAAGGATTGGTGAGATTGAAGAAATGACCTCTGAAAGTGAACATACAAAAAAAAGAGATGATAAACAGAATGGAAAAAAATTGAACAAGATCTCAGGGAATTAAATGAGAGCAAAAGGCATGCAAACATACAAGTCATGGGTGTCCCAGAAGGAGAAGAGAAGGGAAAAGAGGCAGAAGGAATATCTGAAGAAATAAGGTAGAAAATGTCCCAAATCTATTTAAGGACATAGATATCCCTCTCCAAGAAGCGCAATGTACTCCCATCTGAAAAAATCCAAATAGACAAACTCCAAAACATACTCCTCAGAATGTCAAATACCAAAGACAAAGAGAGAATTCTGAGAGCAGCAAGAGAAAAACAATGTATAACATATAAGGGATATCCAATATGATTAAGTGCTGATTTATCACCAGAAACCATCGAGGCAAGAAGACAGTGGTCTAATATATTTAATATACAACTAGAGAAAAACTTCCTGCTAAGAATCTTATATCCAGTGAGACTGTCTTTAAAAAATGAGTGTGAAATTAGAGTATTCACAGATAAACAGAAACGAGAGAATTTCTAAACAAGAGACCAGATTTTCAGGAAATACTAAAGGATGTGCTAGAGTCTGAAGAGAAAAGACAGGAGAGAGGGACCTGTAAAAGAGTCTAGAAATGAAGATTATATCAATAAAAGTAACTAAAAGTGTCAAAAGAGTGGTGAAAATAAAATATGACAAACAAAATTCAAATAGGAATAAACTTAACCAATGATGTAAAGCACTTGTATTCAGAAAACTGCAACTCAATGATAAAAAAAATTTTTAAAAAAGCCCTAAATAACTGGAAGAACATTCCATGCTCATGGATTGAAAGACTAAGTGTCATTAAGATGTCAATTCTACTCAAATTGAAATACAGATTTAATGCAATCCCGATAACAATTCTACCAGCATTAAGGAAAAAATTGAAAACAAATTCATTAAATTCATTTGGAAGGGTAAGGAGTCCTGAATAGCCAGAAACATCATTAAAAGGAAAAATGAACCCTCATCTCCAGAATTTAAATAATAATACCTATCTATAGTGGTGAAAACAGCATGGCATTGGCCTAAAGACAGACACAATAGACCAATGGAACTGAAATGATGGTTCAGAAACAGACCCTCACAGGTATGGTCAAGTGATTTTTGACTAGCCTCTCAAACCACACAGCTCAGGCAGAACAAACCATTCAACAAATGGTACTGAAGGAATTGGATATCCATAGCTGAAAGAATGAAAGAGGACCCCTATCTCACATCTTATCCAAAAATTAACTCAAAATGGAACAAAAGAACTAAAAATAAAAGCAAGAACCATAGAATTTCTAGAAGAAATTATTGGACAATATCTTCAAGACCTTGTGGTAGGTGGTGAATTCTTAAAGGATAAAAGAAGAGGACTGAGTGGACTACTGATGTAGAAGTAGAAGTTTTAATTAGCTTTACTGTAAAAGTGTGGAAATGTATAGAGTGGATGGTAACACACAGTGAGAACAGCTTGTTTATAAATGGGGATGTGACTGAAAATGTTGTCTATTCATGCACATGCCAATTGACAGAATGCTAGGCAATAATCAAGGAACTGGATAGCACAGTAAACCAAGAGGTGAATTGGAATTGTGGTTAATAGTACATATGCAAGAGTGTCCTTTTTAGCCAGAGCAAATGTATATCACTACTGCAGGGTGTTGGAAATATGGAGAAGCATGAGAAAAATACAGCTGGAGTCACCTATGGATAGTGGTTAGTAGTAATATAATATTCTTGCATCTATGTGAAAGATGTATGTGCTGATACTGAGTCAGTATGGAAAACATGAGCCAAATGTACAGTATGGACATAGTAGCAATCATATGATATTATTTTTTCTGTAGTGAATGACACACCACATTTTTGTGCGTTGATGGAGTATTGTTTGGGAATTCTGCACATGTGCATGATTGTTCTGTAAGTTTACAACTTCTAACATAAAAAATATATATTTAAAAAATAATAACAGGGTGAGTTGGAAAACCACACCAAATGTATGATAAGGTCTATGATTAGTAGTAAGATTTTGACAATATTCCTTCGTAAATTGTAACAAATGTGTCACGACAATGCAAGGTGTTGGTGGAGGGTTCATGTATGGAACCCCTATATGATGTTATGCATGTTTGTTTTGTAAACTCACAATTTTACTGTACACTTAATTGTTTATTCATATTCATATGTAAATGATATAAAGATAATAAAAGGATTGGTTGGAGGAAAAGTTTTTTTTAGTAATAATATTTTGACAGTGCTTTTTAATCATTAGTTAAAAAAGGTTTAACAACAATGCAAGTTCTTGGTGGTAGGGTGAGTTATGAGAGACCTGTATGGCGTTATATATGTTTGTCTTGTAAGTTCACAACTATTATGGTTTATGTATGCTTATGTATGAGTGATATACTTCAATAGATTTAAAAAACAAATTAAATTTAACTTTTAAAAATTTATATCTATATAGATATATGTTTAATTAGTTTCCAGCTCTACAAAATGGTGCTAATGGAAATACCACATGCTGACAGGGCTGTTTTATTAGCAAATGGGAAATAAATGCTTTTTTATTTAAAAAAAAATGCTTGAAATCATACATCACCTCCATGACTCCTCTCTTCTCTTATAGTTCACATTTATTTCATCATCAAATACCATAGACTATACCTTGAAATTATATGCAAAATATGATTACTCTTTATCACCTCCCCTGCTTCTACCCTTGCCCTAGTTACTATTATATATCTCCTGGATTATTATAGTCACCCTAATTGTTATCCTTTTTTTAAAAAGATTTATTTATTTTATTTTTCTCCCCTATCCCCCCCTCCCACCCTGGTTGTCTGTTCTGTGTCCATTTGCTGCATCTTCTTTGTCTGCTTCTGTTGTTGTCAGCGGCACGGGAATCTGTGTTTCTTTTTGTTGCGTCATCTTGTTGTGTCAGCTCTCCGTGTGTGCAGCGCCATTCCTGGGCAGGCTGCACTTTGTTTGGTGCTGGGCGGCTCTCCTTACGGGGCGCACTCCTTGTGTGTGGGGCTCCCCTACGTACGCAGGGACACCACAGCGTGGCAGGGCACTCCTTACGCGCATCAGCACTGCGCATGGGCCAGCTCCACACGAGTCAAGGAGACCCGGGGTTTGAACTGTGGACCTCCCATGTGGTTCCTAACCACTGGGCCAAGTCCGCTGCCCCTAACTGTTATCCTTTATCCACCTTTTCTCCCTTTATTTTCTCTCTACACGGTGGGCAAAGTGACCATATTTCATCATAAATCAGATCATCTCTGTTCAGAGTCCTTTAAGGGCTCTTTGTCTCCATTCTTTAAAAGCCTTAAATTTCTGTGAAGCAGTCATGACTCAAATGGTTAAGCAGTCCAAACTACCAAATACTCAGCTCTTATTTTTTTCTGTATGCCACTACAAGAGTTGTGGTAGTTTGAAGCTGTATGGACCCCACAAAAATATGTTTTCAAACCTAATCCGTTCCTGTGTGCGCAAACCCATTGTAAGTAGAAACTTTTGATGAGGTTATTTCAGCTAGGGTGTGGCCCAGTGCAATCAGGATGGATCTTACTCTTATTACTGGAGTTCTTTATAAATGGAATGAATCCAGACAGGAGAGAGAGGAAGCCAGAGGGAGCGGCCAGAAGCTGAACTTCAGTGGAACCTGGAAGAGAATGGAGAAACCAGGAGATGCCAATGTGTGCCTTGGCCATGTGACTAACTAAGGACCAAGAATTGCCAGCAGCCAGCCTTGGGAAACTACTGTCTTAGGGAAGAAAGTCTTTATTTTGACTTTTTCCCAGCCTTAAACAGTGAGGGAATAAACGCCCATTGTTTAATGCAGCTCATTCCATGGTCTTTGCTTGAGCAGCCTAGGAAACTGAAACGAGGAGATGTTGTTACAGCCCTACCTCACTCCTTCAGCATTCCTGTTGCAGTCCATGCCTCCATCCTGCTATGAGCTCCTGCAGCTCTCTGCCTAAAGACTCATTTCAGTCCCCACTTGACCAGAAGTGGTGTGTAGTCAGTGCTCCCATGAGCACCCAGTCCAGGACAGGTGGAGTTAGAGAATAAATATTCCTGCTTTCTCCCCTTCATGGTGAATAACTCTGTGATGGTTAAGTTCTTGAGTCAACTTAGCCAGGTTATGGTGTGCAGTTGTTTGATCAAGCAAGCACCGGCATGACTGTTACTCTGAGGGTATTTCATGGATTTAAACCATCAGTAAATTGACTGCTGAGGAGATTGTCTTCAGCAATGAGAGAAATCTCATCCAATCAGTTGAAGGCCTCAAAGGGAGAACTGATGATTTCAGCAGTCAGAAGGGAGAATTTCCTCCTCTTCTCCAGCCAGCCAGCTTCTCCTAGGGAATTCATGGAAACCTTCATCAGAGTTCTCAGCTTGCAACCTGTCCTACAGAATTCTGATTTGTCCCCACAGCCATGTGAGCCAATTCTTGTAATAAATCTCATAATATTTGTTCTGATTCTCTGGAGAATCCTGACTAATACACACTCCAATTTATCTTCTATAGTATCTCCTAGCAGTCCCCAGTGGAACACAGTCTCATATTTCCACAGCAGAAACCTGCTTGATAGACTCATTACTGACCTCTGGCACTCCATCTTACTCCTCCACTTTTCTATGGGTATTTCCTGAGAATATCTCCCAAATAAGCTACTTCACTAAAACTCTTTTCTCAGGATCTTCTTCTTGGGAACTCCAGTCTAGGACATAGCCAAGAGCTCCTGGTTCTTTAAGGGAGAGGTGATTTTTTCTTTTATTTGTTAAGTTTTATTGTACAGATATATCTCTAATGACTAAAACAGAGTGTGGCTTATAGTAGAGATGCCATAAATATTTATTGAATCAATAAAACTGTGTTGTAGAGCTTGCCTGGATTCTACTCTGTGTACAGGCAGTCATCTAATTTACAAATAACCTCTTCAAACTAAAAGACATTTTCTCCCTGCCTCAAAAGCTAGTCATGCTGATATGTAAGTTGTGAAAAATGGGGAGATTTTGTAGAATCAGTACATAAAGAAATTGATTTAAAAAAAGAAAGAAAGTTATTTTTCAAACAGGGATTACTACTACAGTGATTTTCAAACTTAGTTGTATATTAGAATCAACTTACAGTACTTTACAAAATTCTGATTTTTGCACCCAAGTGTCCCTGAGTTCTAATTCAGTATTTCTAGAATAAGGCCCATAAATATGCATTTTAGTTGCTTTCTTGATGATTGTGATAATCAGTCAAGTTAGGAACCACTTTCTTAGTTAAGGAATGCAACTCTAAGCAATCAAGTATTTATGCAAAAATATGATATTTCAGAATAGAAACTTCTCAAGTATTCCCAGTTGTATTTAAACAAGAGACAAAAACAGCATTTTAAAAAACACTGGCACTTAAAATGTCTATGGAAGTAATTGTTTCATTATATGAAATATTTATTATCCTTCTATCAAGTTGTAATCATTTATATTTACTTTGACATAGGAAAGAGAAAGAAGAACTAATAAACATATGTATGAAGGAAAACTGTTAACATGCATATGCTTTAAGACATTGATTATCCATACAAATGCTGAAGAGGAAAACCTTCATTAAAATCATTTTTGAAGAGTCTACAGGCTGTATTTTTTAATATCTTGGATTATGGAGAATTCCTATAACCTACCTTCCAAGTAAAAATGAAAGGATAAAACAATCATCAAATGCACATTTATACATATTACATATGAACCACATGTTTTCTGCACTAGTTAAATTGTTTTTAAACCATATGGTTTTAATACTAGTATAACTGATAATTTACTTGTCTCTTGTTGGTCTGGAATAAGAAAAGGAAGATGAGAGAGTTAACTTCTTCTTCTCTTGAATTCTCCAGTGTAATTATCCAAGACACAAAACAAGGGAAGTGGATTAGACCTATCTGTCATTGGACTCAATTTAATGGACTTACAGAGGCACAAAGACTTTACTCCTTTTTTGGGTCACCTGCTTGTCACATTAAAGAAAACAAACAAACAAGAATCCTAAGAAAAGCAAGTCCCAGGCAGCCCCTGTACTGACATGTGGATAAAGCTGTGGTTTGAATCCTAATTATAAAAAGATAATCAGTAAATTGATTCTAAGGAGTTTCTCTAATGAGGCATATGGGTCATTCTCTAGTATCAAATACCAGTTGTTGCCCAGTACAAGAAACTTTTCAGGTCTTTCTAAGACTACATATTCTTATGCAATAGAGTGTCCACAAGATTACACAAGTTAAAGAAGGATGCTTCTGTCCTATTTATATATATGTATATAAATAAAAGTACAGTTTGACAGGTCTTTTGAGAAATCATAAGGAATTTTCATTCATTTTATGTATTTCACATAGTGAAGTTTTGCAAGGAGAGCAGATAGCATTGTCACAGATAATAACGTGAACAAGGAAGTGAAAAGGGTCCACTTTGAGGTTCTGCAGAAAATAACACACTTCTGGAAATTTTACTCTCTTTCCAACTGCTGGGATCAGGTATAATGGAAAGAATACTGGACAGTGCCTAACTCAGCTAGCCTGGGTTAGGCTCTCTACTTTTGCTATAAACTACATGTCTGTAGTTAGTTTACTTATCTATCTTACATTCATTCATACATTTATTCATCAAATATGTCACAAATACTAGGTGCTGTTTTAGCTGTTGTATTTATAAATGGGGAAGACGTGTTCTAGATTTTAGTCTTTTTTTTAAAAGTCTACAAATAAAAACACTATAATAGCGTATGTCTACTACCACAATACAATGCACCATTAGGATTCTTTCAGTAGGGAAAAACAGAAGTCCAGCTTAAAGTGGGTTAAGTAATAAAGAGAATTTATTGTTTCTCATAAATTGTGATGATAAAACCATGACTGCATTCAGATGAATAAATATCATTAAAACTCAGTGGTTTTTTCTCTTCACTTTGCAGTTTTGGTTTTCCCTCTGATGGATACAAGCTCAGTTAAGATTGCTGTCATCAGCAACACGTCTGTATCATATGCCATAAAAATATGTAGAAAGATTCTCTCCTCAGCAGCTCTAAAAAATCTCCATAATCTGGTTTGATTTGCTATACTTTAGTAGTGCATCCCCTACGAAGCAATCACGGAGGCTAGAGAGATACAATATTCTGATTGCCCAGTCCAGGGTCTCATTTCCACTCTTGAGAGTAGAGAATGACAAATACTGTATGATATCACCGATATGAAGTTATTAGAATAAACGAATTCTCAGATTCAGAAACAAGAATAAGGTTACCAGGTGTCAGGGTGGATAGGAAATCAGAAGGTGAGGCTTAATTGGTGCAGAGTTTCTGTTTGGGGGGATGGAAAATTTTGGTAATGGATGGTGGTGATAGCACATTATGAACATAATTAACACCAGTGATTATATATGTGAAGGCGATTAAATGGAGAAATTTTAAGTTGTATATATTACTAGAATAAAAATTTTTATAAACCATAGGACGGAACAAAACAAAGAGTGAATCCTAATGTAAACTATGGACTATAGTTAATATAATTATCATAATATTATTTCATCAATTATAAGAAAGGTATCATACTAATGGAAAGGGTTAATAGGGAAACTGTACATGAGTGTGTGTGCAGGAATTCTGTATTTTCTATGTGATGTTTCTGTAAATGAACAAGTTCTTTAATAAAAAATGTTTTTAAAAACCCCTCTAATGTCTCAGCAAAAAGGAGCCCATAGATATATGACTACTAAATGCAATCACATATTCTAGATAGGATTCTGGAGTAAAAAAAGCATATTATGTAAAACCTAAGGACTTCAGTTAATAATAATATATATTTTATCAATATTGGTTCATTATTTTTAACAAATGAATCTTTTTAAACAAGATTTTATAGTGGACACCGTGCAAGGAATATAGATACTCCATATGATCCTCAAAATTTTCTGTAAATCTTAAACATGAAAAAATTAAAGTTCATTTGAAAACATTGTCTAGATTAGTCCTCTAAAACTCCTCCAATTAGTATAAAATAAAAGTTTTAGTGGATTACAGAATGACTGTATTACTGCCTGTCATTTGAAGTGAAGTTCACATTCAATACTTGGTTTCGCAGGAAGCAAGTTACAGAGAACAGTATAAAGAAAATGAAGAATACTAGGAATATAAAATGAACTTGATAACTCTATTTTAGAGAATTTAAAGAAAGAGAAATGAAATGTAGGAAAGCCCTAATTTTATGGCTTAAGTAGCAACAGAGAAGCAGAAAAAAATTATGATTGTGATAAAAACAAAACAAAACACTTTTTTACCTGGAAACCATGTAACTTTTGTAGCCTAATATAAAAATTTGAATTTGTTAATTGGCAAGTCACAATGTCAGCTGAATTTGTAGGCTCACCAAAAGTTTATTTGAAAAGTTTATAAGGTACTTTTCAGAAAAGAATGGAGTACATGGACTGGAATTCAGACGTGGAAAGAATCAGGGAAGTTAAAATGGGGATTTTGACTTATGGAAGTGGATTAGGAAGTTATTAAATCAAGGAGGAAGAAATATAGTTATGCATTGATGTTAATTTGTAAATGTAGGGTTTTATATCATTATGCTAGTTGAAGAGGCTGGAGTGATTTTTTTTTTGGTTGTTTGTATATTTGTTTCTGTTGTGTTGTTTATTTATTGATTGACTTATTACATTCAGTTGAGCTAAAATGTACATATAAGTACAAACCTTGAGTTTACATCCTGATCAATTTTGCACCTATATTCACTTGTATAACCCAGATCAATATATATTAACAGCCCCCTAGAAATCTCCCTTAAACATTTCCCAGTCACCCATTATTATGACTTCATTGCCAGAGAGAAGATTTACCTGCTTTTGAATTTAATCTGTAGGCATAAAATCAGATCAGTGAGGGCACAGAAGACCTGAATAACACTAACAACCAAATTGAGCCAATTGGTATTTGTAGAACATTCCACCAAATAATATTAAAATATTCATTCTTTTCAAGGACATCTGAAGCATTCATCAAGATAGACCATATCCTATGTGATAAAACAACTACGAATATGTTTAAAATATTTGAAATCACATATAACATATTTTCTGACCATAATTGTATTACACTGGAAACCAATAACAAAAAGATATCTGGAAACTCCTCATCCACTAGGAAATTTTTTAAAAAATGCTTAAAATAACACTTTATTCAAAGAGAAATCACAAGGGAAATTAGCACGTATTGTATATTGGATGATAATAAATAAATTTAAAATAAATCATTAAAATTTGTGTGATGTAGAAAAAAGAGTGCTTAGAAAGAAATTTATAACATCAAAAGCTTATATTGGAAAAGAGTATAAAAATAAAGATCTAAACTTCCTCCTTGTGAAACTTTAAAGTAAATGCTGGTAGTTTTTAAAAAATTGTGAAATTGGGCATTCATATGCAAAAGAAAAGAATGACCTTGGATTCTGTGGTAGGCAGGATTCTGGTCTGTGATCTTTGCCCCCTGCTGCTATTCTGATCAGTAGGCTTTGTTATATGGCAAAAGATAATTAACACTGTAGCCATCTACAATGATTGCTAATCACCTGAATTTAAGAAAGGGGAATTACATGAATTACCTGAGTGGGCCCAGTGTGATCACAGGGGTTATCCTTAATAGAGGGAGAGAAAGTCAAGAGAGCCAGAGAGATGGCTTGAAGAAATGCGCAGGAACCATTCGAAGCAGGGGACAGATGCGGCTGAAGATGATGACTTGGAAGATGAGGGGAGGTCCCCATGAGGCAAGAAAGGCAGGCGGCCTTACGATGTGGAACAGCCTTCCAGTGACAGCAAGGAAAGAGTCCTCCAACTACAAGAGACAAAATTCTGCCAAGAACCTGAATGAGCAAGGACATTGATTCACCCCAATTTCTGGTAATTTTTGCATTGGCAAACAAAAACAGCCACATACTTCAAAGAAAACATTTCAAATCATATCTGATAAAACATTTTCTGGATTATGTGAAGAACTCTCGAAACTCAATGAGAAACAATGTAATAAACAAATGCAAAATGAACAGAAACCTTATGAAAGGAGAGAAATGAATGGCACATAAGCACATGAAAAAATGTACATTATCATTAGTCATTAAAGAAATGCAAATTAGAACCACAATGTGATGGAACCTATGTATCTATTAGAATGGTCAAAATATGTATTTTTAAAATCTCTGTACATATTTTGTTAGACTTAAAAATAAGTATTTTGGTTTTATGTTAATGCTACTATAAATGGTATTTTTATATTTCAAAGCCAAATTGTTATTGTTCACTGCTGATTTATAGGAAAGAAATTGAGTTTTTATATTATCCGTGCATCTTTCAACCTTACTATATGAGCTTATTATTTCTAGAGGTTTTGTTGTTGTTCATTCTTTGCAATTTTCTTCCTGAATAATCATACAAAGACAGTTTTACTTCTTCCTTCAAAATCTTTACATCTTCCATTGCCTCATTTTGTGTTACTGCTCTAGCTACAGTAGAATGTCTAGTTACAGTAGAATGTTGATTAGAAATTGTGAGAGAAGACATCCTTGCCTTGTTTACGAACTTAGGAAAGCACATTATTTCTCATTCTCTGAAACTGACTTTTTATATAATCTAAAAATTACTCTCTGGCATTCAAAAACATTGATTAAGTCTCTTATAGCATGAGCATGATCTTTTCTAGTAATTGCATGTGCCACAGAATATTCCCAATCTACTGCATAACAGCTTCACTATGTTAGACAATACATTTCACTGTCATTGTACATTTAATTCTTTGAGCTTATAAAGAACTTGTGATTTATTTTAATTAAAGATTGAGCACAAGTAAACTAATCACCCACCAAAGAAATAATTTCTTATATTGCAGCCCCCAAAAACACAATAAACTTGCCTCTCATTCTAGAGAATGAGAGCTAATTTTTCTGAAGGTAACTACTGTAAATGACAGTGGTTTTAATTATTAAAATTTTTCATTGATTTTAAAACTTGTTCTTTTCAATTGCTGTTCATTTTTTGTGTTTTTCTTATAGCGTTTACAATGCAACTTGCTTCCCATCATTTATATTTATGAAAACATGAAAAAATATATATGAACTATGACATGTAGTACATTTAAACTGAACTAACATTTTACAACTTTATGTAAGGGATGTGCTCACCAGGTTTGCCTATCCTATGCACCCACTACTTACTGCTAAGAAAGGGCTTCTCATGCCAGTTTTATTCCATTTAAACTCTTGGCTTTATATTTGTGTTCATTCCGTTACATGTGTGTTCTGCCTGTGCTTTGGGGTTATCATCCTTCCATTTTGTGGGATACATAATCTTCAGATCGTCTCAACGCTAAATAGATATCCCATTGTGAAGGCACATCCAACTCTTAGAGCTCCTGCAGAACAGTATCAAATACCTTTCTTGATTGCAGCTTAATTATTTTATTTTTATGCCACTAGATCGACAAAAATCACATACCTCCACATAATCTGAAAAGTGGAACTTGGCTCTTTTCTTCTCAGAGCTAAATATCTTCATAGGTTTTACATACCATTATTATTAGGACTTTCAATATCTTCACCTACTTCGGGAAGATTGTATATATATGGAATTATCAATGCAGTTTTCAAACCCAGTTTCTCTTTTTCAAACCCAGTGATGTGATTTACATCAATCCCTCATCTGAACTGTAAAAACTTCATATGAGAATTTCCAACAATCGACTCTTCCCCACTTTCTTTTATCCTCCTTCCCACCATCCCCATTTTCCTCCATCAGCGCTGCCAAATTTATTTTTAAAATAAATGTGTGTCCATTTTATGCTCCTGTATTAAAACATTGTTAGATCCGCATTTGAATGAAATCCAAGTCTGGATGGAATGTATTAATAACATCTTCCTATCTGGCCCAAATTTCTTCTCTGTGTCCACCTTTTTAAGCATCTCTCCTTCACTTACTTGCAGTCACATTGAAAACTTTTCTGGTTTCCATAACACGATATGGCTTTTAAAACGATCTACTTACTGGGAAAAATAAACAAACAAACAAAGCACTTAACTGAAATAAACCACTATTGATCTTTTTGGGAAATCCACAGCTATCCTTCAAGACCCAAACCAAATATCACCTTATTATACAAACTCATCATGATCCTCCATGGAAATTTAACTTCTATTTCCTCTGTGCTTCCACAATATTTTCACCCTTTATTTATCAGATTTATTGTGTCATATCTCAATTAGATGTGTTTATATCTCTTTTCCCTTATTCATTATATGTGCTTCCAAGGCAAAGACTCTGCTTTATTTACAGGGCTATTTATATAGTACATCCTCACTAAGGGTTGAATGAATAAATATTTTCCAACTTGTTTAAAATACAGCCAAACTTCTTTTACCTTGTAATAGAGATTTACATGGTGCATGCCTTTCCAATTATATCATTTTGTAGCTTTCCTCCTCTATGAGTTTAGAAATCTGACTCCTAATTTATCATAAATCTTCATGAGCATATTTCCCTTTGCCAATAATTAAATAAAAACATAAAGATATCTATTAGAACAACACTTTACATCCTCTGTGAGTGGCTTAGTGGAAAGGCTTTAATGGTGGAATATTTTTTTGAAATACTCGCTTAAGCAAGTTCAAAAATTATTTTTCCTAATAAACATACATTTGTACAGATAGTTTCATGACAGTATTTATGAGAAACATATAATATACAAAATTCTCAAAATATCTATTTCTATAACATAGTATTCAAAAATTAAAATTTGATCTTAAAATAGTACTTGCATCTTGGGAAAAAGAAATGCAGTTTGCAACTGAATTGTAAAGAATTGGACAGAATATCAAATAAAGTTTCAATGAAGAAATTTGGGAATGTGTGTCACTACATTAAGGCATAAAAACTAATAGAGTTTATGAACAATAAAAAGTGGAGAAGTATCATTGACTTCTAAGCAAAGAGCTTAATGATGCCATGAATGCAAGGCTTTGGTTCTAAGATTCCTAAAAAATAGCCACCTAAGCACTGGGATTTATTACTCTCCATGGCTAACTAGCTTGTTTCTGAGCAAATGTTTTTTTTTTTTTCCTTTCTGCCAATGCAATCCTGTTTATTAGCCACTAAGTTACAATTTTACAAAACTGGAATTTTATTAGTGCAATTTGGCAAAGCTGGAATTACCTATGACAGATAATTCATTTGAGGCATATAATTGCATTATCTAGCATTTGGAAATCACAAAGTTATGGAAATTGCACACCATCTTTCTGATAAGTAGGAAGCTAAGTGAACTGAACTCCTGAAAGGAGCCTTAGACATTTACGACTCAGTTCAAGGCAGTGGTTTCTAGACTTTTATATTCCATCAATTACTTAGACATTTCACGGTATCAACTGAAAAATAGGTGCAGGAGCCTGACGAATGGAGACACAAATAGTCACTTTCATTACTGATAAAACGGTAACACTGGAGAATGTGGCTTTACTTTTACTGACTCAAGTGGTTTGATAACCCTTTATCCTTAAATTAGAGAGACTGACGTGTTCAACCAGGGGCAGTATTAGCCACAGGCTTTGAGAACCACAGTTCTTTGAAAAGCTGTCCTTACAGAATTGCAACAAGGAGGAATTATGTGCAGCGTGTGTTTCTTGAGATAAGTGGATCCACAAAGACAGAGCTAAAGAGGCATGCCCAGTTTCTTCTCCCAATCTCAAAACTAAGGCAGTGTTCCCCTGTGGTGGAAAGAGTGAAGAGGTCGAGAAAGGCCAGAAGGGCTGCTCTGCGGAAGTTCTTTCTACATGGAAGCCAGAGGCGTGAAAGAATGATTACTGCAGGCTAGCCCTACTTTCTTGTTCCAAAATAAAGATCCTGGAAAGAACACAACAATCTACTATTGACATGGCCTCATGATGTTTGTGGGAGGGGACCTTATTTTGATTGCTACCTTGCTCTGAGTCCTCTCCAGATTCTGCATATCTGTCCCTTTTTAGACCTAGTCATGGATGCCATGCTGTCATCTACCGCTCACATCTGAGCCACTCTCAGCCCACTCTCTGGCTTTCCCTGGAGTTATAGGTTAAATTTAATCCAATACTTCTCAAACCATCTATGAGGAAGGATGAGATTTTTTTTCATCCCCATTTATGGCCGATGATTAGTTGTGTGAAATGCACATGAAATGAATTACCAGATAAAAAAGATGGTGGCTGTCATGATCAATTTCAGTTTGCTCTAAAAGTTTCTAAACACTCTCAATTTCTTTCTTTTCTGGTTTCATGTTCCATTTTTAGATCTCAGACCTCATTTTAAGTACCACTGGCCTAAGCCATGCATCGTTACCTAGCATTTGGTCCGCTTGCTCATTTACGGCTTCTGTCATTGCTCATTGTCACAGCAGTCCCATGGCAGGTACTTCTCTCCATGACAGTCAACCACCTTCCATTAATATAGCCTGTGCATAAATTCAAACTTATTTTATAGCCAAATGTGCCTAGAAAGCCAATTGGGAAGTATAAACTCTGTAGGCTCTGGATATTCAGGGAGGATGCAAGCCAAATGTGTCAAGATTACCTGGAATGTAGGGAGCTCATGCTGAAAGCTTACCTGGAATGTGGGGGATATGTGTTAACTCAAGCTCACCTGGAGGGCATACTACCTAATACTCCATAAAACACTTGAAGAAACTAACAAAAAGTCCTTTTACATACAAGCACCGTTTGACTCCCCGCTCTTATTTCCTCTGTATAAAAGGGACCCAAAAATTCTATTCGGGGCTCAGTTTTTATCAGGACAAGAGTCCGCTGAGTCTGGCCAGCAGAAATCATCTTCCTTCTCAGAATTCTCTCATCCTGGCCCTCGATACTACGTACACGCGACTTCGCCCTGCTGCTACACCATGACCCTCCCCGACAGCACGTGGACATGACGGCATTTCACCTGCACAGAAGCTGAGATGACTCAGCAGCCCTTCTCGCCCTTTCTCTCCCCCTATTTTGACAGCTTCCTCAAATATTCCTAAAGGCTGCCATAGCTGCCTGCAAGTCTTCTTCAAGGAGTCTTGAATTTTTCCCTCTCCATCACTAGATGGGCAAGGAGTTAACTTCATTGCTCAGAATTTCCTCAAGTTTAGTGAGGTTATTTTTCACTCATTCCACATAAGGAATTTCAGACTGTTGGATACGTTCATTCTTTGCCTTCCTGCTCCATTATTTTTTTCTGATTTCTTCTCTGTCGAAGCCCTGATGGATTTCTTCTTCTCTTCCGACATGAAGCCAACCTTCTCCGCTGCCCAGTCTGCTTCTTTCTTCCGTGGGTGCCATTGTCATGGGCAGGGAACACCCTCACACTCCCTGTGGCACCACTCTTTAGGGAAGAGCACTATGGAGGTCCTCGTGCTAAGGAAACACAAATCAAATGACGTTCAAGAAAGGTGTAGCATGGATTGAAGCATATCTGTAGTGATGTCAACATTCATATTAAAAAGATAATAAAAGTCAAGCATGCCTTGGAGTTTCTTTATGCAAAAATCAAGCAAATACAAATGCACTTTAAAAATTTTTTTCCACCTTTTTCTACTACCTGTGAGGTATGTCAGCAGGGAAAAGGAAGAAAGCAGAAAAAGACAGAAGGAAAAGCAGGTGGGCACAGAGATACCAAGGAGGAAAGTGGAGCTGGATAGATAAATGGATGTCCCAGGAGATGGTGGCAGAAACTGAAGGGACAGAGAGGGTGGTTGAAATTAAGAACTCTTAATTTTAGGAGGAGAGAACAATTCTCTGTTACATGAGCCACAGATATTTGTTTCCCAGGTTGACATTATCTTTTAATTTTGCTTACAGTGTTTTGTTGCATTCAAAAGTTGTGTGTATTAATGAGATAAAAGCTAGACAAAATTTCCTTTTGTGGTTTTCAGGTTTTGATTCATTTAGAAAAGTTTTCTCATTCTCCCAAATTAAAGTAATGTGCCCACATTGTTTTGGTGCTTTCTAGTACTTAAATAATCTAGTTTTTAGTTTTATACTCCAATGTATGATCCGTGTAGGATTTATTCTGGGGTATCTGCTAACTTACTGATCTGGATCACACAGGTTCCAGTCAGAGGACAAAGAAGAAAAAAATCACTTGGCTTTTTATTATTTAAAGCTTAATTAGAAAATTGGTTACACAGGGTTGACAAACTATAACAATAAAAGGAACATTGAGGTTGCAGACAATTATTGCAGAAGCCGCTACAATCATGAGCCTACAATACTAAGAGAAGATTCTGGGTGTGGTATCAGGCCCTAGGACAGGGTTCCAACCCTTTTGGTTCCATGGACTCCTTTGGTGAAATGAATACTACTGCAATTTATTTATTGCATACATTCATAAATGATAGAAATGCTGGATTTCAGTTAGAAGTCAGAGAAAATAAAGATAAGTTGATTTTTTTCCATTCAAACTCACAGACCCCCTGAAATCTTTCCCTGGAGCCCACTGGAGTCCGGGGACCCCTGGTTAAGAGCCCCTGCCCTAGGACTTGGAGGACAGGCTCTGAACATCTGGAATCCAGACCAGCTGTGGCTGGTCCCCCTGAGAGGGCTCCGCGAGGCTGCCTCTGAGAACGTGAAGAGCCGTGGGAGGCTGGTCCCCGTTGCCAGGGAAAGAGCGGTGCTAGCAGGAACAGCCAGAAAAACACACGAAAGAAAGGGAGCCCCTTTCCCTTGCTCCTGCCTGCCAGGCTCTGTCTCGCATCCTCAACGATAGGACCTAACATGACGTCAGCAATTGTGCA
Organism: Dasypus novemcinctus; assembly: GCF_030445035.2. Lineage (NCBI taxonomy): Eukaryota > Metazoa > Chordata > Mammalia > Cingulata > Dasypodidae > Dasypus > Dasypus novemcinctus. The sequence goes on from NC_080682.1 coordinate 125,412,133, forward strand.
TAGATGCTGTTTAGGGTCCCAGGCCCAGCATTTCAGAGCAGAGCGTACAAGAGAGAAACTGAGGCCGAGAGACAATTGGAACAGAGGATCCAGCTCTCTTTGGTCAAGAGATCTACCACATGGTCCAATCCAATTTACTGGGAAGGCCATCTGCCTTCACATATTTCTGAGATGCTACCTTCATCATATACTAAAATCTTATGAATATTTAATTATATTTCTGGACTATTTATATTGTTCTGCTAGATATTTTTAATGTGTTACTATCAAACTGTTTTTATTATGGAGACTGTATAAAGATCAAAATCTCTGTGCTTATTAGCATCCTTTTCTTATTTTATATATTTAATCTATTAAATTGCCTACTAAATATTTCAACCTAGATGTCTCACAAAGATCCTCAATCTTTAGAAGTTCAAAGGTAAATCTAAATAAAATGTGATCATCTTTAACTCAACCCCTTTTAATCCTAGACATTCTTCCTCTGATTTATTATCTTAGTGAAAGATACAACCTTCTTTAGTGGAACAAAATGCGAAAGTGGGATCATCCTACTCTCCTCCGTTGTTCTCAGTTAGGCTCAATCATGCGCCATATCCTGTAGATCTCTCTCTTAAATAGCTTCTAAATACCTTCCCAGTGCCACTGCTGTTCAGGTACTGCATGAACTACAAAAATTTTCTATCTGGCCTTCATACCACCCCTGCTGCTTTCTCAAATTCAGTCCTCTACAAAATCTCCAGACTGACCATTAGAAACTAGAAATCTGATCATGTCTGCTTTGCATACAATCCATCAGTGTCCTACAACTGCCTTCAGGATAAGGTTTTATACCCTTGGTATAATTTATAGTTTTTCATTCCTGGTCCCTGATCACATTTGTAGACTGATTACTCATCATTTATCATACATGTCCATGATTCCCATGAACTGGTTTTCTTCTTCCATTTATGATTATCTTCTTTATGGTATCATTTTTGTACCTCTCATCTCAAACAGGTTAATGCCATCTTCTCTTTAAGACTAGGTTGAGTTAACACAACCATCTGTATATACCCACAGTTTCCAACACTGTACTGAGCAAATGAAAAACATTTTTGATAAAATGGTCAGATATTTGGGACTGTGTAGGACAACAGCTAGAGTAACTGATAGGTTAAAAATTTGTTTCCTAGATTATTTCCTAGATATTGTGATCATGTTTAATTTGAGTTATCATTATTTTACTAAGAATGCAATTCAAATGATTCCAATCAACATTAAATTTCCAAGGACTTCAGTGGACAATGAAGAAACTAAATTTTTAAAGGTCCTGTTTGGGGATAATAACAGATCCTTGAGGTGTCAATGACCAAATGGAGAGGAGTACAGGTAAGTTCAGCCCCCCTCAAAACAAATATAGACACCTATTTATTTAACTTATGGTCAACATGTTTTTGGAAAGTGGAGACAACTAGATGCAGATAGTCATTCAGGTTATAAATGTAAATGAAAGTCTCAGGACAAGTAAGGACTCTTGGTTCTGTGTTTCCTTCCCATAACATTGTGGTGGGTTAATTAGTGATGCTGCCTGTAACGGGTTGAGTTGTGCCCTGTAAAATTCATGTCCACCCAGATTCTCAGGAATTGACCTTCTCTCGAAATAGGGTATTTGCAGATACGATTAGATAAGGAGCCTAAAATTTAGGTAGGCCCTACGTTCAATACTGGTGTCATCATAAGAGAAGACAGGGAGAAACACAGGAAAAGACCACGTGAAGATGGCAGCGGAGATTGGAGGTATGCTACCACAATCCAAGGAATGACTCTTGCCCAGAGCTCCCAGAATGAGTAAGGCTCTCCTGGCATCTCCCTTTTGGGCTTTTAGCCTGTAGAAGGATGAGAAAATACATTTATATATTTTAAAACCACCCAGTTTGTGGTAATTTGTTATGAGAGCCCTAGAAAACAAAATTATACCACAGAACAGTGAAGTTGTGGTCCTGAATACCACATGTCCATTAACCTGGTATGATTAATTTAAGAAAATCAATCTGAAAAGAAAAGGGTTTAAGTCTGCATTGATAGGATATTGTTCAAGGACAACAACTATTTGTAACAGAATCTTAAAATTTTCCCATAGGGCTCGTAGATGAATGGTAATTTTATCCCAGCAGACTAGAGCCAAGAGCCAATTAGATTACTAATTGGATCAATGTAAATAGTCAACCCCATAGGGTTTGGCAAAATATAAAAAGAAAATTAGAAACTTGAATCGATTACTCCTCAAATTAAGTATTATGTTCGTGCTCCCTCACCTTAATTAATGAGTTGACAATTATGAATAATAATTGCTTATGTAAAAATAAGAGTATATCTTGTTGTAAGCTATATGATGTATATACATATATAATATGTAGAATGAAGAGGAGCGATACTCAACATATTTAACACTCATTCTGATGGGCACAGACCAATTAGAAGAAGTTGATATTGATCACTGGATAATAAAGCAACCTAACAGACAAGATGTTACTTCATTAATGAATGAATCCTGGGAATGTTGAGGAACAAACAGAGAGCCACAAAAAGATCGGTGCAGTAGTATGGAAACATTTTAATATTTTAAAGACAAGTACAACCAACCCGACTATGAGCTGAATGTGTAGAGTTAAATTACAGATAATTTCCATTGAGACTATCATGAATATGGATTAAAAACATACCATCGTTAATATAGTGAGTTAAACCATATATTTGTAAACTTTCTTACAGCTTATTTTTTTATTTATTTTTATTTAAATAATTAATTGAGAAGTTGTAAGTTTACAGAAAAATCATGTAAAAATAAAGTGTTCCCATATACCCCCCTTCCGTTATTAATATTTTGTATTAGTATGGTACTTCTGTTACATGTGATGAAAGAATATTATATTTGTACTATTAACTGTAGTGCATAATTTACATTAAGGGTTATTTTTTCCGATATACCTCCCTACTATTAATATCTTTCTTTAGGGTGGTATAGTTGTTATAATTCATGAAAGAATGTTTTTATAATTGTACTACTAACATCATTAACATCATTTAAAATAGAGTTCACTGTGTTGTACAGTCCTATGTTTTATCTTTTAATCTTTATTCTAGCAATATATATGACCTAAAATTTCCCCTTTTATCCACATTCACGTATATAATTCAGTGCTGTTAATTAAATTCCAAAGTTGTGCTTCCATCAATACCCTACATTTTCTAAAGTTTACTATCAGCTCAAACAGAAATTCTGTACAAATTAAAGCTTTAAAATCCCATTTCCTATTCCCAGCTGAGTATCTGGTAACCTATATTCTAGATTCCGATTCTATGAATTTGCTTATTCTAATTATTTCATATCAGTAAGATCATATAATATGTTTCTTTGTGTCTGGCTTATTTCACGCACCATAATGTCTTCAAGAGTAATTCATGTTGTCACATGAACCAGAACTTCCTTTAAAAAATTTTTTTAATTGCCTTTTTTTTAAAGATACGTAGATCAAAAAAATGTTACATTAAAAAATATAAGAGGTAACAATATACCCCACCCCCCACCCCACTCCTCCTACATCAACAACCTCTTACATTATTGTGACACATTCATTGCATTCAGTGAATACATTTCAGAGCACTGCTGCCCACATGGATAATAGTTTACATTATAGTTTACACTCTCCCCCAGTACATTCAGTGGGTTATAGCAAGATATATAATGTCCAGCATCTGTCCCTGCAATATCATTTAGGACAGCTCCAAGTCCCAAAATTGCCCCACATCGCATCTCTTCTTTCCTCACCCTGCCCTCAGCAACAACCATGGCCACTTTCTCTACATCAATACTATAGTTTCTCCCACTACTAGTCACAATGGTTCTATAGTAGAATACCAGTAAGTCTGCTCTAATCCATATTTTATTCCTCCATCCTGTGGGTATTCCTTTGTACATATATACCACATACATCAGTTGATGGACACTTGAGTTGTTTCTGTCTTTTAGCAATTATGAATAATGGTGCTGTGAATGTCAGTGTGAAAATATCTATTTGAGTTCCTACTTTCAATTATTTTAGATATATACTAGTAAAAGAATTGCTGGGTTAGATGGTAATTCTCTACTTACCTTTCTGAGGACCTACCAAGGCATCTTCCACAGTGGCTGCCTCATTTTACATTCCCACAAGCAAATGAATGAGTGTTCCTATTTCTCCATGTCCTCTCCAACATTTATAACTTTCAGTTTTTTCAATAGTAGCCATTCTAGTGTGTGTGAAAAGATATATCATTGTGGTATTGATATGCATTTCCTTAAATAGATACTATGTTGAGCATCTTTACAAGTGATTTTTAGCCATTTGTATAACCTCTTTGAAAAATGCCTATTCAAGTCTTTTGGCCATTTTTTAATTGGCTTGTTTGTATTTTTATTGTTGAGTTGAAGGATTCCTTTATATATTCTGGATATTAAACTCTTATCAATATGTGATTTCTAATTTTTTTCCCATTGAATAGGATGTTCCTAATAAAGTCCTTTCGTGTGCAACAGCTTGTAATTTTGATGAGGTCCCATTTATCTATTTTTTTCTTTTGTTGCTTGTACTTTGGGTGTAAAGTCTAAGAAACAATTTCCTAACACGAGATCCTGAGGATACTTTTCAACATTTTCTTCTAGGGGTTTTATATTCCAAGTATTTAGGTATTTGATCCATTTTGAGTTTTTTTTTTTTTTTTGTATGATTGGAGATTGGAGGCCTCCTTCGTTCTTTTTGCATGTGGACATCCAGTTCTCTCAGAACTATTTGCTGAAGAGACCATTCTTTCCCAATTGGGTAGACTTGGCATCCTTGTCAAAAATCAGTTGATCTATTTCTGAGCTCTCACTTTGATTCCAATAGTCTCTATGCCTATCCTTGTGCCTGAACAATGCTGTTTTGACCAACATATTTTTGTAATAAGCTTTCAATTCAGACAGTGGAGTCCTGCAACTTCACTCTTCTTTTTGAAAGGTTTTGGCTATTCAGGGCCCCTTATCCTTCCAAATAAATTTGATAATTGGATTATACACTTCTGCAAAGAAGATTGTTGTAATTTTGATTTGGATTGCATTGAATCTGTAAATTATATTGGGTAAACTTGACATTTTAATACTCTTTAGTCTCCCAATCCAGGAGAATGGAATATCCTTCCATTTATTTAGATCTTCTTTGATTTCTTATAGAAAAGTCTTATAGTTTTCTATCTGTAAGTCCTTTCCATCCTTGGTTAAATGGATACCTAGATATCTGATACTTTTAGTTGCTATAATAAGTGGAATTTTTTCCTTGATTTCCTCCACAGATTGCTCATTACTGATGTATAGTAAATAGCACTATGTATTTTTTCATGTTAATATTGTATCCCACCACATGGCTGACTTTTTTTATAGGTTCTAGTAGTTTTACTGTAGATTTTTGGAGACTTTCTATATATAGAATCATGTCATCTGTAAACAGTGAAAGTTTTACTTTATTTTTTACAAAGTGGATACATTTTCTTTCTTTTTCATCCTAAATGCTCTGACTAGAACTTCCAGCACAATGTTGAATAACAGTAGTGGCAGTAGGCATACTTGTCTAGTTCCAGAACTTAGAGGGAAAGCTTTCAGTCCTCAGCATGTGAGTATGATGTTAGCTCTGGGTTTTCAGTATATGCCATATATCACAATGAGGACATTTCCTTCTAGTCTCAGTTTCTCTAAGCTTTTTTTTTCCCCATCAAGAAAGGATGCTGAATTTTGTCAAATGTACTTCTGTGTCAGTTGAGATGATCATGTGGTATCTTCTCTTAATGTTATTAATGTGGTATATTAAATTGATATTCTTATGTTGAACCACACTTGATAATTCCTTTAATGTGCTATTGGATTCAATTTGCTAGTTTTTTGAGGATATTTGAATCTATATCTATCTATATATTAAGATTTATTTATGTATTTATTTTATTTTATTTCCCCTTCCTCCCGCCCTGCTGTTTTTGCTGTCTGTAACCATTCACTGTGTAATCTTCTGTATCTGTTTCTCTTTTTGGTCTTCTCTTCTCATCTTTTCTCCTCTAGGATTTACCAGGATTTGATCCTGGTGAACTCTGATGTGGAGGGAGATTGACTGTTAGTTGTGCTGTCACCTCAGTTCCTGGTTTCTGCTGTGTTTCACCTTGACTCTCCCCTTTGTCTCTCTTTTGTCGTGTTATCATCTTGCTGTGTGACTTACTTGCACTGGCACTGGTTCACTGCATGGGGACTCTCACTGCATGGGCACTCAGCTTGTAGGCACTGGCTCACCATGAGGGCATTGGCTCACATGTAGGCCTGTTTTCTCTTCTTTTTTTACCAGGAGACCCCAGAGATTGAACTCACATCCTACCATATGGTAGGCGGAAGCCCTCCCCCTTGAGCCACATCCACTTTCCTGCATCTATATTAATAAGAGTAATTTGTCTGTAATTTTCTTATCTTGTATTATCTTTATCTGGTTTTGATAATAGGGTGATGTTAGTCTGATATAATGAGTTGGGTAGTGTTCTCTCCTGTTCAATATTTAGAAGAATTTGACAGGATTTCCATTCTTTCTTCTTGGAATGATTGGTAGAATTCACCTGTGAAGTCTTCTGGTCCTGGGTCTTTGTTGGGAGGTTTTTGATGACAGATTCCATCTCTTTACTTGTAATTGGTTTGTTGAAGTCTTCTATTTCTCCTATATTCTGTGTAGTTTGCTTGTGTGTTTTGAGGAATGTGTCCATTTCAATTAGGTTTTCTATTTTATCCCTTGTGATCCTCTTTGCTTTCTATGGAGTCAGTAGAAATGGTGCCTGTATTAGTCAGGGTTCCTATGGAAACAGAACCAAAAGGAATTATCTGTAAATACTATGCATTTTTATATGATTGTCTCACATGATAGTGGGGGTGCACAAGTCCAAGTTCTGTAGAGCAGGCCACCAGTCAGGAACTCCAAAGAAGGTCCTCTGGGAATTCCCCAGGAAGAGTTGGCTGGCTGAAGGAGAAATTAAATTCTCTTGCTTCTGCCTGCTGAAATTATTACTTCTTCTTAGACCTTCAACTGATTGGATGAGATATCTCTCATTGCTGAAGGTAATCTCCTAAGTAGATTATAGATGCAATCAGTCATAGATGTAATCAGCTTACTAATGATTTAAGTCCAGGAAATGTACTGACAATAACAATTAGGCCAGTGCTTGCTTGACTAAACAGCTGGGCAGTATTAACTGATCAAGTTGACAAATGAACCTTTCCTTTCTGGTGGTATTTATTTGCAACTTCTCTGTTTTTTTCTTTGCCAGTCTAGCTCAGGGTTTGTCAATTTTATTGATTACTCATAAAAGAAAGTTTTTGTTTAATGCTCTCTGTATTTTTATTCTCAATTTCATTCATTTCTACTCTAATCTTTGTTATTATTTTCCTTCTGCTTGCTTTGGGTTTATTTTCTTGTTCCTCCAGATATGTGTAAGGTCTTTTATCTCTCTTCTTTTTAATGCAGGCATTTAGTGCTATAAATTTCCCTCTCTCCACTGCCTTTGCTGCATCCCATATGTTTTGATGTGTTATGTTCTTGTTTTCATTCATGTTTACTGATTTTTCTTGTAATTTCTTCTTGACCCACTGATTCTTTAAGAGTGTGTTATTTAACTTTCATATATTTGTGGATTTTCTAGTTCTCTCCCTGTTATTGATTTCAGCTTCATTCCATTATGGTCATACAACGTGCTTTTTATAATTTTAATCTTTTAAAATTTATTGAGACTTTAACCCACCATGTGGTCTATCCTGGAGAATGATCCACGTATACTTGAGAAGAATGTATATACTGTTTTTGGAAGCAATGTTCTATTTGTGTCTGTTATGTATAGTTCGTTTATCATATTATTCAAGTTCTTTGTTTCCTTATTGATCTTCTGTCTAGTTGACCTATTATTGATATGAGTGGTGTGTTGAACTCTCCAACTACTATCATAGAGATGTCTATTTAGCCCTTCAGTTTTGCCAGTGTTTGCCTCATGTATTTTGGGGCACTGTGGTTATGTGCATAAATATTTATGATTGTTTTGCCATCTTGGTGGATTGCTACTTTTATTAATATGTGTTTTCTTTGTCTCTTGCAACACCTTTTGACTTAGAGTCTATTTTGTCCAATATTTGTAAAGCTACCCCTTTTTTAAATTCCTATTTGCATGGAATATTTTTCCATCCCTTAACTTTCAATCTATTTATGTCTTTGGGTCTAAGGTAAGTCTCTTGTAAACAAGATATAGTTGGACCAGGCTTTTTAATCCATTCTGCCAATCTGCTTCTTTTGATCAGGGAGTTTAATCTTTTAACTTTCAGTGTTATTACTATAAAAGCAGTACTTACTTCAGGCATTCTGTCCTTTGGTATTTATATGTTATATCATTTTTCGTCTCTCTTTTCCTGTATTACAACTTCATTTTCTATATAGTTGATCTTTTATGGTATGTCTGACTGATTCCATTCACGTTTTTGTTTCTGTATATTTAAAAAATTACTTTCTTTGTGCTTACCATGTTGTGTGTATTACATAATCTACATCTATAACCTACTAAATTGAAAAGATAGCATCTTATATTCAATAGCATGCATTCTGTCTGCCCCCATATGCCACTTTTCCCTCTCTTTATGTTTACTTTTGTCCCCCATTACCATGTGTCCATTATCATGAAATAAGCCTTTTCTTGTTTGATTGTGTACAGACTCTTACAGTAAATAAAGAGTAGAATTCTACATTGAGTATAAAATTACTACTTACTATTAGATTTTGCATTCACCCTTTTAGTTATATTTACTAACTGAAGATATTTATTTCTTCACACTACTCAAAGATTCTCTCTTCTCTCTTTTCCTTTCAACCTGCAAAAATCCCTTTAGTAATTCTTGTAGGGCAGGCCTTTGGTACCAGGAGTGGGGTGCTGTGATTGTAAATACCAAAAACTGGGGAAATAGTTCTTTAAATGGGTAAGAAGTAGATGTTGGAAGAATTGTGAAACACTCAACAGAAAAGGCCTATATTTATTTGAAAAGACTGTTGGTAGGAATATGGACTCTAAGGGCATTTCTGGTGAGACCTAGATAGAACTGATGAATTTGTCATTGCCAACTGGAAGAAAAGTATACCTTATTTTAAAGTGACAGAGATTTTTAAATAATGGTGTTCTGGTGTTAAATGGAAGACAGAATTTGAAAATGACAAGCTTGGATATTTAGCTAAGGTGGTTTCCAAACTAAATATTGAAAGTGTGGCCTGGATTCTCCTTGAAGCATATAGCAAAATGTGAGAGAAAGAGGATAAGCTGAGAACTGAACTCCTGGGATAAAGAAAACAGAAATTGTTGGTCTGCGAATTTCTGAGCTTCCAGAAAATGAATCCCCAGAGAATTGTGCCCCTTATGAGGATTTAACTGGACTTGGAACCAACCACTCTTTTCAGCTTCAGTCACAAAAGGCCATGCTGTTACCAAGAAAGGATCTGTGGGAAGTCTTACAGTCTGAAGGCTTGGAGCCCTGTTTACGGAATGCAAAACCAAATGAGATTTTGCAATGTCTGTATGAATGGAAACACTGCCAGCCTGAACTAAAAGGGACAGATTGAAGGAAAAAAGATCTTCAAAGAAGCTGAGGTCTAGACTGAAGACATCTTCTTGGGCCCAGAGAGCAAACCACCCACGTGCATGGAAAGTACAAGTGCTTCCCAGAACTTGGAGAAGACAGGCCTTCTGCCCATTGTTTAGGAAGACTGTTGCTGCCCAAGGTTTCAAAAAGGGTGGAAAGCATTCCTATATATTTAGGGAGAGTTTGGCTGTCACCCCCGGGTTGAGCCTGTGCCCTGGCAATTGGGGAGAGTCTGGTCATCCACCCCATGACGACGGAGCAGAAAACATGCCTGTTGGGCAAGTCCTTGGAAAGGGTGGGACTGCCATTTCATTGGGCCCCAAGGAAAAGAAACCATGGTCCTATATTTGACTCTCAGACCTTGAAATCTAATGGAGTGTGCCCTGAGGGTTTATGGAAGTGTTTGGGATCTATGACCCCTGTTTTCCTTCAAATTTCTCCCCATGGCAATGGGAATATTTATGCTGTGACTCTCCCTTTGTAGATAACTTGTTTTTTTAAGTTTCACAAATCCACAACTAGAGGGGAATTTTTGTGTCAGGAGAGACCACAAGCCTGTAACTGATTTTGATGAGATTTTGTACTTAATACTGTTACTGAAATGATTTAAGGCATTTTGAAATATTGTGATAGAATTCATGTATTTTGCATATGAAAAGAACATGCATTTTGGGGGTCCGGAGGGTAAAATGTCACAGTTTGAAGCTTTTCTAGACCCCAGAAAATCATGTCCTTAAGGTTAATATATTCCTGTGCATGTAAATCTATTGTAGATGGGATATTTTCATTAAATTACTTTTTTAAATGTGCCTATGATTAGATTGTGTGGCCCAGGGCAGGTCTTAATCCTCTTACTGGTGTCCTTTAGAAGTGGAAGAATAAAAATCTACAGATACAGAACAAAGCTGCAGAGAAAGAGAGGAACCTAGAAACTGAAAGAGGAAGATACCAGAAGCCAGAAGGTGAAAGCAAGATGGCCTGGAGGAGACAAAAGAGAGCAAGACTGGCAGTGTCGCCATTGTGCCCTGCCACATCTCGCTGAATCAGAAACACCAGCAGCCAGTCCTCAGGAAGGAAAGCATTGCCTGAGGAAGCCTTGATTTAGAAATTTTCACAGACTCAGAAGTGTACACCTATTAGGTAATAAATCCACATTTTAAAAAGCCAACCCATTTCTGCTATATTGCATTGGCAGCCATTAGCAAACTAAATCATAGCTGTGATTCTTCCCTGGTTCTCTGGAGACTTGGGTCTCTGTGCTTGGATATGAGAGGGCTAGCTACTGTGAGGAGCTCTGTAGTCTTCATCCAAGGTAGGAGGGACCCAAGCCATGGGGAACCGAGGGAGAATGAGGGGTCTAGACTGTTGGGTCCAGGATGGAAATTTCCTACCTAATTTTGGAGATTACTTTTCCTTTTCTTTGATTCAGCCTATGTGGGGTCTTTTTCCAGTTTCTGTCATCCTCTGGAGTTCTAATCAAGTGGTATTTGTCTTTTTATTTGTTGATCCTGAGGTAGATTTTTCCAGGGGATGCCTTACATTTCCTGTTGATGACATCACCCTATACTGTATATTTTGTAACATTAAAATTACAGTGACTTGCTAAGTAATGAAATACGGCTTATGATTCCCATGTTAGAGTTGGAGAACTAGGCTCAGGGAGGCGAAATGATTTGCTTGACGTAACAAGTTTTGACTTAATGTTTTAAAGAATGACTACAGTCATAGCCAGCAGCCATTCTGCATGTGCCCTGTGGGGAAGTCTGTTAACTGTCCCTTGGTGAATCAGCTAAACCTCAAAGATGGCCTCATTTAGTAAAATTACCATTGCACCAGAAATCAGAAAATCAAGACCTAGCCCTCACTGGTGTCACACATTACCTGTTTTACTGAGATTAAATCTTTTCATCTTCTTGAAACTAAACTCCATGTTTTACTAGGGTGATTTTAATAGATTTTTTGTCACTGTGGATGCCTTCCAATTTGTGATAAACCCACGACAGGTGGAGGGTGTTTTATCTCCTGTAAAAGCCAACTCTCCCAACCCCTGGCACTTAGGGTACAGGCCAGTCAGATGGTCCTTCCAAAAGTTTAAATTTTGAGGACTTGACACAAAGGCATTGGGTTCTGTATTTTTAGTGACTGTACAGCACAACTGTGAATCTGGTGACATGATGGTTGGTGCCACATGCAGCAGTGTTTAGAACCATAAGCCAGATAACAAATATTCAGGTTGAAAGCTGTGGACTGTGCTGTGGCAGCATCCTAAGGTGAATTTTTTAATGGCAAGAATAGGCCTCCCCTAGTTTCACTAAAGTCGCTTTTTCATCTTTTCACTGATTTCATGATTTACGATTTACTTATCATTTCACACAACTTTTTCCCCCTTAAGTTAAACAGAGGTACTCCTTATTGGAAGCTACAAAGAATGGTGACTAATATAAAGGAATCAGTATCAGGAGGTGTTGTGGACACCAGATTTCAGGAAAATGGTCAAACCTGGAATTGGCTATCTGGTCCACTTGGAGATGAGGACAGTGGTAATTCAGTTATCCCTAAGTGAGTCAGCCTTAAGTATGCAATTATTAAGCGGCCAATGAAATTATTGATCACAAACACCAGAATGAATTTGAAGCTTCAAAGGAGAGCAGTCCTTAAGAAGCCTGAAGAAAATAAGGATGGTGGTGGTGGGGTATGAGTGGGGTTATAATTCTGGTGGTATTTATATAGCTTAGAAGGAATAACAATCCCATATTCCTAGATGCTTGGCATATGGAGATTGAAATCTATGGACTTTCTAAGATTGCATCATCACATTGTGTGAAGGCATCTTTTCCTTGTAGGATCCTCCTTGCCAGCATTATCTACATGCCAGTTACAGAGCTGGTGGGGGAGAAAGAAGGATATAAAAATGATAATCTGAATGACCAATCTGATGCTACACTTTATAAACGTCATCTCATCTCACCCTAAAACCATCACAGGCAATGATTATGCCCCTTTACAAATGAAGAAACTGAAGGTCACAGAAGAAAGTCCCTTGTGCAAAGCCACATGGCTAATAAGCAGTAAGAGAAGTAGGGTAGTTCAGGAGCCAGCCTCTTTAAAGGACTGGCCTGAGGAAGCAAGAGTGCTGGCCCCTGGGCCAGCTCAGCCATGTGAGTGATTCTGGGCCTCTGGCCCTTAGTTTCCCCATCTATACAATGAGAACTTTGAAAGAGAGCATCTCTTCCCTAGGATTATAAACATTTTGAGTGCACCTCTGTTTGACAATGTGAAGGGTTAGGAGATAGATATTATGTGGCCCATACTCTAAGGGGGGAGAGCAAGGTCACTCCCATTTGTTAAGTGCCTGTTGCTTGTGGGATTCATTACATTCACAATGGCATTTAAGCCTAGCTGCAAACTCCCAAATCCTTGCTATTTATCTTGTGTTTTTTTCCACTACTCTGCAATGTTCCCATAGAAAAGTGGGAGTTTGATATTATTGGTGAATTCCAAACACAGATACTGGATTATGTTTGTGAACTGGTCTGTACCTGGGCATGATTAAATTATAATTAGGGCTTTGATTGGACCATATCCGTAGGGTGTTGTGTCCCTGCTTCTTGATGGGTAGGAAGTCATAGATAAAAGACATGGCACAGGACAAAGCTGGAGTTTTGATGTTGGAGCTTTGCTGTTGGAGTTAGTTTTGAGCTGGAGCCCAAGAAGTGAAAACACTGAAGAACACAGAGGAACACGGACAGCTTCTTAGACATAGCAGAAGCCCCGGAGAGAGATACAGAGCTGTTTGACTAAAAGTCTACAGCTGGCCTTGTGGAGATAACAGAGCAACTGAACCCAGAGAGAAGCAAGCCCTGGGATGAGAGGAACCCAGGAAGCCTGAACCCTGGCAGATGTTGGCAGCCATCTTGCTCCAACATATGGCAAAAGACTTGAGTGAGGTAAGTAACTTAAGCTTTATGACCTGGTAACTGTAAACTTCTACCCCAAATAAATACCCTTTATGAAAGCCTACTGATTTCTGGTATTTTGCATCAGCACCCCTTTGGCTGACTAATACAAAGAGGAACAGGATGTATGTGAAGCATAGTGTTTAGCTCCATTAACTTGGGAGTTAGAAAGATTTGGGTTCCCCTCCTGGTTCCACTATTGTCTAGCATGGACAAGTCACTTTCCCTCTCTGAACTGCAAGAGTATCATCCATCTGGAACTACTATGAGGTTGATAGCTGCCTCGTTAAACATTCCCATTTCTCTTATTGCCATTGGCTTCACCACCTTGTGAGAAATTCTCTTCTGAGTTCATCTGCCTCCTGCCTATGACAGCATATCCCTGTGCAGGTCTGTTAGGGTGTTTGACCCAAGGTCAGATAGTGTGTGCACAGCTAATGAGCTTGGATGCTGGATCCTGCCTTGCACAGCTGTGGCAGTCTTCCCAGTCTCCTCACCATGCTTCTACATGCCCTGGCCTGCCTGGAACTGCTCCCCAAACCAAACTTCACCTGCACTTGTGTTCTCCATCCCCAGGCGAGATCATCTGCCCAGCCTATGCCACCTTGATGTCTTCTGTAGAATGGCCACACTGGGCCTTGGTTGGAAGAGGCAGGTAGGAGCTGACTCATTGCCCACTGACGTGGGTTTACGGGAGGCCTCTCCCTCAGATTGGCTTCCCTATGGGACCCAATACCCTCCAGCCAGGCAGGAACAACTTCCTCCTGTGAAGTTGGGGCCCTGGCCCTGGGCTATCCAAACACTGAGAACAGCCCCATTACCAGGTCCAGAAGTTTGCCCCCAGTGGAGAGGTTTTATCCCTGTGTTACCATCTGGTCCTCTCAACAGCTGAGGAGAAAGATGGGAAGGGAAAGGTCAGAATCGTTCCTACTACTTTACATTTGAGGAAATTGAGAGCTAGAGAAGTGAAGTGATTTTCCAAACCATACAAGCATCTAGTGCAAGAGCTGGGATTTTGACCCAAGTTTCTAATTCTGGCTCAACAACACATCATCTAATGACTGACACCTGAGTTCCCTCCCTATCAAAAAGTTTAGGCAGAGGCTCACCATATTTTTGGGATCATAGAGGTTCTGGAATTTGTCTCCCTTCCAATATTTGATTATGATCAGAGCAGGACTGACTGTGGCATGGAGGATAAGTGGCAATAATTTAAGCTTAACAGGTGGTATTTCCAATTATGGGTGTGATACTACAACTGCCTCTTCACTGAGCAAATTGATGTGATCTCTGCAGTGCTATGTAGTTATTTTCTTGGCATTTTTTCCCTCCATCAGAATTATAAAGACCATCAAAGCAAGCCATTCTTTAATTCTTTGCAATCTTACCCACAATTTTATCCACAGAGATCGTAACCACTACATTATTCTGGGGCATTGTTTGATAGGATGGCATAGATTTGTCAGGCATTCTGGAAAGCAGAAAATAGGTTAGTGTTTGAGTAAAACTTATCCGGACTGTAAGAATGAACTGCTACATAAATAAGAGGTTGTCTAGCAGTCCATGGGTGGTCAGTGGAGTAGACAGAGGCTCTGGGTTGCCCACTCAAGTCCTGCCATCAGTCAGGCTTTCTCATCCTCAGATGCTGAGTTGACAGCATTTAAGAGCCCACAGGTGCGACCTGTTCTGAGAATCACCCTCAGAAGTTGGAAGTCTCGCTTGGCAGAGGCTTTGATTGAGGCATTTGAGAGTTGCCTGAGGTTATGCCCACCTCGCTGTGGCCCACATCCAATGACTGATGGATGCGGAGGTCCAAAACGATGGCCCCCCTGTCCTTCGGTAGCACAGTTCTGAGGCGCCGTTTCTGCTCTAGGCTGATGGTAAACCTCCCCTGAGCCCACACCTTTGGATCCTGCTTTCCGCATTTCCTCCATAAATCACTTGCACAAGGATCTCCATCTCAGGCTCTGCTTCAGGGGAATCTGACCTAAGATGGCATGTGAGGACATCACTTACAAAGTAAGTAACACGTCAGTATTTAATCCTACTTATATGTTGGCAGTGTTCTATTTGCTAAGCCACAACTGTGGTTTAGTTACTTTGGAAAAATTTTCTTCAAAATGGCTTAAAGGAAAAAGGGTTTTAGATAAATCTTTAAAATTCCATATAATACTTTTAGTACATAATTAAAAATACTTTTACTTATATTACCTTATTTGACCCTCCCAGCTTCTCCGAAAGGCTAGAAAGGTAAATATTACTACATACATTTTATGGATGAGAAAATTTAGAAATTAAGGTCCTGAAAGTTTGTTTCTTGTCTAAGACTACATATAAGGTTGATGTCAGAGTAGTGATAAATAAGGTTTTCGTTTTCTAAGCAAAGTGTTCTTCATTTTATATGTGGCTGCTGTTCAGATTATCATTTACTCTATAATATCTTGTTACCCAGGATGTCTTAGTGTAAAAAAAAAGAAGAAAAAAGAATTACACTGTTACTTTAGGTCTATTTATGTAGACACATAACCAGTAGGTAGATATCTTGACTGTACATCATAATGTAAGTATATATGCAATTATATTGTAACACAAATGGCAAAATTCATTATCTGAATGAAAAACAGAGAATGTTTTCATGCCACTGAGGTTATCAGCTACCCTCTTTCAAATTCATGTCTTCTTACAAAGTGTATCTCGCCAAAGTCTCTCTGGGATGGAAAACACATGCCTTCCAATCTTCATACCAGTACTTTAGTAAAAAGCTGATAAATTCGAGCATTCACAGACAATTATATAATAACCTAAGGAAGAGAGGAGTGAGCTAATTAATTCTCCATTGATTTTTCCTTTTGAGATAAAAATCTTCAATTTTAAATCAATGGAAATGAGAATGCCTCTTCTGGTAGATATGATTCTAAAGAGGAAGGAAAGAAAGGAAAACACATTTGTTCATCCATTTTTTTTCAACCATTAATTTGTTGGAGAATGTCAATGTTCAAGAAATTATATTTCTTATGATTAAAAATCACTGGTTCTCCATTTTTTTAAACCTAAAAAAAGTTATCGTGGAATATATTTTCTGGAAAATTAAGCATTTATTCTTCAGCTTCCTATGAAGCTAGCCGTCTTGCTGTCCCATAACTAGGATATGAGGGCTGCAGAGTGTTTGGGCTTTCATCTCTCTGGGCCCCTATGAAATTGGCAAGCACAGGAGGGAACCAGAGGCAGAGGTGCTGAGGGGTTCTCGCTGGACAGCTGGTCCCCTAGGCAGATGCCTTGTGACTCCTTCTGCCTGACCTGTCACTATCAATTTAACAGCGCTTTCTGTGTGAAGCATCGAAATAGTTATTAAAGTGCTTGTCAACCTTACCTGGCTGCGCCTGGCTTACAGGAGCTGTGGGCCACAGCCACATCAAGTAAGTCCAAGTTCAGCATTTATTTCTAACGGTCTTGGCTAACATTGGCACGTTCAATCATTTCTGGGAGCAGAAACTTTGCCTCAGGTGCCTGGATGTTGAGGCTATTCTAGCAAACATAACATATGAATCTCCATGTTCTCTTTGAAAACATTAAGATTAGGATAGTGGACCAGTAATATCCACCACCATACATGGTTAGGGAAAGCTGTTTCACTAAATTATTTCTAAGTTTTAGTTTGCCAAAGAAACCTTGTATTAGTTAAAGACAAAAGACAACACACATTTCAGGGAATGATATTTTAGATTTATTTACATAAAAATATATGGAACACTGCCATCAGTAGTCCATCTGCTTATTAATTATTCATTTGGGGGATTCAATTCGTAGCATCTATCGTATATCAGAATGTTGATAATTTTAATATTAACCTTCCAGTACATTGTTTATATTTCATATATTGGTTTTGTTTTTTTGTTGAGGCACTACTGCTCTTTCAGCAACAAATCAATCTGGAATGGAGGCCAACTCCTGTCACGTAGGTTGGGTACTGGGTCGGCGCCTCATCTGAAGACGTGGGCTTGCCTCAGGGCTACTGCTGATGTTGTCCAGGAGGAGAATAAGAAGGGAGCCTTAAACAGGAAGCAGCTGTGTAGAAATGTGTGAACCATTGCCTCCCTCACCCCCTCACTTGCCATGAATTTAACTCTGGAGTGGGGGCAGTGGTGAGTGGGGGAGGTGGTCACAGGCTAGGAGAGCTAGCTGTGGAGTAAGGAGAAGGGTTAGATGACCTCAGCCCCTGCTGAAGGACTCAAGAACACACTCTGGCTCTCAGGGCAAACGCCTCCTCCTGCCCTTGTGTTCTCGGGAGCAGAACTGGGAGTCAGTTCCTGCAGTGCTGGACCCGCCCTCTGTGGACCTTCCAGGCCAGCGGCTGCTCCATGGGACCTTCACGACCATGCCCCCAGCAGCGGCTCTTTACTCAACGTTGCTCCCATGCCCACCCCCAAAGCCACAAGCCTTATCAGAATTCTCCCTAGGAAAACACAGGTTTCTCTAATCTCTCTGTCATGTATCCCCTTCCCATAAAACCAGCCTGAAGCGGAGAGGGAAGAGAGAACAAGGCTCACCCCGCACCGGGATGTCTGCTGAACGCAGGCGCCTCATTGTGCTTTAACGTGGACTTAGTGGAAAATAGTTAGAGTTATGAGTCAGTCCACCAGATAGTTTTAAAATTAGAAATAGCGTTTTTGGCAGCTGAAATTTTCCAAAAATATGCTCAGGTCTCAACACTAAAACAATTACTCTTTGTGAAGAATTCAATGACAATATTCCGTTTTCTATTCTTTATCATTACATTTGCTTTATTTTTCTGTTTAATGTGTTATTTTGAAGCAATAGCTTTTGTTAATTTTATCTGGTAATACTTTATTTTAGAACACAATATCCTTAAATCTGTATTATTCATATTTGACTTTTTATGTGATTTTTATGTTTATCAATGTTAAATGCATTGTTTTCACGTCACTGATTTTTTGTGAAATTACAAATACTATTCTAAATGAAATTATGGTCAGAAATACAGCACTGAAATATTAATATCCTAATAAGCAGCAAGACACTAGGAAAGTCAACTGGCCTCTTTCAGCTTGAGGCTTTCCATCAGTGGCTGAGGATTTAAACAGCCACCTTTGCAGACTTTTTGTAAGACACAATTTTAAAAGCTCTGCAGTGTGCAGGGAGCATAAAGAATGTATAATGTAAGTTAACTATTTTTATTAAAATTCAATTAGCATATGAGGACTCAGAAATTGAACCTAAGAAGGAAGGAAATAACTGCTAAAAGCATACCAAGTACAGGCACTTCAAGTGCTAGTTTATTTAACTCCCCAAACAATTCTATGCAATAGACACAATTACTAATTACTTTATAAATGAGAATACCAGGGTCAGGGAGATAAAGTAACTCATTCCTTGAACATGTTCTTCCTAAACTCATTCTTTTTCCATAATTTGGCAATGATGAGCTACTCCTATCCCAGCTTTGTGAAGAGCTCTTAAAAAGATGAAAACTATGTGTGTATCAGCTTGTCCATTGTACATATTTGGATGATTTGGGCTGCCCAGCATCCACTCCCCTTACTAATTACAGCCTCTATTTCCTTTTGAGAAAGCCCCCTCTCCCATTAGAGTTAGAAGAAACATAAATCCAGAATCCAATTCTCAGGATGTGGGAACAGACAGATTCACCCCTGGTCAGGGGACAGTTATGTGGCCTACACTCTGACAATTCTGGGACTTTTGATCTTGAGACAGGGGTACAAATTCAGTTAAAATTGGTTCACAATTTCAGCAGTGGCAACAGTGGCTGCAGTACAAGCTGCAGCTGCTTGCTTTTCCTAATTCTTGCACACTAGTCTCCAGCTGAGTCTGTGCTCACCCTCTAGTTATCCACCGTTTTTCCTGACGTAGCCAGTCTGTTTCTCTTTTTGCAGTCAAGAACCTACCCAAGGCACCCATAACACTATTGCTTGTGTATTTCTATTCCTAGATTTTAAGAGCAAAACTTCAGAGCCAAACAACATGAGTTGAAATGCCAGCTTCACTGATGACTGATTTCTTCATCTAAATCTACCTCATATGGTTGTTTTAAGAATTATAGCAGTTAATATTTGTAAGGTTCTTAGAATGGTCTGGCTCAAAGTATGCTTTATGTATATGTTTGCTATTATGATTAATGTCCCTATTGTGGAAAATGTTTTAACAATAAATTTTAGACTCCTAAGAAACACTTTTAACATTCTTCTGGTTCCCATTCACCTCTTCCAAAAATCAGATGTCTCCCAGTTGAAGGAAGTACAAGTGAAGGCTAAGCCCCTATCTAGCTGAATGATCGGTTGAGGGACAGTGCACCAATCTCACAAATGTGGAATTACTTCTTGGCCGTTTTCCAGTCCCACTGCCAATTACATAGTTGAAATACTATAAATCTGGTACCTCCACACCACCCCCTTAGAGCAACATGCACTTTGCAGTGGCTATTTTTGGCTGTGTTCGTGAACAAACCTGGTGTCTGTAATTCCTGCTTTGTAGGGCTTCTAGCTCATCATCTCCACTGGGCAGATTCTTCTGTGCGGGAACTTTCAGTGGATTCCATAGCAGTGAACAAATTATGTTTGTACCCTGCTCTCTGCCCTGGCTGTCAAGAATAAGAACCGTCTGACTTTACCATGACCTTGCTGGGTTTTAAAGTTCCCAGACAGAAAATTACTCAGTACTGTATTTGCAACTTCAGCCTTGGGCCTGATGTTCTATGCCCTGTGGGGTGGGCATTATTTGTGTGTTTTGGATCAGCAGCCAGATGTAGAATTAGCTTCACAGATTGCAGAGCATGAATCCTATTTTCTTCCTTTTTCATTCTTTTATATGCAACTTCTCCCCACCACTTGCTCATGGTTAATAGTGGTTTCCATTTTTCCCCCCTTTTCTCTTTCATTTCCCTCATCTCCTTCGTTCCTCTTGCTTGGATTTCCTTGGATTTCACGTTTTTCCCAGAAGTGCTTTGCAGGTATAAAACATATTTAGTATTAGGAAAGTAGGATGCTCTAAGTTTTCTTTTCAAATTATCAATAACTTCATTCATAAAACTCTCCTTCAGAAATTCCAAAATGCATCTCTTGAGACTTTAAGGTAGATCTTAAATGACAAAATGACAGGCAAAGGAAAACAAAGGGAGAGTAATCCAGCTCCCGATTCAACCCAGCTGAGCTGAGTGTCAGTAAAAGCACCCAGCAAATTTCAGAGCACAGAAAAAGATTTCAGTACAAATTTTTTAAAGAAAAAATAGTGACCATGTCTTTCTTCTTTTTCTCAGGAAAACATGAGAAGGCAGATTATCGAAAGAAGTCACCTAACTCTTCTAGTATTTGTTCTCTTACATTGTATATAGAAAATATTATATTACCATTGTTGGTAATAACAGACAAAAGATGAGATACCTACCAAGTGAAAATAACAATTGAGATTGAACAAAGCAAATGATAAATATTTACAGTATTTATGAACAACAATTTCTTCCTTCATGTTGAAATAGCATTTCAGTGGAGAGGGAAATTGCAAAATGAAGATCATTTGGCTACAAGGAAGTCATTTATCATTGTAGTTAAGAACCAAGACTGTCAAGCTTGATAAGTGAAATGTCCATTGATATAACTCTGATCACTGATGCAAAACTTCAATATATAATGCCTAATTAGGTGAGCTCAATGAATTAATTTCTATGTACAGTGTTTGTGTTTAATAGAATGCACAGTGGGATTTCTTAAGCCTCTATAGATTATTTCAGATTATTCATGGACTTCCTGTTGTAAAGCAAATATCCAAAGGAAAATCATTAAGGATTGAGTACTTGGGCAAATTGAACTTTGCCCTGTGAAAGATGGTGTTATGTGTGCTATAAATCTTCCAGAGATACTGCATTTGAAAGCGTTTCAGGAGATAAAAAGGAAACATGCTATGGGATAAAACTTTTATTTCGTTTCAAGCAGTGACCTTTAGAGTGAATTTTAAACATGACCATGGCTTTCTGTGACTGCTCAGTGTTGCATACAGATGCTTTTCCACGCGTCATTTTCTGAAAAAAGACAGAGAAGGAATATTCAGTGTTCACACATAAACATGGACCATATGGTTTAAATCCTAATGGAATAAATTAGCAGTGATTACTGGCATTTTTTTAAGAACAGGTTTTTTATGACTTAGGTCTACCCAGTGCAAACCCAAGTGTCACATATAAGACTGGTTGATCTTTCAATAACCTGGTCTATATTTTAAATGGCATCCTTTCTTAAATATAGATTTCCACTCAACAATCCCAGAAAAACTGCTCTGATGCCTAAGTAGGCAATCCAAGGAGAAAAGAAAGCATGTAGCTATTCCCATTCACTTTATAACATGAATTTAATTTCTTATCTTTAAAGCAATTCATTTGAGGCATGAGTACACTCAGGATAAAAAGTTATATTTGTGAACCTAATGAGGTTTAGTGATTATCCATCCTTATAAACAAAATACCAATAAAAGCCAACTTAAATGCTGCTATTACTCGGGAAGAGATCATTGATATCTAATGACAGTAAAGTCAAAGTTCAAGTCCCAGGCATTATTGAAAATCTAAGGCAAATTATTTATTTGATGACATGCAGTTCAACTTGAAATTCAGCTGTCTCTGAGGATTTCAGGGGTAAATGGCCGTTCAGAATATGCAAATTATATATAAGGTATTTGACTTCATATCTATCACATTTCATAAAATATCTTATTGATCAGATATGCTGTGGGCTTCTATTAATATTGAGCAAATATATTATGGATTTTGTCAAATTCTATTTTAATGTTGAATCATGTAATCAATTTAGTTTCTATGTATTTGAAGGGTCAGTTGATTAGCACCAAGAAATTAGTGACATTTCACTATAATGAGCAATATGTGTGGAAGCAGAGTAGTAATTTGGAAAAATTCAGAATACCTGAGTTTAAATCCAGGTACTATCCTTTAGAAACTTTACTGGATGCTAGCCATTTACTCTGAGACCCTGGTCCGCATTTTTAAATGAGAAACATAGTATTTCCTACCATACAGTGTTGTTAAGATTAAATAAGGCAGTGGACTTGGCCCAGTGGTTAGGGCGTCCGTCTACCACATGGGAGGTCCGCGGTTCAAACCCCGGGCCTCCTTGACCCGTGTGGAGCTGGCCCATGCGCAGTGCTGATGCGCGCAAGGAGTGCCCTGCCATGCAGGGGAGCCCCCCGCATAGGGGAGCCCCACGTGCAAGGAGTGCGCCCCGTAAGGAGAGCCGCCCAGCGCGAAAGAAAGTGCAGCCACACCCATGGAGAGCTGGCACAACACGGAGAAGACGTTACAACAACAAAAAAGAAACACAGATTCCCATGCCGCTGACAACAACAGAAGTGGACAAAGAAGATGCAGCAAATAGACACAGAGAACAGACAACTGGGGTGGGGGGGAAGGGGAGAGAAATAAATAAATACATAAATAAATCTTTAAAATATAAAAAAGATTAAATAAGACTATACATGTGAAATATAGGATTAAATAATATTGTATATGTGAGCTATAGATTGTCAGGCATATAGATGATTCTTAAAATTTAACTTATTTGAATTTCTTTGGAACTATCACTCATAATGAAATCCAAATGATCAAGTTTCCTTGAGACTATAATCCACAGTTATATTAGAAATATAAGATCCATCTGCCCCTTTTGCCAACCAAATGAGTTTATCCAAATCAACAACTCCTTAATTTGATTAGAAAAATATATATTTTGCTTACGGAAAAGAATATATTATCCTACCTATGATCTTGGTGAATTCTAGTTAAACAGCTCTGAGGCAGTGTTTTCTTTCACTAGGAAAAATTTTGCTATGCACAGATCTCAAACTTAGGCAAAAAAATGGTCTCTTTTAAATGGAACTCAAAATTATCAAGTCAATGCAAGAAAAGTACACAGAGAAAAGGCAATTTGGATGAGATTGCAAGAAAAATCAATGAAGTCTATCCAAACCTAGCTCCTAGAGATAATGGTATAGCTATCATACTGAATCATTTGGCTCTTTCTTTATTGACTCATTGGGCTGAGTTTGTTCTTTGCTACTCTGCTGGCAGAAAGTTCACATTTTTCAGACCACCAGTCATGATTCCAATATGGTTAAATATGAAGTGTTATTGCCTTGCTCTATAGCAACCGAGGCCCTAACCAAACAATGAGAAAACCCTCCTGCAACCTCAGTAGCAAAACCTAATATGACCAAATCTCACTCTCTTAGGAGTACAACTTGGGGCCCTCAAGTCAAGAGAAACCCACAAAGACCTCTCCAAGAATTCCCTGTTCTGTGCCAACGGCCAAAACTAAGAGTCACAGGTCCTGTGTGGATGCCTTAGGAAATAGGAAAGACCAACACAAGCAGTAGAAATAAGCTGTAGCAAGAAATACCAATCCTATTGATAAAGTGCAGTGTAATTTAATCATTTGCGAGTTTAATAGTACTCAGATACACTGTTACTTATGCAATCTATTTCTATTCAGTCATCACATCTCATTGATACTGATGAGCATAAAACAATCCATGTTTTCGGAGTTATTATCTAGCTAGATAAAACTGTAGTTAGGAAAAGCTAAACTCTTAGTAGAAAATGTAGAGGCAAATCTTCCTAATTGGAACTTGACAATGGATTCTTATACACCAAATGCATGAGCAACAAAAGAAAAAGATAAGCTGAATTTCAGCAAAATTACAAAAAACTTGAGCTTTAAAGGACACCACTGGAAAATGAAAAACCACTCATGGAATGGGAAAGACTTTTTGCAGATGATACATCTGACAAAAGTTAGATATATCACTTGCAAAAATTTAAAAAAATTTAAAAGGCCTTTATCCAGAACATAAAGAACTCTTATGACTCAACAAAAAGACAAACTAATTTTAAAATGGACAAAGTAATTGAATAGATATTTCTCCAAAGAAAATATACAAATGGCCAATAGGCAAGTGAAATTATGCTAATATCATTTGTCATTAAGGAAATGCAAATCAAAACTACAATGGGATACCACCTCACATCTACTAGGAAGGCTATTTTCCAAAAAAATAAAAAATGAAAGGAAAATAGCAAGATTTGGTGAGAATGGGAAGAAAGTGGAAACCTTGGTGCAGATGCTATGGCAAGTAGTTTGGTGGTTACTCAAAAAGTTAAACATAGAATTAGTATGTGACCCAGCCATTACAATCCTAGGTTTATACATGAAAGAACTGAAAACAGACTCAAACATGTTCAAAGAAGCACTATTTACAATAGCTGAAAAATGCAAACAATCCAAATGTCCATTAAGGAATAAATGGGTAAACAAATTGTGAAGTATTCATACAGTGGGATATTATTTGGCCTGAAAAGGTAATGAAGTAGTGATACTTACTTCAACTGGGATGAACCTTGAAAATATTATACAAAGTGAAAGAAGCAACACAAAAGATGAAGTATGATTCCATTTATATGAAATATTCAGAATATCTAAATCCACAGAGACAGAACACAGATTAGTGGTTGCCTAGCACTGGGAGGAGGGAATAGGAGTGACTGCTTAGTAGGTATGGATTGCTTTCCTTTGGGAGTGGAGAAAAATTTTGAAACTAGATAGAGGTGATGGTTTTAAAACATTGTGAATGTACTAAAATTCACTGACTTGTTCACTTTAAAATGGTTAATTTTATACTAAGGGAATTTCAGCTCAATTTTTAAAAAGCCTATACAATTGGAAAAGTCATGAAGTCATTTATACATTCATTTAAAAAAATTGAATGCTTAAACATTGCCAGTCAGTCACGACAATAAAAAAGCCAGGACAGTATTTTGTTGTAGAAGCAGATATTTGATACAGAAACCGGAAGTGATCTCCCTACTGTATTTCGATGTCAGAACTAGCTCTAAATAGGATCTGTATAATTAAAAATATATGAGGAAAGTACAAAGTGTTAGGTAAACAAATTCAATGACTATGTGGAAGAAGAGTGAAGGGTAATGCTAATTTAACGTAGCTTCTGTGTATTGAATGATATATTACTGGCTAACATTTATCGACTACTAGGTCCCAGGCTTTGTTTTAGGCACTTTTACAGGAAGTAATTTACTTAATGTACATGACAATCTATTGAGGCAAATGTTGTTTTTATTCCTCTTTTAACCATAGAGGAATCTAAGGAATGAACATGTGAAATAACTTCTCTAGGTTAAACAGCTATTAGCAACCAAGCTGGGCTTTGGATGGTGGGAACTGGGCACCAGCCCTCAGTCAGCACCATAGTTTTCCTGCCTGCCTTTCAAGTAAGTACAGTGTTTACGAAAGGGTTCCTTTTTCATTGAACTCAAAACACTCTTTACCCTATGGGGAGAAGGTACTGCTCCATCTGGCTTGTTGCTCAGTTCCCTTTGGTGGTTAATTTTAGTCCGTACCATCAGGCTTCCTCAGCAGTGACCACGGCTCACACCGTAAAGGAGATATATGATTCTAATTTGGAGCTAAACCTTTTATTACTTCAGGTCATTTGTCTTCATAAGACCTTATTTCTGTGAAAGTGGAGGAAGTTGAGAGAGAGAGATGCAGTAGCAGGGGAATGTAGAGAGGAAAAAGGAGGTGGAGAAAAACACAGAAAAACGAACAGATGTTTGAGCTGTGAAATGGCCAGATCATCTATTCAGTGGTAGAAACTTTTAAGAAAACGACAGCAAGAACTTTATCTACCTTCTTTTCCCTTTATAACAATTATATATAAAAAATGCACAAAATATAAAATAATAAACAACTATGGTATGCACACACACTCGCATCAGTATAATTGTACCTTGAAAGAGCTTCTTTACACCTCTCTTTCCTCTCGAGTTCCATTTCCTTAGCATGAGAAAGACAGTAAGGTATGGCAGACTTCAGTGACCAACTCCAAAAGAAACCACGTGATCAGGAAGACAAGCCACGCCAACAGAAATCTGCAGCACTTAAGGAGGCTTGGATGGCTTAGCAGTCCCTGATTCTGTCCAGATTTCAGATATTCCTGGAAAAGGTTATTTTCTCTCTTTTAAGCCACATTGTTGCAGATTGACAGGAGCCTGCTAAAACTTCTAGACCTCACTCTTTACCAAAGTGTCACAATAAGCACTAATTAATATATATCACAGGTAACCTTACTTAGTCACAAAACACTGCCTTCAGTTACTCATCCACTGCTTCCTAAAGTCTTTTGCTCCCCTTTCCTTACCTTTCAACTATTGATTAAGAAGCAGGGGAAGGGAAACGGACTTTGGCCCAGTGGTTAGGGCGTCCGTCTACCACATGGGAGGTCCGCGGTTCAAACCCCGGGCCTCCTTGACCCGTGTGGAGCTGGCCATGCGCAGCGCTGATGCGCGCAAGGAGTGCCCTGCTACACAGGGGTGTCCTCCGCGAGCCCCACGCGCAAGGAGTGCGCCTGTGAGGAAAGCCACCCAGCGTGAAAAGAAAGAGCAGCCTGCCCAGGAATGGCGCCGCCCACACTTCCCGTGCCTCTGACGACAACAGAAGCGGACAAAGAAACAAAGAAACAAGACGCAGCAAATAGACACCAAGAACAGACAACCAGGGGAGGGGGGGGAATTAAATAAATAAATAAATCTTTAAAAAAAAAAAGAAGGAGGGGAAGGTGGGCAGAGCTAGTTTATTTTATCTGTTCAAATAACCATAATTTTCTCCAATGCCATGCCATTTTAACTCAAACCACCTACTGTATGAAAGTCTCCAAATAACTATTCCCAGCGTAAAATTTGCTTAGAAGCAATATTTCACAAGTGTCTTAAGAATCAGAAAAGAGTAGTTAATGGACTCTGGGAATGGGGGAGGCAATAAAGTAGTGCTTTGAAGTCCTTGCAAGTGGATGAACATGTGTATGTAAATGACGCATCAAAGTTAATAATAGCGCAAACATTTTCACAGAAGCTTTGTAAAAGAGCGGGCACACTGCAAAATACAGTCACTGTAAGCTTATGTGAGAGCCTGGAAAACAGGATATGAAAGTGCTTGTTTTTCTAACTGACAAACAAAACAAGGCAAGTCCCAATTTCAACATGAGAACATGATGAATTCCATAGGCCAATCCCAGCTATGTTGTTGAAAATTAATTTTACCAAAACAGCCATTCTAAGTATCTGTAAATAGCCTCCTGGGCATTCAACAGCGAAGAAACCCTTATTCAAGAAAATCTACAAAATCTTGGAAGTGTGAGTCCGTGGTGTTTGCAGGTCCCATGGCTCCTTCCCACTTTTCAACTCCATGAGATATAGATTCCACTCTATACTGATACTGACAAACCTGCTCCAGCTGCCTTTGCTGGGGCTAAGCTGATGTAAGTGTGAAAGAGAAGTGGGGTGTTTCTCTACCACAGAGCGCCCTGTCGTGGGATGGAAGGTCTCCCTCTGGGGGGTACTGCTAAGAACACTGGAGCCACAACCACCCTCACCCTGCCATGGGGTGGGGATTCCATGGGGAAGGGGGCAAGCTGAGGAGACCTCGATGCTGCTCCCTGTCAGCACTGGCTCCTGAGAGGGGTGACCACTCAGAGAATAGCAGGCCACCGTCCCTGCACCCAGAACCAGAGGCACGTCTCAGATAGTTTTCCCAGGGCAAGAAACGGGCCTTTCTGTATTTGCAACAGATGGTGGAAAAGTTCAAGTCTAAGGACATTCCCTAAATCAGTGCAAGTCGTGATGAAAAGCTACTGGGAGAAGATGGATAGGCTCATTGGACACAGAGGTTGAACATCAGGGCAGCTGCTTTGCTGAAACAATAGGGAAAGAGAGAGCTTGGAAGTGCCCTCCTGGGGTCTGAACAAATGGCTTCTTATGTATAACAAGAAAAGAAAAAACAGGTAAATTGGATTTCGTCAAAATTTAAAACTCCTGTGCATTCAAGGACTCTTGGAAAAGTGTCAAAGGGAAAAGACAACCCACAGAATGAAGAAAATAATTAAATGACATATCTAGATCACTTGAACAAACTCTTACCTCATTGAGACCTCAATTAAAACCAAGCAAAGGACCGCATTTCTCCAAATAAGTTATGCAAATGGCCAATAAGCACTTTAAAAAGAGAAAAAGTTACTCAACATCATTAGTCATCAAGGAATTTAAATCAAAACCACAATGAGGTACTACTTCACACTCACTAGTATGGCCATAATCAAATAATAAGATAATAACAATTCTTGGCCAGGATGTGGAGAAATAGAAAACTTCATACACTGTTGACAGGGATATAAAATATTACAGCCATTTTGGAAAACAATCTGGCAATTCCTTAAACATAGTTGTACTATGTAACTTTGCAATTCCATTCCCAGCTTTATGCAAAAGAGAATTAAAAACATGTATCCACACCAACACTTGTAGTGATGTGTGTAAGTGTGATGTCTCTTTCACCACTTCAAAAATGCATTACCTAGGGAAGCGGCTATGGCTCACTCGATTGGGCTCCTGTCTACCTTATAGGAGGCCCTGGGTTCGCATTCTGGGGCCTCCTTGTGAAGGCAGGCTGTCCCGTGCCCATGGAGAGTTGACAGCCCTCATCTGCAAGGAACTGATGTAACAAGATGATGCAACGAAGGGAAATAAGCAAACACAGAAGAACGTGCAGCAAATGGACACAGAGAACAGACAGCAAGCAAGCTACAAGGGCAGGGGTGGGGCAGAATAAAAGAAATGCGTTACCTGGACAGTGTCTTTCTCCCTTCCTGCTCTCTGGGAAATGGTGATGTTGGGAGAAACCTGGTAGCAATGTGAAGACTGAAGGTGCTGCCTGCTGACCCCTGGACCTCGAGGTCATCCCTTCAAGGAGACTTTGTTTTTTTACAGAAAATTGGATGCATTCTACCCACTACAGATCACTTCTCACTGAGGTTTCCCATGCTTGCCCTAATTACAGTTGAGACCACATCACCTCCATTCAAACTCCATGCACCCATTTCTTGTCTTATTCTCTTTCTATCAACATGTGAAACATATTCCAGGACAATGGAATAGCTTATATCAGGGGTTGGCAAACTGTGGCCCATGGGACATATCTGTCCTACAGTTGTTTTTTAGAAATAAATTTCTATTGGAATAGAAATACCCATTCTTTTGCATACTGTCTGTGGCTGCTTTGGCACTGCATTGGCAAAGTGGAGTAGTAGTCGAGTAGTTACAACAGAGATCATATAGCTTGCAATGCAAATATTTTACTACTTGGTTCCTTACAGGAAAACGTTTGCTACTCCTGACTTACGTGATGATCACCAGGTGAAAGGAACTTAAGAAGGTCGGTGAGAATAGAGGCAAGAACCAGATAATGGAAAGTCTTAAAGGGTGGGTTAAGTGGTTAGATTTTAGTCTACTTGTAATTGGCATCATTCAAGGACTTATGTAGTAGAGTGACTTAGCTCTACTAAGTGTTGTTTTTTTAAGAACAGAATTGTCATTTATTGAACACATGCTGTGTGCCAGGTGCTGATCAAAGCAATGTGTTTTCAAATTGAATATTCCAAGGTAACCTGAGGTAGTGGTCCGGAAAGGTTTTATTGCTTACATATTTTTAACAAATCAATTTTATTGATACATATTAATAAAGCATAAACCCATTCAAAGTATATAGTCAGTGGTATTTGGTGTGATCACATATTTGTGCATCCATCACCCCAGTCATACAAAAGGCACTTTCAGTATTCCAACAATAATAATAGTAAGCAAAAAGCAAACAAAACTCATCACTCTCATTTCTCTATGCTTCCCCTGCCATACATAGCTTCTATTCTTTTTCTTCTCTCTAGTATATTTGTATTTATACATTGTAAAAAGTCTTATATATGCAGTATCACCCATATTTCCATTTTAAATAAGGTTTTACTATCATATAGAGACCCATGCTATGGTTTGTAGCTTTCCTTCTAGTAATATACATGCCCTTAGACTTTTCCTTTCAACCACTGTAATACCACCATATAATAACTCTCCTACTTACGAACACCGCGATATGCTTTACCCATTTCTATTCATTTCCAAAGATTTACAACCTTCTTACCAAATCCGCATAGATTAGCCCTTAGCTTTCCATTCTCTACCATCCTTCTATTTTCTGGTGCTGTATATTCTATTTATTAACTCCATGGGTTTATACAAATTATATTTAGTTAACAAGAGTATAATACAGCATTTGTCCTTTTCTGTCTGTCTTATTTTACTCAATATAAGCTCCTCCAGATTCATCCATGTTGTCATGTGATTCAATACTTCATTTCTTCTTACCACTGCATAATATTTCATTGTGTATATACATCACAATTTGTTTATCCATTCATCACTTGGTGGACACTTGGCCTGTTTCCATCTTTTGGCAATTTGTGAATAGCACTGCTATGAACATTGGTGTGCAGATGTCTGTCTGTGTCACTGCTCTTAGTTCTTCTGGGTATATATTTAGTAATGATATTGCAGGGTCATGTGGCAAGTCTATATTCAACTTCCTTAGAAAATGCCAAACAGTCCTCTACAGTGGCTATACCATTCTATATTGCTAGCAAAAGTGAATAAGCATTCCTATCTCTCCACATGCTCTCCATTACTTACAGTTTTCTGACTTTTTAATAGTGACCAGTCTAATCGGTGTGAAAAGATATCACACTGCAGTTTAGATTTGCATTTCCCTAATTGCTAATAATGTTACCATTTGGACAATTGTATTTCCAAGCCTTTTGTCCATTTTTAATAGGGTAATTTGTCTTTTTATTGTTGAGTTGCAAGATCTCTTTGTATATCATAGATATTAAACCCTTATCGGATATGTGATTGCCAAATATATTATCCCATTGACTCGACTGTCTTTTTACCCTTTTGACAAAGTCCTTTGAGGTGCAAAAGTGTTTAATTTTAAAGAGGTCCCATTTACCTATTTTTTCTTTTGTTGCTGGTTCTTTGGGTGTAAGGTTTATGAAACTACCATCCACCATAAGATACTGAAAATGTTTTCCTATATTTTCTTCTATGAGTTTTATTATTGTTGCTTTTATATCTAGGTCCTTGATCCATTTTGAGTTAATTTTTGTATAAAATGTGAGATACAGTTCTTTCTTCATTTTGAATGTGGATATCCAGTTCTTTCTGCACCATTTGATGAAGAGATTGTTCTGACCCAAAAGGGAGGGCTTAAGAGCCTTGTCAAAAATCACTTGACTATAGATGTGAGGGTCAATTTCTGAGTTCCGATTGGCTCCATTGGTCAAGGTGACTGCCTTTATGCCAGTGCCATGCTGTTTTTTAGCACTGTAGCTAAGTAATATGCTTTAAAATCAGAAATTGAGAGTCCTCCAACTTTGTTCTTCTTTTTTAAGATCCTTTTGGCTATTTATTAGAATTGCATTGAATCTGTAAATCTGTTTGGGTAAAACTGACATTTTAATGATATTTAGTCTTCCAATCTATGAACACAGAATGTCCTTTCATTTATTTAAGTCTTCTTCTGTGTCTTTTAGCAATGTTTTGTACTTTTCTGAACATAGGTCCTTGATATCCTTGGTTAACTTTATACTTAAATATTTCATGGTTTTACTTTTTCAAATGGAATTTTTTTCTGATTTCTTCATCAGATTGCTTATCAATAGTGTGTAAAAACGGTATTGATTTTTGCATATTAATCTTGTATCCCACCACTTTGCTGAACTTGTCTGTTATTACTAGTAGCTTTGTTGTTGATTTTTCAGGAGAGTCTAGATATAGAATCATATCATCAATGAAGAGTGAAAGTTTTACCTCTTCCTCTCCTAATTGGGTGCCTTTTATTTCTTTCTCTAGTCTAGTTGCTCTTGCTAGAATCTCTAGCACAATTTAAATAACAGTGGTGACAGTGGGCATTCTTGTCTTGTTCCTGATCTCAGCAGGAAAGCTTTCAGTCTTTCACCATTGAGTACAATGCTAGCTGTAGGTTTTTCATATAACTACTTTACCATATTGAGAGAGCTTCCTTCTATTCCTATCTTTTGGAGTGTTTTTATGAAGAAAGGTTGCTGTATTTTGTAAAATGGCCTTTCTGCATCAATTGAGAGGATCATGTGATTTTACTTCTTCATTTTATCAATGAAGTTTATTGTACTAATTGATTTTCTTGGGTTGAACTCTTCTCCAAACCTCTCACCCTTGTTTTTTTTCTTTCAGGCTGCAGCACTCTCTTTAGTATCTCTTGTAATTATGATCTTTTGATAATATATTACATTCATTATTTTTGGTGAAAACTTTGAACTCATCCTCTTTTTTGATGGACAGTTTTGCTGGACACAGAATTCTTGACTGGTAGTTTTTCTCTTTCACTGCCTTAATTATATCATACCACTTCCTTCTCACCTCCATGATTTCTGATAAGAGGTCAACACTTAATTTTATCTATTTACCCTTGCATTTGATAATTTGATTTTTTTTGCTGCTTTCAGAATCTTCTCTTTCTCTCTGATATTTGTCATTCTGAATAGTAGGTGTCTCAGGGTAGGTCTATTTGGATCTATTCTGTTTGTGGTGTGTTCTTGGATATCGGTATTTATTTCTTTCATAAGGGCTGGGAAATTTCAGTCATTATTTCCTCAAATATTGTTTCTGCCCCTTTTCCATTCTCTTCTCATTCTGGGGCAATGATAACATTAATGTTTATGCGTTACAAATTGTCACTCAATTCCCTGAGATTCTGTTTCATTTTTTCCATTTTCTTCTCTTTCTCTTTGCCTGTCTTTTCCAGTTCAGATATTCTGTTTTCAAAATCACTAATTCTGTCTTTGAGCAATTCACATCTACTCTTATGTGCCTCTAATGCATTTTTAATCTCAACCATTATGTCTTTCATTCCCATAAGGTCAGTTACTTTTCTTCTCAGACTTTTAAATTGTTCTTTATTCTCATCCCATGTCCTTTTAAAATCCTTTATTTCTTTAGTCATATTTTCTTTAAATTGTTTGCAGTGATTTAGGGGAGCTGTGTGTTATCTCTATCTTAAATTTTGTATCTTCTCAGGATTTTTGATTAGTTCCTTTGGCTGGGCCATCTTTCCTGTTTCTTAGTATGGCTTGTAATTTTTTGCTAATGTCTAGACATCTGAATTGGTGAAGTTCTCTGAAGTCAGTTTCTCTCTCTTTGTTTTCTTTTTTTCCAACACAGCTTTTCTTTGATATTTGGTTTAACTTATTCTAAGACTTTTTAATTGCTGTCTTTAAGTTATCAAAATCAGGCCTGAGACTCACTAATGGGGTACAGATTTTCTCATAGGGGTAGGATACAGAGAATACCTCAGTTTTTCCCATGCAATTTCCAGATCTGCCAGCAGATGATACTAATCAGCTTACCTTTCTACAGAGGAGTTTCAGTCTGTGCTTTTCTGTGTTCTTGTGTTGGATCTCAGAGTTCAGTTTCAAAGAAGGCTCTGATGGCCAAATTCTCTGAAGAGAAGACTCCTGACTCCCCAACCCCTCCCTTTTCCCTTGAAACAGCTGACAGGGAAGAAGATGTCTTTTCCCCTCTTAGCTGCAGTAAGCCAGGAGTTTTACCCCAGCTTAATATCTTGTCAGTGGGGAAGGGTAGCCCCTCCCACTGCCAGGGGGGCTTGGTTACTCATGTTTGTCATTTCAGCTTCTTTGTCTCTCTGTGCCTCACCCTTCAGAGAGTTATGTAGCGCTGTCCAAGTCTGCTGACCCGCAAAACAGATCCCTTAGACAGTTGTAGGCTCCTTTTCCATTGTTTTTGTGAGAATATTGAGCTTTGTCTGTTAGTCTTTCACCATCTTCCCACAATCCACTACTTGTTTCCAGATTTTAAAAACAGATTTACTGAAGTGTCATCGACATTCAATAAAATGTACATACTAAAATAAAACAATTTGATATGTTTTGACAAGTTTTTACTCATGTATCATCAAAATTAAGAGTTTTTTGTATCCTTTTGCAATCCTTTGTTCCTTCCTTCCTACCCCACCCTACCCCAAGTCAAGCACTGATCTGGTTTTTGTATTACGAATTAGTTTGCAATTTCTAGAATTCTACACAAATTAAATCCTGTAGTATATATTCTTTTTGTTTAACTTTTGCACTCAGCATAATTATTTTGAGATTCATCCATATTGTTTTATGTATCAGTGGCACATTCTTTTATTACTGAGAGGTTTTCTTTTAATGACTATAACACAATATGTTAATCCATTTACCCATCGATGAACACATCTATTCTTTCCAATTTTTTAATATTACAAATAAAGCTGCTATGATTATTCAAGTGCTTCAATGGATAGATGTTTTCATTTCTTTTGGGAAGATACCTAAGTGTGGAATAGCTAGGTTGCTATATTAAATGTATGTTTAACCTTTTAAAAACTGCCAACTTGTTTTCTAAAGAGTTATAGAATTTTTCCTTCCCATTAGCAGTATATGGGAGTTTCAGTTCTTCCCCATACTTCCATCGCACTTGGTAAGGCCAATCTTTTTTAAATTTAGCCATTTTAATAGGTAGGTAATGGTATTGCACCATGGTTTTAATTTGCACTTCCCTAAAAGTGTTGAGGACCTTCTCATGTACATTTTTTTGCCAACTATGCATCTTCTTTGGGGAAGTGTTGGTTCAAATCATTTGCCACCTATTTTTTTATTAGCTTGTTTTACTCTTCTAAAAATTCTTTATGTATTCTATGAATTCTTCATGTATTCTTAATATAATCCTTTATTAATTATGTGACTTACAAATACATTCTCTCAGTCTGTGGTTTATCCTTTCTTTCTCTTAACAGTGCTTTTGAAGAGCATTGGTTCTTAAGTTAGATGAAGTCCAATATACCAATACATTGCTTTAATAGAATGAGCTTTAGGTGTCATAGCTAAGAAATTTTTGCCTAACAAAAGATCACAATGATATTCTGTTATATTTTCTTCTTGGACATTTATCATTTTATATTTGCAAAATGATGTTCATAGTGACATTATTCACAAATGCTAAAAGATGGAAACCACCTCTGTGCCCATCATCAGCTGATGAATGGATAAACAAAATGTGGTAAATGCACACTTATGATGGAATACTATTCAGCTGTAAGGAGAAATGAACTGGGGAAGCATATGACAACATGGAAGAACCTTGAGGACATTAAGCTGAGTGGAATAAGCCAGACACAAAAGGATGAATATAGTATGCTCTCCCTGATCTGAACTAAAAATGATGAGTAGACTGATGGAGTTGGACTATGGAGTGTAGGTTGGTGGGAGACAGAATGTGGGTTGAGAAGGGGCAGCTTTTGCTGGATGTATATAGAATGCTTAATAAGGTCAATTGTAAATATATAGTAATGGATAGAGTTGATGGTACACATAATTGTAACAAACACTATTGATTTGTGGATGTTATTGTGGTTGAAATTGTTAGTCTAGGGAGGTTAATGTTAGTTGGAGGACAGCTGGAGGGTAATAAAGGGAATGTATAACACTGATTTTCATGGTGTAAGGATTGTGGTTAATGACATATATACAGGAATGTTCTGCGACATGTTAAGAATATGGTGATGTATGGGAAAATATAACTAATGTAACTTATAGACTATAGTTAACAATATGTAATATTTTTGTAGTGAAAGCAAAGAAGTTACTATATTAATGCTAAAAGTTTAAAAAGGAGCATGGGGTTTAGTTTTATGAGATATGAATAGAGTGAAGCATTTTGTTCCTCTTCATTAACTAGGAGACCTTAGTTATGTCATATAACCAATCTGTGTTCATCTATGTATCTTTCTGAACACTGGAGGAACAATTCAGTTTGCATTTCTGGTTCAGATGAGGTAAAAATGCCTGGACAGAATTCTTTTGGATTTGGGTTAAATATTTCTATGGGAAGCAGATTTGGCTCAGTTGCGAGGAGTGCGCTCTGTAAGGACAGCCGCCCTGTGCGAAAAAAGTGCAGCCTGCCCAGGAGTGGTGCCGCACACACAGAGAACTGATACAGCAAGATGATGCAACAAAAAGAGATACAACTGAAAGCAGGAGAATTGCATACAACATCCATGTGGAATCTAAGTCCCCTCTTGATACAGATGTGGAGTGAACACAACCATTCCAGGGTCCACAGGATGGAGGAATAGAATATGGATTAGAGTGGACTTACTGATATTCTATTCATGAACTATTGTGATTAGTAATTGAAGAAAATGTGGCATTGGTGTGGAGAAAGTGACCATGGTGGCTGCTGGGGGTAGGGAGTGGGAGGAAGAGATGAGATGTGGGGCATTTTCAGGACTTGGAGTTGTCCTGAGTGGTGCTGTGGGGACAGTTACTGGACATTGTATGTCCTCTCATGGCCCACTGGGTGGACTGTGGGAGAGTATGGGCTATGATGTGGACCATTGACCATGAGGTGCAGTGGTGCTCAGAGATGTATTCACCAAGTGCAATGAATGTCTCATGATGATGGAGGAGGTTGTTGTTGTGGGGGGAGGAGTGGGGTGAGGGAGGTGGGAGGTATATGGGGAGGTCATATTTTTTTAATGTAACATTAAAAAGTAAAGACAAAATAAATAAATAAATAAAAATGGTCAAAAAAAAAAAAGATACAGATTCCCAGTGCTGCTGACAAAATATGAGCAGACACAGAAGAACACACAGTGAATGAACACAGAGATCAGACAGTGGGGGAGGGGGGCGGGGGGGAGAAGAGGAGAGAAATAAATAATAAATCTATGGCAGCAGACTTCGCCCAGTGGTTAGGGCGTCTGCCTACCACATGGGAGGTCCACAGTTCAAACCCTGGGCCTCCTGGACCTGTGTGCAGCTGGCCCATGCGCAGTGCTGATGTGCGCAAGGAATACCCTGCCACACAGAGGTTTCCCCCGCGTAGGGGAGCCCCACGCGCAAGGAGTGCGCCCCATAAGGAGAGCCACCCAGCGTGAAAGAAAGTGCAGCCTACCCAGGAATGGTGCTGCACACACGGAGAGCTGACACACAAGATGACACAACAAAAAGAAAGACAGATTCCTGTGCCGCTGACAACAACAGAGGCGGACAAAGAAGACACAGCAAAAAGACACAGAGAACAGACAACCGGGGTCGGGGCGGGAAGGGGAGAGAAATAAATAAATAAATCTTAAAAAAAAAATCTAAAAAAAATTACTATTAACCAAAGTATTTTTTAGAAAAAATGTTTTTTATAATATCTTAAGCTGCTTTTTGATGGTTATTTTATTTTCTGAATGTGAAATAAAGTTTGAATTTAAAAAAAGTCCCCATGGGATTTTTATTGGGATAGTGTGAAATCTGAATTAATTTGTGGATAAACATTATCTTAACAATAGTGAGTCTTCTCAATATTGTGGTATATACCTGCGTTTTAAGGTCTTTAATTTCCCTTCAGCAGTGCTTGACATCATTTTTATTTTTCAAACATGGCTACTGTAAGAGTGTGTATCTAATAATTCTAATAACTTGCATTTGCTCTGCACTGACTCTGAAGCACCAAGAAAACTGCATTGTTCATATTAGTCAACCATTGTGTATATGTAGCTGATCAGATTACTAACAGATATTGAGTGCTTACTGTGTGTCATGAACTGAGCGTTGTATGTGCTACTCCATTTAGTCCTCAAAGGATAATATTTGGATAGGCATTTTTATTCTGTGATATGCAGAAATCATCTAAAGCATTATGTGTCATCAAGTGGATATCATTCCCCCTCTTCTTTTCCACAAAAGTGAATGAAATACACAGAGCTGCTTGAAAGGGCTTTCAGACACATCCATTTGACAGAAAATGCATGGAGCATGGAATTGGTACTGAAGGGGAATAGGAAAGTGAGAGCTGTTGTTCTCAACAGCTTTTCTGAAGAAAACTGCTCTCCATATCTGTTCGATACTAAAATTTGAAACTAAATCTATAAAAAGTAAACGTCACATTTTGTTTTTATGTAAAGTTCGATTATCTCTTTTTTGGGGTTTTGAATATGTACAGAAGTAGCAAAATATGGAGAAGAATTCTTAAAGTTCAACAGCTTGTAGTTCCATTTCTTCAGTATAAAAATATCTGAAGGTAAAATCAGTTAGTACCTTTGCCTTTATGGCTTTAAAAAGCTCTAATCTTAAATGTAACATAGTAAACATGGTAATAGTATAGGTAAAATAGGTTGCACACTCAAGTTTATATTCTTAAATGAATGTACTGATTGTTGTGTAATGAACCCTTTATTAAAATAGTTATAAAATCTTCATCATTTCCATATTTTTGGGAAAATATCTGCAAATCACATTTTATTCCATGACTGAAAAATATACTTTTGCTTTTTTTTTTCACCTTTTCCTTACTTCTGCTAATTAAGATAAATAACGATGTTTAATGACAGCACAAAGTTGTGGAGAAGACAGATTTCTAAGCCAGACTATTTGGTTTTAAATCTCAGTAATGGAAATTTCTAGTTATTTCACTTTCTTGAGATACTTGAACTTGCATATTTTCTATGAAAATTAGAGATATTATTTATAAAGTGAATTCATTGAGTACCCAATAAATTGTAATTGCTCTTATTCTTAAAACATTTCCAAAATACACTCTCTTCCTTATTTTAAGTTTGCAGAAATAAAGGTTTTTTATACATATAGTGTATTCAGAGCACTAAAAAATGGAAAAGTATGGATTTTCATTATTGCAGTTATTAAATTATTATTAAAGCAGAGTTCTCAGGCATAACACTTTTCTAATTTTCCCTATCCCAGTTTACTCTGTGATTTTCCAAACAATTTTGCTCCTCTATTCTCTTCATTCAATCGTTGTGCCAGCCTTCTATCTTGTACGCTTCTCTTGTCATCCAAACTATTCCTAAAATTCTGCAACTTTCACATCCTTTTGCTCTTGGGAGAGAAAAAGATGTTTTTATCAAAGAACTCTCTCTGCCTTAGGTAAAGATTAAAACACCTGATAGCTACATGTCACTATTTGACAACACACTGGAGACTAAGGAATACTTAGTTGATGTTCCAATATTTTTTCAATTATTCCATAATATTCCTATTCATTCCTTTCTGTCTGAATGTTTCAAATTATGACATTTAGATTCCATTGTTCCTACGCCTAGAAATTCACCAAAATTTCCTGTTAATTAATTTCCTCCTCTTAGATTAGTCTGAGATATAATATTCAGTTTCTACTTCCTTGTGATGATAGTGAGGATGAGGATATAATAAGGAATCAACCATTTCTGAGACACCAGTCCATTTTCATTATTTGGGTATATAACAAAACACTTTTCTATTGATTCATATTGAGCAAATATCAACCGTAGCATGCTAAGGGCATCAGAATACTCCAATGAAAGCTAGACACAGTGAACATTAGGTGCTATAAAGTGTTTAGTTCTTTACAAAAAAACTTCTGGAAATAAAATAATTATTAAGGACATTACAGCATGTCTATAAAAATCATTAACTTTGCACCACACAAATTTGAAAAATATTTAAAATATTTTAGTCATTTTTCTTTTTCTTGAAACCCCCCATTAAACCGTTTGCAAATTGCACATTGAGAACGATTGTGCTATCATAGAGAGAAAAGTGCCAAATGGTAAATATACAAGGCTAAACACTAGAAAGAGTTAATATGGAACCACAATCTGGTATGTGTATCGGGCACCTGGGAATGATTATCTGGGCCAAAACAAAATGGAAGCACAGATGTCAACCTGACACTCAGAGGCGATCTAGCGATCTGAAGAGAAATGTTGCCAAAGGTGATAAATAACACGGCCTTTTATTACGGTTACTTCTTGTGGGTGATAATCTCCAAAATGACCGGAGGCCTCTGTTTTGCTGGTGTATATGTCCCCAGTCACACATTTCAGGTAAATGGCATTTGATGGCTTTCAGGGGCCTTGACCCCTCCTTGGGCACTGACTTTTTTCCCTTCTGAGTGTATCTGTAGGGCAACATTAACAAGTGATACTGTTCTCACTAATGCATTTAATTAAAATCACTGTATTAGTACACAGTTACATAAATTTTACTCAGCTCTCTCCAAGTCATATACTAAACAAAGGGCTATAAAATTTTCTTCAT
Source organism: Dasypus novemcinctus (assembly GCF_030445035.2). NCBI lineage: Eukaryota > Metazoa > Chordata > Mammalia > Cingulata > Dasypodidae > Dasypus > Dasypus novemcinctus. The sequence continues at coordinate 125,452,867 of NC_080682.1, forward strand.
AAAATTAAGTGGCATCCTTTTAAGATATCATTGATCTTGATATGACAAAAAAAAAATGTATCTGGCTTCCAAATTCTTTAAGATGAAAATGAAGAGCTGAGTGTATTTGATGAAATGTTCATTAGTCTAAGGAACATTATTAGTCTAAAATCATGCATTATTTTTGTATGTTTGTATGTGTATATGTTTGTATGAATTTTCATTACTAAATATTTAATTGACTATAATATGAATTTGATTGTGGAGCAAATAGCCAATTAGGTCATCTAATATCCTCGATAATATATTGATAGTTACCACATGTCTATAAGGTTCTGTTTACACATTTGTGTAGATTAATCGTTGTTTACAAGTTATAATAATATTCTATGTCTGGATACTTGTAGTAAGCTTGTCCATATGTAAAATGCTAAAAGTACTCGTGTAAAATAGCCTGCAATATTGTTGTTGTTTTACTAATGTATGAGCAACAACTATTCAATTTTTAAAAACTACCAAAAAATTGACAATATTTTGCAGTAGAAATATAAAGAATATTTGATTTAAAATTATGATTTTGCTCCCTGAGTGATCGTAATTTAAGATATAGTCTACAGTCTCTATTTTGCACTCTGAAATGATCTTTTACGTCAGAAGTAGCAGATACACACTCAAGTTACTAGGGTGGTGAAAGTTTCTTATGAGTTACACACGTGCAACTAGAGAAAAGAAGAAATCATCTTAGCAGCCACTCAGTTTTTAAGGAGTACAGTAGCATGATCCTTCTCTTGCAAGATACAATTGAACCAGGGACCTCAAGATAATGCCATGCTATCACCCCTAGCAAATTACATCTGCTTCCCCTTCCACTAGACACTGCCATTCTCAGGATGATGGTTTTAGGACATTGCTAGTCTAGGGACTTGAATTTCCTTTTTCCTTTACTGTATCTGCTCCTACAACTTCTACCATCTTTTACTGCCCTCTGTATCTCTGTCTGAAATTCCAACTCCTCACCCAAGTGAAAATTTATTAGATCAATCAATTTTCAGTATAGAACACAATATAGAACTAATGTTCGGCATTCCCATTAGGCATCATCTCAAAGATTAGAAGTTTTCAATTTTTCTAACCTCTAGGTGGATGACTTTTGTTAGAGTGATCCATAGGTCAATAAGCTGTGGCTAGTGAAGCATCATCACATGGTGCAAAATGAGAGCACTTTTTCTTAGATGTCAACACCTATAACCGCTTTTTTCAAAGGAAATTAGGAGCACAACAAACCTCTTTAACTTCTCTCTGTATTCTAGCAACACTTGACTAAACTTGTTTACTTTCCATACTTACATTGTTTATCATTCACTCATTCAACAAAAATGTATTGAACACTGGCTATATGGCAGGCACTGAGTTAACTGGTAGGGATATAGCACTAAAGAAAACTGACCCATTCCTTACCCTCGTGAATCTTACATTCTAACAGGAGGGACTGATGCCCATACAACTAATAAACACAGTTGTTTATTTGCTTTTATTTATGCTGTGTTTTCTAAGGTAGCTATGCATGATGTTAGGGTAAGGTATATAAGGTGGTTTAGAAAATGTGTGAGTAAATGTTTTCCTGAGGAAGAGGTTTTATAAGTGAAATCTGAAAAGTGAGGAGGAGGTATGCAGGCACTGAAATTTCCAGGTGGGGCAAAGAAAAGAGCAAAGTTGCTAAAAAAGAAATAATTGAGATATGAAAATCGTTGAGATAGAAAAGGTAGCAAAGAGAAGGTTTGTGGATTAGGCATGTCTGTGTGCTTGGAAGTTGACTTTCAAGGTGCTCATATGAAAAAGACTAGGTAGTCAGAAGCCAGGGCATGCAGAGAAGTTTAGTTCATGTAAATAATTTTCAAGTTTTTTAAGCCAGCAATAATCCTTTGAGAGGTTCAAGTAGAAAGAAGACATGAACAGGTATATGTTATTTTAAATCAAAATAAGGAATTTCAGAATAGACCCAATGCAATACTCAACAATCTGTTTTCAAATGACACTGATGGTATCCTTTAGACTATTCTTTCTTCCAAATGCATGATGCAGTCTGGGACCACACGTAGCATTTGGTTACCATGCCTTTTTATTTCCCTTCAATTTGGAAAGTTCCTCAAAATTTTTGTTTTTCTTAACCTTGACATTTTTGAAAAACACAAACCAGTTATTTTGTAGAATGTTCCTCAATTTAGGTTTGTATGGTTTTTCTTCATGCTTAGATCCAATTAATGCATTTTTGGCAAAAATGCCACAGAAATGTTTCCTTCTCAGTAGATTATGTTAGAGCACATATGATTTGGGTTTGTCTTAATATTGGTGATGTTAATTTGATTACTTGGTTAAAGAAATTATGAGAAGATAAAAATATAGTAAATATACAGCATTTAAAATTTATCTATATACATTTCCATCCCTCCTGAAGTTCCATCTTTCCACTGTTAGGACCTTCATCATGCTTTTCTTTACTATAGATTTTCTGCCACTCATTCTCTTAGTTTTCCTTCATCTGGCATTTTTGTCTTGGCTATATTTATGAAGGATTTCACTGGATACAGAATTCTGATTTTGCATTTCTTTTGGCATTTTAAAGGTTCTCTTTCATTATTCCCTCACTTCCATTATATCTAATAAGAAATAAATTCTTAATTGTATTATTTTTCTTCTGCATGTTATACATTGCTAATCTCAGGCTGCTTTCAAGAAAAGTATCTTTATCTTTGATTTTCATTAGTTTAATCATGATGTGCCTAAGTATGATTTTCATTTTTATCCTTCTTCAGATTTGCTGAAATTCTTGAACAATTAAGTTTGTGTTTCATTTTTAAAAATCAAATTTAGGAAATTTTCTTCAAGTATTTCTTCACATTCTGGGAGGCCTAATTTTTCTCTTCTTCAATAATACCTGTGTTACACTAGTAGTTATTTTATGCCAAGTTATTGAGACTCAGCTTATTTTTTCCTTATATTCTCTCTGCTTTTTGGATTGAATTATTTCTTTTGAGCTTTCTTTAGATTATCTGGACCTTTCTTTGGTATTTCAGACTTTCTGTGTAAGTCCAGCAAGTGATCATTTTACTTCAGATATTGTACATTTCCATTCTAGAGTGTTGCTGCTCTTTTCAACATCTGGGTCATCTTCAAGTGTGGATTATATTAACTGTTTTTTCTTGACTATGGGTCATATACTTCAATGACCACTAATTTATATTGCATTTTTTACATTGTGGGTGAATGATACATTTTAGAGACTCTGGAGTATTTTTCTTCCTCTGAAGAGTAGTTTGTTTTGTTCTGTTTGCTAGCAACTAGCTAACTTAGCTAGTTCAAACTCTACATTCTTTCTCCCCTAGAGATTGCTTTCTACCACACCCCTTGCACATTTCTGGGTAAGTCAAATATTTAGTTGCAATGTATACATAACTTTTGAGGTGTCCTACTCTGTGACTCTTTCATTCCTAAGATTTCCTCATCTGATAGCTGATTCAACATCCCTGAACCTTGTCACCTGACTTTTCATGCCACTATGATTAAAGCTTATTACTTGAGTTTTAGCATCTCCCCTTGCTCTAGCAGTCCCAGGAAAATGCTCTCAGACAAAATGTCACCTAAGCGTAAATCTTATCCACTGCAGTGTTGATCCCCTTGCAGCTTCTTCTCATTTCTGGTAGCTTTCCAAGCTGTTTTTAAAATATTTTGTTTATAGATTTTATCATTCTTATCTGCGTGTCCATCCAATAAAAGTTATTCTATCATTACTAGAGCAGAACTGCAGAATTAAACTTTCAAAAGGTCCATCTGATTTCTGTGTGGTAAATGGCTTGAAGAGAACCAGTAATGAATAGAGAACAATGGTGGGTGGCTACAAGAGTAATCTATGGGAGAAGTGTTTGTAATTGTCTTGGAAGAAGAGATAACAAGAAATAGACAAATTTCAAATATGCCTACTATAGGTTAACATACATTTCTGAATTAATTCATTTATTTTTTCCAAAAATACTAGGATTTGAAATGAAGACCTAGTCTTTCCAAAACTTTAATACTTAAAACAAGTGCCATGTTACTGGAATTGAAAGAAAGAAGAAACATCACTTTCAATTCATGCATAACATGCCATAATTGTAAAGTGAATCATAATTTTAGAGATGTTAAAATCTGAGGGAAAAATGTCAGTTCTGGAATAAATGAACTACTTTATTTTATTTAAAAATAATTCTAAAAGACCTGTGGTAGGTACATTTCTCTTTTCCTTTTTTCCATCAGAACTCCAGTTGTGTTCCAGAAATTTCAGTCCCAAAGCCCTTGTGACTTACAGGACGTTTATTCTGATTATCCTTAGTTAACCATAGTTATCCCATCCCCTCTCTAGTGACTGATTGAGGAACTCAGCCTTAATCCAGTATCCATGGAGTTACTCTGAGTACTACAACTTATTTGGGGGCTTTCTTGGACTAAGTTGAATCAATTAAACTAAACAAAGGATTAGAGGAGGGATTCTCACATCTGATGGATGTAATCAAGGAATTATGTCTCCAGTTGAAGCTACTAGTCATTGAAAACTGGAGAGGAAGTCACACCAATAACTAAAGCAGCACACAGAGATGGACAGAGCACAGAGAACCATAGAAATGGAGCTCAAGACTTAACCATACTAATGCCCAGAGAACACCATACATCTGGGAATTTATCAATTATTTCCTTATTTTCAAGCCAATTTGAAATAGAGTTTTGATTATTTGCATCTGGAGCTCCGTAACCCATATACTGTCCAAGTTAAAACCGAGTGGCTCTACCCTGATAGTTCACTTACTACTGCTATGTTTTAGTGATAACTATCTTCTCTCACTTTTATCCTTTCAGAAATTGCATCTGTCCTTTATTCTCCTGATAACCATCCCCTGACCTCACCCCAAAATTGCTGGTAACTGCTCTCTTTCATTTCTCAAGCTATTTTTCCGAGGTTCTGACTGACCTACTTATCTTTCTCTGTTTTTCTGCCCACTGTTGACAGTTTATAACTGCTCTCTCTCTGGGACATGGCCCAGATAGGATTGTTTAACTGAAATTATTTATTTTCTCTCTACTGGCCATGAAGCACAGTAATTATAAAGGGCACATATCCAGGTGAAGAATGTCAGTATGTTTTTATAGTTCCTTTTACTTTTCCAGGGCTAGATCCAGCAATTCAACATATCCTTTGATAGAAGAGTCCCTCTATGCCATTCTTTCAGGAGTTTCAGGAGACATTTTAACAGTATTAAAACTTCTTGGTCCAATCTCTACACTACCTCATTGATCCACAATTGCATTCATGACTCAGTAATTTTTCTATTTCACTTATTTTCTAAACCTATATTGAGTCACACTATTTTAAATCTTTAAGGTCATATTTCCTTCTTTTCTTCTTTGTTCCTAGAAAGAACATATATTCCTACAGCCTGTATTTTCAGCATGAGAAGAATACATTTTTTAAAAGATTTTTCTCATTGCTTTCTAATAAAAGTGTTCAACATCTATCATAGTTATTTTTTTCCTCACATAATGTGTAAAAATATAAAAATTTTGCCTAAGCAGATGAGAGGTGGTATCCAACCACTTGAATTTACATGTTCCTTTTATCACTTGGTTTGGCTTCAACCAGATTTCAAAGAATCAGAACAGAGGAAGGACGTGAGATAGGCCAAAAGTGGCTGAAGAACAGGATTACAATGATAAAACAAATGCAAAAAGTGAAAATCTCAGTCCGTAACCTCAGGTACGAAAGAAGTGTAGCTTACTTTTCATTAATTTTTAAAATTGTATTTCAAATTACTCTTCTCTCTCTTCCAGATGGGATAATCAGATCTAAAGGGGATAGGGAGCTGGTGGAGGGGCTCTGCCCTTGTTACAGCCCGTCAACCCTGAGCGCACTGACACTTCTCATGCTCATTTCACCTCCTGTTGTTAAGACTCCGAGACCTTCCCTGGGAACCCACCCAGACAGACGGGTCTCTAGCAGCCCTGTGCGCTCCTCCTGGACTGTGTACCTGTGTGTACTAGTCAGCAGACTGGTAAACTTTGAAAGTTTTCATTTGACCAACAAATAAATCTGCTATATAGAATTCAGGAAGGATATAATTGAATATCCATGTTTGCCTAGCCTCTGTTTCATGTCCCTTTCATTGTCTCAGGTAATTCACTTAGAAAACCGCTCTATTTTAGGGTTCCCAAGAGGAATGCAGCAATAAATTTACATCCCCACATGTACACCTTGCACAAACACACACACACAACATGTAATTTAAGTAAACTAAAATGTTTAAAATCACCACACTGCATTGAAAATGAAGTGTCTGGAAGAGAATGGCTTCTAGTTTGTGAATTTTTCCCTTCCATAGATCTATTATGTCTAATGATTCTTTCCTCCTTACAAAATCAGTTTCCTCTTCCCTATGGTTTGTTGGTCATATCCTTTTGGATATTCCTAAATTACCACCAACTTAACCTATCTAAATTGAATCCATATCGTCCTAGTCTATTGATTATGTTTCTATATGAAATATAGCTCTATTACTCCAATTATTAACAGGGTATAACTTCTTTTTAAATAGTCTAGCCAAAAGCCATTCAACATTCAATAACAATGCCCACAGCTGCAAATTTACAATGGTTGTCATAACTTACATTTATTAATGTACATTTAAAATATTTGATATTAATCTCAGTATTTCTAAAATGTATATTCTATATTTCTCACTGTTTTGAATTTAACACATGAATTTAACAAAATACTTATGAGAATTTTTAGCTTTTGGATCTATCTTAGAAAAGGGCTTTAATCAGAATCTTACATCTTTCAAACAATATATGTGGTTTTATCCAGAGTTTAATCTTTGGACTTGTTGATCTTATATCTGAAATAAGCACAATTGTTACATACATATATGATGAAATACATGAATGATGAATAATTACATAAGAGCAAGTGATATTTTATTAATCACCATGAATATTTGCAAGCACAACATTTCTTAAAAGGTAGCTCTTTTAGTTCATTATTGCTATTGTTATTATAGCTATTGTTATCGGGCTTGGGGGTTGAGGATTAAAAGGCGTCCTCAAGAGAATGTATCTCCTGCTCCATAGATTTTTTTCATTGATTAAATTTGTCTGAGATAGTGATAAGAACACTCTGATTTGTTTCACTATTCATCATGTCCTCCCTCGGTTGTGGCACTTGAGGGAAAGTAGATTTGATTTTTTCATATACTTATTTAGGGGATTCTCCAAAGCACTGTGTTATTTTTTTTTCTTTTTTCAGTTTTGACATCTATGTATATGATATATTGAGTGCTATGTACTTATATCGACTTTTAAAATATATATTATTTATTTTTAAAAGATACATAGAGTACATAAAATATTACATTAAAAATTATAGGGGATTCCCATATGCCCACTCTGCATACCTTCCACTTTTCCCACATTAACAACTTCCTTTTTAGTGTGGAACATTCACTGCAAATGATGAACACATTTTGGAGCACTGCCACACATCATAGATTACGGCTTACATTGTAGTTTACACTCTCTCCCACTCCATTTGGTAGGTTATGGCAGGATATATTACAGCCTGTACCTGTCATTGCAATGTCATTCAGGACAATTCCAAGTTCTGAAAATGCCCCCATATTACACCTCTTTTTCCCTCTCCCTGCCCTCAGCAACTCTAGTGGCCACTGTCTCCACATCAATGATATATTTTCTCCTATTGCTGGAATCACAATAAGTCTATAGTAGAATAGCAGTAGGTCTACTCTAGTCCATATTTTATTCCCCAGTCCTGAGGATTCTGGGATGGTGGTGCCCACTCCACCTCTGATGGGAGCGGGCTTCAGTCCCATGTGGCTGATGGATGGGACTCTCCTGCTTGTGGTTGTAGACTCTCTTGGTTCCTTGGTGTGGTGGTTGCCAATCCTCACCTCCTTCTTGACTGTCTGGGTAAATCCAAGGAACGGGAGAGTAGGTGTTGCAACTCCACTGAGGCTCAGGGCCCAGCTGAAAAACACTGTGTTTTAAAAGTCTCTTTTGCAAATCAGTAGTGAGAATGATACTCAGTTTTAGATGACTAACAATAATTTATCATTTTTTCTTTGATTTTTCTCATTTATTTTTGTGATTGTTGTTTTTGTTGCATTGGGACAGCAAATTAAACAATGGAAAAACCTGGCTATAAATTCTTTTTTCTGTATCCACACATGTTTGTCAGATATGCAAAGTAGAATTATCTCAAGAAATAATTGGGGAAACGGACTTGGCCCAGTGGTTAGGGCGTCCGTCTACCACATGGGAGGTCCGCAGTTCAAACCCTGGACCTCCTTGACCAATGTGGAGCTGGCCCATGCGCAGTGCTGATGCGCACAGGGAGTGCCCTGCCACGCAGGGGTGTTCCCTGCGTATGGGAGCCCCACACGCAAGGAGTACGCCCGGGAGGGAGAGCCACCCAGCGCGAAAGAAAGTGCGGCCTGCCCAGGATGGCGCCGCCCACACTTCCGGTGCCGCTGACAACAACAGAAGCGGACAAAGAAACAAGATGCAGCAAGAAGACACAGAGAACAGACAACCGGGGGAGGGGGGGAATTAAATAAATAAATAAATCTTGAAAAAAAAAAGAAAAGAAACAATTGATTGAATGGCCTAGATAATTGGAAAAATAAATTAAAATTTGTTCTCTAGTTAGGTTATAATAAACTTGCCTGAGGATTCAGATAAATCTATTGAACAACAATTATTTGTGCAAAGCACCATAAGTACGATGAGGGAAAGTCTGGGCCATGTGCTTTGAAGAATTTATTATCCACATAAGCTGTTAAAATATTGATATGTAAAAATACAATAGAAATATTCAAGATATACTACAGTTAAAAATATGGAGGTGATGTAGGCAAGTATCACTGTTGTTCCCATTGAAGAGAAAACATTTTTAGTTGGTATGATTAAGAAGGAATCAGGGAGGAACATTGTTACTACAAAGAGAAACATGGAGTGTAAGAAGACCAATTGGAGATCTCAATGCTGTAATAATGACATAATGCTTTCTTTCAATAATCAATACATGGGAAACAGACATGGCTCAAGTGATTGAACTCCTACCTACCACAAAGCAGGTCCCAGGTTCAGATCCTGATGCCTCCTGGAGAAGATGAGCAAGACAGCAAGTTGGCATGATGGGCAGGCATGGCAAGCTGATGCAACAAGATGATGCAACAAAAAAGAGACAGAAAGAGGAAAGACAATGAAAGACACAACAACAGCAGGGAGCTGAGGTGGCTCAAACAATTGAGTGCCTTTTTCCCACATGGGAGGTCTCAGGTTCAGTTCCCGTTGTCTCCTAAAGAGAAGACGAGCAGACAGAGAGCACAAAGCAAATGGATACAGAGAGCAGACAGTGAGTACAAACACTGGGGTGGGGGTGGGGGGGAATAAATAAATAAGATAGATCTTTGAAAAAATCAATGTGTATTTTTCCTATCCTTTTGTTACTGACACCCCCTTCTCCCATTCAGGTAAAGGCTATACCTTTTTATATTTATTACTCCAGCAAAGGGATAAGATGATACAGAGAGTAATATTTAGAAGTATTGGAGTTTTATTTTTTTAAAATAGCATTTTGAACTTGATGCCACAGAAAACTTTGAGAGAAAGGACTAAAAAAAGTTATGGGTTCAAAAGGCTGTGTTTTAAATACCTTATGTCTTAAAGAATTTAGAATAAATATTATGCCATAAAATAGTATCTGGGGAGTAAAGCATATGGGCCTGAAAATACTACAAACCATACTTCTTGGTCTTGGTAAAGACAGAAAAGGTGGCAAGTTTTAGTGTGCTCTTCTGCCATTAAAATGGCTTCTCAGTGGGTCTAGTCAAAGAAGGTCTTGCATAATGTCAGAAGTCCCTTGCTGTGTTTGAATATCAGATGCCATTTAGTTTAATATTACTTTTCTACAGTATTAGGTCTCTGCAAATTTAAGACAAAACTCTTCCCAACAATGCTTACAATGGGTGTGATCTTGGTAAATACAGGATATATATATATTCCAAGATATCTTTATGTCACTAAAATTCATTCTCTATATCAATCCATCCCAGAAAAATAGAAATATTTTAAACAGTAACTTTCCTGATTGAGTTTGAGTGGCAGAAGTTATCCTGGGACAGTTATATTTATATAAAATAGTCTTAATTCTGGAATATAAATAAAGAAGAATATAATTCAGAGGGATCTGGTCCTAGTTCTCTAATCTGGACTGTTTGACTATCACATAATCTGCTATACTCTTCTGTAAATGATTCAAAATATATATAGTCAAATGCCTGTAATACTTTCTTCCTCTTTTTAAACAAATAGCTATTTTAGTTCCTCTCTAAGCAATATCTAGGATAAAAATGGTTTGTTCCTATGTATTTTTTATAATACCTATTGCATGTACCATATAACTAGATAAATAAAAGTGTTTTTCAGGATACCATGTGAATAATCTTCTTGCCTGGTACGTATAGGAAGCTTTGCATGAGAGCTGTATGCTGGAAAGAACAGGAGTCTTATTGTAATTAAGTCATAACATGAATTCTTGTTCAATTACTTATTCCGTGTTTTAGGAAAGTAACTTAAACCCTCCAATGCTTAGTTTTCTTATCTATGAAATTTAAATAATAAAAGCTGCCCAGCAAAAAAAAAAAAAGATGAATGGGTATATAAAATATATATTTTTAATGCATTCTGTTAGTCTATGTCTTTTGATTGGGGAGGTCAATCCATTAATGTTCAATATTATTACTGTAAAGACATTATTACTTAATCCATCTTATCCCTAGGCTTTCTGTTATCATATCTTATTATTGTCTATCTTATTACCCTTTAAGTTATCTTTACTAATAATCTTCATATCTACACTGATTTCCAAGTCTCTCACCCTTGTTTTCACCTTTCAGGCTATAGCACTCTTTTTTGTATCTCTTGTAAATCTGGTCTTTTGATAACATACTCTTTCACTTTTTCTTAGTCTGTGAAGGCTAAACTCACCCAAATGTTTGAAGGACAGTTTTGCAGGATAAGGAATTCTTGGCTGGCAGTTTTTCCCTTTCAGTTACTTAAAGACATCATACCACTTTCTTCTCACTTCCATGGTTTCTGCTGAGAGATCGGCTTTTAGTCTTCTAGAGGTTGCCTGGTATATGATGCTTTGCTTTTCTCTTGCTGTTTTCAGAATCCTCTCTTTTTTTTTTTTTTTTTTTACTGAGTTTTAATTTTTTTATTTTTTATTGACTTTGTAATAATATTACATTAAAAATATATATGTGAGGTCCCATTCAACCCCACCCCCCCACCCCCCCTCTCCCCCCCCCCAACAACACTCATTCCCATCATCATGACACATCCATTGGATTTGGTAAGTACATCTTTGGGCACCTCTGCACCTCATATACAATGGTTCACATCATGGCCCATACTCTCCTCTATTCCATCAAGTAGGCCCTGTGAGGATTTACAATGTCCGGTGATTACCTCTGAAGCACCATCCAGGGCAGCTCCATGTCCCGAAGACGCCTCCACCTCTCATCTCTTCCTGCCTTTCCCCATACCCTTTGTCCATTATGTCCACTTTTCCCAATCCAATGCCACCTCTTCTATGTGGACACTGGATTGGTTGTGTCCATTGCACCTTTATGTCAAGAGGAGGCTCAGATTCCACCTGGATGCTGGATGCAATCCTCCCATTTTCAGTTGTAATCACTCTAGGCTCCATGGTGTGGTGGTTGTCCTTCTTCACCTCCATCTTAGCTGAGTGTGGTAAGTCCAATAAATCAGATTGTAGGTGCTGGAGTCTGTTGAGGCTCAGGATCTGGCTATCACATTGTCAGTCCAGAGATTCAAATCCCCTAAATATATCTTAAACCCCAACATTAACTGCACCTCCAGCACATTAGCATGAAAGTCTTATGAAGGGAGATCCCATCTGAGTCCAGATTCATCACACATAAACACCATTTCCAAAGAGGGGCCATCTGCCCTGGTAGTTAACCCCATCGGCCATGACCATAACTCCCATGGGTCTCTTTAGCCCTCAAAGGAACCAATATCTGGGGGTTGTATCTGCTTTATCTGTCTCTCTGACTCTGCTCAGTTGTGCATGAGGGCAAACCTTCTGCCAGCCTCCAGACTCTTTTTTAGAAACTCGTAGCCATATAAACTCATTTCTCCTTTCCATTTCCCCCTTACTTTAGGTCAAACAGCATTTTAAAGTCATGGTATTTTATGTAGACATGGATATTCTGCTGATCCGCATTGAACCTTCCGTATAAGGTCATTTTCCAGTTGCATCATCAGTTGGTAGTTGATAGTGGTCCCTCGTTGCCAGGGAGGCTCATCCCCGGGTGTCATGTCCCACGCTGGGGGGAAGGCATTGCATTTACATGCTGAGTTTGGCTTCGAGACTGGCCACATTTGAGTAACATGAAGGCTGACAGAAGGAAATTCCCAGGCACAAAGTTGCTCTAGGCCTTGTTCTTATTTTGGGTTTATCAGCTCACAAGCATAGTCATTAGTATCAGGGGCTCACTGTTGAACCCTCACTCCCTCCCGGTCCCCACCACTGTACCTGGGAGACTGTCGCTGCTCCCCTAGGGACCACGACAGAGCACCACTGGCCAGGAACCCAGTACCCCCCCTACTGTGGTTTTTAATTGTTGCCACTATGAGTATATCCAAACATTACCATGCACCCTGGACATATGTTCTGTACAGCTCCCTGTCAGTCATATATCACCTGTCATTGGTATCCCATACCAGTATCCCTCCATTGCCATTGTTGAAACACTCTGTGATCCAGAACTCCCCGAAATTTGAAGCCCAATATAATGTCATGGTCCCTTACTAGGGAATGGCATATAGCGATGAGTTTAAAGGATAGATAAAGAACTTGGATAAAGTTAGATAAAGAACTTAGATAAAGAATGTTGACTTGAAAAAATTCCACATCCTATTTTTTTCTTTCCCCCCCCCCCCCCCCTAATTATTCAGCTTTTCTTCACAGGAGTCCTAGACCACAGCAATGTATATATATAATATACAGCACTCCCACACATCCACCAGAAAACCTTTTCCCTTCCACAGTGATACTCTTACGCCCTATTCATATCATATTTACTTAAAGTGATGTACAGAGTCTGAGACATTAGCTTTCTAACAAGGTGACATCTGTGCTTACATTATGATGCATACTTTAGGATACACAGTTCTTTACATTTTTAGTTATCCTATGTTTTACATTATGGTTTACATTATCAGTCTGTCATCTCCTATATGTTATGGTGTAATATTACATGTTTTATATCCATCCTTGTGTACTCTCAAGAAACTCCTCTCTTACCCCCCATTTACTTTGGTTCCACACATTTAACGTCCATTTTCCCTTCCACCTTGGTGCCCTCAGTGATAGCCAACCTCCGTTTCCTGAGGAGCCACTTCCAGAGATAGATGGAATAGTGTTCAGGGCCTAACTTGCTCAACTGCCCCAATGCCCTGGGAGCCACCCTTTCTCTCGAGGGATACAGTTCCCTCTATTGGATGGCATTAGTCCTCCCCAGGATGTGGGTCCACCCCCACTCTCACTACTTGGGTTTCTACCCCATGGTGTCACCCACTCTGGCAGAATGAGCATTTAGACATTCCCCAGGAGCCCGTCCTGCATCAGACCCTCCCCTCCGAGCATTCTAAACAGGTAACCCTCTTTATTGTATTTTGATATGATTTTCTCGGCATTTTACTCTCCACCAACACCTGACCCTCTCCTGGTTCGTATGCTACCCCTCCCTCCCCCCACTTTTGGGCAACGTTACCCACCCGTCCCTCCCCAGCCACCCTCAAACCCGCAAAGCCCCAAGCAAAGGCAACCCCTTGCCCCCCTTTTATCTCTTCTTTGTGTTCATACTTACCACCATCTCGTCTTAAATTCCACCCCTGCAGACATCGGCTCATATCCTTCCTCCACCCTCCGATTTCCTGCAAGCCTATCGTTCAGTCTCTTGCTATCTAGGGCAGCTTGTTTATTTCATATCATTGAGGTCATGTAGTATTTGTCCTTCAATGTCTGGGTTGCTTCACTCAGCATAAGGTTCTCAAGATTCATCCATGTTATCACATGTGTTTGTAGTGTGTTTGTTCTTACAGCCGAGTAGTATTCCATTGTGTGTATATACCACATTTTATTGATCCACTCGTCTGTTGATGGGCATTTGGGTTGATTCCAACTTTTGGCAATAGTGAACAATGCTGCTATGAACATTGGTGTACATATATTGGTTTGTGTTCTTGTTTTCAGTTCTGCTGGGTATATTCCCAGCAGTGGTATTGCTGGGTCATATGGCAAATCTATGGCTAGTTTTTTGAGAAACCGCCATACTGTTCTCCAGAATGGTTGGATCCTTCTGCATTCCCACCAGCAGTGGATGAGTGTTCCCCTTCCTTCACATCCTCTCCAGCACTTGTATTCTTCTGTTTTTTTCATAGCTGCCAATCTTATGGGTGTAAGATGGTATCTCATTGTGGTTTTGATTTGCATTTCCCTGATAGCTAGAGATTTGGAACATTTTTTCATGTGCTTTCTTGCCATTTGTATTTCTTCTTCGGAGAAGTGTCTGTTTAAGTCTTTTTCCCATTTTTTAAATGGATTGTTTATCTTTTTATTTTCAAGATGTAGGAGTTCTTTATATATGCAAGTTATAAGTTTCTTATCAGATATATGATTGCCAAATATTTTCTCCCACTGTGTGGGCTCCCTTTTTACTTTCTTGACAAACTCCTTTGAGGTGCAGAAGGCTTTAATTTTGAGGAAGTCCCATTTATCTATTAGTTCTTTTGCTGCTCGTGCTTTTGGTGAGATATTCATAAATCCATTACCTATTACAAGGTCCTGTAGATGTTTCCCTACACTGCTTTCTAAGGTTTTTATGGTCTTGGCTCTTATATTTAGGTCTTTGATCCATCTTGAGTTGATCTTTGTATAAGGTGTGAGATGGTAATCCTCTTTCATTCTTCTACATATGGCTATCCAGTTCTCCAGACACCATTTGTTGAATAGGCCACTCTCTCCCAGTTGAGAGGGTTTGGTGGCTTTATCGAATATTATGTGGTTGTATATGTGAGGTTCTATATCAGAGCTTTCAATTCGATTCCATTGGTCTATATGTCTCTCCTTATGCCAATACCATGCTGTTTTCACCACCGTAGCTTTATAGTATGTTTTGAAGTCAGGTAGTGTGATTCCTCCAATTTCGTTTTTCTTTTTCAGTATGTCTTTGGCTATTCGGGGTCTCTTTCCTTTCCAAATAAATTTCATAGTTAGTTTTTCTAGTTCCTTAAAGAAGGCTGCATTGATTTTTATTGGGATTGCATTGAATGTGTAGATCAATTTTGGTAGGATAGACATCTTAATAATGTTCAGTCTTCCTATCCATGAACAAGGAATAGTCTTCCATTTATTTAGGTCTTCTTTGATTTCCTTGAACAATCTTGTATAGTTCTCAGTGTATAAGTTCTTTACCTCTTTAGTTAAATTTATTCCTAAGTATTTGATTTTTTTATTTACTATTGTGAATGGTATTTGTTTCTTGATTTCCTCCTGATCTTGCTCATTATTGGTGTACAGAAATGCTACTGATTTTTGCGCATTGATCTTATAACCTGCGACTTTACTAAACTCATTTATGAGTTCTAGAATCTTCGTTGTAGATCTCTCAGGGTTTTCTATGTATAGGATCATGTCATCTGCAAATAATGAAATTTTGACTTCTTCCTTTCCAATTTGAATGCCTTTTATTTCTGGTTCTTGCCTCAGTGCTCGAGCAAGTACTTCTAAGACAATGTTAAATAGGAGCGGCAACAGTGGGCATCCTTGTCTTGTTCCTGAGTTTAGAGGGAAGGAGTCTAGGATTTCTCCATTGTAAACAATATTGGCTTTAGGTTTTTCATATATACTCTTTATCATGTTCAAAAAATTTCCTTGTATTCCAATCATTTGGAGTGTTTTTATCAAGAAAGGGTGCTGTATTTTGTCAAATGCTTTTTCTGCATCAATAGATATAATCATGTGATTTTTTTCCTTCAATCTATTTATATGGTGTATTACGTTGATTGATTTTCTTATGTTGAACCATCCTTGCATACCTGGGATGAATCCCACTTGGTCGTGGTGTATAATTCGTTTAATGTGTTGTTGAATACGATTAGCAAGTATTTTGTTAAGTATTTTTGCGTCTAGGTTCATTAGAGAAATTGGTCTGTAATTTTCCTTTCTTGTGATGTCTTTGTTTGGCTTTGGTACTAGGGTAATGTTGGCATCATAGAAGGAGTTGGGTAATGTTCTTTCTGTTTCGATGGTTTGGAATAGTTTCAGCAGGATTGGTGTCAGTTCTTTCCGGAATGTTTTATAGAATTCACCTGTGAAGCCATCTGGCCCTGGGCTCTTCTTAGTTGGGAGATTTTTAATAACTGATTCTATCTCTCTGCTTGTGATTGGTTTGTTAAGATCATCAATTTCTTCTTTTGTCAATATGGGCTGTTTATGTGTTTCTAGGAATTTGTCCATTTCCTCTAGATTGTCATTTTTGTTGGAATATAGTTTTTCAAAATATCCTCTTATGATAGTCTTTATTTCTGTGGGGTCAGTGGTGATATCGCCTTTCTCATTTCTTATTTTGTGTATTTGCATCTTCTCTCTTTTTTTCTTTGTTAGTGTTGCTAAAGGTTTGTCAATTTTGTTAATCTTCTCAAAAAACCAGCTCTTGGTCTTGTTTATCTGTTCAAGTGCTTTCTTATTTTCTATTTCATTTAGTTCTGCTCTTATCTTTGTTATTTCCTTCCTTCTTCTTCCTGTTGGGTTACTTTGTTGTTGTTTTTCTAATTCCTTCAAATGTGCAGTTAGTTCTTCAATTTTTGCTCTTTCTTCTTTTTTGATATATGAATTTATGGCTATAAACTTCCCTCTCAGTACTGCTTTTGCTGCATCCCATAAATTTTGGTATGTTGTGTTATCATTATCATTTGTTTCAAGGTAGTCATTGATTTCTTTTGAGATTTCCTCTTTGACCCACTGTTTTTCTAAGAGTGTGCTGTTTAATTTCCAAATCGTGGTGTGAAATCTGGGCTTCTTTCCCTTGCAAATCTCCAGCTTGACTCCACTGTGGTCAGAGATAATGTTTTGTATGATTTCAATCTTTCTGAATTCGTTCAGCCTTTCTTTGTGGCCTAGCATATGATCTATCTTGGAGAATGATCCATGTGTGCTTGAGAAAAATGTATATCCTGCTGTGTTTGGGTGTAGCGATCTATATATGTCTATTAGATCGAGCTCCTCTAATATACTATTCAGATGTTTTGTTTCTTTGGTGATTCTCTTTTGAGATGTTCTGTCCAGAGTTGATAGTGGTGTATTAAAATCCCCCACTATAATTGTAGATGTATCTATTCTTTCACTTAGTTTTTCCAGCGTTTGCCTGACGTATTTAGAGGCACCCTTGTTAGGGGCATAGATATTTATGATTGTTCGATCTTCTTGACAGATTTTCCCTTTGACTAAAATGTAGTATCCTTCTTTGTCTCTCACAATTGTTTCACATTTAAAGTCTATTTTGTCTGATATTAATATAGCTACTCCTGCCTTTTTTTGGTTATTGTTAGCTTGTATGATTGTTTTCCAGCCTTTCACTTTCAATCTCCATGCGTCTCTGGGTCTAAGATGTGTCTCTTGTAGACAGCATATGGATGGGTCATATTTCCTTATCCAATGTCCCAGTCTGAATCTTTTGATAGGTGAGTTTAATCCATTGACATTCAGTGTTATTACTATCAAGGAATTATTTGTGTTAGCCATACTTTGATTGGATTTGTGTTTGTCATATTTTGTTTGTATATTTTTTTTTGTCTTTTTTGTTGTTGTTGTTGGTCTTATACTCTCCTCCAACTTTGCCTTTCCTGTTTTTTCCTTTCTTCCTGCAGCACTCCCTTTAGAATTTCTTGAAGGGGAGGTTTCTTGTTGGTATACTCTTTCAGTTTCTGTTTGTCTGCAAATATTTTGAACTCTCCATCATATTTGAATGCTAGTTTAGCTGGATAAAGTATTCTTGGTTGGAAATTTCTTTCCTTTAGTACCTTGACTATATCATACCACTGTTTTCTTGCCTCCATGGTTTCAGAAGAGAAATCAGCACTTAATCTAATTGAGCTTCCCTTGTATGTGATGGTTTTCTTTTCTCTTGCTGCTTTTAGGATTTTCTCTTTGTCTTGAGCATTGGATAATTTGACAAGTATATGTCTTGGGGTGGGCCTGTTTGGGTTTATGACTTGTGGAGTGCGCTGTGCTTCTTGGATATGTACATCTGTCTCTTTCAGTAGATTTGGGAAGTTTTCAGCCATTATTTCCTGCAACACTCTTTCTGACCCCTTTCCCTTCTCTTCACCTTCTGGAATGCCTATAATACGTATGTTTGAGCGTTTTGCATTGTCATTCAGGTACCTAAATCCTAATTGGATTTTTTCTATCTTCTTATTGACCCCTTCTACTATCTGTTTGATTTCTGATGTACTGTCTTCCACATCACTAATTCTCTGCTCTGTCTCTTCTAGTCTGCTGATATTTGCTGCAAGTGTATTTTTGATTTCTTGAACTGTGGTGTTCATTCCCATCATATCTGTTATGTTTTTGCGTATGTCTGCAATTTCCCCTCCAAGTGATGTCTTCATGTTGTTAACCTCTTTCATTACTGCATCAAATTTGTCGGTGATAAATGTTCTGAGATCTTTCATTGCTTGTGCCAAGTTTTACTCCCCTTCGTGATTATTGGTTTGTTGATTGGATTCAGCCATGTTTTCCTGATTATTGGTTTGGTTCGTAGATTTTTGTTGCTTTCTGGTCATCTCTTTATTTTGACGAATTTAATCAGTTCCTTAGCTTCTTTGTCTGCTCTTGGAGGTTAATTAGTTGTTATTTTTGCACAGGTGTTATATCTTCTCTTTGTCACTTTTTTCTTCTTATTCTAGTTACTTGTTGTTGGTTAAGTTCACTTTAGAGGAAAGTATTAGTGTTGGGGAAGGCAATTGTGTAAGCAAGGGAAAAGTGTAAAGTTGTATTGGTGATGTATGTTAATAAAGCAGGAATATGAGATCTGGAAGGATGGAGGTTAGATTCATGTAGATTGTATAGAGTTATAGCTGTAGGTAGAGTACCTTTTATGAAGTTGATGACTGAATTTGGGAGGAATATGGTATGAACTACACAGCTATTGTTTTCATGAGAGAGGGAAAAAGAAAAGAAAGGTAATAGTTTCAAGAGTGGATAATAGACAGAAAACAGAACAAAGGTATTAGAAATTAAGAGTTAGACACTTTGTGGATCAAAGAACGGGAGGTGGGGGGTGGAATATAGGAGAGACAGTAGATGATAGTGGATATCAAGATGCAGGGTAAGGGGGATAGTGTAGGTAGCCTAAATCAGTTCACACAGAAATGAGGCAGTGGAGGATGGGAAAACCCAGCAAATGTGAGGTGTTCCCTGTAGCACCTATTGTATACTTGAATTAAAGTAAAAATAAGTGGAAGATGAGGGACAAGAGGGAAAGAGAAAACCGAAAAAAAAAAAAAACTAATTATAATAAAGAAAAAAGAAAGGCAAGAAGAAAGGAAGAAAGAAAAAGAGGATGGGCAAACGGTGGGGAACGGATAGGGAGAAGAGAGATACAGGTACACACGTGTCACAATTGCAACACTATCTAAAACAACAGCTTCCCCCCGCTTTGCCCTAAAACCCCCCCGTCTGTCTGCCCAAATGGGTCTGCAAGCACCTCCCTTCCCACAAACCCCCAATAGGCCGCCCAGGGCCCACGAACTCCCCAGTACTGCAGATGCTCAAAAAAAAAAAAAAAAAAATTAAGTAAAATAAATTTAAAAAAAAAACAAAAAACAAAAAACAAACAAACAAACAAACAAAAAAAAACAGAAACCCCTCCGCAGGCCCGGCTCCGCCCGCCGCGGAGGCTTGGACCGGCTCTGCCCGGCTCCTCACGCCGCCTTGGCCTGGCCTGGCTCCGCCCAGCTCCGCTCGCTACAGCGGCCCAGCCGGCTCCAGCGTCCACCTCCCGCCACCGCGGCCTGGACCGGCCCGGCCCGGCTCCGTACCCGCCGCGGCCTGACCCGGGCCCGCCCGGCTCCAAACGCTACCGCGGCCCGCAGCCGGGGCCTGCACCGGCCCCGCCCGGCTCCAAGCGCTACCGCGGCCCGCAGCCGGGGCCTGCACCGGCCCCGCCCGGCTCCAAGCGCTGCCGCGGCCCGCAGCCGGGGCCTGCACCGGCCCCGCCCGGCTCCAAACGCTGCCGCGGCCCGCAGCCGGGGCCTGAACCGGCCCCGCCCGGCTCCAAATGCTACCGCGGCCCGGCTCGGCCTGGCTCGGCCCCGCCCGGCCCCGCTCACCGCCGGCGCAGCGCGGCCCGGCTCCGGCGTCCGCCGCTGCGGCCTGGCCTGGCTCAGCCCCACCGAGCGGGGCTAGATGCCTCGTCTCCGCCTACCCAAGGAGGGAATCCTCTACAGGTAGCTGGGATCTCCGTGTATATTTCACAGACGAATCCTCTCTGTTACCTTCCCTCCAAATCGATGTCCAGACACCTCCGGACCAGCAAAAATCCCGAAACAATCCGGTCCCAAAGAGTCTCCAACGCCGCCCAGCCGATTCCCTGCAGAAGACTCTAACAGGGATGTTCACTCAGCCGCCATCTTGCCCCCTCCCCAGAATCCTCTCTTTATCTCTGGTATTTGTTATTCTGAATAGTAGGTGTCCTAGAGTATGTCTATGTGGATTTATTCTTTTTGGGGTGTATTGTCCTTCTTAGATATTGGTATTAATGTCTTTCATAAGGGTTGGGAAGTTTTTAGTTATTATTTCCTCTAATATTCTTTTTGGCCCATTTCCATTCTCTTCTTCTGGAACACTGATAATGAGTATGTGCTTTTCACATTGTCATTTAATTCTTTGAGATCCTGTTCCATTTTTTTTCCATTCTTTTCTCTTTCTCTTCTGTCTTTTCAAGTTCAGATGTTCTGTCCTTGATTTCATGAATTCTGTCCTCCATCAATTCAAATCTGCTGTTATATGCATCTAATATATTTTTAATCTCACCCTTTATGTCTTTCATTCCCATAATCTCTGTGACTTTTCATGTGGGCTTTCAAATAGTTTTTTATATTCACCCAGTGCCATCTTAATATCATTTATCTCTTTAGTCATATTTTCCTTCAACTCCTTGAATTCATTTAGGAGATTTGCATCATTATCATTGATTAGTTGCCTTAAAACCTGTGTCTTTTCAGGATTTTTGGTTCATTCCTTTTCTTAGTATGACTTGAAAATTTATGCTCAACTCTAGGTATCTGAATTATGTTGCTGAATTTACTCTGACAATTTCTCTCTCTTGCCTGATGGTTTTGTTTCACAGCTCTTCTTTGATTTTTGGTTCAACTTCCTCTAAGTCTTTAAAGTTGCTTAAAGTTACTAAGTTATTAAAATAGGACCAGGGGCTCACTAATGGGGTGCAGACCAGTTCAAGGATACTGTGACAAGAGGCACCAAAAGTGTTTTTTCTCCTTGAAGTTTCCTGGCTATCCTCAGATTGTAGTTATCAGTGAAACTTTCCACAGACATAACTCTTTCAACTTTCACTTGCCTATGATTCTGGTCTGACCAGATTCAAAGAGGGCTCTGATGATCAAATTCACTGAAGAGAAACCATTCTCTGCCCTCTGCTGCACCCACTGTCTTCCCAGGAAGGAAGATGTCTATTCCCCTCTCTATTGGCCGCAGTGAGCAAAACCCTATCCAGGCTGTTTGCCTTGAAGATATGGGATACATGATATTCCCAAACACAATGGCTAGTGAATCATAGTTTTCATTTCAGCTTCTTTGTCTCTCTGTCCCTTACTCTCTGGGTCTGCAGAGCCCCACAGCAGGTCCTTTGAAAAACCTTTTACCCATCCTCCATCATTTTTGTGAGAGAGTTGAGCCCTGCCTACCTAATCTGATGCCATCATCCCAGTATTCTAATTTTAAAAAATTTTTTTTTATTAAAGATGTGAGTTAACAGAAAAACATAGAGCTCCCATAAACTACCTTATTATTAACACCTCACATGACTGTGGTACATTTTATAATAGAAAGAACATTAATGAAATTGCACAAATTTAGTCATGATTTACATTAGGTTTCACTGTGTTGTAAAGACCTTTGTTATTTTTTTAAAATTTTTATGCTGGTAACAAATATACAACATAAAATTTCCACATTTGGCCACTTTCATGTATATAAGTCATTGGTATTATCTATGTTCAAAATGTTGAGCAACCATCAAAACATCATCCATTACAAATAATTTTCCATCACCAAAAGCAAAAATTTTGTACCTATGAAGTATTAGCTCCCCATTCCCTACCCCAACCCCAGCCACAGATAACCTATAGTCTGTTTTCTGTCTCTATGAATTTGTTGATTATAATTATTCAATATCAGTGAGATCACACAATATTTGCCTTTTGTGTCTAGCTTTTTTCAGTCAACATGATGTCTTCAAGTTTCATCCAGGTTGTCACATGTATCAGAACTTCATTCCTTTTTACATCTGAATAATATTCCATTTTGTGTACACATCACATTTTGTTTATCTCTTTCTTGTTTGATGGATGCTTGTGTTACATCCATCTTTTGGCAACTGTGAATAATGCCACTATGAACATCAGTATAAAAATATCTGTTCATGTCCTTACTTTCCATTCTTTTGGGTATAGACCAAGAAGTAGAATTGCCATGTAATATGGTAATTCTAAACTTAAGTTTCTGAGGAACACTAAAATACCTTCCACAGCAGCTCTGCACCATTTTGCATTTCCACCAACAATGAACTAATATACCTATTTCTCTACATACTCTTCATCATT
This sequence comes from Dasypus novemcinctus, assembly GCF_030445035.2. Taxonomy (NCBI): domain Eukaryota; kingdom Metazoa; phylum Chordata; class Mammalia; order Cingulata; family Dasypodidae; genus Dasypus; species Dasypus novemcinctus. Next base: position 125,475,886 of record NC_080682.1, read on the forward strand.
TGTGTGTGTGTGTATGTATTATTAACTAAAAATATGAAATGGAGTCTCATTGTGGTTTTGATTTGCATTTCCCTAATAGCTAATGGTGTTGAAAATAATTTAATGTGCCTTCTGGCCATATGTATATTTTCTTTGGAGTCTTTTACCCATTTTTTTATTTGTGTTGTTTGCCTTTATGTTGTTCAGTTGCAGTATTTCTTTATATGTTCTGTATACTAAACCCTGATTTGATATGTGATTTCCAAATATTTTTTCCTATTGTGTATGTTACATATTTCCTTTCATGATGAAACCCTTTAATGCACAAAAGTTTTTAATGTTTGATGAAGTCCCATTTTAATCTACTTTTTCTTTTGTTGCTTGTGGGTTTGGTAGATAGTCTTAGAGAATATTGCCTAACAAAAGGTCCTGAATATGTCTCTCTAGGTTTCCTTGTAAGTTTTAATTTATAGACACTGTTGTTTCACTACATATGGTCAATCCATGTACACTTGAGAAGAATGTGTATTCTGTTGCTATTGAAGAAAGTATTCTTTATATATACGTGTTAGGTCTAGGTGCTTTATATTATCATTCAAGTCTTCTATTCCTTTATTTATCTTCTCTCTTGATGTTTGGCCATTATTTAAATGGTACATTGGAGTCTCCTACTATTATTACTGAACTGTCTATTTCTCCCTTCAAATCTGTCCATATTTGTTTCATTTATTTTGGGACTCTGTCATTAGGTACATATATATATTTATTATTATTCATCTTTTGTTGAATTGACCCTTTTATCAGCATATAGAGACTGTGTTTTTCTCTCATAAGTTTTTTATGTAAAAACTGTTTCGACTCCTCATATAGTTTTTTCCTTTCTCTTCTGGGTTTCCTTGCTTTGAGCTTCTTGCTTCTGTGGTTTTCTCTCTCTGTCTGAATTCATTGTCTTATAAAGGACTTCAGTAAGAAGATTAAGACCCACCCTAAATGAGGTGGGTCATGTCTTAAGTTAATATCCTACTCACCAAAAGATCCTCTACTATGGGTCCACACTCACAGGAATGGATTGACTTTAAGAGCACACTTTCCTTGGGTCATCCATACAGCTTCAACCCATCACAAACATGGTTACACTGAAAATCATATCCTCCCATTTTCCTGGGGATTGATGTTGTTGATGGTGAGGGTTGAATTATGTCCATTTAGTAACTTTTCCAAACAATTTTTTGCAAAGACTGTAATTCTAGTCATGTGTGGTCACTGAAGCCTGCCTTGTTCTATTATCTCAATGATCTGCCACTGATCTCACAGAAATTTCCTTTAATCCTTGGAGTGAAAGAAAGAAAGGTAAGAGAAAGAGGAGGAGAAAAACAATTAGCATATTCTTCCAGTCTTTGTAGCTTGACTATGAGTTGGAACACTTCTTCAACACTAAGTCCGGCTGCCTTCATCTTCATCTCCTGCTTACAAAGATCCTCAAGATCCATGAAAGGTAGCAGTTTAAGTTCCTTCTCAGGTCATTTCTGAATAAGAATATGTGATGGTCTCTCCATGTCCTTATTCCCCTAAGAAACTACCCGTCAGCCTCTTTCTTAGCAGGTTTTGTATACGTGTGCTGCTTGCCTTCTCTGCCATCCCATGTTCCAGGGGGTGACAGGCAATGCCTGCCCTTAAATCATCTGACAGTTGTTGCTTCCACCTGGAAAGTCACCCAGACCAAAAGACAGGGAAGTAAAACAATGGGCAACCTCTGACTTGTTCCCTTGTTAACTAGGGAAGACAAAACACACAACCCCAGTATTTTAAGCAAAAGATCATAGTAGCCACTTTTTACCATGGCACCATGGCAGAGACAGATGTGTACCATTACCACGACAATCTTTTACCAAAATGAAGTTTTCCTCTTTTTCATTAAGCAACTTCATAGTTGCAAATTTTGGATTAGATCAGAGTTCTATAAAAGTCTATTCTGTCAGTCCTTACGAGTTTATGGTTCTTTCAAAAAGTGGAGGGATTGATTCATTAATCATCCTGCCCCATCATTTGCTGTGACATCAACTCTTCATTTTTTTTAAAGAACTAATTTGGTTTAGTTGATCTCAGTGTTATTTCCATGTATAATTTGGTGAATTTTTCTCTACTTATATTATTCCTTCCTCTATTATTTGGATTTAATTCATTTTTAATTTTCTAACTTACTATCATGGGCATTTAGTTCATTATTCAGAGGATTTCTTCTTTTCTAAGATAAGAATTTAATCTATACATTTCCTTAAAGCACCATTCTTTTGCTGTATGTGTTGTATCAACATTTTCTTTATCTTTCAGTTTCAGGTATTTGTATTATTTATCATTTTTTGTTTGTCTTATGAATTATTGAACAAGAAGTTTTCATAATTTCTAAATGTGTGGGGTTTTTATTTATATTTTGTCAGTAACGCTGAAATACACTGTGATCAAAGATTAAAATAAATGCAATACCTTCCTTTGAACTTTACTGATATTTTCTTTATGGCCTAGTACATGATAAATTTTTTATATATTTGGTCTGTGGGCTTGAAAAAAATGTCTCTTTGCTAATTAGTATATGTAAAACTGTGTATAATCTCATTAATGCAATTCTATGGATTATATTTATATACTCCCTGTTATTTATTTGCTTGAATAATCAGAAGATAAGTCTGATCTACTGCTAAGATTGTGGATTTACCAGTTTCTTTCTGTGTTTCCCTCAATATCTGCATTATTTATTTTAGGTTATTTAATATACATGTTTACAATATATACAATATATAATATATATAATTTTTAATATTCTAATTTTGGTAAGTAGAAATTGAGTTATTAGATAATGACATTTTTTATCAAGTAACTTTGCTTTTTAAAATGTTTATGTAATATTAATTTAGCTGTTTGTTTTGTTTAATATTCATGTGAAATATCTTTTTCCTAATTCCTTTCACTTCCAACTTTTGCTTCTGTTTTTTACCCTTTTCTCTTAGAAAAGTTAGAGAAAAATCATGTAGAAAATCCAAAATTTTCATATAGTCGCCTTAAACATATATTAACAATTTCACAATTATCCTTTTCATTAGCGTGGTACCTTTGTTAAAGATTATTATTGTACTAGTAATTATAGTCCACAGTTGATATTACAGTTCATTGTTGGTATTGTACATTCCTATGTTGTTGTTTTTTAAAAATATTCTAGTAACATGTAGAAAACCTAAAATTTCCCTTTTAAGCTCATTCAAATACATAATTCAGCAGTGTTAATTACGTTTAAAATATGCTACCATCACCATAATCCATTAGAAAATTTTTCCATCATTGTACGCAAAAATTCTGTACCAGGTAAGCATTCCCTACCCTACCCTGGCCTCTGGTAACCATAAACCTAGTTTCTGACTCTGTGTATTTCCTTATACTCATTATTTGATATCATCGAGATCATAAAGTATTTGCCATTTTGCATCTGGATCAACATATTTTCAAGGTTCATCCATGTTTTTGCATGTATCAGAACTTTGTTCCTTTATATGGCTGAACGATATTTTTGTTTTAGGTGTATCTTTCTCAATCAGCAGGTAGCAAGATTTTGGCTGTTATCCAAAAATCTAAACTTTGTCAGAATTTGACTTTGAACACTTAAATTTGTCCATATAAATTTATTTTAACTATTGATTTATTTATGCTTGTTACTAATATTTTATTTTTGTATTATACTTTTAAAATATCTTTTTAACACTTTCTTTTTTATAAATGTATCTCACTTGTATTAGAATTAGAAATTAACATATTTTCACACATTATTCTCACTTCTCTACCTCCCCTTCTGATTTAAGGGCCATGGGAAAGATTTGACATTACTCAGTTACAAAGTTTACCATGATGTTTATGTATGATATGGTTTTTATCATGCTCTCAGAAAGGGGTGACAGTTTGAAATGATTGTTTTAGACAAATGTCTTATTTTGATCCATGATCTCATTTTCTTTGGGGCCATGGGAATTATGGAACGCCAGAATACAGTCCAGGCATACCTTAGAGATATTGCAGGTTGGCTTCTAGACCACTGCACAAAAGTGGATATCACAATAAAATATGTCACATGCTTTTTAATTCCTGAGTGCATATAAAAGTTATGTTTACATGATGCTAGTGTCTATTAAGTGTGCAAGAGCATTATGTCTCAAAGAACAAAGTGCATACCTTATTTAAAGAATACCTTATTGTTATAAAATGGTAATCATATCGAAGCCTTCAACAAGGTGTAATCTTTCTGCTGGTAAAGGGTCTTCCTTGAGGTTGATGGATGGTGGTGACAGAAGACTGAGGTGGCTGTGGCAATTTCTTAAAATAAGACAACAATGATATTTACTGCATTGACTGACTCATTCTTTCATGAAAGATTTCTCTGTAGCATGTGATGCTGTTAGATAGCATTTTACCCACAGTAGAACATCCTTCAAAACTGGAGTAGATCCTCTCAAATCCTGCCTCTGTTTTATCAACTAAGTTTATATGACATTCTAAATCTTTTGTCATTTTGATAATGCTCACAGTGTCACCAGGAGTAGATTCCATTTCACGAAACCATTTTCTTTACTCATCCATAAGAAGCAACCTCTCATCTGTTAAAATTTATTATGAGATTTCAGAAATTCAGTCACATATTCAGTCTTTACTTGTAATTCTAGTTCTCCTGATACTTCTACCACACCTGCAATTGCTTCCTCCACTGAAGTCTTGATCCCCTCAAAGTCATTCATGAGGGTTGGAATGATCTTCTTGCAAACTCCTATTTATGTTGATATTTTGACTTCCTCCCAAAGATCTGGAATGTTCATAGTGGCTTACAAGAAGTTTAGTCTCTCTGTCCTTTGAAACTTTGGAGCCAGGTCAGGCCTTGACTTTTCTCTAGCTATGAAGTCCTAGATGGCATCTTCTTCCAATAGAAGGGTGTTTTGCTACATTGAAAATCTGTTGTTCAGTGCAGCCACCTTCATCAATTATCTTAGCTAGATCTTCTGGATAACTTGCTACAGCGTCTACATCAGCACTTGCTACTTCACCTTGTACTTTTATGTTATGGAGATGCCTTTTTTCCTTAAACCTCATGAGTCAACCTCGGCTAGCTTCATTCTTCCCTTCTGCAGCTTCTTCATCCCTCTCCATCTTTATAGAATTGAAGCATGTGAGCCTTGCTCTCTATTAGGTTTTCACTTGAGGTAATGTGGTGGCTGGTTTGACCTTCTATCCAGACCACTAAGACTTTTTCCATATGAACAATAAGGCTGCTTCACTATCTTATCATTCACGTTTTCACTGGAATAGCAGTTTTAATTTACTTCAAAAACTTTTTTTTTGCATTCATATCTTGACTATTTGGTGCAAGAGGCCTAGCTTTCAGCCTATCTCGGCTTTTGACAAGCCTTCCTCACTAAACTTAATCATTTCTACCTTTTGATTTAAAGTGAGAGACACCTGACTCTTCCTTTCACTTGAATACACGAAGGACATTGAAAGATTGTTAACTGGACTTATTTCAATATTGTGCATCTCAAGACCAGAGGAGAAGCAGAAAGATGGGGGAACAGCTGCTGGTGAATGGAGCAGTCAAAACACATACAACATTTATCAAGTTCACTGCCTTCTAAGGATGTGGTTCATGGCACCCCAAAACACTTACAATAGTAATATCAAAGATCACTAATTACAGCTCACCATTATGGATAAACTGATTAAAATGTTTGAAATATTGCATGAATCACCAAAATGTGACACAAAGACTGCATGCTGTGGAAAAATGATGCCAATAGACTTCCTTAATGTAGAGTTGCCACAAACCTTCAATTTATTTAAAAAATCTGTGAAGCTCAATAAAACAAAGGCAATGAAATGAGGTATGTCTGTATTTTATTTACCAGCCTGATAAATCTGGATGATGTGAAGTCCATGGGTAGAGGCATCCAGAAAACCAGAATCGATCACTCTCCTTCCCGTAAAATTAAACTTCACGTCAGGTATTTACCTTTTGGTGCCCAGAAGATGTATTCATGAAATTCTTAGAATGTAATTCCTAAACCCAGAGGAAGCATTGGATGGAGGTCAGTTCATCTTAGAGGCTCATAAGGCTTTATTTTAAAATATATATATATATATATATATTTTTTTTTTTTTAATTTTTAAAGAAGCTTTAGATTACATAAATGTTTCATAAAAAATATAAAGGATGCCCATATACCCTACTCCCTCCCACATTATTTCCCACATTAACAACACTCTTCATTACTGTGTTACGTTTGTTACAATTGATGAACACACATTGAAGCGTTGCTACTAACCATGGACTACAGTTTATACTTTGTCCTGTACAATTTTGTAAGTTATGGCAACATATACAATGGCCTGCATCTGTCACTGCAGTGTCATGCAGGACAACTCCAATGTCCCAAAACTGCCTCCTCATTATACCTATTCTTTGATCTCTCATCCCTCAGAGCCCAATAAAGTTTCTTTTGTTATGTTTATTCTAGAAACACTTGGACACAGATACTCTTTGCCCCCAGGCAATGTCAAGGGAGAAGCAAGAGTCAAACTCCAATAATTGCCATAATAAACTCAGTAGTACCTCCTCTGTCAGGCGGAAGTCACTATTATGCACTTCAGTTTAAAATCTCCTGGCGCCCAGGGATTCTGCACATTTTCTCCATTTTCCTTACACTCATTCATCTGAAGCTGAATGTGAGGAGAGTGCCTAGCAGTAGTCATGCCAGCTCAGCCTCCTAGTCTGAACTAGAATGCATTCATTCATTCTTCACTGAGGTTTCTCATTTGGGTGGAATGTGTTTACATTTATTCTTTCCCTAACACCAAAAGCTAAAGATCTTTTCATACCTAGAAAGACCGTTATCTTTCCCTTCTCTTTTATCTCTCAATCCATAGGGATCACCTGGGCTTGCCATGGTATGCTGATGAACAGTCTTTCTGGGAAAATAACAACAAAAATACAAAATACCCAGTTGACTGCATTTGCTGATTTCCATGATGTAGATCCTCTCACTTGGTCAATTTCACGTTACCAACAATTTCACAATTGGCTGGTAATGGTCCAGTAACCTTCAACATTTCCCTAGGAGCAAAGTCAGTGTGAGTGAACATCAAGATGTGTATTCTGTACAGGAGACTCGTTCCCTTAATATATTTTTTCTTGGTGTTGTGGAATTATGCATTGTTTTCCTCCAACATGGCTGATTACAGATGACACAAATGCAAACACTGTTCAAAGGAAAGTAACAATATTTCTTAGCTTGCTCGCCGTGAATTCACAACTCAAAACAGATGGAGAAATTGACTTCACCTTTTGAATTTCTCTTTGGGTCACTGTAGCATGTGTTTCTCAGCACTGAGCACACGTTCAGATTGTCTAGGGAGCTTTAAAATACACCAAGTCCCAGGCCATACCCCAGAGCAATGGAATTGGCTTCTCTATGGGTGGGGCCGGGACACCTGCATTCTTTAAAGCTTCCCTGGGTGATTTGATTCCCCATAAGAACTAAGAACCGCTGAGAGCAGATGTACATGAACCTCAATTGACCCATATCATGACTATCAGTTGGTAATATCTTGATGGATCTATTAACTCTTGCTACTGATTTGGGGCTAGGCATATACTGCCTCATCTTTTCCTTTGTCCTTGCACGTATGAATAATTATTATCCCTAAGTTAATTATGATTACATATATGTATGTACTAATATATAGTCATATATTTACACACAAACACACATACACATGTACTCTTATTCCAGAATATAAGGGGTGGGGATTTTCATCTGTTTTGTTCCGTGCCAGGCAGTGATACACCAATGAGGGGCATGAAATGTGGGAGTTGATAGCTGCCGTGGGGAGGGTTATTTTTTCACTAGCAATGTTTAAAATTGTTAGCACCTAAAGATGATAAAAAGCAGAGTTTTATTGTTAATAATTTTATTATGGTTTTTAAATATCCTGTTCAGAATGCGCCCTTATTGCTTTCACCTATGACTATCCTATTCGTGATAGGCTCCTAGTATATAGCACATGCTCAATAAATATTTTGCCGACAAAACGAATAGAGTAAAAGATGTTCAATAAATACTTGTTGTAGGGTGGAAGGATGGATAAACAGACGGAAGAAAGAATAAGTGAAAAATGCAGACTTGCCTTTATAGTGAAAGAGAAAAGTCTTCCAAAATATTTTTAGCACTATTCTTAAGATTTAGGGACTCTGATGCCTATGCCAATAAACATTGATGGTGTTTGCTTTGGTAAGACTAAATATGTGTGTATGTGTGTGTGTGTGTGTGTGTGTGTGTATATATATATATATATATATATATAATTTTTTCTTTTTCTCTAAACATGATAGTCCATAGGGAACTGTCCCTTTAAACCTGGGAATAAGCTCAAAGTATTAGTACAAACTGAATACAAGCAAAAGGCACGAAAGGAAAAAGAATTAATACCCAATAAAAAATGTAGTAAAAGGCAATAGACAAATGAAACCTTGAGTCTGAATACGTAAGAATGAAATCACAGTTGTGCTTTCTTTCTCTCCATTTCTCTCTTCAAGAAGAAAGGAAACACATAAAAAAGAATAAAAGGCAAAGGGCAAACGCTATAAATAGTGGCAAAAGTAAGAAAATGAAAGTAAGGGAAATGGAAAACCATGATGAAGGAAAGGAAGAAATAGAATCCTCAGGGAAAAAATAAAGCAAGCTAGCAAAGAAGTAGTTTGTAGCCTCTGATTGTATTTCATTTATAACTGTTCTTACATTTCATTATATTTTTCTGGCAGGAGTCCCACATCTCTTTATGTCTGAAGGAAGGGGGTGGCAGAAAAAGTGTGGCTCAGGGATTTGAGATTTATTGTCTTGTACAGTTAGTATTAGCTGATTTTTTTTAAAAATTATAAGCCACTGTCATGTTCAAAATTAAAGCTTAAGATGGACTGTATACTGTGTATAACTGTAAGGACTGTTTGTTTTAAGAATAGACAATGAAAATCTGGTTTATTCTAAGCAAATCAGGAAATATGGAGGTGATACCAACTTTTATATTATTTTTACTGTAATGTAATCCATGCCTCCAGTGAATGATAGGGAATTGCATGGATTATCCTCTGAACAAAGAAAGGAAATATCCCACAGAAAATGTAAATAGAACTTTGAAAAGTCTGAGTTTTTAATTCAGACAGACCTGAACTTGGCAAGTTATTAAATTATATAAGTCTCAATTTCCTTAGGCACACTAATACTATTTACCTCATTATACAATTGTTACAAAGCTTAAATATTATATATAAAATTCTTAGCACATTTACTGGCAAGTGCTCGAACAGTAATTGTGTTATTATTGAAATGATTTTCTTCATCTTTCTAGGGTGTGTTTGAAGAAAATTAATGGAATCTTAATTTTTTAAAACTTTACCTTGAGTTGGATTAGCCAATGAAAGGAAAACGTAATTAGCCACTCTGCTTTTTCTCTTCAGCTAAATGAATACGCAAGGAAGACAAATGTGCTCAGCACTCTCTCTTCTGGATGGGCATTCTACTTCCAGTGTCCCCAGATCTCTCTGAGTTTGAAATTCATTCCCTCTTTTTATAGCACCTTCTCTGCACCCTGAGACAGACCCTGTAACTCCAAACCCAGAGAGCCCCACAGTTTCTGCATTAACCTCTGGACCTGGCTTAGAGACCTATTTTCCATGAGCCTCTGCAGTTTTCCTCAATGAGTTCCATCTCCTACTTGGTATTCCTTTATATTGGCCAAAACAGCAGTTTTAAAAACATTCTCATCTTTATTAGCTTCACCTCTATTTGAGCCATGCAGTGGAAGGGATTCTACCAGCTTCCAAGCTCTGGGAACTTAAAACACCCGGCTCTATTAACTTACCATCTCTACCTTCTTTTAATTCTTTTCACTTCTGGTGAGAACTTCCTTTTATACTTTGAATGACTTATTTTTCATTTCCTCGTTTTTCTTTTTTTTATTACAGTAAATCTCATGCCCCTCCTTTGGCTACATGGACCTACTTACCCATCTCAACATCATGAAGAGTCATGTTAGTGATATTCTACCAAGCACCTCAGAATCTGAAAATTTTCTACCCCAGAATATTTACATTAGCCTTGATGCATTGCAAGCTTAGGCAAGTCTCAAAGTCTGCTTTTTAATGCTTCCTTCTGAGCTGCCAAACAATTTCTGGAGAATGTGGGCCTAATTTGAGCCAAATCAGGTAAAAACAGCCAATTCAACTAGGCTCCCCTCTAATTATCCAGTACCTTGATCATTTCTTCTTCTTTTTTTTTTTGAACATTTATTTTTTATTGTATTTTTTGAAGATACATAGGTCACAAAAAATGTTACATTAAAAAATATAAGCGGTTCCCATGTACCCTACACCCCACCCCCTCCCACTTCTCCCACAGTTCTTGATGGCTCTCTGTTTACTTTGCATAGTAACTAACTTGTAAATTTTCCACCCCGTTCAAATTCCCAGCCTAATTTGCACCTCCCTCATCTAATAATCTAACAAGGAAGTTTTTCTGATGTTATTTTCTTCCATTTCTCTCCATATATATATATACATTTTTCTCCTGACCCAGAACATTGGGTCAGGAGATTTAAGACTTCCGATTGAAGACTCATTTCCACCTTAACACAATTCTCTCACCCTGTATGATCCCTTGTGTACCATCTATAACTCTTTCAGTGGTAAGTAATAAAAAAACAATTAAAAATCCAAGCTGTAATAGGAATTCATAGTCAGTTAGGTGGCTATCCAACAGGCTTTAGGAACGGGTAGGTGCAGGGACTCAAGGTTGCACAAGGGCTCCATTTCTCTCCATCGTCTTCCCGTGCCTTCTGCTGTATCGGCTTCATTCTCAGTCCCAAGCTAGAGGCCTCAAGAAACTCCCAGATCGCTCCAGCCCCTCACCAGCTGTAGAGTCACAGTCAAAAACCCCAGAACTGTGCCTCCGTGTTTGGTAGCTTGATTTGGGGTCATATACCACCCCTCTGTCAGTCCCACTCCCCAGAAGTGCTAGCGTTGGTCAGGTCTGGATCCATGACACTGGGATTACAGGAGGTGAGGGACCCACGGGGTAAGAAGTGAGCTCCATCACAATTGCATGGACCAAGAATGGAAGGGTGTTGTCTTCAAACAAAAATTGGAGGAAAGTGGGTTAAATGATTCCAGAAGACCAAAAGACAAGAAATAACCACTATACATTGTTCTGCCAATTTCCGTTCCTGTCTAAATGTTCTTTCACTTCTCTCCTTTGTAAAGGACCCCATTATAGAAAAAAGTACTTATTAATATTAAAGAGATGCTGTCTCCCTTTCACCCATTATTATGGTGTAAACTTTTCTTTTACTTTAAAATTTTTGAATGAGTAGTTAACACTATTGTCTCTGCTTTTGCATTGTTGGTTTGTCCCTAAACAATTGCATGCTGACTTCTCCATTTTTCTATTACACTGATATTGCCAACTATTATTAATAAATTCCTTCTTTTCCTCTTTAGTAGATCAATTTCTCTAATACCCTTTCCATTTGGCTTTATGATCACACTCTCTTTGGAAAGTCTGCCTTTAATTAACCCCCCAGACATTGAAATGCCTCATGCCTCCTACCTCTCTCTGATAATTTTTTCTGTCTCTTATTAACATCATATTTATTCATTTAAAATGTCAAATGTATAAATGACTTAGGATTTACTCTTCAAGCTTTTCTCTTTTTCCTATATAGAGCCTCTGCTTCTATTCTCTACAACTTCAAATATTATCTCTTTGTTCTTAACCAACACTTACAGAATCAATCTCTCTTGTGCTTTCCACCCTCCTACTCCAAAATTTGTAAATACCATTTCATTTGGACATATGATTCCTTGATGTCCCTAAGACATCAAGGTTAACTTTTCCTAAAAGCAAACTCATCAGATTATGCCCAAATACAGTTTTATAATCTCTACTATTATTAGTGTTACTTTCATCATCTTAACTGTATAAACTACAAAATCTTTAATCAAATAATCAAGAATTCAACATATTATCTGATATAACAAGCATGCAATAATATTGGCTAAATTTAAAGTGTTGATTCTCCACTTTTAGTCCTCCCCACACTCAATATTGTCTCAAGTCTTGTAAATTCTGTGGCTGAAATATCATTTATACTTATAGTCCTCTCTTCATCCCATAGATGTTTCCATATTTCTTTATCTCACATAACATTTTAATAATTCCTTCCATAATTTCCAACCTAGTTTTTCCTACTATTTCTAATCTTTATTCCATTTCGAGGATAATACTTAATGAAATTAAGTCATGACCAGATAATATTATGCAATCAAAAATGCATAATAAAAAACTTTCAACTCCCACACTTATCACATAAAGTCCAGACTTTATAGACTGATATTTAAGACCATATATAATAATCCTTAATTTTATCTTAGCAAACTGGGACTTGTTATTATTGCTCAAGTCCTATACCCCCTAGTTATTTTGCCCACCTTTATTGTTCTTTCCTTCCTTACATAGTTAATGAGTTAGCACTTCATTTGAAGCTCAGAATTTTGTTCACACTTCTATTAGAGCAATGTCCTAATTTTGCAATATTTTGGATACTTTTGCATATGTGTTGTCTACTCTCCTTGAATTCCATCCTTTCGAGAGCAGAGTGCTTTTCTGATTTATCACTATTCCTCCCATAGCATTTATGCCAAGCCACAAAGAGACAAAGAATTTATAAATATGTATGGAAATGATCTTTATGCTTGAGGTTTCAAATATTCTCATTTTGCAATGTTGCTGCTGTGCCTTAAGAAGCTATTTGTTTTACTAAAATGCTATTATTAAATAATTGTTATGATGACTGCCTCATTTTAGTTTTTCATTTTTATTATTACTAAATGTAACCATTTTCCAATTCTTTACCCCAGGGAAATTTTGGTATAACCTATATGTATGGTGGCAAAATTGTTTTCTATAATTCCATGTAGCATCTCTCCATTTTTTTTTCCTATGGATATTTTTCTTTAATCTGACTAAGAGGAGGGAGCACATGAATTCCTAATGCTTAGATGAAGTACTAGTCTCTGGCCTGCAATAATGCCAAGTTAGCAGTCTGACCCTGGAGCTCAGAAGTCTCCAGTCACAAAGTATGGTAAGTAGGTACCTGCTCGTTCCTGAAGGACAAAGCCCAAATGCTCAGTTGCCTCAGCTTCGGTTGACAAGTAAGTCGGGCTGCTTTCTCTTCTGCTTGCTCAGCTAAGAAACGTTTGCTTCCAAAATAAAACATTAAGTAACCACATTCTGAGGAAGGATCCCCAGAGATACCCTTTGCAAAATCTTTATACAGGACCGGAACGCATGCCGCAGCTAAGCCAACCCAGGGTCTGCCCACAGGCTATTTTTCTCACTGGCATTTTGCTTGCTGCAGCGGTTACGAGAAAGACAGTGCTCCTTGGGATTTAATCCTGAGACACGCTAGGGTTTCAGGGCTAGAGGCTGGGAGGGAAAGGAAGTGAAAAACAACATAAAAATGAAAATGACCTAGTTTTAGTGGGAGTTCCCATCTGTCTTAGTTTCCTGGCTGCTAAAACAAATACTTCACAATAAGTTGGCTTAAATAGCGGAAATTTATTGGCTCATGGGTTTGGGGCTAGGACAACTCCAAAACTGAGGCCTCGGTAAGATGACGCTGTCTCCCTGTAAAATTGTGTGTAAAATTGTGCGCTGCAAAGTGTGAACTATAATGTAAACTACAGACCATTATTTAGTAATAATACTTCAGTATGTGTTCATCAACTGTAACAAATGTTCCACACTAATGAAAGATGTTAGTGGGGGAAACAGGGGAAGGGGAAGGGTGGAGTACACGGGAATCCCTATATTTTTGATGTAACATTTATGTAATCTAAACCTTCTTTAAAAAAAAAAGTGGATGAAGGCAAACAAAAAAAAGAACACATCTTTTTCTAGAGTACATAATACAAACTGCCACAGTACCCACCAGGCCAATATAGAACTTGCTAAGGGGAGAATGTCCATGGGGCACCCGGAGGTCCGGGGTACAGTACCACATGGATCTGGGGAGATGTTTGTAACAGAATCCCTGGTGAGACCTTCTCTTGATCTCCCTTTCCAGCTGGGGCAACGACAAACATCTCTTGAAGGTCATGTTTTTAGAATACCCATAAAGTCACCTGGAGTTGAACACATAGTTTAAATTTCAGACACACACTGGAATAGAAAAGTAAATCAAGGAAGAAATTGAGTCATAAAGACATGGCAGAAACCTGGCAGGAATCAGAATAAAATTAATTTTCAAGGCTTACGTTATGTCTTGGGTACACTTCTGCCTCAAAGCTAAGGGAACAAATGCGATTCTAGACTTCAGATACTGAGGGGGAAGCAAAGACTTCCTGCTTTGTTCCAGGCTGCGAGCTAAGTCCAGGAGAATTTATGCTGTATCCTTCTTGGTACCACGGTAACTGGCACAGGGCTGGGCACCGAGTAGATAGATATCAGTAAGTGTTTTTTAAAATGAACACATAAATAAGTACATGCATGAATGAATGATTTGCTCAGAGCCCTGATAAATAATTGAACCTAGCGGAATTATGGAATGAAAGGGTGGGAGACCAGACCAAACTTTTGTTCAACTTTTGCCCCATTCTTTCTGAAGCAAACCATTAGCATAATTCTTAACATCCATCCTCTAGTGGGAGGGAAAGAGGTTTAGAAAGCAAACTTTCACAAAATTTCTTAAAGCACAGTTTTCCTCATTTCTGCTCATTAATTCAATAAGTTGACAATCAATAGATTTATACTTCACATGGAAAATACTATACCATTGGGACTCTCATGCTGTCTGCCATGGTTCCATTTCTAATATCAGAGTTGCAATGGCTACACTCTGCATCCACTATGTTTCTTTTTCAGTATTTTTTTTCATTTATACCATTCATAATTGGACTTCATTTAAATGGAATCACATGGTATGGTTTATCTGTGACATAAGGTTTTGCATCCAAAATTTCATGGGAAATTCACCCATATTTACTTGTGACACCACAGTTTGTTGACTTTCTTTCCTATACAGGGCTTCATTGTGGATATACACCAAATTTATCTTCTTTTTTTTTCTCATCAGACACTTGCATTGGTTCCAATATTTCTTAAATTAAAAACTGCTACCAAACACTCTTTTATGTGGCTCTCTTTTCATTAGCTGTTCAGGAAACTCTAGCTAGGAGCAGTAACGTTGGGTCATTGGTATGTGCAGTCACTGAGGCCAAGGAAACTGAATTTCCAGAGAAGCCTAAGAAAGTCCCTGATGCTCCACATCTTCTCTTGAGATTTTCAGCTTTTTATTTTCTGCTTCTGTGGCTCTGTAGGGAAGTCATACTGTGGTTTAAATTAATAATTCCCTGATTACTAATCTGATAACTAATTGCATATTTATTAATCTTTGTTTTGTAGAAGCCCATCCATATATTTAGTTCATGTTTTTCTACTGAGTTGTCTTTTTATGGTTGATGTTGGGACTATTTTTTTGCATATCCTGAGTACTAATCTCTTGTCAAGTAAATGTATTGCAACAATCTCCTCCAGTTTGATGCTCATTTATCCCTTTGATATTGTGTATTTTGATCAAAGGAAATTCTGAATTTGATTCATGATAATTTATCATTCCTTTTCTTAAGAGATTATACATGCGTTCTGCTTAAGAAATTCTTTTTTAACTTATAGGAAAAATTATTTCCTATTTTTTTCTTGAAAAATTAGTTGTATTTCACATTTGTTTTCAATCTACTTGAGATTGATTTTTTTTAAGGAAGTATGGGGGATTAGGACCCAGAATCTCATACATGGGAAGCAGGCACTCAACCACTGAGCTAATCCACTCCCCAATGAGCATTGGTGTTTTTGTTTGTTTTTAGGAGGTACCAGTGATCAAACCTGGGACACCATACATGGGAAGCAGGCACTCACCCACTTGAGCTACATCCACTCCCCAGAGATTGATTTTTAATATGGTATAATATAGATATTTAATTCCATTCTTGTCCATGTAGATAATTAATTGAGTCTGAGCAATATTTATACACTTGATAGTCTCACCTTATCCTATTGATCTGCAATGCCAATGCTAGTTCTATTGCCTACCAATTTCGTTTTAACCATTTGTTGGTGTCTATAAATTTTATTCTGTACTTTTTGGTCTAATTGTCTTGTCCCATAACTCTAAGTGTTCATTCCTTTACCATAACATCTTTATGTCTCTCTGTCAACCATGCTTTCTCTGCCTCTTTTATACACACACGTTTACAGTGTTCTGCAATCATGTTTTTTCCCTTTGTGCTTCCATACAAATTTTAGAATTATGTTTCAATTATGTGCCAATTTCTAGAAAAGTCTTTTGGGATTTGATGGGAAATGAATTGAACCTATATATTAATTTTAAGATAGTTTACATCTGTATAATATGAAAGCTTCTTGTCCAAAAGCTATATATACCTAATTAGACTTTCTTTAATTCTTTAAAAAATTTCATATACTTCTCCAAAAGTGTCTTGTGTCCCTTATGCTATAGTGATTCTTCTGTACGTAATTTTGTTCTTAGCATAAATAGTATCTTTTTAAATTTTATTGACTTCTTGTTACTTTTATGTAAAAATGAAACTTCGTTTGTGCATTCTATTTATAGAATTCTTGCTGAATACTATTAATTCAATTAACTATCTATAAACTATCCTTGGTTATGACTTATAGGCAGTGTTTCTTCTTTCATGTTTCTTCAAATTTTGTCCTTTGATTATTTTCTTGATTCACTTCTCAGGGTAAAACCTCTAGAGATTTTAAATGTGAAGTCATCAGACCCACTGGGGTCTATGGGTAAAAGGGTATTTCAATATCATTGTTTTTTTAAAAAAAATTAAGACTTATTTTATACGTTCATCCAGACTTTTCTTGCTTTCTTTTGAACAGACTGTGGTTTGGTGTTTATCTGTGCATGGGTTTTGTTTTGTTCATTTGTTTCTTTTAGAATTCCGTATTTTTAGTTTATTCATTTTACTTAATATTAACAGCAATGAAAAACTCATATCTTAAGTGATGTGTTTTAACAAACATATATACATATATACGTGTTTAACCAAAACCCTATCAAGTTATAGGCCATAACCTTCACTACACAAATTTCTTTTATGTCAATCCCTACCCTATCAATACAACCTCTATTCCAACAAAGACAACCAGTGTTCTGATATTGTTTTCCACCACAGATAAGTTTTCCCGGTTCTAGGAGTTTAAATCCATCAAATCATACTTTATGAACTCTTTTGGGTAAGGCTTCTCTCACTCCTGAGTATAAGAATATTATATATAGCAGTAGTTGATTCTTTTTAGTACTTTGTAATTTTCAGAGGCATGAATTACCACCCATTGTTTATATATTCTCCTACTGATGGAAGCCTGGGCTGATTCCAGTTTGGGGTTATTATGAATAAACATGCTATGAACACACTTGTAGATGTCATGTAGATGTCATTTCACAGAAATCTGTTTTTTTTTTTCAGGGTGACACATTCATTGCATTTGATGTCTATATTTTGGAACACTGCTACACAGCATGGATTATAATTTACATTGTAGTTTACATTCTCTCCCAGTCCATACAGTGAGTTATGGCAAGATATATAATGTCCTGCATCTGTCCCTGCAATATCATTCAGGACAACTCCAAGTCCCAAAAATGGCCCCATATCTCATCTCTTCTTCCCATTCCCTGCCTCAGCAACTCCCATGGCCACTGTCTCCACATCTATGATACAGTTTCTTGCATTGCTAGAGTCACAATAGTAGAATACCAGTAAGTCTACTCTAATCCATATTTTAGTTCTACATTCTGAGGTCCCTGGGATGGTGATGTCCATTCCACCTCTAAATTGAAAGGGGGCTTAGGTCCCACATTGCCAATGGATGGGATTCTTCTGCTTGCAATTGTAGACTGTCTTGGTTCCCTGATGTGGTGGTTGACCATCCTCACCTCCCTGTTAGCTGACCTGGGTAAGTCCCATGAATCAGAGAGTAGGTGTTGCAACTCTGCTGAGACTCAGAGCCCAGCTGGCACATGGACAGTCCAAAGATTCAAGTCTCCTAAGCATACAGCAACCCCAGCACTAACCACAGGTTCAGTAAAAGTCACAGAAGAGGCATGTGAAGAGAGGCCACATCTGAGTCCAACTCCATCACACTCAAGAGCACAAATTCCAAAGTAGGGCCCACTAGCAAGGCACTGGACTCCAGAGCCATCTGTCTTGACCATAGGCCCTGGGTGTCTCTGTAGCCCTCAGGAGTACCACTACCTGGGGTTGTATCTAGTTTTGCTGTCTCTGAGATCCTGCTGAGACGTGCATAAGTGCGACCCCTCTGATGACATCCAGGCTCATTTTGAAGTCTCTTAGCCAAATAAACGCATTTGTCTTTACCATTCCCCTTTTATTCAAGGTCTTTTTCAAGTTGTGTTACCAACTGGTACTTGGTAGTAATCCCTCAGCACCAGGGAGGCTCATCCCCAGGAGTCGTGTCCCCCACTGAGGGGAAGTTAATGTTGAGTTTGGCTTACAGATTGGCTACATTCGCGCATCATGGAAGCTCTCAGGAGGTAACTCTTAAGTACACTGCAGCTCGAGGCCTAGTAGAAATATCAAGCACACAGATTCATAAGCATGGTCATTATTATCAAGAGCCCATCATTGGATCATCTTTCTTCACTGGTCTTTGCCCTTGCACTTGGGGGATTGTTGATGTTCCTTTGGGGAGTGAGACTGTGTTTCCCAGAATTGGAACTCAGAACTCCCTCATTTGTTATGTGAAACTCTATCCCTATGTCAATACCCAATGAACATCTGAATTTATCTATATTCCCTATATGTATGCCCTGGAAATCTCCCACCCATGCATCCCTCATCAATGACACCCCACATCAGTCCTCCTCCCCTGCCATAGTTGAACCCATTTGTAATCCAAACTTTTTCAAAAATGGAGTCTAATATATAGCCAAATTCAATTAATAGGAAAATGAATGCATGTGGGGTTTTTTTTTCAGCCTCGATTCCCCATTAATGTACATACACTCTCTCTCACTTTTTCATACACACACTTTGCAAATGTGAATATTATGTCTGATTTTCTATACTTTATATACTTTCTCTAGAAATTATATCATGCATATTTAAAATTTAAAAGTCTATAATTTGTTATTGTTTATTATTTTCCCAAATCTTATAATGAACATAGAATTATTTCACTTTTCTCTTACCTTATGAGATTCTTTGTTTTGTGTTTCTCTTCTGAATAGCTTCAGTAGCCTATGGCTGCATCCTTGGTGATTTTTTCCTTATCACTCTTTGATTCAGTAATAATTGACCTATGTCTAATCTTTCTTTTACCCTTTCCAATGATCTGTTTATTCTAATTAAAGGATCTTCTGAATTAATCCATTCTATTTGGTTCTTTTTCATACTGATCTGAGAATAAGCATTGAATATTACTCATAATTTTTGTTCCATTTTTTAATTGTTCTAAACACGTAAGTTTTCTTCTATTACATTCTTCATATGGTAATTCCAATAAGTATTAATGGATTGTAAATTTATATATTCTAATTTTTGCTGAATCTGCCTCGTTCTGTCTTTTTTGCAGGTCATATTCATTGAGACCTTATCTGAGGGATTTCTTTGTTGTTAGTGTTGTTCTTAGGTGTAGGGAATTTCCTGGAAAGGATTTATTTTAATTTTTGCTAGATATCTTGGACTTTTATAAATCCAGAGGAACTTCAATTAAATTCTAACATTTTATTTCCTGGCAATGTGGAGAGTTTGAATCCATGTTCCAAACTCATGTTAGAGTCTTCTTTATTTGATTGGTTGATTGATTTTACCAGAGAGACCAGTATATCCCCTCGCTTTATCTCATTTATTTGCTTTTCTTGATCAAATGTTCACTTGATGCTATTTCCTTTCTGGGTCTTGATTTTGGGCAGTAGTTCCCAAGGGAACTTCTTATATGGTAAATTCTGTTTTCCTAAAGTGAAAATCTGAGAACACTGGGATGATCAGATGCCTTCAGGGAGCCTTTTGCTTTAGGGATTGCCTACTTTTTGAATTTGTGCTTTCCTTATGTTTTTGACCCCTGGGGATTTCCTTTACTGCCTTACCGGCTTAACCATGTTAAAATATTCATTTTTAAATTATAGTTTTATGTGTTTTATAGTAACAGGATTCTAATAATATCTTGTCTAATATATTGCTATAAATATTAGATTTGTTTTTAATATGTGATAACAAGTTATGTTTATGATTATGTTTATATAGCTTGTCTTTGGAAACACATATAGCATATATAGGTATGCACACATACTATAGAAGTGATATGTTAAATTAATTCAGAACTATTTTTCAGCATTTTATTGAAATAATTTTGAACTGTTTACTCTTCCCAGGATTAGTAAATATTACCAGTAAATGTTGTTGAAGTTTTTTTATTATTATTTTCCAGATGCTTACAGTATCTTAAAGCCTTTTGCTTATGTTTTACTGGACTAGAAATATAAAGTAGTTAGATATAAACTATGATTTTATCCCTGGCCCATTAGTAAATTGTTTATGGGGGTGTTTTAATGAAAACAAACCCAAGACACAAAAAATGCAAACTTTTGAGAGTTTATAATTTTGTGATTCATTTATTTCTTTGACTCTTTTATGGGAATGTGATTTGTAACTTACAGCTTTCATTTATAAGGTGATAGAGAGTAACAGGCAGAACGGACATAGAGAGAGCAGAGAGGGAAGGCTATTCTAAGGAGAGATCCCTCCAGTAAGCTGCCTATGGAAGCATGTGCCAGAGAGAGCAGCAAATCTCTTAAAGGGAGAAGCACTCCTAGTGTTAGTGGAACAGAAAGATCAGTTGTTGTTGTTTTAAATATCAGAATATATTGTTGAGGGAGAGTAAAATGATGAGACGAGGTGTTCTGATAGGTAAGTGGGAACCAGATAATAAAGGGCCTTGACATTTATAGAAATGACTTTGGACTTCATTGGAATGGATGAAGGAAGTAAATACTTACAAAGCTATTGTAAAGCTGTACTTTTTCATTCTTCTGTTTTCTCTGTTGGGTAAAATTTTAGTTTTGTATTTATTCAATTTATGTCACATCTTTTTAAATTCAAGGCTGGGTAGATTTTAGACAGGATCACTCCAGTATTGCTCTGGCCCTGTTACATGATAGGTTCAAGCTGCTTATAAGCCTATTTACCAGTATACATATTTAATGTTATGATATGTATACTTATACGCCAGACATAAACAAAGTCAGTTGCCAGGCAAAGACTTGTGCAAGCAGCAATTACAGGGCATTTCAAGTGAATGGTAGTTGAGGATGACAATGATCAATGCCAACTCATCAAAGCTGGCAAAACTCACAAAAAGAATATGATCAAATTGTGCTTAACATTCACTATATACTGTGGATAGGCCAGTGATGAGAAACCTCCAAAAAAGATGAATTAGTATAAAAGCAGGTAGACTGATGTGTAATATTGTTCTAGCAATACAGTGAAACGTGAATCTATTTAGTGTGTGAACAGTTGCATACTCGTGATTATTCAAGCACCTCTATATCCTATCCTTGACCTTATTTCTACTGCTTGTACATGCCGTTGTTTCCCTAGTTTCAAAGGTAAAAAATTTTTATTTTTTATTTTTAAAACAGCTTTAGAATTACATAAATGTTACATCAAAAATATAGGGGGATTCCCATTTACTCCACCCCTTCCCCCTTCCACATTTTCCCATATTAACAACATCTTTCATTAGTGTGGTACATTTATTACAATTGATGAACACATTGAAACATTGCTACTAACCAAGGGCTATCGTTTCTATTATAGTTTACACTTTGCTTCACACAATATTATTCGTTTTGACAAAATGTATAATGGTCTCTAGGACGTGTCATGCAGGACAATTCCGATGTCCCAATAAAGACCCTATGTTACAATTATTCTTGACTCTCCCTCCCCTCAGAAACTCTTGTAACCACAGCCTTTTCATCAATGGTACAAGTTCTTCCATTGCTAGAAAAAGAATAATTCTCTATGGAATAATAATAGATAATAATAAGTCAACTTTAGTATATTTTTCATTCCCCAGTCATGAGGATTTGGGGATGGTGATGCCTATTCTGTTTCTGTTTGAGAGGGGCCTTAGGTCCCATGGGCAGATGGATGGAACTACCTTGCTTGCAGTTATAGGTACTCTACTTTTTGGGATGGTGGTGTCCATAATCATTCTTTTGTTAGTTGTCCTGGGGGAGTCCAGTGAACTGGAGAGTAGGTGTTGAAACTCTGCTGAGATTCAGGGATCAACTGGAATATGAACAGAACAAGGATTTAAGTCTTGGGACATAATAATTAACAAGTATACTGCTAGTTATAG
Organism: Dasypus novemcinctus; assembly: GCF_030445035.2. Taxonomy (NCBI): domain Eukaryota; kingdom Metazoa; phylum Chordata; class Mammalia; order Cingulata; family Dasypodidae; genus Dasypus; species Dasypus novemcinctus. The sequence continues at coordinate 125,498,424 of NC_080682.1, forward strand.
GTTCAAATAAAAGGGACAGAAAAGCCATGTGAAGGGAAATTATAAATGAGTCTAACTCTGTTACAATGGGGAGCATATATTCCAAAGTAAGGCCTGTGACAGGGTGCTGAATTCCTGAGCCTTTCTGCCTTTCTTATAGTATCTAGATGTCTCTAGAGCCCTCAGGAGACCAGCTGTATGAGGCACTGTTTACTGTGACTGTCAATGAGATCCTGCTGAGATGTGCATACGCATAACCTCTGGAGTGACCTCCCAACACACTTTGAAATCTCTAAGCCATAAAAATTCATTTATATTTAATATTTACCCAGATGCATCATTAGTCAGCACTTGGTAATAATCCCTTGGTTCCAGAGAGGTTCCTCCCTGTGAGTCATGTCCCACACTGGGTGGAAGGTAATACGTTTATATGCTGAGATTGGCTTAGAGGCCACATCTGAGAAACAAGGAAGGTTTCAGAGGTGACTCTTAGACAATATATACTACTGGGTTAAGTTTCAGTTTCATACAAAAGGTTCATAAGTATACAACCTTCAATGTCATGGGCATGGCATAACGGTCTGTCCTTCCCTAGGCCCTACCCAAGTACATAGGAGATTTTTGCTAAAGTATGTAGCAGGACCCCCCAGGATGGGGATCCAACATTCTTTTGGCTTTTGTGTGGGTCTCCACCCACTACAACACCACCCCATGAACACTTGAACATACTCATCTGCCTTAGAGGCATGTCCCAGTTGTACCCCTCCCACACATCCCCCATAACTGCACCCTGCACCAGTAATCCTCCCATGCCCCATTTGTGACCCTTCTACAATCTAAAACCTCCCCCCAAATGAAGCCAAAATAATAACCAAGTAAAATTAATAGGAAAATAAAATAATAAAACATAACGAAATACAAAAATAAAAAATAATAAAAGAAATATTTTATTGAGTCTTTTTCACTGTTAAAATCTATTATCTTTTGTGAACAGTGACAATTTCTTCTATATGTTTCCCCAGTGTCTTTTTTCACTTTATCTTCAAAGAAGATTTAGGTTACAGAAAAGTCATATAGGGAATATAGGAGATTCCTATATACCCACCCCTACCCCTCTCCCAGTCTCCCCTATTAATAACATTTTACATGTGGATGGTACATTTGTTACAACTGATGTACAAATATTGAAGCATTGCTACTAACATAGTCAATTGTTTACATTATGGTTTACATTTTGCACCATACATTTTTACAGGTTTTGACATATTTTAAAATGGTCTGTATCCTTCCTTGCAAGATCATGCAAAACAATTCCAATGCCCTATAAACACCCTGTTTTTCATCTATTCTATTCTGCCACCCACCCTTCCCCTTAGAATCTATGGTAAGAACTAAGTTTCAGTTTTTGAAGGATAAGTATCATAGTTACATGCAATAGTAACACGGGCTTGTGTAGCAGTTTGAGATTATTATGAATCCCAAAAAAGATTGTTTGCAAACTGGTGTGATCCCCATTGATGTATTAGATTCAGCTGACATGTTTCAATTAAATTACCTGTTAAGATTAGGGCTTTGATTTGACTTCCTCAGTAGGGCGTGATTCAGGGTTGAGTCCCTGCCCCCTTGGTGGGGTGATAGGTGAAAAGGGGAGAGGGGGAGAGGGGGAGAGAGGGGGGCAGGGGAAGGGGGATAAAGGAGGGGCATGGGGAGGGGGATAAAGGAGAGGGGGAGATATAATCAGGCACTCATTCAAGAAGACACACAGAAGAAAGAGAGCTCCATAAACATGGAAGAGTATAGAACTTTGACCATGAGGCCCTGGCAAGAGATGGCCCAGAATTCCACCCTACAGCTGAGATCAGAAGAAGCTGGGGCCACAGAGCCTTAAGAGGAGGAAGGAAGGAGCAACCAGCAGAGATCTCCTGCCTTCTTGCCTCAACTCATAGCAGCTGACTTGGATGGGAAAGTACCACTTATAGTACCTTGAGTTGGACTCTTTAGGGGTAAGCTTTTACCCCAAATAAATACCCTTTATAAAAGCCCACAGATTTCTGGTATTTTGCATCAGCACCCTTTTGACTGACTAATACAGCTTGACATATTAGTCTCTTTTCTTTTATTAGGCACGGCCTATGTTCTCAAGAGATTCCTGCTCCTCTAATTGAAAACACAGCAGGACTTCCCAGGTTTGGAGTTAAATATTTTTTTGTTTATTGTGTGGTTCCCCATTCACAGAGAGAACATACTATGACAAGAGGAACACTTTCATATCCACAGAAGCATGCCCTAGGTGCCCTCTATCCCACATTTCCCCAACCCTCGATGTTCTACACCAGTACTCTCCCCTGCCAAATTTGTCAAAGGTAGAATTTCTTCCCCCTGGGATCTCCAGTTTTTATATGCCAATTTCTCTATAGAACCCTAGAATTTAAAAAATGGCAGCTCATACATTCAGATATCTTTTAACTTTCTCTTGAGTTCCTCTCTCAAATGCTAATATGCCAGAAGAAATATTAAATTGAGGATGATATTTCTTAGAAAATTTGATAACCTGGACCTTTCTAAAGTTTGGAAAATGGGATGGAAACTTGTATAGCCATATGCATTTGCTCTGATGCGTACTGACTGAGACCAACAGGATAATGCCCATCAAAATTTAACTTATCTCAAGATTCCATCCTTCATATAGAGGCTGTGAAGTGCCTGTTAGCTGTCAAAATAAGAACGTGTTGTGCAAATGTAAGATGTTTTAAAATACAATTCCAGATATACTGGCTAGATTTTTCTGGCACTTTTAAGATTTTAAAATTGGTTTCATCTATTTTCATGTCCTTTGTCATCTTATTTAGTTGAAAATAGACATATGTGGGAAGGCAGACACTAGACTGTGCAGGAGGGAGAGAATCTCAGCTTATTAATTAAGCCTGCAACTTTCTTTAAAGCCTAATAGAATAATTTTGAAGTTGAAATTATGAATATTTTGAGCAACTCACTATATTATAGGTACAAATCGCAACAGCTAAAGGCACTGGGTTGGTACACTCACAGTGAGGGGAGGAACATGACACCCAAATGATGGTATCAGAAATTCAGGGGAGCATGCACAGCTTTTTAAAGACATATGGAAAACTGAAAACTATCATTGTTTCTATTTGATTTCAGGCATAATCAATTTTAAGTAACATTAAAGGAGGGTCACAATTTTGTGTGCCTCCGATTGAGACTTTTATGTTTATCAAATGAAGCATGAGTGAAAATAAAAATAATAATTACAAAGTCTTTGAGTAATCCATATAATTACAAGTATAATGTATTATATTTATTATCAAAAATATATATAGAAACATATATTTCTATTATATATATAGAAACATATATATATATATATATATAAACATATATTTGATTCATGCATGATTCTTGGCAAGAGTTTGTCTCCCTTAGAGAGACAGACATGGAGAAATGATGTATTATGTAATGGGAGAGTATCCCATGAGGTACAAACTTCTACATCTATATGGGACAATTTACACCTCAATGACTGTCTCTCCCCCCCTGCCTCTTCCCCTCTTTCTCTCCCCCCTCCCTCTCTGTACCCCTTTCTCACTGTCTCTCCCTGTCTCTCCTCCTATCTCCACCTCCTCCACTCTGCCCCTTCCCCCTCCCTCCCCCTCTCCCCTTTTTCCCTCTCCCCCTCCTCCTCTCTCCCTCTTTCTCTCTTTTCCCCCTCCCCCACCCCTCTCCTTTATCACCCTCTGCCCCTCCTGTATCCCCCTCCTCCTCTCCCCCCCTCCCCCTTTCACCTGTCTAGAATTCACTCAGCACACTCTTTCACTTGAGTTTTCATCTATATGATATCAGCAGAATTGATAATTTGCCAGTGAACTGTCTAATTTGATTCAGGTAGATACAAACCAGGTAACTCAAATACTACAAGAGATCCCTTGCTTTACAAGCTATATAGATGCAGGTGATATTTTTCATCCATAAAGCAAGTACTAAACACTGACTAAACTCTTGGAGGTAATTAAAGAATGGCAGCTCCTACCTTCAGATATCATGGGGTTATGGCCCAGCAAAATAAAGGACAAAAAATTTATATTTAAAAAATCAAGTATTTGGGTGGGTTTTTATCAAAGAATTCTCATTTTACATATACTTAAGGTTTTTTTTTTTATTAGAGAAATTCTGGATTTACAGAACAACCATGCATGATTTTATACTTAAGTTTGTTGGAAATATACCCTACACTGAATTAAGTTTATATTCTAGTGTCTTCATCATAATCTGTCCTTAGCATTACCATATAGAAAGCTGTTGCAATGGAGAACGATTCCAGCTTTCTGTTCTTGCTATTGCTATTGCTATTCTGTTCTCAGAATATATGATAGGACAGATGGGAGTGAAATACATATATATGAAGAGTGGAAGAAATTATTTGTAAAAAATATAGATATGCTATTTTTAATGCACAATTGGAATAGCAATGAAGTATTATATAAAAACTTGGATGTGTGGTGTTAATATTGCAGTCTGATATGTATTCTGTAAAAATACATCTACAAAAATAGATCAGAATTGACTCCATTTCTTTTAATGTAGCTGGCTTCGTATTTGAACTGGACCTCTTGCTGGAAATGAATCAAGATAAAAATAAGAATCTGAAAAGCATCAAGAATAGTAATGAATTATCAGGCCAAATCCAAGTGTAGGTAGGACTCTAGAAAGAAATAAGAACTGTGGAAACATTGTCAGAAGGTAATTTGCCTAACCTATAGATCTGAAGCTATAGTTTACAAATTTTAGGCATGGAGAAGAGAACACAAACTCTAGGGCTTATTCTAATAGGCTAGAAGTTACGTGCCCAAAGAGCTATGAATTTGGTATACTCTCCAGGATAATTATTGAATTAAAGGAAACATGCTATACAGTGTCAAAACTAGTAGAGGGAAAATAGAATTATATATGTAATTATTCACTCAATCAAAAAGAAGCCACAGAAGGGAAAGAGAAACGAGGCAGACAAAAGCAATAGAAAACAGAAAATAAGATTTTAGTTTTCAACTCAGATATCATAATAATTATAATTAGAGTACATGCTCCAATTAAAAGCAAAAATTGTCAGATTAGATTTTCAAAAATGAAACGGTATACTTGTTTATGAGGGACACATATAAACATAAAACAATAGTAAAGGTCAAAGAGTAGAAAAGAAATATCAAAATAATCAATAATCAAAAGTGAACAAGTTTATCAACAGCAAGATGGTGGCAGAGTAAGGAACTCCTAGAGTCAGCGCCTGCTACAGGGCAGTTAGCAAACACCCAGAGCTCTCTGGAGCAGCTGAAGCACCTGCTGGGGGCTCCAGAAGACCAGAAGAGCATTCTGTAATATCCTTGAAGGGGTGGAAGGAGGAGATGCCCGTCTGCAGAGAAAACTCGTGAGTAGAGGTTCCACTTCCTGGAAGCTGATGGCCATCCTCCACTGGAGGCACAAGCCGTCTCGGGAGTGTTCTGTGGCTGGAATTGGAAGCTCCACTTCCCCAAAACAGGGGAAGAAGAGACAATTGGGCACCAACTTCAGCAAGCAAAAGTATAATCCCGAGAAGAGCTAAAGTTTGAGCTTGTCCAAGTCAAAAAGAGGCCGGGAGCTGCCATCTTACCTCCACGCCAGGCACGAGGGGAACGTCCCAGTGCTGGTGGGAACCGACTTCTTCCCGTCCACGTCAGGTTGCAGCTCTAGCCTAACACCCAGTACCACCTCCGACCCGCAGGAAGCTGCAGGGACCTGGGCCAGCCTCTCCAGGAAATGGCCGGCCAAGCCGCGGGGGCCAGTGATTGTCCTACTCTGGTGGTGCAAGTCACCCCAGGAGCTGTGCTGTGACTGGAATTGGAAGCTCCATTTCACAAAAACAGGGGAGGAGGAGATGGTTGGCTGCTGGTTTCAGCTACTGATTGGTAGACTCCGATGGCTAAGGAATAACCCTAGAAACAGCTGGGGTGTGAATCTGTCCAAGTCAGAAAAAGCTAGAAATCAATAACTAAAAGATAACCGGAAAATGAACCTATTTTGGAATTGATGCATTTTAAAGTAATTTATGGGTCAAAAAAATCAGAATTTTTTAAATATTTCAAAATAATTACTAAGCTATATTATATATATTAGAAGCAAGAAAGTTTCAAAATTGATAAGTTAAGGCATCTTTCTCATAAAGTTTGACAAAATCAAAATAAATTCAAATAAAATGAGTGACAATAGAGAGTATAAAAGTAATTCAAAATTGATTTTTTAAAAATGTTAGTAAAATTGACAATCTTCTAGAGAAATTGCTTGGAGGGAGAGAACAAATGACTAATATCAAAGACGTAAAGAGATTTTCTCTACAGATGTTACATATATTAAGGAAATAACAATAGAATTTTTAAAACAACTTTGTAACAATTACTTGAACATTTATCAGAAATGAAAAAAATCTTGAGCTGAATAAAAATAGAAAGAGAAATCACAAATTTTCCATATATATTAAAGAAGTTGCTTTGTTAATTTAAAAAAAGTAAGAAAATAATATTTAAAAAAAAACAACTCCAGGCTGAGATGTCTTAACAATGGTAAGTTTTACCAAATATTTAAGGCCCAATAAAATTCCTGATAATTTTTTGTAGCTTGGCAGTTTGATCCTAAAATTTGTATGGAAGTGTAAATGGATGATATTACCCAAGACACCCTTGAGGAAATACAGCAATGTGGAATTTTGTGTTCCATTGGATATCAGGATTTTGTTCTAATAACATTATAAATATAGTGACTAGATCTAAAAATCAATAAATAGAAAATATAGCTCTGAAAATGCACCACACATATGTGAACTGAACTGCTATTGCAGATCAGATGGAAAGGAGGATTTTTTCAAAAAATATCCTGGGACAATGAGATACACATTTAGAAAAAATTTCAGTTTTTGATCTCATGCAAAACACTAAAATCAACTCCAAAGGAATTAAAGTCCTAATCATCAAAGCCAAAACTATAAAGAATTTAAATGATAATAAAGAATCCTTTCATAACCCGAGTGTGGGGAAGGATTTCTTATTAAAGACACATAAAAGAAAAGGGGAAGCCATTCTGGCCTGGTGGTGTGAGGAGATCCATGGACCCCGACAGTGAGACAGAGGCTGTACCCCAGGAAGGCATCCCTAGGAAGACGGGGCTCCTTCTAGCTCCAGCTCCAGACTAGGGCCAATGTTTTTTTAAGGAGGGGATAAGCTTCTATTGCCCATGCCCACCAGCTCTGTGGACTGGAACTCTTTTCCAGGCAAATGTAAAGGAGAGATCAGGGGCTCCCCTCCTCCATCCATACAGGTCAGAAGTTCCTCCTCAGCCACAGCAAGGCTGCTCACCCTTGTCTCAGCTCATATCATGAGTGAAGGTTCGTTATTGGAAGAGTCAAGCAGAGAAGAGCAGGGCTGCCATCCCGACCAGCACCCTCAGATCAGACGCTTAACTCAGAGAGAAGCTGTTGCTTGTGCCCCCAGCTCTGAGGTAGTAGTATGGAAATAATGCTCAGGGGCATTCTCTAAAGACCAAGAGCTTCACAACTCTTCCTTAGGGGCCTCACTGAATTTCAGAAAACAGAAGTGAAGTTCCACTCGAAGAGTGCTGTCAAAAGCAGTGAAGATTTTGGTGGTGAACAATTGAGAGGACTGATAGATCCATGACGTCAAAGAGTGAAATGGCCCACCAGCTAGATGCTTCATAGAGAGAACCAGGGAAAGAGCCAGCTAGAAAGAGCACTCCTGGAGTTTGGCAAGCCTAAAACACTGACCTCGAAGACTACCCTGTGAAGGAGTCCAGCTTTAAGTAGATCAAACTGTAGAGCAATTCATGGCCCAGTGTGTGTAGAAAACAATCAAATAGCAATTAGTGATACCATATGGGTGGGCAAGATAGAAGCCTAATAAGGAGAGCAGAGAAAGAGACACTCAAAGACAGACAGGATAAAACCACTGTCCTTTCTGGGCTTGGGGGCAGGGTAAATGTGTGAATGCCCAATTCTACAGATTTTGAGAAGCAAAATCAGAGGCGATTTAATGAGGGGAAAGTAGACTTCAACAAAAAAGCCTAAGTCAATAAACACACAAACAAGCAAATAACAAGCCCTGGATTGGAAGAGAGGTCTCCCCAACTCAGTGTTCAAAATTATTACCCTGTATTTTGTGTCTAGTTCTCAACAAAAACCTATGAAATATGCAGAGACATAGGGAAGTATGATCAATACAGAAGATACAAAGCAGGCAACATAGACTACTTTTGAAAGCAACCAGATATTGGGCCTCATAGACAAAGACATCAATGCAGTTATTAAAAATTTGTTAAATCAAAGGAAACCATGCTTAGTTAAATAAAGGTATGATGATAGTGCCTCATCAAATAGAAAGAATATCAATAAATAGAAATTATTGAAGAGAACCATGTTTTAATTTTCTAAAAACTGCTGAGAGCTACACACCAATAACAGGTTAGCATTTACAATGGTGACTTATTAATTTATAGGCTTAGAGCTCTGAGGCTATGGAAATGTCCAAATAAAGCTCCACAAGGCAATGCTTTGCTCCCCAACCAGCAGTCTTGGACTCTTTTCTCACATGACAGGGCACATGGCACCATCACCTGGGCTCCCCTTACCTTTCTGAGTCCTGCTTCTCTCTCCTCCTACATTCTGTTGATTTCAGCTTCTGGCTTCTGGGACTTTCTCAGTTTCTGGGGGTTTTCTCTTTGTCTCTGTGGCTTTTTCTCTGTCTCTCTCTCTGTTTTCATTCCATTAATAAGGACTCCAATAAGAGGATTATGACCCACACTAGACCACACCTTACTGAAGTAATTTAATCAAAAGTTCCCACCTACAATAGGTTGACACAGAGAAATGGATTGGCTCTAAGTACATGATCCTTTCTGGACTAAATAGAAATTCTAGAGTTAAAAAATATAATTAAAATTTAAAGTTCACTGTAGGGATTCAACAGTAGATCTGACTTGGCAAAAATAAAAAAAGGCATTAGTGGACTTGAAGATGGACTGGTAGAGATTAAGCCATCTGAAGAACAGAGGGAGGAAAGCAAGAATGAAGAAAAATTAACAGAGCCTCTGAGAAACTTACCTACATAGACATATTGGGATTACCAGGAGAGAAGAGGAAGAGAGGAACTGAAAATTATTCAAAGAAACAATGGAGGAAAACTCCCCAAATTTGATAAGAAATATTACTCTACACAGAAAGGAAGTTTAACAAATTACAAGTAAGATAAATCCAAAGTAATCCATGCCCAGATACATTAAAATCAAGATGTCGAAAGCCAAAGGCTAAAATAAAATTTTGAAAATAGCAAGAAAAAAAAAATGCTTCATCACATACAAGGGAACACTAATCATATTTACAGATAACTTCTCATGAAAAACAATGGAAGCCAGGAAGAAATGGTTTGACATAACCAAGTGCTGAAAGAAATACCACCAAAAACTGCCAACCAAGAATATCACATCCAGGAAAAATATCTTTTCAATGTGACAGTTAAATAATGATATTTATAGATAAACTCAAACTTAGAGAATTTGTTGGTAATAGATCTGCCTCATTAAAGGAAGTTCTTTAGACTAAAAGCAAGTGACACCATACTGTAATCTGATTCCTAGATCCAGTAAAAAATATTATTAGCAGGATGCAGCTGTGGCTCAATTAGTTGGGCCCCTGTCTACCATATGGGAGGCCCTGCATTCACATCCCAGGGCCTTCTTGTGAAGGAAGGCTCATCTCACACTGCGGAGAGCCACCCAGCTCACCAGCGCCTCGGAGGTCGATTCAGCGAGGTGATGCAACAAAAAGGGAAACAAGGGAGGCGGACTTGGCCCAATAGATAGGGCATCCACCTACCACATGGGAGGTCCAAGGTTCAAACCCCGGACCTCCCTGACCCGTGTGGAGCTGGCCCATGCGCAGTGCTGATGCGGGCAAGGAGTGCCATGCCAGAATGGGGTGTCCCTGCGTAGGGGAGCCCCACGCGCAAGGAGTGCACCCCAGCATGAAAGGAGAGCTGCCCAGCATGAAAAAAGTGCAGCCTGCCCAGGAATGGTGCCACACACATGGAGAGCTGACACAACAAGATGACGCAAGACAAAGAAACACGGATCCCCATGCCACTGACAACAGAAGCGGACAAAGAAGAAGACGCAGCAGATAGACACAGAGAACACACAACCGGGGTGGAGGTGGGGGAGATAAATAAATAAATAAATAAATAAATCTTTTTTAAAAAAGAGAAACACGCAAAACCACAGAAAAGTGCAGTGAATGGACACAGAGAACAGACAACAAGCAAACTGCAAGGGGGGGATAAATAAATAAATACAGACACAGAAGAATGCACAGTGAATGGATAGAGAGAGCAGACAGCAAGCAAAAAGTCATGGGGGGGGGGGCGTGGATATTATTAGCAGTGAAGGAGAAGTCAAGGCATTGCTTGTGATTCTTAGTTACAGCATCAAGTTTTGTGTTTTTTTTAACCAAAAGGCATATCCAAAAAGAATTACCAAAGTAAGTTCTCTAAACAGAAAGGAGACAGTACATAAAGGAATCTTGGAACATCAAGAAGAAAAAAACACAATAAGCAAATATACAGGTAAAAACAATAGGAATTCCTTTTCCTCTTGAGTTTCCAAAATTATATTCGATTTTTAAAGCAAATATCATAACACTCTGATATAATTCTAAATGTAGGTAAAGGATATGTTTAAGAAAATTAAACTATAAATGAATGAGGATAAAGGAATGAAAAGTAGGTTAGTTCTACCCTTCCCTCTGACTGGTAATGTGGTGACACCAGTAGACTGTGATAAATTATATGCATGTAATATAAGAAAAAATATATTCAAAAAGGTATAGTCAAGAACACTACAGATAAATCAAAATGGAATTCCTAGTATTCCACAGGAAAGCAAGATGGCAGGAAAAAGAAAACATAGAAATAGAAACCATAGAAAATTTACATCTAACAGAGCAAAAAGGGTGGACTTAAGCCCAAACATGTCATTAATTGTGTTAAATGTATTAGCAATCTTTCAGCACATATGTCAGCAAAGATTATAATGGCAGAACTGAACAAAATCATCAACACAATCATATTGATATTCACAGAACACACCACCATATCACAAAAATAGAAATAGAGAAATTCTTCACTTTGACAAAGAGCATCTGAAAAAAACAAACACAAACTACAGCTAATGTTACACTTAATGGTGAAAGCCTGAGTACTTTTCCCCTAAAATGAAGAACAAGGTGAGGACATCTGCTCTCACCGTTCTTATGCAATATAATGCCAGAAAATCTAGTGATACATAGGGGAAGAAGAGGAAATAAAAAGGGTACAGATCAGAAAGGAAGAAAGAAAAGTGTTCCTATCTTCAGTTTACATGATTGTTTATGTATAAAAAAAGAAATGTCCTGTAGTTAACAATAAGGTCAACAAGTGAGCAGGAAATAATTTTTTTAAAAAATCAATTGTGCAGAAAACATACGAAAACCTGTGCAAGATATGTTTTTCTATAGACAAGAATATTCTGAAATTTATATAGAAAATTAAAGGAAAAAGAATAATTAAACCAATTTTGAAGAAGACTAAGGTAAAGAAATCAACCTACTTGTGATATTGGTGAAGAGACAGACACAAAGATCAATGTTGCAAAACAGAGACTCCAGAATGAGAACACAAAAATATGACTGATTCATTTTTGACATAGGTGCAAAGTAATTCAATGCAGCTTTGAAGACAGCCTTTTCAAGAACTTGTGCTAGAGCAATTGGACCTCTATAGGAAAAAAAAAAAAAAAGAACTTATTTCTAAAATTCACACCTTAAAATTAATTCTTAATGGAACACAGACTTCAATGTAAATGTAAAACTATAAAATCTTTATTAAAAATCATAGGAGGAAAACTTTGGAAACTAGAGCACAAGCCATAAAAGGAAAACTTGATAAATCTGATTTCATCAAAATTTAAAATGTTATTTTGACAATGTTTTTTCACCATTTGAAACAAATTTGCCACAACAAGTCAAGGTATTGGTTATGAGGTGATGTATGAGATATGCATGATTGTTTGTAAGCTCATAAATAGATTAAATAAATGAATAAATAAGTCACAGAGTACCAGGCTAAATTACTTACAAGGCCTAAATACAACCTGGTCACGTTTCAAAATTTGAAATATAATGAAAAAATTCTATAAGTATATTAAAAAGTCTAATAAATAGTTTATTGCATTGCAAAAAATTGTTTGCTCTGTGACATACCCTATTAAGACAAAAAGATAAGCTACATACTGGGACAAAATATTTGCAAGCCATATATCAGAAAAAAAGACCAGTATTTAGAATATATAAATACCACTCAATTCCCAACTGTAAAAAAGCAAACAATCCAATTATCAAATGGCCAAAAGGCCTGAAGAGTTATTTCACTGAAGAGGACATGCAGAAAACAAATAATCCCATGTAAAGATATTCAACATTATTAGGCCCTAAAATATGCTAATTAAAATCATAAATAGTTATCACTAACAACTTTTCAGAATGACTAAATTTTAAAATAATGACACTACCAAATGTTGACAAGGATGCAGAGAAACTAGATACATGCTGTGGAAATATGAAATAGTAGAGACATTCTGGAAAATAATTTGTCAGTGTCTTAAAAAAATTAAACATGCAATGAACACATGACCCAGAAAATGATTCCTGAGATTTGTCCCAGAGAAATGAAAACATAGTCTGTACATGAATATATATAGAACTTTATTTATAATCGTCAAACACTGAAAATAATGTAGAATGAATGGGTGAATGATTAAACAAATTGGTACATCCACCCCATGGAATATTACCCAGCAATAAAAAGAAACAAAAATCAATAGAACAACTCTGGATGAATCTCTAGAGAGTATGTTGAGTAAACAAAGTCAATCCCAAAGTGTTGCATAATATATGATTCCTTTTATATAGCATTCATGACAAGAAAAAAATATGAAAATGGAGAACAGATTAGTGGATGTAAAGGTTTAAGAAGGAGGTTGGGGCATGAGGGAAATGAGTATGGCTATAAAAGAGAAATGTGTGGAATTCCTTGGTGATAAAAATAGCCTTTATCTAGTCTGTATCAATATCAACATCCTGCAGTTTAAGGATCTTACCATTAGGATAAACCATTTAAAGGATAAGCCTGATCTCTTCCTAATTTCTAACATTTGCATGTGTGTCTACAATTATCCCCACATATAATTTTTAAATTAAATATGAAAACTCCAGGAAGAAAACATGACTTAAGGAAACGAATTTGATTGAAATAACTGGAACTTATATACTATAATTCTTCTAAAATGTCCATTAAAAAATGAATGGGACAAATGTGTTTCAACTCATAAAAAGAACAAAAAGATAACTTATCCAATTAAAAAAGGCAAAAGATCACAATATATATTTCTCCAAATAAGATATACAAATTTTTAATAAATTCATGAAAAGATGTTCAACATCATTAGTGAAACCACAAGGAAATAGCACTTCAAACTCTCCACTATGCCAACAATAAAAAAAAGAGAGAGATGTTAACAAGTGTTGATGAGAATGTGGAAAAATTATACTGTTATATAGTACTAGTAGGAATGTTAAATGGTCCGATAGGTCTGGAAAATATTTTGGCAGTTTCTCAGAGTATTAAACATAGAGTTACCATATGACCCTGCAATGTCTTCTTAAGTATATAACCATGAAAAACAAAAACATATGTTCAAATAAAAGGTATAAGCAAATGTTCCTACCAGTATTATCCATAATAGCAAAAAGTGGAAACAAGACAATTGTCCATCATATAATGAATATATAAGCAAAATGTATATTCATAAAATAGAATGCTATTAAGCATTAAAAAGGAATGAGTACTGACATATGGGACACACAGATGAACCTTGAAAACAGAGGAACATATGTTGTGTAACTCTACTTACATTACATGTTCATCTTCTGAGGAGATGGAAAGGAAGTCAGTGGTTCCTGGGTTTGGGTGTTGGGGAGAATCTGTAGGGTTGTTACTGGTGTGGGGTTTCCTTTTGCAATGACGAAAATATCTTAAAATTAGGTTGTGGTAATGTTCACACAACTCTGAATATACTAAAAATCATTGAATTGTACAATTGAAATAGGTGAATTGTATGAAATGTGAATTATTTCTCAACAAAGCTGTTTGACAAAGAATGGAAGGACAAAATTGAGAGTGTAAAAATTAACAATTTCTGTTCATCATAAAATAAACTGCTTAGGCAGCCAAAGTACTAAATATGGAGTGGGGTAAATATTTATATGCATGTAAGCAACAAAGGAATACTTTGTAGAATATGAGCAAAATATCCAATGAATAGGTAGGGGGAAAAAGTATAGTGTAAAAGAAAAATAGGTAGACAAGCACTTGACAAAAGAGGAAATCCAAGTGCAATAAACGTAGAATAGCTCAATCTTATTAATAATCACGGAAATGTTAATTAAAACTCCATTGAAATAACATTTTATTGGTAGCAAATTGGCAAATATTGTTAGTTTTACCATAATACCATTTGGGAAGAAGGTAAAGCAATAGACATACACTGCTGATGGGATGGAAATCAATCCGATGTCGGTTTGGGGTGAGAGGCAATAACCTCAATGTTTTCACGAGAATAACTGTCTCCTGTATAATCATTTTATAGACCTGTTTCTCAAAATATTGTATAAAGGTTATTTGTAAAGCACATAAAACAGCATCTGTAATTGATTTAACATATAATAAATATTTGCTGCTAGAATGCTGCCTTGATGCTTAAATGTGGCTGTTGTTTTAGTTTATTAGAGATCACAGAATACAGAGCACCAACTTTCCTCCTGGATTATGAAAAAATTGAGAATTTAAAAATAAATAAATATTAAGCCTAACAGTGTGCTTCTTCTTAGTAGCTCTCAGTTTAGAGAATGTGGTTTATATCCTTGGGCAAGCATACCTTCCAGTAATGACTGGAGAAACAAGTCAAGTTTTTCTCCTCCCAGTCATGGCAGTGCCAAACTACCCTAAACCTTCCCATATGAGACTCGGAACAAGAGGAAGCAAAGGAAAATATATGCTCCCTGCAGAGGTCACCTGAAAGTGAAAAGTGGAGCAGACTAAACAGAGCATGCCAGTCAAACTTCTCAAATGTTAACAGCCATTGGAGTCACATCAAACATAGCGCAGAAAAATGACTGAGGGAGACCAGGAACAGGTGGAGTAAAATTGCTTCCTGTGAAGCCAGAGCATTTTTTCTTTTTAAACCAATTGCTACATATTTTGTTGTTGTTGCTGCTATGTGGTTGATGTTGTCAGATGCAGGCATTTGCCAGGTTTTCTGCTCGATGATGAAGTACCAGAGACTTCTTATGACCATCCCCTCTCTCCTTTCTTAACTTTTAATTGTAGCAGCATATAGACAACTTGATTTTTCTCATTTTACCACTTTTGAGTGTGCAATTCAGAAGTATAAATTATATTCACAATATTCTGCCACTATCACTGACATCTATTACCCCACCTTTCTCGTTACCTCAAACAGAAAATCTTCTTTTAATTAAAAAAGGGAGAAAAATAAGAAATCTGACCCTGACATCTGGGTTTGACAAACATTAATCTAATATACTGTAACCATAACATAATTTTGGCCTGCATTTAGTACAGTATTCAGGGAAGGCACTCAGTCTATCAAAAATAATTGACTGGCTACCATTGTGGACTCCCATAATATAACAGTTGCTGTGTTCAGTAGTAAAGTACGGTGACTTCTCAGTAAATTATTTTTATCAAAGAAGTGCTTGTTCAATAAATGACAATAACTAAACCCAATAAGTTGATAGAGCACCATGAGATGAAAAACAAGTTTGGAGAAGATCATCTCCACAGTCCCTTATAGCTCTCTTTTTTCAATGTGTATATTTGATTGCTAATGTTCATCAAATTACCATTTCATTTTCTCTTATATCCTGAATTCTTTGTTGAGACAGGGTATATGTAAAATTAATTTCAGTATCTCTTCATATCATTTTCAGTGCCCTAGCCCATTGGCCCCAAATTTCAAAGCGTATTCTGATATGATCCTCATTTCCAGAAACTGGGCGTGCTCTACTCCAAATCTGCCCATCCCTTAAACTACTGACTCTGAGCCCTCCTCTCTCAAAGGGAGCCTGACCAAATGGGTAACTCAAGGAGGGCTTATAACAACAGACTTTAAACAAATTCTCTCTGCCATCCAGATAAGGCTTGGCCTTAAAAACTGGTTTTAATATTTTTCCATGTTTAGGCCAAATGAAATTGGAATATAAAGATGAAAGCAATTCTATACCTCTCTCCCCCCTCCCCTCAGGGCCCACAGTGACAATCAATCTTCACTACTTGAGGGACCAGATTCACAGATACTTGCAACAATGCTGAGGGCTTGACACACTAGACTGCCCTAACTGATTGGGAGCCCCCAATTCTCTGCAGAAAAACAATTCCCTCTATTTGAGAACATCAGGTCTCCCCAGGATGAGGTAGAGAAAGTGGAAAGTGACCACAGTACTTGCTGAAGGCAGGGAGAGGGAAAAGAGATGGGATGTGGGGCATATTTGGGACTTTGAGTTGTCCTAAATGATATTATTGTAGGGTCAGATGCTGGACTTTATATTTCCTGCCATAACCCACTGAATGTACTGGGGGAGAGTGTGAACTACAGGATAAACTATTATCCACATGGTGCAGCAGTGCCCCAAAATGTGTTCACCAAGTGCGATGAGTGTGCCACAATGATGGGAGGTTGCTGGTGTGGGAGGAGTGGGGTGGGGAGGTGGGAGGTACACAGGAATCTCTTATGTTTTTAATGTAACATTTTTTGAGATGTATATATCTTCAAAAAAATACAATTTACAAAAATGATGGGGGTGCTGGAGTGGGGAGTGGGTTATATAGGAACCTCTTATGTTTCTTAATGTAACATTGTGATCTATTCACTTCTTAAAAAGTGTTTAAAAAACAAAACAAAACAAAACAAAAGATGCAAGCAAGAATAAGAGGTGATGGAATTGAGGTCAAGGGGCTTTCTTGTATTTTACATCCTGTAATTAGCTTCTTACTCTATCTTTAATGAAGGCTGGACTGAAAGGCAGAACAGAAGTCCTTGTTCATAACAATTGTTGGCAGATAGGCGGGTAAACAAAGAGCTCTCTGATTCATGAATCAGCTTATGCTAATCACAGGTTAGTAATTCTAAGAATTGACTAAAGGGTGAAAAGAATAAGCTTTTAATATGTGAAAATTCTATTTAGTCATATATCATCCAAGGGAATCTCATATGTATTAATTTGCATTAAGCTAAAGCATGTGTGCACATTCTGAAAGCAGAGTAGCATGAAAAACACAATATTAGCAAACCGAACACATGTCTATATATTTTGACCTGGATTTACGTTTTAGGTAAATTTTTCTTATACTAATCAATAACCTCCTTAAAAAGAAATGGCTTAGTGAGTGATTCAGTACATATTGAATGACTTAATGAAAATGTAATTAATAAATTTTTCTTAATTTATGTGAATTTATGTGAATGCACAAATGAATTTATGTGAGAGGAAGAGCCGGGACCTCCCTTATACACACAGTTTTCATGGGTTCCTAAGAGCCTCATTTCAAGAATATGATGCAAACTGTCTTTTCCAGTGGATGCCTACTTCTTTTAAAACTGTCCATGGTTTCCTGACATTGAGACCATGTTGCCCACAATCTTCTTACACTTCTTGTTACTGCTTTTGAGTTGTTCTAAAAAACTGCCTTGCTAGTTGCTGTGGCAACAGACCATCTCCAGGCAGGCGTGTCCGGTCAGGTTAGGAAGAGGCTGGAAGGGGCTCTTACCTGTTAAACACCTGAGGGGAGAGGAATTCCTCACTGCTAGAAGTGAGGCATTGACTCCCAACTGTGGTCTTAGGCTTTCCCACAGAGAAGAGAAGGAGCTGGGGAAACACCAGCTGTAAGAGTACAGAGTAATATGCTGTTGGTTGTGAGTTGGGAAAGGGAGTGTTTAGCATGTATTTTCTTCTAAGCTTGAGCATGTGACAAGATCATGAAATGCCCACCTGCCCAGGCTATTTTCAACCAACTACAAATAAAGTGCCTATCACGTAAAGTCTTTTTTAAAAGAATGTTCTACTCCTGTCCAGATGGTCATATGGAAATTTAGACGTTATGCAATTATCACTAGGGTAACACCATATGTAGCAGCAAGAAATCAGCATGTCATTTAGTCCTAAAATTCACTTTTATGTTTTTTTTTAGTGAGAGAGTCCTGGTCAATATAGTTCTCTTTTGTAGCACTACAGTAAGAACTTCATATTACTCCTTTTTGGAGTCCTGTTTGTATTACTTAATCTCCCACCCCAGACACACATAGAAGACACTAAAATTGAAACTGTAGTGAGAATGTCACGATAAGAGGATGTCATATGAATGTATTTAATATTCAAAACAATAAATTTCCTGAAATCTCCCTCAATATTACAGAGGGCAGTCAAGAACTGATGATCAGAACTGCTACATCAATGTGCAGTTCCAATGTTGAGTTTTAGCAAAATAACTGCTGGCATTTAAAGGCAATCTCATTATGAGTATTTCCATTTCATATCAGTGTAGCATCAATGCAGGATTAAACTGAGAAACACAGCAAACGAAACATCTCTCTCTCTTCTTGGGATTTTCCTGTCCATATAATTCAGTGCCCAGGTGATATGCTTAGGGGAAATTATGATCCTTTGATCCATTGTGTCTTCTGGAGACACATAATTAAGTATATCTGTTCTATGAATATGTAAAATATGTACATATTCAGGCCAGATAGGATTTCTCCACCTGAATAAGAAAACCCTTTCTCTTTTTTTTGTCTTTATTTTTTTAATATTACATTAAAAAAAATATTAGGTCCCCATATACCTCCCACCCCACTCACCCCACTCCTCCCCGCATAGCAACAATCTCCATCATCATGAGACATTCATTGCATTTGGTGAACACATCTCAGAGCACCACTGCACCTCATGGTCAATGGTCCACACCATAGCCCACACTCTCCCACGTTCCATCCGGTAGGCCATGGGAGGACATACAATGTCCGGTAACTGTCCCTGCAGCATCACGCAGGACAACTCCGAGTCATGAAAATGCCTCCACATCTCATCTCTTCCTCCCATTCCCCACACCCAGCAGCCACCATGGCCACTTTCTCCACACCAATGCCCCATTTTCTTCGATTACTAATCACAATAGTTCTTGAATAGAATATTAGTAAGTCCACTCTCATCCATATTCTATTCCTCTATCCTGTGGACCTTGGAAAGGTTGTGTCCACTCCACATCTATATCAAGAGGGGGCTTAGATTCCACATGGATGCTGGATGCAATCCTCCTGCTTTCAGTTGTAGGCACTCTTGGCTCCATGACATGGTAGTTGACATTCTTCAACTCCATGTTAGCTGAGTGGGGTAAGTCCAACAAACTGGAGTGTAGAAACTGAAGTCTGTTAAGGCTCAGGGCCTGGCTATCATATGGTCAGTCCAGAGATTCAGATGCCCTGGGTATATATTAAACCCCAGCACCAATTACAGTTCTGGTAAAAGTAACAGGAGAGGCTTGTGAACAAAGATCACATCTGAGTCCAGCTCCATCACACAGAAACACAAACTCCAAAGAAGGGCCAATTGGCATGGCACTGAACTCCATCTGCCATGACCATAGAACCTGTGTGTCTCTGTAGCCCTCAGAAAAACCAGCACCTGGGGTTGTATCTACTTTATCTGTCTCTGGGACTCTGCTGAGGTGTGCGTAAGGGCAACCCTCTGATAACCTCCCGGCTCTTTTTGGAGACTCATAGCCATATAAAC
Organism: Dasypus novemcinctus; assembly: GCF_030445035.2. Lineage (NCBI taxonomy): Eukaryota > Metazoa > Chordata > Mammalia > Cingulata > Dasypodidae > Dasypus > Dasypus novemcinctus. Next base: position 125,518,408 of record NC_080682.1, read on the forward strand.
TCATTTGTCCTTTCCATTTCTCCCTTGATTCAAGTCACAAAGCAAAGAAAACCCTTTCAAACTTCCTATGTTGCTGTATTTCTCTACTCTTTATCCAAGAGGCCACTCACTCACTCCTCTCCCTTAATTATTCAGTTGGTGTATTAGTTACTTACTACTGTAACAATCACTCTAAATCATAGTGGCTTGAGACAACAAACAGTGTTTCACATTTTCCTGTATATCAGGAAACAAAGCATGGCTTAGCTGAGTGCCTCTGGCTCAGGGTCATAGGCTGCGAGTTTTCTCCCAAGTCCGCAGACATCTCAAGGCTTGACAGGGGGAAGGTCCACTTGTAAGCTCATCTGCATGGCTGTCAGTCACCATCAGATCCCCTGGCTCTTGGACGGACACTTCAGCCCTGGCCAGAGGGTCCTCTCCCTAGGGTTACTCACAGTGGGACAGCTTGCTTCCCCAGAAGGAGGGGCAGGGAGAGAGAGCGCGATAAAGATATCAAGGAAGCCAGAGAATTCTGTAACTTGAGCTTAGAAGTGCCTTCATCTTTTAGGCCATGTTCTGTTTGTTCGTACTGAGTCAACAGGTCCAGCCCGCACTCGGGAGGTGATTGCATTAGGCTGTGAATACTAGGAGGCAGGAGTCACTGAAAGCCATTTTAGAGACTTCCAGGAAGATGGCAGACTAGAAAAACACAGGACGCTCTTCTCTCCCAGAAAAAGAGCTTGAGAACAGGTAGAAACTGCCTGGAAAAATCTTCTAGGGCTCAGAACACCAGGGGAAGCCTGGATACTGCCCAGAAGAGAGAGGGGCAAAGGAAAAGAATCTCAACAGCAAAACTGTGAGTTAGAAACCACAGCTGCCACTGCCGGCACCCTCCCACCCATAGAGACGCTTTTGAATTCTCAGGACATGGGGCCAATGGCCAGAGATAAGGGGGACCCCAGGAATCCACCTCCCCAGAAAAGGGTAATAGAGGAGCAAGGCCTAAGACTGACTCAGATTTTGACTCCCAGATTTGCTCTGCTGTGTCCCAGGAGCACTTCCAGGCTGGGTGGGGCCATGCCATTGAAAACCAAAGAATAAAATGGTGGAAATAAATAATGCATTTACAGTAATATCACTGAATGTGAATGGACTAAACTCCCCAATAAAAAGATACAGGCTGACAGAATGGATAAAAAACCACGAGCCATCCATACGCTGCCTACCAGAGCCTCCCCATAGGCCCAGAGATGCAAACCAGCTAAAAGTGAAAAGTTGGAAAAGGAAACTCCTTGCAAACAGTAACCAAAAAAGAGCAGGGGTAGTTACACTAATATTGGGCAAAAGAGATTTTAAATTCATAAAAATTATAAGAGATAGAGAAGGCCATTGTATAGTAATAAAAGGGATAGTATAGTAATAAAAGGGATAATCCACCAGGAAGAAATAACAGTCATAAATATCTATACACCTAACCAGGATGCCCTCCAAAATGAGGCAAACTCTGACAAAACTGAAGGGAATAATAGAAGTGTCTACAATAATAGTTGCAGACTTCAACATACCACTCATCATTAGACAGAAGATAAACAGAGAAGTTGAATAGCATGGTAAATAAGATAGACCTAACAGACATGTACAGAACATTGCCCCCAAACTCAGTAGGTTATATATTTCTCTCAGGTGCTCATGGATCTTTCTCCAGGATAGACCACATTTTAGGTCACAATGCAGCTCTCAATAAATATAAAATGTTTGAAATTACACAAAGCACCTTCTCAGATCATAATGGGATGAAATTGGAAATCAATAATAGATGGGAAAGAGTTAAATTTGCAAATGTGTGCAAGCTGAACAACACACTCCTAAATAATCAGTGCGTCAAAGAAGTAATTGTAAGTGAAATTAGTAAATATAGTGAGATAAATGAAGTGAGAATCCAACTTACCAAAACTTACAGAATACCAGGAAGGCAGTACTGAGAGGGAGATTTATAGCCCTAAACGGCTGTATTAAAAAAGAAGAAAAACATAAAATCAGAGATATAACTAAACTGGAGAAAGTAGAACTACAGGTATTGGAGAGGTTGTGGTGAGATAGGAACACTTATTCACTGTTAGTGGGAATGCAGAATGGCACAGCCACTGTGGAGGAGCATTTGGCAGTTCCTAAAGAAATTGAATATAGATTTGCCACATGACCTGGCAATACCACCACTGGATATAGACCTGGAGAAGAACTGAAAGCAATCACACAAACAGACATCAGCACACTGATGCTCATAGCAGTGTTTTCACAACTGCCAAAAGCTGGAAACAACCCAGGTATCCATCAATCAATGATGGAATATTATGCAACTGTAAGAATAAATGAAGCTCTAAAGTATATGACTACATGGAGGAACCTGGAGGACATTAGGTTGAGTGAAGTCAAGCAAGATACAAAAGGACAAATACTGTATGATTGCCCTGCTATGACCTAAATATATTGTGTAATCTCATGTAGATAATAACTTGAATATGGGTCACCAGAAAAGCGAATGAGGTTAGACAATAGAAAGCAGAGGGTTAACTTGTACAGAATTAGTAAAAACGATGTGTGTTAGTCTTTGGAAATAAATAGAGAATGAAAAGCCCAACATAATGTTAGTAACCAGCAGTATTATTATGTGGGTATGAAAGTGTTTTTAAGGGAACTTTAAGGTCATGTGTATGACTAAAGGGAAAGCTAAAAAATGTAACGTGGAACCACACGTGAAATATAAGTATGGATGAAACTGCTTATATAACATGGTCTTTCTTTGAAATTGAACAAATATATGTTAATACTATAAGATGTTAATATCAGGCGAAAAAAACCACATTATGCTAATTGAATGAAGCCAGATGCAAATTACTTGTTATGTCATTCCATTTATATAAAATGTAAACATAAATCTACTCATAAAGATGAAGTTAGATTAGTGATTATGTAGGGCTGGGGAAGGACTGCTAAGGGGTGTGGGTTTTTTCTTTTTGGAGTAATAAAATTGTTCTATAGTTTTTTATGGTGATGAATTCACAACATTGTGATTATACTAAGAGCCATTGATTATGTACGTTGGATAGATTGTATGGTATATGAACCTATTTAATAAAACCGATTGATAAAGAAATAATTGTGCAAGAATAGTCAGAAATAGCAGCTATGTGGAGCAGGGTAAGTACAGTGACTGAGTGGTGAAGAAGTTGGTTCATTAGATTTTTGTTGTTTTTATTATTATTATTATTATTATTATTGAAATAATGATAATGCTCTAATGATAATTGGGGTGATGAATGCACACCTATTTGATATTACCAAAAACATTGATTATACACTTTGGATGAATTGTATGCTTTAATAATATGTATCAATAAAATTTGATTTGTTAAAAAAGTCACTTTAAATGTTACCTACGACAAATGGATTCTGGAATTGGAAATGTGAATGGATATTCCATTTTAAATTTTTCTCCAGCCAAAGAAGTTTAGAGTCAGGGCTTATTAAGGATATTACATAATGTATTCTGATGCTTAAATATGAATGATTTGGAAATCATGTTCATTTTAACCTTGGTGTCAATATTCTCAATTAGTACAATAGTTATCTGAGATTTTTATTCTGGCATATGGCCATACCAGAATCATATGGTCAAGTTAATTATGCCTGCAGAGTGGGCAATATAAGGCTTTGAAGACTAAATCTATCTCCCTCGTTAAATAAAATTAATTTCTCTATCTGTAAGGATGAGCAGCTACAGAAAAGGACACACGTAAAGTTGTAAGGGGGAGGCAGAAATGTTCCCACGTAGAGATAGGAATCCAGTCAACACAGTTAGCCAGGAGGAATATTGACGCTACAGGTTAATCACTGCTTTTTCCTATTCCTAAGTCTTGTGAGTAGCTTTCAGAATCTCCATTTGGTTTTTTTCTAAGAATCACAACCTAAATTGCCTTTAGGGTTTTGCATCCATAGCAAGTATTAGTTGCAACTCTACCAGACTGGAAAGAAGTTACATTTCAATCATCAAGGGCTGTCCCTCCCCCTCTCTAGAGTTATGAAAGGATCTAGAAGGCTTTACATTGTCTAAAACATTTAGGGAATCCTCTCTGGTCTGTGTCTATGCTGTTAACCATTTATATGTTCACTTTTCCAAAGAGTAATGTGCCTTGAAAATTAACCGTTCCTCTGAAAATCTTAACCTGGTCTTGGGGCCCTTAGCCAAAGTGAGAAGTTCCAGGAGAAAGATCCAGTCTCCTTAAGTGAGCCATTCAGCCACCTTCCGTTGGAAGCTCAAAGAGCCCTGCTCCTTGTAGGAATTACTCAGTCTCCGGGGCCACATGGCCAGCTTGGGCCACTTCTTCCTCATTTCCCAAGCCCAGAAGACAACCTCTGTGGTTGTCCTCCACCTTCTGCTCTTCCACTACCACATCTCTGTTCTTTTACACAAATTCTTTTTCATTCTAGAACAAAGTACATGTCAGCTCTTCAAAGTATTTCTTTATTCAAGTCATCACTGGTTTCATTTGGAAGGAACAGAAACTTGAAAAAAACCATCCTTCATTTTGATTCTTCTCCAGCAATACAAGCAAAACTGGTAATTTAATCAATTTTGCTGTCCCGCAACAAAATGTGATCCTAATCCCGTCGTAATGCCTGGGCACTTGCCATCAAGGGTGACATTTTCAGGACATTACACAAGATGCCCAGCTGGTGTCTATATAAGAGTCATGCCACAGTCTGTTGGAATACCAGGAATCCTGGCATTCCCTGAACCTAAGGCACACAACAGTCTGCCTTGCATGTCTTACAAAACATAAGGGATCCATAATCCTGCTGGACTGTCTTCCAAACAGACTACAGTGCTGGACCTTGGGAAGGGAAGAAATAGCAGAGAATTACAAGGAAATGTAAAGGGACTCTAGAGTTGTCAGCACTTGGTCAAAATTAGAGGCATCTATGGTCTTTGCTTTTTCATATTATAGTTAAAAATAAAACCATAAATATGTCCTTTGGAGCACTTCTGGTGGAAATGTATACTGCTCTTTGTTCCCCTTACAAGCAGTCCTTCATGGCCCACGTAGAAAATCAATTGTATGTGTCATTGTAGCACTGGTTCATTACAATAAAGTTTATCAAATTAGAAACCTGTTCATCACAACCCAGGCAGAATTTTCATGACTCTCTATGTTGCTATACAGCACTTGTCACAATGCATTATAATGATTCCTTAACCCTCTTTTATTTTTTTTAATTCTGATGCATTCTGCAAGGCTAGAAGGGCAGCAAATACAATTTAAGTATCATATTAACCTCAGTGCCTACTTCATAGTGATTGGTTAATAAATATTCCTTAATAAATGATCAGAGAGGAAAACAATGTAATAAAGACTGGAGAGAAACAATGCACCAAGCCTGCTGTTGAAAGACTTCCACGTACTAAAACAATGCCAGAAAAATGAAGTTGAATATAGGGACATTTATTCCCTGTCTCTCCCATTTCTGTAATTGCAGAAAATATTCTAGCTTTATGACAAATATTTTTAAACCAATTTTATTGATACATATTAATAAAACATACAATTCATCCAGAGTTTATTAGGCTTGTGCACAAGTAATTGTGGTTTTGCATTGTTGAAATTTGCTGTTTGATACTGGAATACACTCTTAAATAAATGTGGTTATGTTATGCATCATTTTAATGTACATTTCTCACTTTGTCATTTTGCTAAAGACATTACTTGCTATTTATATTTATTTTAGACTTTGGAAATGATGTTACACAAAAAGCAAATTCAAGCAATTTTCTTTTCTGAGCTCAAAATAGGTTATAAAGCAGCAGAGACAACTTACAACGTCAACAAGGCATTTGGCCCAGGAACTGCTAACGAATGTACAGTGCAGTGGTGGTTCAGGAAGTTTTGCAGAGATGAGAGCGTTGAAGATGAGGAGCGTAGTGGCAGCCATCAGAAGTTGGCAACAACCAATTGAGAGCAGTCATTGAAGCTGATCCTCTTAAACTAACAAGAAGTTGCCGAAGAACTCAAAGTCAACCATTCCACAGTCTTCAGCATTTGAAGCAAATTGGAAAGGTGAAAAAGCTCGAGAAGAGGGTGCCTCATGAGCTGATCAAAAATCAAAAAAAATTGTCATTTTGAAATGTCATCCTCTCTTAGTCTACACAACAACAATGAACCATTTTTCAATCAGATTGTGACATGCGACGAAAAGTAGATTTTATACAACAGCCGGCAATGACCAGCTCAATGGTTGGACGAAGAAGAAGCTCCAAAGCACTTCCCAAAGCCAGACTTGCACCAGAAAAATGTCATGGTCACTGTTTGGCGGTTTGCTGCGGGTCTGATCCACTGCAGTTTTCTGAATCCTGGTGAAACCATACATCTGAGAAGTATGCTCAGCAGATCTATGAGATGCATCAGAAACTGCAACACCAGAAGCCACCGTTGGTCAACAGAAAGGGTCCAATTCTCCTCCACAACAAGGCCTGACTGCACATCGCACAATCAACACTTCAAAAGTTGAACGAACTGTTGTGCCTCATCCGCCACATTCACCTGACCTCTCACCAACCACCTATTGCTTCTTCAAGCATCTCAATAATTTTTGCAGGGAAAACACTTCCACAATCAGCAGGATGCAGAAAATCCTTTCCAAGAGTATGTTGAACCCGGAGCACAGATTTTTACACTACAGTAATATGCAAACTTATTTCTCATTGGCAAAAATGTGTTGATTGTAATGGAACCTATTTTGATTAATAAAGATGTGTTTGAGCCTGGTTATAATGTTTAAAATTCATGGTCCAAAACTGCAATTCCTTTTGCATCAACCTAATACAATCAATGGTATTCGATATAATCACAGAGTTGTACATTCATCAGTTCAATCATTATTAGAGGATTTTCATTATTTTAGCAAGAAAAATAAAAAACAAATTTTTAATCTGATCAAAGTGGTTAATTTTAACAATTTTGGTACTAATAAGAGCTTGCTTCATGTTCTAGATGTTCAATTAACTAAATTTTTGACTTTGGGTGGGTCAATTAACCACAATAATCCTCAGTTTTCCTACCTCTAAATGTGGGTTATGACAGTATCTAACTCCAAGGGTGGTCTTTGGAATTAAAAAAAGACCATTTGCTAACAGTACTTAGTCTTGGGCCTGGTACAGTGTAAGCTTTCCATACATAATAGACTAGTATCAATAATAATACCTGCACTTAATTTTTCAGGCCTGGATAAAGGCTATTTATATTGCTTGTTTCTCCCACGGAAACAGTAAGCCTTCAATGGGAGATGGAAGCAGCAGCCATTTGGGAAAAGAGGGGCAAAAATTTGCGCTCATTGTATTGGTTTTGCTCTTGCGCAGTTTCAGTGGCTAAGAAGCCACAACAAAAAGGACATCCCCACAGGTCAGGGATGCAGAAGTCCCACCCACTGGCTTGACTGAAGAGGCAATACAGAGTGCCAGTATCCTTCAAGCACAGTGTCTCAAACTCAGGGGTTGTTATAATGTCGCCTCTCCTAGCTCGTAGCTACAATATTGCTATTAATACCATGACATAAATAACAGCTGTCATTCACTGAGGTCCTACGAGATGCCAGACACAACCTTGCAGATGAGTTTATATTATGATTTTTTCATCAAGAGTACTGATATCAAGCAGGATGCGTAATGTTCCCAAAGTTACCCATATGGTAAGGGGCAAAGCAAGTTGTGAAAATAAGTCTGTCTTCATCCAAAATCCATGCCATCAATTGTCTAATCAATTTAACATATGAAATTCATAAGGATGAAGTAATTTTCCCAAGTAGCTCAAATACAGTTTGTTTTCCTCATTTACATATACTTTAGCATCTCTGGGGGGTTTGTTTCATATTTAAGTATGTGAAATTAATTGCTGAAAAAGTTTAGCTTAGTTCATTGGAACATCCTCTAAGAGCAGATATTACTCTCCATATGCAAAACTGGTATTGCCTCCAAGGGACTTGACTCTTCAGCTATGTCAGTTTGCTTCCCACTCTGCAATATTCTCGTACTCTGATACTGTTTTAGCACATATGGTTCTCCCCTCTCTACTTTGTGGCCATGTTAAATTCTTTTATTTCTTTAAGGCTCAGAATAAACATCACTCCTCTGTAAAGCTTTTTAAGAATTCTCTACTCCTCTCCAAGCAGTGTGGCTCTCCTCTGCATCCCTTCATCACCCCATGCCTCCCTTGACTATAATATTTTCCCATGCTGTTTACTAATTTCTTACCCGTTGCTCTCCACCTCTGCCACACTGAACTGTGATATTCTTAAGAGAAAGTTTTGTCTTTCCTAGGTCTCCTCAAAGCTCAGCACACGGTTTGGCATGTGGAATGCTCACCATAAATATTATTGAAGAAATCATCACCACTAATAAACATATTACCATACTTGCAATTTCTTTCTACCCTTATAAATGGCTTTTCAAAGTTTAACAGACTATACTGTATTTCAAGATTCTGTGCCATTCTCTCATACATGACATAATTCTGTGACATTCTCTAGTACCTGACCTGAATCATGACTAAGGCCTCAGGTTCTCTCACATAAATCAACATTTCACTTTTAAGATTTAGGGAAATAGAAAATGCTGTTAGAACAAGCTCCCTGAAAATAAATACCACCTCATTTTCTTTTAAGAACCAGTCACCAAGGGAAATTATCGTGCAAGCTTAATTTTTTTGAAACTGCCTAGTATTGTTGATCTGAACATGACCAGATGGCTTCTTACAAATAAGGAATTGTATAAGTTTATTTTTAACCATTCCTCTTCTAAATATGTTTCTTTTTCTTTCCACACACACAAAAAAGATTTGAATCAATTTCAGACTGTCTGGAGCCAGTAGAACTTATGGAAATGATGACAATTGGGGAATGGATTTTAATTCATATAATATGGTCTAGTTGACAATAATTAGCACAATATCATGTAAACAATACACTGCTGCCCCTAATAACCAAGCCTGACTCTACACAGGTATTCAAGAAAACAGATTAGCAGGGCTGACACTGATGTACGAATATTTTCCTTGCCACATAGCCTGAAAGATGACTAAACATTTACTTGGTCAAGAAGTTAGAGTGGTCATTCAATTCTTCGTTCTCATTACCTCCCTCCCAGTTCCTCTCCTTCCTTTCCTCCTCCTCTTCCTTGCTTCAGTAAAGCCAGGAAATAGGAAATATTCCCATCATTGGGGATACAAAGTCATAGAAGACAAAAATGTTCAGTCTTTCAAATGATGAGGGTAGGGAGAGGGAAGAAGAGATGTGATGTGGGAGCATTTTGGGGACTTGGCATTGTCCTAAATGATATTGCAGGGACAGATGCCGGACATTATATATCCTGCCATAACTCACTGAATGGACTGGGGGAGAGCGTAAACTACAATGTAAACTATAATCCATGCAGTGCAGCAGTGTTCCAAAATGTATTCATCAAATGCAATGAATGTGCCACACTGATGAAAGAGGCTGTTGATGTGGGAGAAGTGGGGGCATGGGGTGTGGGGTATATGGGAACCTCATATTTTTTAATGTAACATTTTTTGCAATCAATGTATCTTTTTTTAAAAAGACACTTAAAAATGTGTAAGGTATCACTATTAAAAAAAATGCATTGATGAAACTCTACAGACCTTATTTTAGAGTTTCCACTATTCCCTAAAATGTTTCATTGCTTTAGTTTCAAAGACTTTTAGCATATTCTAATACCAAAGTGAATCATTTCAGTTTAGGTAAGGCCATTTGAGTTTACATTGTTTGAATAAAGATAATAATAGTGAAAAACAGAGTGATGATGGTCAGGCATGTGGGCAGTGATCTGTAGGCAGAGCCGTGCCAGTCAGAAGCTCCACAAAACATTCCTTGAGGAGATGGTATTTGAGCAAAAAATGTTTTACAAGTGAATTCCTTCTGATTTCTTGAGTCCAATGCACTAAGTGTGATACCTATGAAGGAGGTGACCACCCCATATTGTGGCATCAGAGAAAAGGGCTCCTAACTAGAACTAGTGTTCCAGAAGGGAAGACATCCAGGAAAGGAGACATCTTCCCTCTGTTGTGAAGGAGGAACAGGAATCAGGTACAGTGTGGAACAGCCAGATAAAATGGGGAATAGCATTCCAAGCAAAAGAGAAGCTCAGGAGGCCAGAACAAAACATCTGGGAAACTGCCAGCCTTAAAGCTTGAGTGGCACACAGAAAACATTTTCCCATGTCCTACCTAAAATCATTTCTGAATCAATTCTTAAGCAGAATGCTACATATAGGGCCAAAAATGGGAAGAAGAGACAAGTGGAAGTTAGTTCTGCTGTTGTGGCATCGACAAGGATTCTATGATCATGGTATTGAAAGCCAGGACTTGAGACCTTTGTGCGAGGGTAGTTTATTATAGATAGCTGGGCCTGGCAGACTTGAGTTCAAAAACTGAGCTTTGAGCCAGTCTTTTAGCTTGTTTTTATACAGAGAGCATAGGAGGGGTGGGGTTAAGAAACATTTGGTGCAAGAAGTTTAAGTTTGGTTTCTCAGGGCTTGGGGACTTTATGGGAACTGAGTAAGTTTCAGTACACACATAGCTCATATCATTCCCCCCTTTGATGCATGCTTAAATTCATTAAGCTTCAGTATCACTATTGTTGGAGTCATGAGGTAGGTGGCTGTACATACCCTAGCCATTATTAGGGGGAGGAGGCAGGGAAGTACAGTGAGAGATTGAGAAGAGTTCTAGCTGCTCACCACTTTGACTGCTTATTTTTTTCCATCAATTTCCCAGAGGACTCAATGATAAAGTCCCTGGGGAATTTCTGGGGCTTCCCCTGGCTTCTGGAGGAAGTCTTTTATCTGAGTGGCAGAATTTGGGGGAGATTCTTCCAGCAGCCATCTTGGAAGTTATTGATGTCCATGTGGACTTCTTGCCAAGTTCCAGATCCATGTATTGATTCCCTATCTTACTAGCCTATTTAATTCCCCCCTCAGAGAGTTTATACCTTTAATCTTAAAGGGGTGCTGAAGGGAGATGATCTTTTTTTCTGTAGCTACTTCTTGCTTGTTAGCGGCAGTAGGCCCTACCTGACAGGGTGTAAAATGCTTCTGCTATTCTATCTTGGTTTGCGGAAGATGGATCTGGCATCCTGGGCAAAGCTGGACTCAGTTTCCATATGGCTAACAAGATGTTGAGTCTGGAATAAATTAATTAGAATTTTGAGAATAGCTGGTTTCACTAAGAGAACACTGGATCACAGAAGTAGAAAAGGCCAGGTTCTTGCAAAGGCTGCATCTCCCAAAGTTGATGGAAAACAGCATTTTTCCTTGAGTTATTTTATGCTGTTGGTTAACTCTGGCAATTGTAATAGACAACCAAGTTAGGTATAAATTGCCAAGCATTTCCCTTTTCAGTTAAGCTATAGATGAAAACAGACAAGCATTTTTCTTTTAATGGGTTGTTTGGTTTTTACTCCCCCTAGCAATAGGCATTTGGGCTAGGGTTAGAGGGAACAGCTGACTTTGACGTAGACACTACTTAGCTTTGTCTCTTGAAGAGGTGTTTCAAGCTCTCCAATGAATGGTATTCATGCATCCCATCAGGTGCTTTTGGTGAACTGGTACTTTCTTGGGCAGCTGGCTTCATCAGGATTAGTGCATCAAGCTGGACATTCCTTTAACCTTAATAGCTGTGAGAGTGATCAGAACTACAGAGTAATGTTCTTCACATTTTTGGCTTTAATTGAGTAATTTCTGGTAATTTTTTGACTGTTTTTACCAGGTTTTGTCTTTTGAAGACCTGTTTAGCTAAGCAGACTGAGAGTCTCAAGGCAGGACTGGAGAAGGGGCCCTCAGCATCTGACTTTGGGCCCTCTACTGGCAGGAGGGTGGCTTGGATGAGAGTTTGATACACCCTTATTTGTACCTCTGGGGTCTCTAGTAATTGAGCCTAGTATTTAACTAACTGGCTACCTGTAAGCCACTGGTCGCCCCTGGCCTCGAGCACATTCTTCACGTGGTGTGGGGTGAGGACTGTGAGAGGTTGCTGCCAAGTTAATTTGATGACTCCTTCAATTAAAAGGGCTGTTGGCCCCATTGCTTTCAGGCAAGGTGCCCATTTCTTTATCTTATAGACATGTTCATTAGCTACTCAGAAGACAATGTTTACCAGGACTTTCAATATGTTCACTGTCCTTCTGCATTTATCTAATAGGAATATCACCATAATTATTAAAAGATTGAGGGAATAGGATATAGGTACAGAGCTTAATACTTTTTTTTTAAAACATTAACATTTTTTATTTTATTTTATTTTATTTTTTAAAGATTTATTTATTTATTTAATTTCCCCCCCTCCCCTGGTTGTCTGTTCTTGGTGTCTATTTGCTGCGTCTTGTTTCTTTGTCCGCTTCTGTTGTCGTCAGCGGCACGGGAAGTGTGGGCGGTGCCATTCCTGGGCAGGCTGCACTTTCTTTTCACGCTGGGCGGCTTTCCTCATGGGCGCACTCCTTGCGCGTGGGGCTCCCCCACGCGGGGGACACACTTGCGTGGCACGGCACTCCTTGCGCGCATCAGCACTGCGCATGGGCCAGCTCCACACGGGTCAAGGAGGCCCGGGTTTGAACCGCAGACCTCCCATATGGTAGACGGACGCCCTAACCACTGGGCCAAAGTCCGTTTCCCCAGAACTTAATACTAATTAACATACTCCTCAATGCATAAGTTTCTCTTTGAGTTGCAGTTAATAGATTTGAGTTTCAGGTTTGCAATACTTTACATGTTATCGCTCTATGGAAGCAGGCTATAATTCCAATTGTGTTTAAGTTGTACTCACAGTACTCTGGTATTCATTACTCTACTTGGTATGTTCTTCACAGAAGCTGCAACATGATTGACCCTAGAGAGAAGTTAGGAAAGTAATTTTCAGTATACCATTGGCCTGGTGCATGGTGATATTTGGCACTATGAAACAGTGCCAGTCAGGAGGCAATATCCGTTTGGCTGTATTGAGCCATCATTGGCTGCTGCAGGAGTTTGAAACTGCAGTGTAGTCTCCATCAACTTCAGGAGCACAACCAGAGATGTAGTAGATACTATTATTGTTCTAGGGGTCAGTGACCAACCTAGCCAATAACTTAAATGGAGAGGCAACCTGCAGTGTATTGAAGGCTTGGATTGAATGCACAGGAGAGTTTGACAATGCTGAAGTTTATCTCTTGATTTTTATATATACCTTTTAAACACTTCCAATGCATTGTGTAACATATCAAATGAACTTTTGAGTATTTTGCTTCTTATTTTAGCATTAGAGGAAAAATTATTTAAAAGAAAGAAAAGAAAACTGGATATATTCAATGGGATCAAGGTAATTTTTCATTACCACCACTTGAATATGCACATTGAGGTGAGTTTCAGACAGGTTTTATTGCTATGAAGTTACTTTTTGCTGTTAGCATTAATTTAGGTTTCCAGTTAATAATGGCTTCTTAGACCTAGCCACTTAAATGCTTTAGTTTAGAAGATGCATTTACAAACATCCTTTATAATTGACCACAACCACATGGACTGGCTAATTTACCTTAGATTACAATTAGCAACTGATGGAATTTACTTTATGCATTTAAGAGAGGGAAGATTTACATTTTCCTTTTTAGCTTAATTTCATTAAAGTTGAACTTACAAGGACAAACTGATTTTTAATTATTTCTGCTTAGAAGAGTTTCAATCTGTTACACCTGGCCTCTCCCTCAGATCTCTTGCAGAGAGAGGGCCCCAGGGGCTGGGTAGGTCAAAGAACTCAGGAAAATCCTTTTCCTTTTCTCAATAGTTGCTATATTTAGATTTCTATATGAACAATTTAAATAACACTCTTTTATGAATTGTCAATTTGATATTATCATGAGGATGTATGACGATATACACTGAGCAAATAGGCAGACATGAACAGTTTGACACGGAAATGCAACACAAAGTTACTTAAAACTTTCATTTTTTACAAAACAAGTTTAACTGTAAAACAACATTTGAAAGATCTCCTTGAAGTCTTTCTTTTGCAGGCTTCCCCAGACTAGGGGTTCACAGTTTCCCCCTTTGTGGTTTCATATAAAGGGAGGTAGAATGGTTTGCTGAGGTCTGGGATCCTAAGGCTTGGTGCTTCCATGAGGGCTCACTTGAGAGTGTTGAAGGAGTTCCTTTAATTTGCAGTATGATCATGCAGTTTTGCACAAGAATTTTGTTTCTTAATTAATGGCTTCTAATCAAAATGTCCTGAATGCTTCCATACAATTTTACATTGACTTTAGCAGACTTTGGATGAGCAAGACTAATTATATATATACTCACTGGGGCTATAAAAGCCTCAGGGACCATGAGGTCAGGAGACAGGGAAATCTTAAGTTTGTTTTCTCCTGAGTCATAGGGGCAGAGGCTGTTAGGCTAAATTTACCCAAATTTAATTTTAGTTATTATCCTTCTGCTGTTTTATAATATAAAGGCATCTGTAAATAGTCTTAACTCCGAAATAACCGTAAGCAAAGACAAGGGGTGACGCCAGGCTTGAAGTGACTGTAAATGAAGGTAACGTCAGTTTAGAATTTAGTTACAGTTTCTAGTAAGTTTTTACTTTAAGGTGAATTGGGTACTTTTATTAACTAAGCCACAAGAATTTTATCAGTAACAACTTTGCGAGGTCTCTCTGCTTTTTCAGCAATTAAATAAATTCTACTTGTGATTTATGCATTAAATCCACTAGCAAGATAGTATTAACATTTATATATTCATTTTTATGTTACCTTTCACTGTTATCCAACTTCTAACAGGTGAACCCCAAATCTGATTTCCTAGGCATAAGAAAACTGATAAAGTTAAATGCATATTTCAAAGTTGAATACAGAGTTAAGCACAGATTAAAAGAGAAAATTTTATACCTTTAGCATTTTAGGTACTCTTTGATTTTAATTGATGGCATATAAGCTTTCGTTATCTTGATCACTATTCACACCTTTTATAGGCACAACTGAGTTTAAACTGAGAAGTTTGAGGTATATTTCCTTATATATTTTTAAGAAGACATGATATGAGGTTTCTGGGCCTCAGATTCATCCGTACTCTTCTTACACTGGTTTAACTGGAATTCAGCATACTATACAGAGGCTGTTTTTGGCTATACCATGGCCATGTGGACCAGCAGTAGGCAAAATTTCCTGATTCCTGAAAAGAGACTCCTATTGGCAGTTTGCTGGTATGCTAGAGGCCACACCCGTTACTTTTGGAAGAATAAAGAAGCACTTTTTAGTCAACTGATCTGGCATCCCAGAGTCCTAGTCTGATTAAAGTTCCCCACTCCACATAATTTAATATCACTACCTGGAGGTATGAAAATATTCACTGAACAAACACAAAAGAGATAAAATACAACAAAAGAAACAAGTTTGCTAATTTGATTCATAATTCTTACTCTTTTGGTATGGTTGTTTTCAAGCTTTCCATCATTGCACATTTTTTATTTTTATTGTTTTTAAGATCTTTGACTGGTGCTAAAGGGGACTCACACAGCATAAACTCACAACTTTTTGGATTCTTCATTTTTCTACAACTCAAAGAAGATTTGAACATATGGGACTTTTTGACTTTTTATTCTGTTTACAAAGCAAGTTAAATTGCAATATAGTATTAAAATTCAAAGACCCATTTTTGGCCAAATTTTTCTGTCATCTAATCTATATCTAGACCAAGTTTCATTACAAAAATTAATTAATTTTTCTGTAACCAAGATCCCCCAAATTTAGACCAATTTTTCAGGATGCATCCTATTGGTGAGCACTGGGGTATGAACACCTCATTCCCCACGGCAGCAGAAAGAGAGAGAGAGAGAGCAGCCAAAATAAAAGCACAAAAAAGGAGTAGGCTTCCCCTAAAAGGGAGGAAGGGAGTGGGACTCTAACCCATGAAACCTCTCCCACTACCACCAAACTTTCACTACCTTAGCAAAGGTAAACCAGATGCTAACTCATGGTGTTACTATTTTTATTAAATGTCTTTAAAACATTCCAAGGCATTCTAACACAAACCTATAAAGAGAAACTCAATGGCAAGAAGTAGGAAAGTGAAAACGTGGGTAAAGGTAGCATGCAACCTAGTGGGGCCCTACTTTGTGTGTTTCCTATGTTCCCACCCTGTGTCAGTGCTGTGCAACACACGTTCAGGCTTTTGCTTTGTCCATCTCTGGCTGACTTAGAACACCTCTTAGTATAGCACTCCATCTCAGATGAAGTGCCCTTAACAGAGCTCCTCCACTGCATCTCACCATATGAGGTTGCCACAGAACTGTGGATTAGAACTCTTCATTCACCCTGCAAGGATTCTTTGCATCTCACATATTCTCACTTCTCAGTCACATGCTACACAACCACCCTCCTTCCCTTTCTTTCTCAAACCTGGAGAAAATGGTTTCCTCCCCTCGTGGGAGTACTCAGGTCTTCCTGGGAGGTGATCAGGCTCCTCTTCTGGCTTCCAGTGTCAGGCTTTCTCTACATCATGCCCCCAGAGGACATATCCATCCAATGTGCAGAGTTCCTTTACTTCATTCCCAGGGTGTCTCCAGACCTTTTGGCACCCCCAGTTTCCCAGGAGGGCCTCAGTGGAGCCTGCTACCTTATACTGACCTAACAGAGTCCAGGGGCACCTCAGCAGGGGGTTTGTCTGGACCCTCCTTGACTCTGCAGGAGAGCCAAGAGGGGCAACTAAATGTTACCATCTCTGACTTTCTCAGCAATTCTGGACGAGCCCCCATAAATGTTGTGGCATCTAAGAGGATTCTATGATCGTGATATTGAAAGCCAGGACTCGAGACCTTTGTGGGAAGGAAGTTTATTACAGCTGGCCAGGCCCAGCAGACTTGAGTCTAAAAACCAAGCCCTGAGCCAGTCTTTTAGGTTGTTTTTATACAGAGAGCATGGGCGGGGGGGTTAAGAAACATTTGGTGTGAAAAGTTTAAGTTTTGGTTTCCTGGGGCTTGGGGGCTTTATGGGAACTAGGTAAGCTTGAATCACTGCTATCTATTAGTCGGGTAACTTTTGGTAAATGATAATTTTCCCAATTTCAGTTTTTCTTAAGTCCATAATAAGTTTAGCTCTGAGCTTCCTTGCAGGACTAATTTAAAAAGTGACTGTCTCCACCATCAAAGATTTGCATAGGGCCACTGGATTCTCCTTCTCTTCCACGTGAAATTCATAAATGATCTGAAACAACTCTACCTATCTCTCCCCTCCACAATGCTTCAATAGTTCTATTGCCTGAACTACGCTGATCTGAGGTTTCTTTCTACATTCCTGATGTTTTTAATTTGCTGAGACTTCAGTTGCAGCTCCCAAGGAGCTTCTTGGTAATAAAAGCCCTGTGGAAAAAATAAGAAAGAAGAGAACTTGCATCTTGTTAAGCAGTTTTTTCTGAACATGACCTTGAGAAATCACCCACTTGACCCAGGAAATGATATATTTTAGTTTTAATTAAATCAAATTAGGAAATTCTATTCCTCAAAGTCTCTGCCTGTCCTCCATTAACAGCTACTATGTTTCATTATTCCCAACCCAAAGAAATATGGTATTTCATGCATACTTTTACACTTTATTCTAAAGAGAATTCCATGAATGTGATGGTTCCCATTTAGTAACTGATAGTTAAGAATGAACAAATTATTATAATTGCTGAATCATAATACAGATGCTTTCGAAAAACTTTCTAGTATATTGCAGAAAGCCATAAATAAATTTCTGAAATTGCTGAAACTAGCTGAATTAGAACCAAGATGACTTGCTCTTTGTTAATGATTGTAAAACTTTACAACTTTTATCTTGTGGTAGTAACCACTAACTACAGTGTTTATACTTACTATTGTAATGGTTATTTTAGCCTACTTCCAGTCCTTGTTTATACTTGCTATTGAAATAATTAACAACCCCAACTACCTTTGTTTGAATCCGTAAAAATCCCAAAGCTCCTTAGAATTAGGGAAACAGACTTTAGGTCAATAGGCCATCTGATCTTAGCAATAAAATCTTTCTATCTTGAAACCCCAGTGTCTCAGAAATTGGTCACTTAAGCACATGGGGCAGATACTGCCCTGCTTTGATCTGTAACAATTTCACAGATGACAAATATACAGCAATAGTGTCAGTGACTCACCCAAGACTAAATGGCTAAGACTTCATTCTTTCTGGCAGGTTCTCTTATTTTAAAGCACAGGTTCCCAAATAGTCCTGTTGTACTATCTATCTACTTCTGCCCAAATACTCTCTTTAACATTTTTAGAAAACATAAATATGTATGCATGATTCCTTTATAAAACTTGCTAGTGCTTGTTGAGGAATATTTTGAAAAATTTAGCTAAGGGTCAGAAAACTGGGCTCATTATCATTCATTAGTATAAAATTGTCTGGAAATTAACCTAGAGTTAAAATAATTGAATTTGAATTTAAATTATTGAGCCTTTTATTTAACCTTTCATTTGCACTTGCAGAGTCAACACAGCTTCCTATAAACGAAAGGGAAACCGTGCAGTCCCATCCACTGTTCCTGTGGAGGGCAGCCCGGGGCCTCTGCATTATGCTGTTGCCCTTGAAACTGTGACCCTCAGGTGTATGGAAGCAGCACAGGCATCGTTATTGCCTCTCTCCTGCCAAATATGCAGCCTCAGAATTTGACTGAGAATACACCCATTATGTTTCAGAAAGGCAAGAACATTTCACCCTCCTTAAAACTGTTAACAGACACCAAAACCACAGACATACGTGCCTTAAGAGGACTCATTAATCCCACTTTGGAAAACATTTTTTAAAAAGGTTGAATGTAAGCACTGTTCTGTTTATTTAATACTTAGTGTTTCTAAAAAGCAGGCAGGGTTAGTAAATTGATCCTTGAAAACCCTGCTTGTATTTCTACCAGAGAGGGAAAGGATTTCCAAGATTAAGGAAAATGTTTCTCATAATATCACTTGTTATACTTTATAAGACTTGTTATGCTTGTCATTAACTATAACCAAAGCTATCTCCTACTGGGCCCACTTTTGTAGTTTTGAGGTTTCCTTTGCTTTCCAGAGTCATGTTTCCCTTTGTCTAAAACACATAGATATTTCAATGTCTCCTAAAAATCAACATATTTAGAGCTCAGTATCACCTTTTCCCCAAACCAACCACGTCTATGTTCTCTGTTCATCATATAGAACCACCGGCTGTGAGGCATAAGTTCGATGCCACAGGCTCTCAGTGATAAAAGCTATCCTTGTCAGTGCTGGGACACACCACAGAAAGAATTTAAGGACACACCATATTTTAAGGAAGCAAGTAAAGAGATTTCTATTGTAAAGCAAAAGAAAGAGAATGTATACACCCAGACGGGTGCAGGCAGCTCAAGGGAGAGCGTGTGCTGGGACCCAGGGGCAGGCTTTAGTAAGGCCCGCTCTGCCTCCAGCCCCTCCTCCTGTGTTAAGGAGGGACCCCAGCTCTTTGCTGTCCTAACTGGTTGCTTTTCTGCATTCTTATTGGTTTATACTACGGACCACTCAGGTAGAGCCTGTTGGCTTTTAGGAAACCAATGGGGAGGCCTTTCTGTTTGAAATTATACGGGGCTTTATTTAGCCCAGTAGTTTTACATGGGACCTTGTGACCAGGATCTTGGCGGGATTTCCAGCTGTGATGGTTGCGGCTTTGTCCTCAGCCAGGCCGCCTTTCCTTAGGGGGTTTCTGGGTGGGGTCTCAGCTGTGATGCTTATGGCTTTGTTTTCATCGACCTGGCTGTCTTCCCTTGTTCCCTATGCTAACTGGCCTCCCTCAGAGAGTTTATACCCTTATTCTTAGGGGGAGCTGAGGGGTGAGGGTCATCCTTCTGTGGCTACTTCTCCCTGGCTGTCGGCTGGAATCCCTATGCGAGGGGGTGTGAAGCCCTCTGGCTATTCTTTTGAGGTTGTGGGAAGGTGGGTCCAGCACCATGGTTGGAATTGGATGAAATTCCTATATGACTAATATTTTGTTCTGGAAGGTGTTGATTCTGGAAGAAATAGGCTTAGTTAAAATTTTGCAGACATGTGGTCCTACTAAGAGGATATGTGGCCCTAAAATGGGGGCCAGCCACGATAGACTGGGCCATGGGAGCAAGACAGGCCAGGTGCCTCCAGGGGTCACATCCTCCCCAAGCTGGTGGGCATGATCTTGTAGGTTCTGAATCTGCCTAGGACTGTTCTAGGGTGATTTTACAGAAAAACAGCGTTCTTTGAGGAACAGGCAGGTTCTTTCTTGTGCCACCATTAACATGTTTAGGGCTCTGCAATTTTGCAAGGGAGCCTATTTGTTGACTAAGGGTTTCTAAGCACAGCTAATTTCTTCTGTGCTATAGGTTAACATAAGGAGCAATTGCAGGGTTTAGTATAAACTACTAATACCAGTTTCCATGGCAGTGGAAATGCCTAGGACAGCTAGGAGAGGGATGAGGAGGGGCACTGCACTTTTAGTTAGCATGTGGTGAGAAAATATGGGAAATGGGAAGGTGAAGTTTCCAGGACCATAGTATATGGAAAGGGTGATGTAAACTAGTGAGCACAAGCCTGTCCAAAGTGGAGGCAGGGAGATGTAAGCCTTTTTTCTGCAAAGGAGAAAATTCCATCTTGATAGTTTAAAGTAGCAGCAAATGTGAGGTTGGCTATTGGTGGGCTGGAGCCCTCTTCAGCACTTAACCAGCTCACTGGCTAGCCTGCTAGCAGATGGTACTGACACACACCCTTTTGGAAATGGGTTATGAAACATTATGCTTCTCTGGGTGTCCCACAGAAGGTTGGCTTTTCCCCCAAGCGATAGGCATCTAGACTATGGCACACCCAGGTAGAGAACAAGGCATCTGTTGTCGGGTGCTTGGTCAGCATAAGTTGTGTTTAGAAGCATGAAATCACATGAGCTGGAAGGCCATCCCCAACACTATAGGCAGTGTTTGAGTCCCTTACATTTTCTCCCCTAGGTCACCAAGCTTTCAGGGGATATTTGGTACTGGTGAGCATTGTGGCATTAATGGGGTATCAGATTAAGTAGATATCTGGCCACCAAATTTGGGGGTAAGTGGCCAGCATACCTAAGTACTTCACCAGCTGAGGGGCCATCTAGAAGGAACGGTTACAGGAGGAAAAGGTGAATTGTCCTAGGAAAGGAGGGGAGGAGGAGTGTTGGGAGGCATTGGAGTTGATGCAAACGGGGAAGGTGGTGGCATTAAGTATGTCAACTGAGGAGTATAGAAGTTCCAGCGGAGGAGAGGAGGTGGGCTTTCAGGCAATGCTGCCAGCTTGGAATGTTGTGAGAAGCTGGCTGAGGTGTTGTTGGTATTCTGCCCATGCACTGGATGATATCATGGTAATGGGGCAGATGGTGAGATTGGCAGTTGACCGGTGTTTGGGAACAGCTGGCCAAGTCAAGGATGTTTCTGATTGGGGTACCCAAAGCCAAGACAAGGATTTATTTGCTAAGTCAAAGGCCTTTTGAATGAGATTTTTTAAACAGTGTTTGGTTTTCCTCCCCCTAGCAATAGGGTGATATAGTAGACTACATGAAGTTCCATTTGAACTAGAGATAAAATAAGTAGAGCTAGCACAGTACAGCTGTGATTAAGATGATAGCTAATGGGAAGCGGATTTGACTCACCTGATAGAGTGTCTGCCTACCACATGCAAGGTCCTGGGTTCAAACTCAGGGCCTCCTGACCCATGTGGTGAGCTGGCCCACACACAATGCTGATGTGCTCAAGGAGTGCTGTGCCACACAGGGATGTACCCCACGTAGGGGAACCCCCCACACAAGGAGTATGTCCCATATGGAGAGCTGCCCAGTGCGAAGGAAAGTGCAGCCTGCCCAAGAATGGCGCTGCACACACAAAGACCTGACACAGCAAGATGACGCAACAAAAAAGAGACAAAGATTCCCAGTGCCTCTGACAAGAATACAAGTGGACACAGAAGAACACACAGCGAATGGACACAAAGAGCAGGCAACTGGGTGGGGGCTGGTGGGAGGCAGGAGGGGAGAGAAATAAATAAAAAATAAATGTTTAAAATAAAAAGATGATAGCTAAGAGCAAATAACTACTCCGCAAACAGGGTCACACAATTCATGTACCAGCTTTGAAACATGCAATGCTTAGCTTTGTTTTTATTTTTTTAAACCAATTTTATTGATATATATTAATAAAGCATAAACCCATTGTAAGTGTACAGCATATGGTATTTGGTATAATCACGTAATGTGCATTCATCACTTCAATCATTCTTAGAGCATTTTCATTATTCCAGTATTTACAATAATAATACAAAAAAAAAAACCAGACAAGCAAATAAAATTCATCATCTCTCAATCTCTCTGTGCTTCCCCTGCTGCACATAGCTGTATTCTGTTTCCTTCTCTCTAGGTTGTTTGTGTTTATGTTTTATAAAAACAGTCATATATGCAATATCACCCATATTTATATTTTACATTAGGTTTCACTATGTTATAGTCCCATGTTACTTTTTTTTGCTTTCCTTCTAGTAATACACATGCCCTTTCAACCTCTGTCATACCCATGTATTAGTACTACTAGTCACAAACACTATTATGTCCTCTCACCATTTCTATTCATTTCCAAAGATTAACAAACAATCTTTTAAACAATTCTGCACAGATTAACCATGAGCTTTCCATTCTTTAGCCTCATTCTATTGTCTGGTGACGTATATTGTAATTTTTAATACCATGAGATTACGTAATATATTTAGTTTTCAAATTAGCACAATCATAAAGAATTTGTCATTTGTGTTTGGCTTGCTTCACTCAAAATTATGTCCTCCAGGTTCATGTGCCTAATGACTTCATTTATTTTTACCACTGCCTGACATTCCATTGTTTTCATATAACACAAATTGTTTATCAGTTCATCAGTTAATGGACATCTGTGTTGCTTCCATCTTTTGGCAATTGTGAATAACGCTGCAATGAACGTCAGTGTGCAGATGTCTTTTAGAGTCATTGCTCTCAGTTCTTTTGGGGATATACCTAGCAATGGCATTACTGGTCACATGACAACTTCCCTAGGATATGCATGTCATCATATTGAGAAAGCTTACTTCTAGTTCTATCATTTGGAGTGTTTTTATGAAGAAAGGGTGCTGTATTCTGTCAAATACCTTTTCTGCATCACTCGAGAGGATCGTGTGATTTTTCTTCTTCAATTTATCAATGTGATTTTTTTTACACTGATTGATTTTCTTGTGTTGAATCATCCTGCATACCTGGCAAAAAACCCACTTGATCATGGTATATAATTCTTTTAATGAGCTTTTAGATTCAGTTTTAAGTATGTTGTTGAGGATTTTTGCATCGATATCTATTAGAGATATTGGTCTGTAATTTTCATTTTTCATTGTATGTTTATCTGGTTTTGGTCTTAGGGTGAAGTTGCCTTCATAGAATGAATTTGTTCTAGTTCTTTCCTATTCAGTTTTTTGGAAGAGCTTAAGCAAGATTGTTATTATATCATCTTTGAATGATGGGTAGAATTCACCTGTGAAACCATCTGGTCCTGAGTTTTCATCTTTGGGAAGTTTTTTGATGACTGTTTTAACCTCTTCACTTGTAATTGTTTTTTTTTTTTTGTTTTTTTTTTTTTTTTGAGGTCTTCTATTTCTTCCAGGGTTAGTGTAGGTTGCTTTTGTGTTTCTAGAAATTTGTCCATCTCATCTACATTATTTAGATTTTTGGCCTACCATTGTTCATAGTATGCTCTTATGATCACTCTTATTTCTGTGAGGTCAGTGGTAATGACCCCCTTCTCATTTCTGATTTTATTTATTTGTGTCTGCTCCCTTTTTTATTCTGTGTTTGTCAGCTAAGGATTTGTCAAATTTCTTGATCTTGTCAAAGAACCAACTTTTGGTTATGTTGATTCTCTCTTGTTTTATTGTTCTCAATTTCATTTATTTCCACTCTGTTTTTCACTATTTCTTTCCTTACTCTTGGTTTGGGATTAGTTTGAAATTCTTTTTCTCATTGCAGGTGTGTGTTAGATCTTCAATTTTAGTTCTTTCTTCTTTTCTAATGTACACATTGAGGGCTATAAATTTCCCATGCAGCACTACCTTTGCAGTGTCCCATAGGTTTTGATATGTTGTGTTTTCATTTTCATTTTTCTCAAGGTATTTGTTGAATTCTCTTGCAATTTCTTCATTGACCCACTGATCTTTTAACAGTGTGTTGCTTATTCTCCATATATTTATGAATTTTCCATTTTTTTCCATCCATTATTGTTTTCCAGCTTCATTCTGTTATGATCAGAGAAAGTGTTTTGTATAATTTCAAACTTTTTAAATTTATTGAGGCTTGTGTCATGACCCAACATATGGTCTATTGTGCAGAAGGATCCATGAACACTTGAAAATAAAGTTTATCCTGCTGCTTTGGGGTACAATGCTCAATAGATGTCTGGTAAGTCTAGTTCACTATCATACTATATAACTTCTCTGTTTCTTTATTCATCCCCTGTCCAGATATTCTATCCAATATTGAGTGGTGTATTGAAGTCTACACCTATTAATGTAGACATCTATTTCTCCCCTCAGCTTTGCCAGTGTTTGAATCATATATCTTGGGGGTGAGGTAGGTGCATAAATATTTAATATAGTCATTTCTTCTTGGTGAATTGTCCCTTTTATTAATATCTAATGACCTTCTTCATCCCTTGTAAAAGTTTTGCATTCAAAATATATCTTGCCCAATATTTGTTTCATTACTTCAGCTTTTTGGGTTTCTGTTTGCATGGAATATCTTTTTCCAACTTTCCACTTTTAACCTGATTGTGTCATTAAGTCTGAGATGAGTCTCTGGAAGATAACATATACATAGCTCAAATTTTTATATCCATTCTATCAGTCTATATCTTTTTTTAAAATGTTTTTTAAGATTTATTTTATTTATTTATTCCACTCATCCCCCACACCCCTTGCTGCTTGTGCTTGCTATCTGCTCTCTCTGTCCATTCACTGTCCATTCTTCTGTGTCTGCTTATCTCTCTTTGTGTCGTCATCTTGCTGCTCCAGCTCTCCATGGTGCAAGCCAGCTTGCCTTCACTAGGAGGCCCAGAGAATCAAATCTGGGGCCTCCCATATGGTAGATGGGATGCCAATCACTTGAGCCACATCTGCTTCCCAATCTATATCTTTTGATTGCAGAGTTCAAGCCATTAACAGTCAATGTTATTATTGTAAAGGCATTACTTACTTCATTCATTTTGTCCTTTGGCTTTCTCTTGTCATATTGTTCTATTGTCTGTCTTTTACCCTTCAAATTACCTTTTCCTAATAATCTGCATTTCTGCATTCTTGTCCTTTTAGGTTTTAGCACTCCCTTTACTTTCTCTTGTAATTCTATGAATATTCTATCCATTTTTGTTTGTCTGTGAGGAATTTGAACTCACCCGCAGTTTTGAAGGACAGCTTTAGCAGATAAAGAATTCTTGACTGGCTGTTTTCCTCTTTCAGTATTTTAAATACTTCAAACTAATTACTTCACTCTTCCATGGTTTCTCATGAGAGGTTGGCACTTAATCTTATTGAGTTTCCCTTGTACGTGATGCTTTGCTTTTCTCTTGCTACTCTCAGAATCCTCTTTGTCTCTGATATTTGTCATTCTGAATACTAGGTGTCTCAGGGTAGGTCTATTCAGATTTATTTTGTTTGGGGTGCATTGTCCTTCTTGGATATTGATATTTATGTCTTTCATAATTGTTAGAAAATTTTCAGTCATTATTTCCTCAAACATTTTTTCTGTACCTTTCCATTCTCCTCTTCTTGGACACCGATAATGTGTATGTTTGTGCATTTCTCATAGTCATTCATTTCCATGACACCCTGTTCCATTTTTTTCATTCTCTTCTTTTACTGTTCTCCTTTTTTGTCCAGGACAGATGTTCTGTCTTTGAAATCACTAATTTTGTATTTGAGAAATTCAGATCTTCTCTTATGTGCCTCTAATGTATTTTTGTCTTTTATTTTAAAGATAAATAGATCACAAAAAAATGTTACATTAAAAAATATAAGAGGTTCCCATATACTCCACACCCTAGCCCACCCACTCTTCCCACATCAACAACATCTTTCATTATTGTGGCACATTCACTGCATTTGGTGAATACATTTTGGAACACTGCTGCAGTGCATAGCTTATCGTTTACCTTGTAGTTCAAACTCTCCCCCAGTACATTCTGTGGGTTATAGCAGGATATATAATGTCCAGCATCTGTCCCTGCAATATCATTTAGGACAACTCCAAATCCCAAAAATGCCCCCACATCACATCTGTTCTTCCCTCTCCCTGCCCTCAGCAACAACTGTGGCCACTTTCTCCACATCAGTGATACAATTTCTTCCATTGCCAGAATCACAATGGCTCTATAATGGAATACCAGTAAGTCTACTCTAATCCATATTTTATCCCTCCATCCTGTGGACTCTGGGATTTTGATGTCCACTCCACCTGTAAACTGAGAGGAGGTTTAGATCCCACATGGTTGATGGATGCGATTCTCCTGCTTGCATTTGTAGGCACTCTCAGTTCCCAGGTGTGGTGGTTAACCATCTTCACCTCCCTGTTAGCTGACCTGGGTAGGCCAATGAACCGAGAGCAGGAATTGCAACTCTGCTGAGGTACAGGGCACATGGACAGTCCAAAGATTCAAGTCTCCTGAGTATACACCAACCAAGCACCAAGCATGAATTCAGTAAAAGTGATGGAAGAGGCATGTGTAGGGTTTGATCTTGGATATTTGGGATTCCCCAATATTGTATATGTGGCTTTACTATGATCTAAAACTTTTTTTGAAGACAAAATTTAAAATGAAAAGAAAAAGGGGATGTAGACACTGAGGAAGGAATGAAAGAAATTGCCTTGCTACTATATATACAGGGCAATACCTATTACAGTGATGAAAAGAAAAACATCAAAAAGCTTTATGACATTTTTCATTTTTTAATTCCCCAATTTTTTACTTTATTTTTTCTAAATTAGTATGTATTCTATTTCTAATCTTAAACCTTATCATTGTTATTTCATTTTCCTACTAATTGAATTTGGCAATGTATTAGGCTTCATTTTTTAAGAATTTTGGACCACAGAGAGGTTCAACTATGGAAGGGGAGGGATACTGGTGTGGGGTGTTATTGATGGGGGACATATGGTTTGGGAGGGAGTTCTTTAGGGCATATGTATAGGGTATATAAAAATGTTCAGATATTCATTGGGTGTTTTCATAGACAACTGAGAGAGTGCTAAGTTCCTAGCCAGGGGAGCTCTGTCACATTCCGCAAAGGAACAGCAAACCCTCCCCCCGCCCCCGCCCCCAGTGCAAGGCAAAGACCTGTGAAGAAGGATGTTTGAATGATGAGCCCTTGCCCTTGATACTGATGACTATGCTTATGAGCTTGTGTGCCTGAAATTTCAACTAGGCCTAGAGCTTCAGGGTGCTGAAGAGTTACCTCCTGAGAGCCTTCATGTTGCTCAAATGTGACCACTCTCTAAGCCAAACTCAGCATGTAAATGCATTGCCTTTCCCCCAGTGTGGGACATGAGTTCCAGGGATGACCCTCCCTGGTGCTGAGGGATTATTATCAAGCAACTGCTTGTGACACAACTAGAAAAAGACCGTGAATAAAAGGGGGAAATGGTAAATACAAATGAGTTTATATGATTAAGAGACTTTAAAATGAGTCAGGAGGTCATCTGAGAGGTCATTCTAATGCACGCCTCAGCAGGATCCCAGAGACAGCTAAAATAGATACAACACCAGGAACTGGTGCTCCTGAGGACTATGGAGACCCACAGGTTCTATGGTCATGGGAGATGGCTCTGCAGTTCAGTGTCTTGTCATTGGGCCCTACTTTGGGTTTGTGCTCTTAAGTGTGGTGGAGTTGGACTCTAAAGTATTTTTAATCTCATTCATTGTGTTTTTCTTTCCCATAAGATCTGTTATTTTTCTTTGCAGGCTTTCACATTGTTCTATATACCCATCCATTGTCTTGTTAATATTCTTGATCTCTTTAATCATATTTACTTCAATTCTTTGGATTGGTTTAGGAGAGTGTGTGATTATCATTCATTAATTGTCTTAAATCCTGTATCTCTTCAGATATTTGGTTTGTGCTTTGGTTGGGCCATCTCCTCTTGTTTCCTTGTATGGCTTGTAATTTTTTGCTGGTATCTAGGCATCTGAATATGTTGGTGAGTTAGTTACTCTGATGGCCAATTTCTCCCTCTTGCCTATTTTTTTCTCCCACAGCTCTTTTTGATATTTGATTCAACTTATTATACATCTTAAAATTGTCCAGTTTAAGTTATCAAAATTATGACAGGAACTCACAAATGGGGCACAGATTTTCTCCCAGGAGTTAGGGAACAGAGAGAACCAAAAGCAGTTTTTGTCCGTGCAACTTCCAGATTGGCCAGCAGATGGTGTTCCTCAATGCATCTTTCCACAGAGGTGTAGTGATGTCCATTTTCCTGCATTTTGGTCTAACCTGAGTCAAGATACAAAGAGGGCTCTGCTGACTGAATTCATTGAAGAAAAACCCCCTGAATACCCCTCCCTTCTCCCTTGTAACAGCTGATAGGGAGAAAGGTTTGTTTCCCCCCTCAGTCAGCTGCACTGAACCAGGGGGTTTACCCCAGTTTAATGTCTTTGGGATGGGGAAGGGGAGTCCTTTCTGGCCACAGCAGCAGTTTTGAAACTCACATTTGTTTTTTTGCATTCTTCATCTTTGTCTCTCACCCTCCTGGGAGCTGTGAAGCACAGTCCTGGTCTGATAACCCCCAAAGCAAGTCCCTCAGACAGTTTTTGGCTCTTTCTCCACTGCTTTTGTGAGAGAGTTGAGCCCTGCCTGTCATTTCCAATGCTAACTTTCCACAATTCCTTAGCTTTTTTTTTTTTTGCAAAAGACCTTCAGGCTGTTCCGTGGCTGGAACTTGAACAGCTCATCAGGCACTTCCAGTGAGCTGTCAGTTCCTTGGATGGCAGGCTTCACTTGGGGTAAGTGCACCAGTTGGCAATTTCTTTGACTAATGGCTGTGAGAGTGACCAGAAGGAGGTCATTTTCAGTTTGGTTCCAATTAGGAATGAGGCCTGTTCTCCTGCCAGGTTTTGACCAGAACCTGGTCTCTAGGTTTAAATTTAGGTAGGGGTAAGTCATTGTTGGGACTAGGGAGGGTTTTGTTCCTGAGCTCTTGGATGATTTTTTTGTGTTCTTTCAAGGTTTATAAAAAATATTTGGTGGGTTCTTGGGTCTCCTTATCTAGTACCAAGTCCTGCATGAGAAGGGAAGCCTATAGACAATCTCAAATGGGCTCAGCTAAGCAGATCTTTTGGAGTTATAAGCAGCCTCAGAAAAGTGACTGGTAGATTGGTAAACAAAGAGATGCAGTTTATTGGAAAAGTTTGGCCAGAATTTGTTTCAGGGTTTGGTTGGCTCTTTCTACTTTGCTTGAGGACTGGGATTTCCAGACGCTGTGAAAGTGATACTTAATCCCAAGAGTGGCTGACAGACATTGGGTTATTTTTCTAGTAAAGGTTGACCCATTGCCACTTTGGAGGGACTTAGCAGTCTGAACCTGAGGACAATTTCCTTTAGGAGGGCCTGAGCCACCTCGTTTATTGTTTCTCTTCTAGTGGGAAAGGCTTCCACACATCCAGTAAAAGTATCCACTAGTACTAAGAGGTACTTATATCTCTATGTGATGGCATAAGGATGAAATCTATCTGCTAGTCCTCCAAGGGTATGATCCCCACAGCTGGACAAGGAGATTTAAAGGAGGAGCTTTAAGACTTCCATTGTCTGGGTCATTAATTACACATAAAGAGCAATCTTTGGTGACCTCCTTGAATGTTTTTGCCAGGTGCTGGCCATCAAAATCCCATTTGATCAGATAGGTTGGAATATCTCTCCCAAGATGAATATCTTGGTGGGATCCATGAAGGTCTTTCCACTGCACTGTTTTAGGTAAGTGGCTACGCTAGCCACTTCATCTACTTGTCCTGGTTATATTCTGGAGCCCTAGATAGTGGGACAAGTTCTAGGATGAGAGCTGGGAGAGGAGCTTGGGTTTGTGCTGTGCTCTAGATGTTATGTCTGCTCAGGCATGTCTTCTAGCTACAGCTGGTCTGTTTTCTAGTGTCCTGGGAAATGAATAATTGCTATTTCTTGGGGGCAGCAGAACAACCTCTAGAAAGTCCAGAATTTCTTGCTGGTGCTTGAGAGGTGACCCATTGTTAGTAAGCAAGCCCCTTTCCTGCCACATAGCAGAGTGGGCATGGAGGACAAGGTACATGTACTTGGAATCTGTGTAGATTCCCTGGTGCCTAGTATCAAGCCTCATGTTAGGACAATGAGTTTTGCCTTCTGGGCTGAGGTCTCTGGGGGAAGGGCTAGGATTTCTATAGTTTTAAATTTGAAGACCACTGCACAGCCTGCTTTTTAAATCCCTTCTCCAATAAATCTGCTTCCATCTGTGAATCACTTAAGGTCTTGGTTTGTTAGAGGCTCATCATTTAAATCCGGCCTGCTTGAATAGTTTTGGGTGAGAGTTTTGAGGCAGGAGTAAAGGAGGGGTCCCTTAGGATCTGACTTGGAGTCTTCTACTATTGCAGGTTGGCTGGTTTGAGGGTTTGACAAACCTTTAGCTGCCCCTCAGGGCATTCTAGTAATTGAGCCTGGTATTTAGTTACCTGGCTACCTGTAAGCCATTGGTGGCCCCTGACTTCAAATACATCTCTCACCTCATGTGGGATGAAAATTGTGAGGAGTCGTCCCTGGGTTAATTTTTAGGTTTGTTCTATTAAAAGGGTGGTTGCTCCCATTCCTCTCAGGCAAGGTGGCCATCACTGTACCATGTAATTCAAGATCCTGGAGAAATAAGCTACTGGTTGAGAAATCTCACTAGGTTTCTAGGCTAAAACTAATCTCAGAGTCGCTTCATTTTTTTCAGTTATGTGTAGAGAGAAAGGGTTGTTTAGGTTAGGAATTAATAAGGCTGGAGGGCTAACTAATGCCTCATTTATAGCATGGAAGGCGGTTTCCTGGTCCATTCCCCATCTAAGGGTTGGTTGTTGGCCCTTACTGTTAGCACCATATAGGGGCCTGGCTATTTCACCAAAACTGGTATCCACAATCTAAATTACAGCCTTTCCCAGGAAAGCCCAACGTTGTTTTTTTGTTTGTTTGGGGTGGCAGAAAGCTTGTGATAGCTTGAATCGTTTTGAAGACAAAGCCCTTTTCCCCAGAGTGAGGGGAAAACTTTCTAAGAGATTTGTGCCTTGGATGCCAACATTTTATAGCCCCTATTGGTTAGGAAATTAAGGAATAAAATAGTGTTAGCATCAGAAGCTTCCTTCGCTGGGCTAAAAAGCAACAGATCATCCACATAGGTAAGAGCTCTGAGATAAGTGGAGATCAGACAGGTCCTGAGCCAAGGCATTGCCAAAAACACAAGGGCTATCCCAGAACCCTTGTGGCAGCACAGTCCACGTTAGCTGGACTGGACGTGTATGTCTAGATCCTGCCACTCAAAAGCAAAAAGAAACTGAGATTCTGGGTGGAGTAGAATGCAGAAAAAGTTATCCTTCAGGTCAAGGACAGTGAACTTGGCCATGGATTCTAGGATTTGGTTTGGCAGAGTATAAACATTGGGTATGAGCACATGGATCAGGATGATGAAGCTATTAAATGCTCTCAGGCCTCAATCCAGCCTGTAAATGACATGGGACTTTTTAATGGGAAGAATTGGAGTGTTGAAAGGGGATTACTTAGGAAACTTTTAAATTATGGGTCAGAGGCCTTCAACAGCCTCCTCTCTGAGGAGATATTGTTTCCTGTGGGAGAGCTCACCCTGGTACTCTGGTATCCCACACTAAGGATTTACTTTGTCAGTTATCTCCTGGGGTATTATGTTCAGGGGGGTCTTGGGACATAGCTCCAATACTGCAGGCAGCCAAATGGTCTCAAACCAAGCTTGGTGGTTCCCTTTCCCAGGATGCAAGATGCTTGAGGGACTAGGGTAGATTTATTAATCGGGCACTATCCCCCAGGAAGTGCCAGAGGTCTCATCCTAGTATGGGGGCTAGACATTCTGGAATAACTAGGAGCTGATGACTTCTGAGAAGTTTCCGTATTTACAGGGGAGAGGTTTAATAAATGGCCTAGATTTGGATTCTCCATAACTCCCACTATTGGGCATGACCAAGATGAGAGAGGTCCAAAGTGGCAGGTCAGGACTGAATAATTGGCTCCTGTATCAAGAAATTAACAGTCTTACCTGCCACACTGAGGGTCATCCAAGGTTCCTTATGGCTGATGGTTCAAGGTGTTGTCCAGAGAGCCACACCTGGCCTCAGGTCCCTTCAGTCGTCCTCGGTTGTGGGGAGCATGGCTCATAGGAGAGTGTCACTCCGTCTGTGGGGAGCAGTGCATTCCCTGGCTCAGTTCCCATCAGTTCCACACCTGGGACAAGGCAGTGGCAGGTTGGCAAGAAGGCAGCTTGGGCAGCTTGGGGCAGTCATGCTCCCAGCAGCTACCTCTACACATGGGAAGCAGGTTCCTGCTCACATGGAGCCTGGGTTCAAGTGGCCTTGAGGCTTGGATGCCTTTACTGGAGGCAGCTAAAAAGTGAGCCTGTTCTGGGGCCTGCCCTTCCTTACCTGTTCCTCGTTGGTGCTGCAATCACAATTGTTGAAACTGAAAAGGCTGTTTCTAAACAGGTGTTCAGGGACCCATGGGAATCTTTTGCAGCTTCCTATGGATATCTGAGGCAGATTGGGTAATGAAGTGAGTTCCTAAAAGGATCTCGTTCTCTAGAGTCAAGATCTACTAGAGTGTATTTTTTCATTGCCTCCACCAACCCTCCTTGAAATGAGACTGGGTTCTCATCCTTCTCCTGAGTAACTTCCTAAGCCTTATTGTAATGGACTAGTTTGGTAGTACACTTACTCATCCCATCAAGGGGACATGGCCAAGTGGACGCCAGTCCTCAGATCCACCTATACCTTCTGGTAATTCCACCCAGGGTCCATGGTTGGGATGGCTACTGCCCCTACCACATACTGGTCAGGCTGCTGGCTGGCCAGTCTATTGGTGTGTCCCTATGCCTCAGTCCAGATGTGGAGTTTCTCCTCTGGAGTGCAGTGAGTTGAGAGAATAGTGTGCATGTCACTCCAGGCTAGTTCAAAGGCCAGTGTGAAATACTGAAACTCCTCAGTAAATCTAGCAGGGTCTTTGGAGAATCAACCCAATTGTTTCTTGCATTGGGCCCAATCAGCCGTGGAAAAAGGACATGCACCTTGGTAGTTCCTGAATCTCCACTGGCCACATCTCATGTGGGCATAGACCTTTCAGCTTCTTTACTGGGTGGAACGAGGCCCCTCTCTGGGTGTGGCCTGCTGGACTACATTCTGGATCATACTGGGGAGGCACAGATGGCCCTTCCAGGGTGGGTCTGAGGGGACTCACCCTATCTTCATGCCTCACCACTACCATTGCATTTGTGTTGTGTGGCTTATAAGCATTGTTTGACCTCCTGTAGTGCTTGTGTTCAACTCAGAGTGACACTGCAATCATGGTATTTCTCACTCATGGCTTAGCACTAAGATTTTAGCTGCTGGGGTTTCCCAGAAGACAGAGAGCAAAGGGGTGGGGCCATATTGGTAAAGACCTCAGTGGGGCAATTGTTGGATACTGGGTCAGGATAGGAACCAAGGTGGTGGGTGTAAGAGAGGAAGATCTGGTAAAGGCAAGTCCTGGGGAAATATGTTCTCTGATGTTGGTGAGCCTTAGCATGGGGCGTTACCATCTCCAGCAATGAATTCATGGGCTAGAATCATGATGACTCAGGTGCAGCCAGCTCTGTCAATGAGCACTTGGTTGGGGTGATGTTGTATGTGGTGTCCAGTCCACTGGAGGTGGCCTTCCCAGGTGGCCCTCCACTGGGGAAAGGGAAAAGCTACTGGGTCTTGGTCAGTAGCATAACGACCAGGATTTGTCTGTAATTGGCCCTGCAGTTGTTGGACTCACAAATATTTGTTATGATATTGAGATTGAATCTCTGGGCCATGTTTTGGTGAGTAATTTGGTATCATTTTATCTAGAAAATGCATATTTTCTCAGCACAATTCTAAACTGCATTGATGGTTACCTGATGTATTAAAGAGAAAAGATCCAACCTCAGAGGTTTGCAAGAGCAGAGTCTTGAGTTGGAGGCAGATGTGTAGGCAGTCTCTCGCCACTTTACTAGACAGTATTTGTTTAGCTGTGTGTCTGTGGGCCAGGTATTTAGCCATTGATGCCATTGTATCATTTTTCAAAAGGCCCTTTATGGGTGATGGCTTGTCCACACCTGGTGCCACGACAGTCTGAGCGGGTGTATTACAGCTTGCCAGCATGTCTGTTGGCCCAATTCCAGGGAAAATGTTGGGCCTCCTGTCTGGTTGTTGTGGGTTCCCCCTTTTATGGTTGGACCCACTGGGTCAGCCAGCAACCTGATAACCTGTGCCAGACATAAGAAGAATGCAGGTCATAGCCAAGATGAGCATTTGCATTTTACCAGCTTTGGTGGTGTGCCCCTGGAAGTTTGAAGTACCTGCACCACCACCCAGGGCGAGGAGCTGGGTCTTAAAAAACTGTTTAACTCTCAGAGGAATGGTGAACTTAGAATTTGTTGTTACCTAGTGCTGTCATTTTTGCATGTCACTAAAAGCCACCAACTCTTTTTTTTCCCATACATGACCCACACAGTTTAACTTCCTAAGTCAGCAGCTATAATTACTTCTTCCTGTAAAGAATTGGGGTAACTATGACTTTGTTTCTTTCCTTTATGTCCGGGATATACTGTTAAGGTTTCAGGAGCTGGGAATGTTCCCTCAGGGTAGCTGTGTCTAACTAGGGTTCCCTTTGGTAGTTCTGTTGGGTATCAGTTATCAAGAAATCTCATGATGGGTTGCCACTTTCCGTATTGTGGTGAGGCAACTGAGCAATCATTGAGTTATTTATTACTTTGATGAGGTTGTCATCTTGAGCTTTTGAGTAAGCCAGGTTTCCTTTAAAGACTAACAAAAGACTTTTAGGAAGCCTTTTAAGAGGCTTTTTGGGAAATAATTTGTTTGCCTGGAATTGAGCAGTAGTAACACTTGGGGCAAAAGATTTAATACAAGTTGGCATCCATTTGTTATTAAGTAATTTAAGTATTAGCCCTTTTATTTCCTTATGATTCCCCTCTCCCCCTCCTCCATTGTCTGCTCTCTGTGTCCATTCACTGTGTGTTCCTCTGTGTCTGATGTTTTCTCATTAGGCAGCTTCAGGAACCCATCCTGGGAACTTCGGAGCAGGAGAGAGATCATTCTCTTGCGCCACCTCAGCTCCCTAGTTCACTGCATCTCATACTGTCTCTTCCCTGTGTCTCTTTTTTGTTGTGTCATCTTGCTGTGTCAGCTCTCCATCACCACTCCTGCATCACCCACTGCATCACCATTCCTGGGTGGTCTGCTCTCCTGTACGAAGGCTGCACTCTTTATGTAGGGGATGCACTTCTTGCACCGGGGCCACTCCTTGCACAGGGGAACACTCCTTGCATGTGGCAACACTCCACATGGCCTGGCTCACCACACGGGCCAGGAGGCCCTGTGTATCGAACCCTGGACTGCCTAAAGGGTAGGCAGAAGCTCTATCTGTTGAGCCATATCTGCTTCCCAGTAATAGCCCATTATGAGGCTATCTATTCTTGCCCAGTATGTATCTTGCCACCTGGGGATGGTAGGGCAAATGAAAATTTTAGATCATTCTTTCCTTGAGTATCCATTGTTGAACCTTAAGGGAAATGAAATGGGTTCCCTAGTCTGAGTCAGTAATAGGTGGCCCAAAAGGGACAAGGATAGGATTTGTGAGTCTGTGAATTGTGGCTTCCCTGGTTGCAGGTTACACAAGGAAGGCCAACACAAGGTCAACATAAGGGTCAATCACCTTGAGGAATACAGGATGGTGCTGGAGGTGATGGGAAGTAGTGCTCTGAAAATGAGGCTCTGGGGCACAGGTAACAGCCTTCAGTAATTATACTGGACAGTGATGGGCCCAGAGACAATCCCTTTTTATGACACCACAGCAGAGGGGCCTCAGCCCTGAAGGGCTACAGACCCAGACGGCCAGTTGATAGGGGAAGTATGGGGGCCTGAGGGGGTAGTCCTTCAGGGACACACAGAAATATACTGTTCAAGAATGAAGAGTCAGTCCATTGTGGTGAGTTGAGCATGTGTGGAAACATATGTGACATAAACAGGGCTGCGTGAGGCTGTGAGCTCTTGCCAAATGTGGAAACTTCCCTGTATGAGAAAATTAGCCCACGAATACTGGCCTGACCACAACCAGCCTTTTGGCTGCTGCTCAGGAATGAGTGAAGATTCATACATTGCACAACTGGCAGCTCAGAGCATCCTGGAGGAATAACGACCGCTTCCAGCTCTGTCAACTGTTTAGATATAAAATCACCATTTTGGGTGAGTGGGGTGTTTAAGGCCAGGAGATATGCTGTGGCCCTCCAGTGAGCTGCATTGTATACACTGATAGTGTTGCCAACAGTGAGATATATCAACTCCCTTTCTATGGCACAGTTCATCTCAAGGCACTCCCTGGTTAGCTAGAAGAGACGGCAGTGGAAGTGCGATCGCGGGTACCTCAAGTTCTGAAGGCAAGGGACTGGGCATGGGGAAGACACATCTCCTATCATTTGGAAATGCTCTGTGTGTAAGGTTTAACCCTCTTCTTTAGGCACCATATCCATTCTACCAGAGAAGCATCAGAGGCTGAACTGAGCTTCTGCTAGGAATTATCTCTCGCCCATGGCATTATGGGAATTTCTGCATGTGCACGCTGACAGGTTGTGGCCTCATAAGTGCCTCCAGCTCTAGAAGAGACCAATAAGCAGACAGGATCTGCCTTTTCTAATGGGGCCTATTGGTTAACAGACAAGGGAAGCCTCTTAGTCCAGAATCCCATAGGGAGTCATTGTTTGTCATGCTTAGTCTAAAGACTCCAAAAGCATAATTGGAGGTAGACAAGGTATCTAATCTAAAATTCATCACTGGGATGTGGCTTGGAAAATGGACGGCTCTGCCAATTTTAAGGCATGTTGTTGAGACTCTCCCCAGTGGATATGTGTGATTCTGTATATAAGCTACAATGAGAGTGAAAGAATGGGATGTGTTACATCTAGAATATGAATAATCCTAATAGTCGTGCATGTCATAATGTCTGAGGTGGGCTTATGTTTGATGTTGGTGGCAATCTGTTTGTCCTAACAGGGCCAAATGATATCCAGGAATTCAACAGAGATTGATCGCCTTTGTATTTTATGGGTTGCTATTGCCCAGCCTCAGTCCTGTAAATGATGTGTGAGTGTCGCTAGGTTTTCTCAGAGGCCCTCTTTAGCATTGCCCCTTAATCAAATATCCAGTATATAGTGCCAGTATTAAGCAGTTTATTAAAGACAGTTTGCTAAGATCTTGGCAGCAGTGGTTAGGATTATTTAGGTATTGGCACTTAGTAAAAGATGTTGGTCAAATCAATCTCAGCAAAGATATTTCCTGTGCTCCTTTGAATATTTTCTATTATTTAGATGATGTTATGAATAGGAGTTTGGATGGGTGGGACTTGTGCAATAAGTTGGTATGAATGATGGTTAATCACCTTTCATTGGTGGAGCCTTTGAGATCTTGCTGGCTTGGGCTATTCTGTGGGAGATGGTAGGTATAAGGATTATCTCTTTTAGGAGAACTATGTCACAGTCTAGAGATCCACAGTCCCTTGTTCCAGGCGATACTGCAGTGTTTACCACCTTGATTTGCAGGGGCAGTTCCAAGGGTGTCCCATTTGGCATGTCCCATCAAGGGAGCCCAGAATTTGATCTTATTCAAGGCGACTTGTTTAAGCATCAGTACCTATAGTGGGGAAAGTAAGAGCAAAACGTGCCATCACTATGATTAGCTGTTTGACAGAAATTGTTCCAGTTGCCACAATTCTTGGAGAAGCTGTTGATATGCAGGAGGAAAGGAGGGCCCCTGGGTCTGATAAGCCAGGATCTGAGACTCTGACATGAGCCATCCTCATGTCCTACCAATAGATCTACCCCATCCCTAACCTCATGGACTGTATGGGCCATGCCGTAAGTTTAAGCAAGGTTGCCCAGTAATTCAGGGATGGGAGTTCTCTCTAAGAAAAATTTCCACAGCTCTGTCAAAAGGGGCCCTCCTCAAGGTCAGTTTTGTCTGACTTTCCAAATGAATGATATGCCCATTGCATCATCCCAATCTTTCTAAGTAACACTCAAGCCTCATCAATTGTTCCAGTTGTAGATTGAGAAATAATCAAAGCTGCAAGGCAACAAAGGCATTTATTTGGTGTCTTAGAATTGTAGTTCAGGGAGCACAGGTTCAGGTAGCAACCCAAATCATGTCTAGCCTTGGCAGTTCCAGGAGAGGGTTTTAAAGTCCCTGGGATCTGAGGAGGTGTGTCTTTTCACTTGGTAATTGGGCTATATTAGTAGCCAAGCTCATTGTAAGGGCATTTTCCAGATATTTAGCAGTTGATTGAGACCCTTTGGAGTTTTCAGAATCTTTGCTGCCCCTAATCACTGGACACTAATTCTTGTAGCAACAATTCCATGGATGGGACTAGAAATAGCCCATAGAGTTGGGGGACAAAAAGTACCAGAAGCAAGTGGTGCAGCAATGGTATAGAGACCGTTTCTGGAGGGGTGCCCCTTTTGCCATATATGTGTATATATATATATACATGGTTTTTGGTGCATGGTCCACCAACTCAGTGACTGGTCTCTAAGTAATCTCCCAGCTACCATGGGACCACACCTCTTAATGCCCACACGTTCCTTACCCCAGCAGCCCCAGCTATCTTCAGATATTAGAAATTTGACTCAGAGTAGCCATTCCCTTTGGTTTCCAGCATTCCTCCCTTTTGCCATATGAGGTCTTGCAGACTGTAGATTTTGAGGAGGACTCAGTTTTGTGAGATCCACAATTTAGAGTAGGCAGTTTTGGCAACAGGGAGTGGCACAAAGCAGTTTGGACCCTCTCTAGCATGACCTTTCATCAAGTATGATTATATATACTATTACGTTAAGTTTCATTCTATTTCTTGATTTTTAACAGTTTTTTTTTAAATAGCACGAATGGATATTGAATTGTGTCAAATGATTTTTCTGTGTCTACTAATATGATCATAGGGTTTTTCTGTTTCAGTCTGTTAATTATGGATACTATTTTACTGTCCTAGAGACTGCTGGGAACAATATACCAGAAATGGGTTGGCATATACAATGGGAATTTATTAGGTTGAAAGCTTACAATTTTATGGCTGTAAGTATTCAAGGCATCACCAGGAGATCCTTTTCAGGGATCCTTTTCAGTGATCAGGAGCACAGTGGGGGTGCCTGCCCATCTCCCCTCTCTTCTGGATCTCGTTAATAGTTCTGCTCCAGGCTACTCCACCTGTGATTTTTCTTTCAATCAGGTTTATTGAGTTCAACCTCTGGAACTTTCTCTCTGTCTCTGCTGGTTTTCTTCTCTGTGTTTGTGGCTTTTTATTCCTCTGTTTATAAAGGATATAAAAAGACTACCTTGGGTCATGCAGTCTAATCAATGGCCCTTAACAGAAAGTAATTTAATCAAAAGGTCCAACCTATGATAGGTTTACATGTACAGGAATGGATTACCATTAAGAACAGATTTTTCTGGGATTCACCTAGTTTCAAACAGACTCAGATGCCTTGATTGATTACAAATGTTGAACCAGCCTTGCATTACTAGAAAGAAACTTGCATGGTTGTGATGCATTATCCTTTTTCTATATTGCTGGATTAGATTTGCTAATATTTTGTTAAGGATTTTACATCTATATTTGTGAGAAATACTGATCTATAGATCTTCTCCTATTCTGTTTTCTGGAAGAGATCTCTACTTTAAATGTATGGTAGAAGTCACCAGCAAAACCATTTGGTCTTGGTGTTTTCTCTTTTGAAAGATTTTAATTACGAATTCAATATCTTTACTAGATAAAGAGATACTTGGGTCATTTATTTCTCTGTAAGTGAGTTTTGGTAGCTTGTGTTTTTCAAGGAAAACCCATTTTATCTAAGTTTGAGTGACCTCATAAAAAGGTCTTACTTACAGGAATGGACATGGTTTTCTGGGGGTACATAGTCCCAAACCACCACACCAACTAATCCCCTGGATTGGTATGATATATTTGTTACAATTGGAGAAAGCACATTTTAATAATTGTACTAATTATAGTCCATGATTTAACTTAGGGTTTACTGTTTGTGCTGTGCTACTCCATGTAATTTTTAAAAACGTTATTCTTGTATTATATATATCACCTAACATTTCCTTTTAACCACATTCAGATATGTATTTCAGTGCTGTTACTTTACTTTGAACCCATCTATGTCTTTACATTGCAAATGAGTTTCTTTTATACAGTGTATATTTTTATTCATGTGTTTTTAATCTATATGTTATATTTTGACTGTTATATTTATATCATTTGCATTTAAAGTTATTATTGATAAATTTGGATGAAAATATACTATCTTTGTAACATTTATCTCTCCTTTTCATTTGTTCTTTGTTTCTTTTTTCTTTTTTATTATTTTTTTAAAAGATACATAGATCACACAAAATGTTACATTAAAAAATATAAGAGGTCCCCATATACCCCACTCCCCACAACTCTTACTCCTCCCACATCAACACCTTTTTCATTGGTATGGAGCTTTCATCATTTTTGAGCATTGCTACACAGCATGGATTTTAGTTTACATTGCAGTTTACACTCTCTCCCAATCCATTCAGTGGTTATGGTAGGATATGTAATGTCCTGCATCTGTTCTTTGTTTCTTTACCCACTGTTTTTCTAGCTGTACTAGTTCTAACTAAATTTAATACTCCAAATTTTTACTCATATCTTTGCATATCTTTTTTCATAACAGTTTTGGTGGTTGCAATAAGGTTTACAAAATACCTTTTTAAATAATCTAAAACTACCTTAAAAAAATGCTATGCTTTTTAATGTATAGAGCACATACCTTATAATATTCCTACTTCCTCACTCCTGTCCCTTATGTCATTATTGTCATTTATTTCACTTGTCCAATGCTATAATCACCCAACACATTTTAACTGCTATTGCTTTAAATAAATAGTTGACTTTTAGATCAATTAAAAATAAGAAGAAATACAATATTTTATCTTCATTTATTTCTTCTCTGTTGTGTCTTTTTCCCCCTTTACGTATAACCAAGTTTCTGACATAAATAATTTTCCTTCTACCTGAAGAACTTCTTTTTAGCATTTCTTGTAGAGCAGATCTACTGTCAATGAAATTCTAGTTTGCTTTTGAAGGATAACTTCACTGACTATAGAATTTTAATTTTGTGGTTTTATTCATTTAGCATCTTAAATATTTTATTCTTCTCTCTACTTCCTTGCATCATTTTGATTATAGTAATTTTGTTCCTGTTCTATCGGTAAAATGTTTTATTTTTGGGTGGCTTTCAGAATTTTTCTTTTGTTTTTGTTTTCTTCAGGTTTAATATGATTTAATATGGTCATTGTTTTTTTTTCCCTTTTCATTTTTTAGGGAGCGGGATGAGGAGGAGTGGATGTGTTTGTCCTGTTTAGTGTCCAAGTTTTCTGGAACTGTAATTTGTTGTTGGTCACTAATTTGGAAAGTTTCCAACCATTATTACTTCAAATACGTGTTCTGCCCCATGCTCTTTGTTTTTTCCTGGTCTTCCAGTTATATAAATATTTTACCTTTTGATATTTTCCCACAGTTTGTGAATGTTGTATTCTCTTAGTTTTTATTTTTTATTTTTATTTTATTTTATTCTTTTTCTCTTTGAACTTTAGTTTTGGAAATTTCTATTGACCTAATTTCAGTTTCACTGTTTCTTTATTCAGCTATTTTGAGGCTACAGATGAGCCCATTGAATGCATTCTTCTTTGCAGTTATTGTGTTTTTATTTCCAGCATTTCCTTTCAAGTATTTTTTATGGGTCTGATCTCATTTCTTTTCTTGCAGTACCCATCTGGTCTTGTATATTATATTCTTTTTTAAAAAAATTTAATCACAATTATTTAAAATTTCCTAAATGATAATTTCAACATTTATGTCATATTTAATCCTAGTTCTGATGCTTTCTCTCTTTAGATTGTGTTTTTTCCTTGCCTTTTGGCATGCCTTGCAATTTTTTGTTGGAAGTCAGACACTTCTATTGAGTAATAGATAAATAGACCTTTACTATGAGGATTAATGTTACTCTGGCTAAGCATTGGACTATGTCTAATATTTTTGTACCAATAGGTACCAGAGGCCTCAAATTATTCCGTGCTTGTTTTTGTCGTTCTTCTTAACTTTGGAGTTCCTTTTATACTCTGTATACTGGCACTCTTTCAGTTGTAATCTATTATCATTATATTAGAGGCTTGTTGATGTGGTGGTAGGGTATGGAGGAAGCAGAAAATTCTATAATATTTTGATAAAGTCTCAGTCTTTTAGTGGTATAATGTCTCAGAGATGTGGTCCTCACAAATAAATGTTTCTTCCAAGAACACGGTTTAGGGGTTTCCCCCTTTTCCCTTTTCCTTGTTGCCTGTGCCCCTCACCTACAGATTAACAGGAAGCCTGGAGGTAGGAAAAGGGGAGGAAACCCCTTTCCCCAGCTGGAACTGGAATTCAGAATTGTGCTCTGGAAAACTCCTTCCCCTTTACTGGAGAAAAATGTCTGGGTGGATATCAGTATGGTATTCATCATTTACCTGAGCCAGGGTCGGGAGGAGATCATTCTCAGAAACTTATGATAGCACGTGGTGGGTTTACAGCAAGGAAAGTCCATGACAAATTCGGGGCCCCTTAGCTACATGGATGCCTGGAGTTTCTTATTCACATGTTACTCTATACTCAATATTCAGCACTTCATCAGAATTACCACTTAACTGTTCCTAAGAATTATCATATCCAGAAGATTCTTCTTCAGGTGAAACACTCTGTCGGAATTTTGGAAATGCAGTTTGACCTGCAATTTCAGATTTCTAATGGCTCCAAGAAAAGCCATTGCTTTTCAGCTTGTTCAGCATTTTCTTTCAGTATGGGAGAGAGGATCAGTAATTCCAGGTTGAAGCTTAATGGTGACCAAAACATTTTTACCATCTGAACCCTGAAAATTATGATTATTTGCACAATAGATCCTTTTGTTCTATCTTTCATTAATTTTGTTTTCCTAATTAATTGGAAAAATAATTTTATTTGGTCTAATTTAGTAAGATTAGCCTGTTAAAATAGTTTAAACAGTCCTTTTAAATAGTATTACTATATGATTAAAAATTATCGG
This sequence comes from Dasypus novemcinctus, assembly GCF_030445035.2. NCBI lineage: Eukaryota > Metazoa > Chordata > Mammalia > Cingulata > Dasypodidae > Dasypus > Dasypus novemcinctus. The sequence goes on from NC_080682.1 coordinate 125,561,926, forward strand.
GATTTTTCTAGGGCCCTGATGTTTTTGGCAAGATCTTCTTAAAGGGAAAATATGGCTTAGGAAAATTCATGGGCTATTTTTTAAGTAAGGGGGACAAAGATCTCAGCTTCTTTTCCTTTTTTTTTTTTCTTAAATCACATTCTGCCTTCTTTGTTTACTGGGAACTTTGTTGCCCTCCGTGCTAAAGTCTGGCATTGATATAACACATTGTCTTTCTAACATGGTTTCATTGGAGCCTGATGAAGGCCTTACCCTGGTTCCTGCTGGATGTAGATCCTTATTCTCTAGCCTAACTGTGGGCCCATTTGTCCCTGGGATCAAGGTTACTGTTTTGTATCTGGGCAATATCCATGGAAGTTTCTTTGTCTCTTGCCTTGGTATTCATACCACTGGGAATTGAGAAGCTCAGTACAGTCAAGTTCATGTGGCAGAATCCCAATTTAGTGTCAAAACTACCAGAGAAACAAGCTATATACAAAATTCTAATCTACTGCCAGTCACTAACCCAAATCCTTCTGCCAATGGTACTGTCTTCATTTACCCACTGTATTTCCAGCTTCTCTGAGACGAAGCCACGATAAGGGAAATGAGATCCATCTTATTTCTTTTTCTCCCTCTCCATCCTCCCTACCATAATTTATTTGATCAGAAAGGATGGTTTTTCCTGGTACACTTTTCTTAATTAGACAAATTTTAAGTTAAAAGAAATATCATGAGAAAAGTACAGTTCCCAAATATATGCTACCCCCATGCAATTTTTCCTATAATTAATATTTCGTATTAGTATGGTACCATTGTTACAAGTGCTGAAACAATATTGTTATAATTTTACTATTAACTATAGCCCATATTTATATTATGGCTCACTATTTGCATGGTTCTATGTTATTTTTAAAATTTTTATTCTGGTAACATATATACAAACTAAAACTTCCTATTTTAACAACATTGAAATACACAATTCACTGTCAGTTATAGTCACAATATTATACTACAATCATCATCCATTACCAAAACTTTCTCATCACTCCAAAGAGAAACTCTGTACCATTTAAACATTATCCGCCCCTTCCCTAGAATTATTTCTTGAAAATATTTAGTCTTCCAATATAGAATTTCCTTCTATTCATTTAGGGCTTTTTAAATTTCATCCATCAATATTTTATAGTTTTCTTTGTACAAGACCTTTACATCCTCGCTTAAATTCTTAGTTATATGATTTTTTAGTTGCACTTGTAAATGCAAGTCTTTTCTTTAATTTCTTCTTCAGATTTTTCATTTACTAGTATAGAGAAAGCATTGGTTTGTGTTTTGATTTTTTCCCCTGCTACTTTGCTGATTTTGTTTGTGAGCTCTAGTAGTTTTGTTATGGACTTTTGAAGATTTCCTCTATATAGGATCATGCCATCTTTAAATAAGGAAAATTTTTATTCTTCCCTTTTCTGGATGTTTTTAATTTCTTTTTATTACCTATTTGTTCTGGATATAATAGTGCAGTGTAGAATAACAGTGGTGGCAGTGGGCATTCTTGTTTCTGATCTTACGGGGAAAGCTTTCAGTTTTCAACATTGAGTATACTGTTAGCTGTTGGTTTTAATCTATGCTACTTGAAGAAGTTTTCTTCTATTTCTAGTTTCTGTGTATTTTTATCAGGAAGGGATACTGTATTTCAGAAAATTGATTTTCTGCACCAGTTGAGGTAATACTGTAGTTACGGTCCTTGATTTTATTAATGTGTTACATTAATATTAATGTGATTAATAAATTATAATAATGTGTTAAATTAATAAGATGCACACATTTATTAATGTGTACATTATTTTATGTTGAACCACCCTTGCATAATTGGCATAAATCCAACTTGCTCGTGGTATAAAATTCTTTTAATGTACAGTTGGATTTGGTTAGCCAGTATTTTGTTGAGGATTTTGGCATATATAATCATTAGGGATATTGATCTGTAATTTTCTTTGCTTGTGGTTTTTTATTGGGCTTTGGTATGAAGGTGATTTTGGCTTGATAGAATGAGTTGTGAAGTGTTTCGTCAGTTTAAATTCTTTTTGGAAATGTTTGGGCATTCTATTAATTCCTCTTGAAATGTTTGGTAGAATGTACACATTTGGTCCTGGGATTTTCTTTTTTGGGAAGTTTTTAATTACTAATTCAAACATTTTACTTGTTAAGATCTTCTATTTCTTCTTGTGTCAGCGTAAGGGGCTTTCTCTTTCCAGGAATTTATGATTTCATCCAGGCCATCTAATTTGTTGGTATGCAATTGTTCATCATATATTCTTATAATCCTTTACATTGATGTAGGGTTGGTAGTAATGCCCAAGTATCATTTATGATTTTAGTTTTCTGTGTCCTTTTTCTTTTTTAAATTACACAATTTATAGTAATCCAATGCCTCATTTATGAAGTAGATGTCCACCACCATTCTGGGTGCTGTATTGTCTATCTTCATAGAGACTGCAGGGATCATTCAGATTCCCTTGTATGTGGGAATTCCTAATGCTATGAATGAGTGCAAGCCCAGGACAAGACACAGGCTAAGGCAAGATTGGAAGGACCCTGTGCTAATGCCCTGGGATGATCTGGATATGAAGCCTAAACTGCAAAAGAGAATACCAGTCAATACTGAGACAAGTTGCAAAGACTCTGAAGGTCATTTAAATATACATATATATATATATATAAATATATATATATTTTATTTTGAAAGAAGTGTTAGATTATATAAATGTTATATCAAAAATATAGGAGATTTCCATATATTCCAACTCCTGCCCCTGCCACACTTTCCCACATTAACAACATCTTTCATTAGTGTGGTATATTTGTTAATGTAATTGATGAACACATTCTAAAGCACTGTACTATCATGGACTACAGTTTACATTATTACTTACACTTTGTCCTGCACAATATTATAGGTTTTGACAAAATGTATAATGGCCTGTATCTGTCCTTGAAATGTCATGCAGGACAATTACAATATTCCAAAAATGCATGTTGTACCTATTCTTCCCTCTCCCTCTGCTCTGAACCACTGGGGGCCACTGCCTTTATATCAATGATAGAAGTTTTTCCTTTGCTAGAACAATAATTAGTCTATTTTAGTCCTTTGTTACTTCCCCCACTTATGTTTGTTCATTCCTCAATCTTGGGGATTTGGGGCTAGTGATGGCCATCCTGCCTCCCATGGAGAGGGGACTTAGATCCCATGGGGCAGATGGATGAAACTGTATTGCTTGCAGTTGCTGACACTCTCTACTTCCTGGGATGAGCATTGTCCATGATCATCATTTTGTTAGTTTTCCTGGGTATGTCTGAATGAACTGGAGAGTTGTTGCAACTCTGCTGAGATTCACGGAAAAACTAGCATATGAACATACCGAAAATTTAAGTCCCTGGAACATATATTTAATAAATATAGTGCTAATTATTGGATCAACTCAAAGGGGCAGAAGAGCCATGCGTAGGGAAGTGAGTCTAACTGTTACATTTGGGGAGCATCTATTCCAAAATATGGCCCAAGGATAGGGTGCCAAGTTCCTGGGGTTGACTGTCCTTCTTATCATGTCTAGAGATGGCCTTTAGAGTCTTCAGGAGTCCTGTTGTTTGAGACATTGTGTACTAAGGCAGTCAATGAGATCCACCTGAAACACACATAAGCATAACATCTGGAATGATCTCCTGACTCACTTTGAAAGCTCTTATCTATAAAAACTCATTTGTATTCAATATTTCCCCCTTTTTGTTCAAGGTATTTTTCCAGATTTCTTGCTAATCACTGCTTGGTAATAATCACTCAGTGCCAGGGAGGCTCATCCCTGGGAGTCATGTCCCATGCAGGGGTGGGGTGGGGGGAAGGTAGTGTGTTTATATGCTGAGATTGGCTTAGAGAGTGCCCACATTTAAGAAACAAAGAGGCTTTCAGGAGGTAGCCCTTATGCAATATATAACACTAGGCTAAGACTAAGTTTCAATTTCACAAGAAAAGGTTCATAAGTACAACCATCAATATCAAGGACCTGGCATAATGGCCTGTCCTCCTTCACTAGGCATTTCCCATGTACTCAGGGATTCTTGCTACTCTAGTAGAGAATATAGCAGGACTTCTCAAGATAGGAATTCAGTATTCTTTTGGTTGTTTTGTGGGTCTTCATCTACAGAGACAACACCCCATTACCACTCAAACATATTGATATGCCATAGATTGGTTTGTTTGAATTTTTAGATTCTGTCACTTGGAAAAATCTCCATCATATCACTAGCTCAATACAAACTAAAGTAATAGTTCAGGGAGTAAATCCTAGTGTTAATACTTTAAAACAATACAATATACAGTGTAAGAAAAGATTACAAGTCAAGAAAACAGGAAATGCTGGCTCATCCACAGAGAATTAAGGGATATCAGGAAAACTATTAATGAACAATATAAGACTCACTATAGAGAGATAAAAATTTTTAAATGAAGGAAAGAGAAATGCTACAATTAAAAAATCTCCTAAAGGTATTCAATGTTATATTAGAATTGGCAGGAGAAAAGAATAAATGAACTCAAATACTCAAATATAAGATAATTTAAATGATTCAGGTTTAAGAGAAGGAAAAAAATCAATGAAGTGATTAAAGTCTAAAAAACCTACAGGGCAACATCATGTGTACTATTACATACTATATGGGAGTCCCAGAATGAGAAGAAATAGAGAAAGGAGAAAGGGGCAGAAGGAATATTAAAAGAAATAATGGAAGAAAACTTTCCAAATTAACAAAATACATGAATATACTCATGCAAGAAACTTAAGAGAACCATGCTCAAACATATTGAAGTCAAATTGTCATATACCAAGGATAAGGAGATAGTTCTTTAAATGTTAAGACTAAAAGCACATTTATGTATCAGGGAACTCCCATAAGATTACATGCCAACTTCTCACCAGAAACAAAGGAGGTTAGAAGGCAGTGGGACAAAATATTTAAAGTTCTTAAAGAAAACACTTGACAGTAAAGATCTGAATATCTAGTGAAACAGTTTCAAAATGATAATGAGATTAAGTCATGTTTCAGATAAACAAAAGTTGAGGGAATAGAACACCTATAGACCTACAAGCAATGCTAAAGGGGATTCTTCAGACTAAAGGAAAGGACACTAGACAGTGAATCAAATAATATAAAAACAAAGCTCTCTGATAAAGATAGCCAGATGGGTCATTATAAATGCCAGTACTATTGATTCATATTTTAGGAATGTAACTCCACTTTTCAGTTCTTACATGTTTTAAAATGCAAGTGCATTAAAAGGCATGATAAATTTATAATACGCATACATAATGTATAAAAATATAATATGTAACAAGTACAACAAAACAATGGAGGGTGAAGTGGTATACCAGAAAATAGTTTACAGTGTTTCTGTGTGATATGGAAATAAATCAGTAACAAATAAAATGTGATTGTTATATATTTCAGATACCAAACTTAAGCCCCATAGTAACTACCAAGAAAATATCTGAAACATGTATAAAGAAAGAAATGGAAAAGGACTCAAAATGATATACTACAGAAGAATTGAAGAGAAAAGGGTATAAGTATACAGAGACCAAAGTACAAAATGGCAGAAGAAAGTCCTAAATTATTAGTAGTTACTTTAAATGTAAACATATTAAATTCCCAGTCAAAAGGCAGAGATTGGAAAAATAGATTAAAATGCCTTTCCCGATTCTGCTGTCTAGAAGAGACTCACTTTATAATCAATGGCACAAGTAGGTTAAAAATTAAAAGATGGAAGAAAATATTTGATGATAATAATCAAAAGAGAGCTGGGTTAGCTATACTAATATCAGATAAAATAGACTTTAAGTCAAAACCTGTTATGAGAAACAAAGAAGATAAATAAATGTTAAAGGGGTCAATTTAAAAAAGACAGCATAAAAATTATATTTTATATATATATGTATACATGCACTTTAGAGAAGAGCAAAAATATATGAAATATTGGCAGAATTGAAAGGAGAAATAGATGCTCTACATTAACAGGATACTTCAATATACCACTTGCAATAAGAGATATATCATCTAGACAGAAGATCAATAAGTAAACAGAAGTTATAAGTGATACTATAAACCACCTCAATGGAACAGACATATATTGAACACTTCCCCAACTGTAAGAGAGTGCATATTCTATTCTAGTGCACATGGGGCTTACTTCCAGAATAGACCATATATTAGGTCACAAAATAAGTCTTAAAAATTTTTTTAAATATAGAAATTATACAGTATATCTTCTCTGACCATCATGAAATGATGCTAGACATCAATAACAGAACAGGAAAGTTTAGGAATATGTGGAAATTAAACAATAATGGTTAAACAAGCAAGGCATCAAAGAAGAAATCGCAAGGGATATTAGGAAATATCTTGAGATAAATGAAAATGAAAACACAAAATATCAACACTTACGGGATGTAATGGTAGTAGTGCTGAGAGTGAAATTTATAGCTCTGAATGCCTGTTAAAAAAGAAGAAAGCTCCCATACCAGAGACTAAATCTCATACAAATCACATACTTGGTACTGATTGTAGGAAGATGGTAGAGCAAGAAAAATAAGATCAAAGCAAACACAAAGCAAACATAAGAATGGAAATAATGAAGATTAGAGTGGAAATAAATGAAACAGAGATTAAAAAAGACCAACAACAATAGAACCAATGAAGCCAAAACTCCATTCATTAAAAAGATTGATAAAATCAACAAATAACCAAATTAGCAAAAATTAAAGAGAGGATACATAAAATTAACATTGCTATTGAAAGGGGGTCTTACTACTGCCTTTACTACTGACCTCAGAGAAATAAGATGGGAAACAAATTCCATAACCTAAATGAAATGGAAAAATTACTAGAAACAAGCAAGCTTCCAATGATGACACAGTAAAAAACAGATCTCAGCAGAAGAATGATAAGAAAAGAGATGGAATCCATAGTGAAAAACTTCCAAGTGATGGAACCCTGGGGACTGATGGCTTCATGGATGAATTTTATCACATATTTCAAAATAATTAATACCAATCCTTCTCAAACTCTTCCAAAAAAAAAAAAAACTATAAAAACAAAACAAAGCGGATGTAAGATTTCCTAACTTATTTTAGGAGATAAATATTGCCCTAGTTTAAAAAAATCAGATTAAGATACAGAAAAAGTTATAGACCAATATTCTTTATGAATCCTCAACAAATGCAAATTAACAAATTCCAACAGAATATTAAAAGAAATAAAGAATATTATCAAGTAGAATATATTCCAGGTATCTAAGCTTGCTTCATCATTACAAAATAATTAATGTAATACACCACATTAATAGAAACAAGGAAAAATGCATGATCATCTCAATTGATGCAACAAAAACCCACAACAGCATTTGACAAAATCCAGCCCCCTTCTTGATAAGAACATTCAGAAAACTAGGAATAGAAGGAAACATAACATGATAAAGGGCATAAATGAAAACCTATGGTAACAACATACTCAATGATGAAAGGCTGTATGCTTTCACCCTAAAATCCTGAACAAGACAAGAATGCCCACTGTCCCTATTACTGAACTGCAGATTCTATCCTGGGAAATTAGGCAGTCAGCAGAAATAAATGCATCTAAATTAGAATGGAAGAAGTAAAACTTTCCTTAATTTCACATAAGATCTTATATAGAGAAAATTCTAAAAAATTCACAAGAAAGTTTCTAGAGCTAATAAATAAATTCAGCAAAGTAGTAGGATATACGATCAACATTCACAAATCAGTAGTGTTTATATACACTAGAAGTGAACAATCTGAAGAGGAAATTTTTTAAAATCCATTTATAATTTCAAATAAAATTTCAAATATCTATGAATAAATTCAAGCAAGGATGTAAAGACTTGTACATGGAAAAGTACAAATCATTGATGAAAGAAATAAAAGAAGCCCCAAATAAAAGGAAGGAATTCTGTATTCATGGACTGGAAGAATAAATATTGTCAAGAAACAATCCAAACAAAAATGATTTATAGATTTATTGCATTCCCAATCAACATTGCAACCAGCCTTCTTTGCAGAAATGGAGAAATAAATATTCAAATTTCCATGGAAGTATAACAGGTCCTGAATAGCCAAAACCATGTTGTACAAAGATGAATAAAGTCAGAGCACTCACACATCCTGATTTTGAAACTAATTACAAAGCTACAGTAATCAAGACACTATGGTACTGACTGTGGGAAAATGGTGGAATAGGAAACTCCTAGAATTATTCCCTCCACCAGGACAACTATTAAATCTGAAGAACTTTCTGCATCAAGTATGTTTAATCTCCAGAGTCCAGTAGACCAAAGTATAGTATCCAGGGAAGACTGTAATAAAGAGGCTGGTAAATTATAGTAAGTAAAAATAAATTGATCTCTCTGCATGGCAGTTAGCTACACACATTGTTCGCTCTCACATTCTACTAGTATCAGAATGGGGCATACAAATCCACTTCCCCAAGATCTTGGGGTAGCAAGGCTGGTCACACACCACAGCTTTTGATTAGCAATTTCTGATTGCTGGGTTCCTGGCTCTGAGAGCAGTCATTGTTCCGACACACCCTGGACAAAGGCGCTGGAGGAAACTTAAAGATAATATGCTTCTTCAGAGCTGCAGAGGACAGTAGAAGGGCTAGACTGCTGGGCAGGTCAAGAACTTACAGCTTTGAGGAGCCATGGGAGAAACTCCAGGCACATTTCCTGGCCCCTCTCTCATGGCAGTTAGTAGCTTGTGCTCCCTCTGCGGGTACTTGTTCTGACTGGGAAAGACAGACTTGTGAAACTTTGCTCTGTTATGCTCCCTCCTCCAAAATGTGCCTTTCAGGCAAAAGCAGCTTGAGTCAGTGATAGAAGTGAAAGAAAGAATTGAGGTGCATGGCCTGGGACAAAGACTTACCTCCTTTAAATGCCACAGTGGAACATCCAGGAGGAGAGTGTCTGTCTCCTCAGGAAATAGAGCAGGCATTCAACTCCTGTAAACAGGGGAACTCCTAACTAAGCACAAGCACAGGGAAAGGCACAGGACCACACAAGACAGGGTCCACCTGCACTTTGCTTTCATCATGGGCGGATCTTCCCACTAAGAGTGCTGAAGCTCCAGAAAACCTCTGTCATACCACTAGCCGGTTACAGCCTCACCCCATCAGAGAATAAATCCCACAGTCAACATTTTAAAAGGTTGAAATGCACAGTGTTTAACAAAAGATTATGAGACAAAGAAATAGAAATTGATGGCCCATTCCAAAGCAGGAGGATAAAAATCCAGAAAACATTAATGAAGAATACTAAAATTGTGGACATACCAGACAAAATCTTAAAAAAAAAAAAAGATTTCATTATTCTGTTGGTTTGGGTCTTTTATATGGACCCAGAAAATTATGTTCTTGAATTGAGCCTATTATAGGCCTTTGATTAGATTAGATGAGTTAAGGAACATGATTAGATTTCAGGGCTCAATAGGAGGCAAAGTGGGCCTTAATCCTCCTACTGCAGTTCTTTATAAACAGAGGACTTAAAAGTCATAGACACAGAAAAAAAAAAGCCACAGAGACAAAAGCTCGAGAGGCTGAAAGAAAGGGTCCCAGAGGTCAGAATTAGTGGAGCACAGAGGCAAGGAAAGAGGACCCTGAGAGGCTGAGAGAGATGGCCCACGGAGAGCAAGAAGCGAAAAGCAGAAGCGAAGGCAGGCACTGGTAGAGTGGACACTGTTCCCTCCCACGTGACAGGAGTCCAGGACCACCAGCAGCTGACCCACGGGAGAGAGCTTTACAGATGCCATACACAGATGGCTCAGTTTGGACATTTTGCTCATAATTAGAACTGTAAGCTTATAAATCAATAAATCCCTTGGTAAAAGCCAACTCATTTCTGGTATATGGCATTGGCAATCTTTAGCAAACTAAAACAAATATGCTCAAGGAGATGAAGGACAATACAGAGAAAGAAGGAAAGGATTTGGGAAAGCAATGAATGAACAATAAGAGAAGTTTGATAAAGGGACAGGAATTTTAAAAAGCAACCCAGATAGAACTACTGAAGTTGAAGACCATAATAACAGAGATGAAAAATGCCCAGGAGGGTTTCATCAGCAGATTGGAGGTAGCAGAAGAAAGAATCAGCTAATTCTTAAGGCACAAAACAAGTCTCAAAAAATACAAAAATTATGAAGCCCTACAATGGGTCTTCTTGGATTACAATAGAAAAACTAAAAATTAGTAACAGGGAGAAAAGGAAAATTCAGGAGCTCCAAGCCAGTGGAGTAGAGAACAGCAGGGTACATTGGACTGGAAAAGGCAAGATGACAGGCAGGCTTTCAGGCACAAGGGAAGCAGTGGGGGACTGGTGAGAAGGGGATGCAGGGAGAGCCCATCAAGGCAGCCCTGCCTGGGGGAGGGGAGGGGAGAGCAGCAGGGGACTGGCATAGGAGGCCCAGGGTTGCAGGTCGACTGGCAGGGGAGTGGTGGGAGAGGCCCACCTGGGCAGCCCCACTGGTAGCACAGGTAGCATGTGATCAGGACTGAAGGCCTGCATGGGTGGCCCACCAACTGTGGGCCAAGTGGTGTGGAAGCAGGTGGCCTTCATGGGTGGCCCTGTTGGGTGCAGGAGGAAGCAGTGTGTGTGGCCCATGTGTGTGGCCTCACAACTCATGGAGGAAGTGATGGGAAACCCATGAGGGCAGCCCTGCTGGTTACCAGGGGAGCTGTGGGGGAGTGGTGCAGGTAGTCCATGACGGCAGTCTTGCCAAGTGTAGGTGTAAGTGGCAAAGGTGGCCCACAGGGGAGGTTTCACCAGGCTTAGGCAGGTGCAGGCAGGTACAGGGGGAATGCAGACGCTGGTGCTTGGACTCTGAGGCCAAAGGACTATAGTACAATATGAAGAATGGAGCTGGACAGGGCGATTGAGAGGGGTCACTGCAGTGGAACTGACCCTTAGAACTTATCTGCACCCCTTCATGGGTCCCTGGCCTGGCTTTGAGCAATTAAATAAAGGCAAGTCTAAAGAATTAGAATAAGTTGAAGCACATGTCGAAGAAGAGCCTTATCACAAAATCAAATGAAATAAAACCCTAGAAATGAGAGAAAAACTGACCACCAGAGTGAACTCATCAAGATAAGCAGATGTCTAAACACCAGCAAAAAATTAGAAGCTATTCTAAGAAACGGAAGATATGATCCAATCAAAGGAATAAATGAATAAGTCAGAGGAGATGCAGAATTTGGAACAACTAATCTAAGATGTCCATACAAATCTCCTAAATCAATTCAAGGAGATGAGGGAGAAGATAAAGGATGTTAAGAAACAGTGAGTGAGCATATGGAAGAAACTGAAATCACAGAAAAATAATATATTATTGTAATGCAAGGCACAATAGAAGAGATTAAAAATACACTAGACTCATTCAACAGCAGAATTGAACAGGCAGAGGAATGAATTAGTGAATTAGAAAATAAGGCATCTGAACTTGCACAGATAGGAGAACAGATACAGAAAAACAATGGAAAGGATTGAGGAGGGTCTCAGGGAACTGAATGACAGCATGAAATGCACAAATATATGCTTGTGTCCTAGAAGAAGAAGAGAAGAGAAAAGGGGCAGAAAGGATTGTTTAAGAACATAATGGCTGAAATTTTCCCAACTCTATGTGAGACACGGAAGGACATACCCAGGAAGTACAATGTATTTCAGGCAGAATAAATCCTAACAAATATTGTGAGACACATACAAATCAGACTGTCAGATGTTAAAGATAGAGAAACCTGAAAGCAGCAAGAGAAAAATGATCCATCACATACAAGGGACACTCAATAACATTAAGTGCAGACTTCTCATCAGAAACCATGGAGATCAGAAGGCAGTGGTCTGGTCTGTTTAAGGTCCTGAAAGAGAAAAATTGTAAGCCAAGAATTCTCAATCTGGCAAAATTTTCCCTCAAAAATGAGGAGGAATTAAAGTATTCACAGATAAACAGAAATTGAGAGAATTTGTAAATAAGAAGCCCACCCTACAAGAAATACTAAAAGAAGTTCTGAAGGATGAAAGGAACAGAGAGGTGAAAGATATGTGGATAAGAGTGTAAAAATGAGTATTATTAGTAAAGGTAACTAAAAGGATAAAAAGAGAGACAAAAATAAGATATGACAATTAAAATCCTAAGGATAAAATGTTTGAAGTAAGTAATGCCTCTACAGTAATAACGTTGAATGCTAATGGATTAAATTCCCCAATTAAGAGACACAGATTGGCAAATAGGATTAAACAAATATGGTTCATTTGTATGCTATCTACAAGAGACTTACCTTAGACCCAAGGACAAAAATAGGCTCAAAGTGAAAAGTTGGAAAATGATATTCCATACAAACAGGAACCCAAAACAGCTGGGTTAGATAAAATATAATAATAGCATACAAAATAGACACTAAATGTTTTATGAGTGACAAAGAAAGATACCATTTATTAATAAAAGGAGCAATTTATCAAGAAAATAGATCATATATATTTATGTACCTAATCAGGTGGACCCAAAATACATGAGACAAATAACAGCAAGTCTAAGGGGAGAAATAGATGCCTCTGCAATCATAGTGGGGGAATTTAATACACCATTATCACATTGGACACAACATCTCGACAGAAGGTTAATAAAGAAACAGACACCTTCTTGAAAAATACATTAGAGAAACTACACCTAATAGACAGCCACAGAAATTACACCCTAATACAACAGGATATATATTCTTCTCAAGTGCATATGGAACATTCTCCAGGATAATAGACCATATATTAGGATATTGAACAAATCTCAATGAATTTAGAAATATTTTATCATTGATATGGAGACAATGGCCACTGGAGATACTGAGGGGAGGGAGAGGGAAAAATAGGTGCAATATGGGGTCATTTTCAGGACTTGGGGATTGCCCTGAGTGACATTGCAGTGACAGATACAGGCCATTATATATCTTGTCATAACTTACAAAATTGTGCGGGAGCGAGTGTAAACTACAACGTAAACTATAATCCATGCTTAGTGGCAATGCTCCAAAATGTGTTTATCAATTGTAACAAATATACCACACTAATGAAGGATGCTATTAATATGGGAAAATGTGGCAGGGATAAGTAGTGTAGCATATGGGAAGTCCCTATATTTTTAATTTAGCATTTATGTAATCTAAGTGTCTTTTATATATATATATATATATATATATATATAAAATAACATTAGATTAAATTAAATAATGGGCCTTAGTTCTCTAAGATAGTTGGAAACCATGGTAAGAACCAACAGTGACCTAGTGCTCAGTAATGTTTCCTGGGATTATAATAAACAAATGATGCTTTGAAAGAAAGAAAAAAAGAAATTATATACAGCTATACAGCACTTTCTCTGGCCAAAATAGAATGATGCTGGACATAATAAAGGTAAGAGAACTGGTAAATTCACAAACATACGGAAATTAAACAATATACTCCTAAAGAATCAGCGGGTCAAAGGAAAAACTGCAAGAGAAATCAGTAAATATTTTGAGGAGGTGAATGAAGAAGGAGAACACGTCTTAGAAGATGAAGTGGAAGCAGTGCTGGGAGGGAACTTTATAACCCTAAATGCCTACATTTTAAAAAAGAAAGAGCTAAAATCAAGGAAGACCGAATTAATAAAACTGACAAACTCATAGCTAGACTAACAAAGAAAAAAAGGGAGAAGATACAAAAAAATAATAGAAAAGACAGGGAAGACATGACCACTGACCCCCAGAAAGAAAAAGCATCATGAGAGATAATATTAGCAACTGCATGCTCACAAATTGAATAACCTAGATGAAATGGATAAATTCCTAGAAACATATAACCTACAGTGACTCTAGAACAAAGGTACTTAACCTTTTTTTGTTCCACAGACCCCTTTGCCAGTCAGGTGAAATGAATACTATTGTAATTTATTTATTGCATACATTCATAAGTGAAGGAAATGCTAGATATCAATTAGAGTTCAGAGAAAACAAAGACAATAAGTTGACTTTTAAAAATTCAAGCTCACAGATCCCCTGAAACCTTTCCACAAACCTGTTAGGGGTCTGTGGAACCCTGGTTAAGAACTCCTGCTCTAGAAGAAATAGAGACCTCAATAGACCAATCATAAGTATGATATTGAATCAGTCATCAGAAATTCCCAACAAAGAAAGGCCTAGGAGCAGATGCCTTCATAGATGAATTCCACCAAACAGAACTAATACCGATCCTGCTCAAGCTCTTCCAAAAAATTGAGGAGTAGGGTAAACTACCTAACACATTCTATGAGGCCAACATCACCCTACCAAAGCCAAATAAGGAGTCTACAAGAAAAGAAAATGAATTTACATGCAGAATCCTCAACAAAGTTCCGGCAAAAAGAACCCAACAACACATTAAATGGATTATATACCATGATCAAGTGTATTTCATTTCAGGTATGCAAGGGTGATACAACACAAGGACATCAATTAATGTAATACACCACATTAACAAATTGAAGGCAAAGAATCACTTGATCATCTTTATTGATGCAGAAAAAGGCATTCAGCAAAATTCAGCATCCTTTCTTGATTAAAAAAAACAAAACACCTGTAAAGATAGGAATAGCAGGAAAATCCCTCAATAAGATAAAGGGCATATATGATGAAGTCACAGCTAAGGTCACACTCAACGGTGAAAAACAGAAAGCTTTCCCTCTAAGATTCAGAACAAGACAAAGATGCCTATTGTCACCACTGTTATTTAACATCGTGTTAGAAATTCTTTCTAAAGCAGTTAGGCAAGAAAAAGAAATAATAGGATCCAAATTGGACAGGAAGAAGTCAAACATTCACTATTGGCAAATAACATGATCCTATATAGAAGAAGTTCTCCAAAACTACAAAAATGGTACTAGAGTTAATTAAAAATTCAGAAAAGTGGTGAGCTATAAGATCAACATGCAAAAATCAGTAGTGTTTCTATATACTAGTAATGAGGAAGCTGATGAGGAACTCAAGAAAAAATTCCCTTTAAAATATCAACTAAAAGAATTAAATATCTAGGGATAAACATAACCAAGGATGTAAAGGACTTCAACAACAACAACAACAACAAAAAACACAACTGTACAACATTGCTAAAAGAAATCAAAGCAGATCTAAATAAATGGAAGGACTTTCAGTGTTCATTTTGGAAGACTTAATTTCTTAAGTTCTCAATTCTATCCAAATTGATTTAAAGATTCAATTCAATCCCAATAAAAATTTTGTCAGGCATTTTTGTAAAAATGGAAAACCAATAATTCAATTGATTTGGTAGGATAAGGGGTCCCAAAGAGCCAAAAATATTTTGAAAAAGATGAATGAAGTTGGAGAATACACACTACCTGACTTTAAAGTATATTACAAAGCTAGAGTGGTCAAAACAGCATGGTCCTAGCACAAGGTTAGAAATACTGACCAATGTAATCAAGTTGAGAGTTCAGAAATAGACCCACACATCTACGGTCAACTGATTTTTGACAAGGCTGGCAAGTCCACTCATCTGGAGCAGAGTAGTCTCTTCAAGAAATGGTGCTAGGACAATTAGATGTTCATATCAAAAGAATGAAAGAGGACTCCTGTCTTATATGATATACAAAAATCAACTCCAGATGGATAAAAGACCTAAATATAAGGAAGAGGGCCATAAAAATCCTAGAAGAAACTACAGGGAAACATCATTGAGAGCTTGTGTTAGGCAATGGTTTCATAAACTTTATGCCCAAAGCACAAACAACAAAAGAAAAAATAGATAAATGGGACCTTTTCAAAATTAAAAACTTTTGTGCTTCAAGGGAGTTTTTCAATAAAGTGAAAAGGTGGCCAATGCAATAGGAGAAAATTTTTGGAAACCACATATCTGATAAGGGTCTAATATCCAGCATATAGAGAGAGACCCTGTAGTTCAACAATAAAAAGAAACACAACCCAGTTAAGAAATGGGCAAAGGATTCGAATAGACATTTTTCCAAAGAGGAAATACAAATGGCTAAAAGGATGCTCAACATCACTGCCTATTAGGGAAATGCAAATCAAAACTACAACAAAATACCATTTCACAACTAGACTGATCACTTAAAAAAAAAAGAAAACCAAAATGCTGGAAAAATGTGGAGAAAGGGGAACACTCATTAATTGTAGGTAAGAATGTGGAACGGTTGAAGCCACTGTGGAAGACAGTGTAGCAGTTCATCAGGAAGCTAAATATGGAATTGTTATTTGATCCAGCAAGCCCACTACTAGGCATATATCCAGAAGAGCTGAAAGCAGGGACATGAACAGATATGTACATGGCAGTGTCCATAGCAGCATTATTCACAATTGTCAAATGATGGGGAAAAAAAAAAACAGCCAGCATCAACTGAATGGATAAACAAAATACAGTATATACATCTGATGGAATATTTTTCAGCTGTAAGAAAGTATGAAATATTGATGCATGTGACAATGCGCCTTGAGGAACTTATGTTAAGTGAGATAGACCAAGAAGAGAAGGACAAATATTATAAGATCTCACTGATATGAACTAATTATAATAAGCAAACTCAGAAAGATAGAATCTAGAAGATAGGGTCCTAGGAGGTAGAATGGGAGCAGAGAATGGATAGCTGATGTTTAATATGTGCAGAATTTATTTTTAGGTTGATTGGAGTGGTTTGGGGGTGGATAGAGGTGATGGTAGCATGATATTGTGAATGCAGATGACAGTGCTGGGTTGAAGTGGAAGGTTGTGGTCATATATATTACTAGAAGAGAGTTAGAGGATAAAATTTGGGATTGTATAACACAATGAACCCTGTGGTGGGTGAAGATTATGTTTAATAACACATATGTAAGAATTTTCTTTCATGATCTAAAACAAAAGTACATTGCTAATGAAAGATGGTAATAATAGGGTAGTATATGGGAGACAAATGAACCTAAATCAAAATATGGACTATAACAGTAACATTTTAATATTCTCACACCAAACATAACAGAGGTACCACACCAATGTTAAGTATTAACAATAGCTGAGTGTTTGGGAATGTTCATATTATATTATTAGAAAAACATTATATGTTACAAAAACAACCAAATTTCCATGGAGGTTACACTGCTTTACATGGTCAGGTGTCTAGACAGCATTTTAAACAGCTTGAACATTATATAGCTACTTACTTCTATGGGATATAAATGTATCCTTGCTGCCATAGGATTGTTTTCTGGATAGAGACCTGCCCAGTAGCTACCAAAGATCAAAATTCCCTCCTGGGGAAATCCTGCTACTTTCTCAAATAAAATGACCAAAAGCAAATTCCAGGAATATGGAAGATTAGAAAGTTGAGGGACCCTCTCCTCTCCCAGAAACTTAGCTAGAGGACAGGCAGAAACAGGCTGTAAAATGGGTTATAGGGTTTAGGACACCAGGAGAAGGCTGGACACTGCACAGAAGAGAGAGCAGCACAGGAAAGGGGCCTGGGGGGATCCACCTCCCCAGGGAAGGTGAGAGAGAGGAACACAGCCTACGTCGGATTCAGCTCTTGGCCCACAGCTCTGGGCTGCCGTGTCCCACCAGCACTTTCAGGCAGGTGGGGTCATGTCATTGCCCTGGGAACCAGCACAGCACTAAAGAGATTCAACTGTCAGTTACCCTCCCTATTGACCAGGACTGACTGTTGAGGAGGCAGAACGGAATATTTCCCACCAAGGAAAAGGTAGGGGACTTCCAGCAAAGGTTGGAGAACAGCCTCCAGAAGTTTGAATTGCAAGGCTCTTAGCTTCCAGGCAGGTTTCTCTCTAGAGTTGATCTGGTCTGTGTTGTAGCAAACACCTGCCAACCGGGCTTTGAACTGAGATGGCTGCTGAAGATCGCCATCTCCCGGTGGAATGAGGAAGTGCATGTGAGGGAATTAAAAATAAATTGAGAGGCTTTTTCTGGCCTTTACAACCTCCATCCCCAAGGCCTGTAGAAGGGAGTCTGCAACCCATTATTAGGTCCAAGGTCCAGATTTGAGCAACTAACAGGGATAATCCTGAAGACCGAGAACAGATTGAACCAAGAATCAAAGTATGGCAGTAACATAATCTCCCACCAATAAAACCCTAGAAAAGAAAGAGAAATTCAGCACCAAAGTAAACTCATCATCATGATCAGATGCCTAGACATCAGCAAAAAATCACAAATCATATTAAGAAATCAGAAGAAATGTCCCAAACAAAGAAACACATCAAAGCCCCAGATGAGGCACAAAATTTGAGACAACAAATCAATGAGAGTCATAGAAATTTCCAAGAGAAAATATTAAGTTGAAAGATAATATAGCTAAAGAGATAAAGGATACCAAGGAGACATTGAGTGAGCACAAAGAAGAATTGAAAATCTGAATAGTAAAATAACAGCACTCATGGAAATGAAAGATATGAGAAGTACGATAAAAATAACACATTAAAGGTATACAGCAGCTGACTTGAAATGACAAAAGGAAGAATAGGTGATACAGAACACAGAACAACTGAAATTGAAGAAAGAGAAGAACAGAGGAAGAAAAAATGGAAAAATTTGAACAGGGACTCAGCGAGTTGAATAATAACATGAAGTGCAATATTGTATGTGTCATGGGAATTTGAGAAGGGAAAAGTAGCAGAAAGTATTTGAAGAAATGATGACTGAAAATGTCTCAACTCTCATGAAAGAAATACATTTACATGTCCAAGAAGCACGTCATACCCCATGAGAATAAATGCAAAGAGGGGGGTGGATGTGGCTCAGGTGGTTGGGTACCTGCTTTCCACGTGGGAGTTCTAGGGTTCAGTACCTGATGCCTCCTAAAAGGAAAAATTAACAACAGCAAAAGAAACAAACACCAAAGAAAGAAATAAAAAACCAACTTAGAGTTGCCTATGTGGCTTCAGTGGTTGAGCTCTGACTTCCCACACACAAGATCCCAGGTTCAATCCCCTGCACCAGTACCTAAAAAACAAAACAAAACAAAACCAAGAACAAATGCAAATGACCTGCTTTAAGACACATACTAGTCAGAGTGTCAAACATCAAAGATAAAAAAAATATTCTGAGAGCAGCAAAGGAGAAGAAAACCATCACATATGAGGGACAATCAGTAAGACTTAGTGCAGATTTCTCATCAGAAATTAAGGAGAAAGAAGACAGTGGTATGATATAATTGTGATACGGAAAGAGAAAATTGGCCAGTAGAGAATTCTTTATCCAGCAAAACTATCCTTCAAATATGAAAATAAATTTAATAAGTACAAACAGAAACTAAGAGAGTTTGTAAAAAGGAACCCATCTTTTCAAGAAGTACTAAAGGGAGCCTTACAGCCCCAAATAAAAAGGTGCAGGAGAGTGCAGATGGCAAGAATTGCAAAAAGGAAAATGAAAAGAATGAAAAGAGAGATGAAAATAAGATCTGACATATGAAAACCAAAGAAAAAAATGGTGGAAGTAAATAATGCTTTTAGAGTACTATCATTGAATGTGAATGGATTAAAACCCCCAATCAAAAGATACAGGCTGATAGAATGGATAAAAGAGCATGAGCCATCCATATGCTTCCTACCAGAGACTCACCTTAGACCCAGGAATAAAAATCAGCTGAAAGTGAAAGGTGGAAAAAGAAACTCTACGTGAACAGTAACCAAAAAGGAGCAGGGGTACCTATTCTAATATAGGAAAAAACAGACTTTAAATGCAAAAATTTGTAAGGGATACAAAAGGCCATTATATAGTAACAAAAGGGACAATCCACCAGGAAGAAATAACAGGCATAAATATCCATGTATCTAATCAGGGTGCCCCAAAATACATGAAGACAACTCTGGCAAAACTGAAGGGAGAAATAGACCTGCCAATAATAATTGGAGACACTCATATCATTAGACAGAATAACTAGACAGAAGATCAACAAGGAAACAGAGAGTATTAACAAAATGATAAACGAGCTAAATGTAACAGACATATAAAACATTGCATCCCAAATCAATGGGTTATAAATTCTTCTCATATGCTAATGGAACTTTCTCCAGGATAGAACACATGATAGGTCACAATGAACCTCTCAATAAATATAAAAAGATTTAAATTATAAAAAGCACCTTCTCAGATCATAATGAATGAAACTTGAAATCAATAATAGACAAGGAAGGGGAAAATTCACAAATGTGTGGAGGCTAAACAACATACTCCTAAACAATCAGTATATCAAAGAAGAAATTGTAAGTGACATTAGTAAAAAGGTTGACACAAATGAAAATGAGAACACAACTTATCAAAACTTATGGGATACAGTGAAGACAGTGCTCAGAAGGAAATTTTATAGCCCTAAACTTCTATATTAATAAAGAAGAGGGAAGCAGACTTGGCTCAACAGTTAGAGTGTCCACCTACCATATTGGAGGTCCACAGTTCAAACCCAGGACCTCCTTGACCTGTGTGGAGCTGGCTCATGCACAGTGCCGATGCACACAAGGAGTGCCATGCCATGCAGGGGTGTCCCCACATAGGGGAGCCCCATGCACAAGGAGTGCACACTGCAAGGAGAGCCACCCAGTGCAAAAGAAAGTTCAGCCTGCCCAGGAATGGCGCTGAACACACAGAGAGCTGACACAGCAAGATGACACAAAAAGAGACTCAGATTCCTGGTGCTGCTGACAAGAATAACCTACATTGGCTCTACAAGAAGTACAAGAACCGAACAAGCCAATCACATTTAAAGTGATTGAATCAGTCATCAAAAATCTCCCAACAAAGAAAAATCCAGTACTAGATAGGCTTCACAGGTGAATGATACCAAGCATTTTGAGAAGAATTAACACCAATCCTGTTTAAACTCATCTTAAAATTTGAAGAGGAGGGAAAATTACCCAGCACATTTTATGAAGCTAACATCACCCTAATACCAAGCCAGATAAAAACACTGCAAGACAAGAAAATCATGGACCGATCTCACTAATGAACATGATGCAGAAATTCTCAAAAAAAAAAATCTGCATATAAAATCCAACAGCATATCAAAAGAATTATACATAATGACCAAGTGGGATTTACTCCATGTATAAAATGATGGCTCAAAATAAGAAAATCAATTAACGTAATACACCAAATTATCAAATTGAAGGGAAAAAAAAACACATGATCATCTCAATCAATGCAGAAAAGTCATTTGACAAAATCTAGCATCATTTCTTGACTAAAAACACTTCAAAAATAGAATAGCAGGAAAATTCCTTATATGAGAAAGTGCATATATGAAAACCCAGAGCCAACATCATATTCAATGGGGAAAAGTTGACTGTTTTCCTTGTAAGACCAGGGACAAAATAAGGATGCCCACTGTCAACACTTGTTATTCAAAATTGTGCTAGAAATTCTAGCTAGAGTAATTACACAAGAAAAGAATAAAAGGCATCCAAATAGGAAAAGAGGAAGTAAAACTAATCTCAGATGACAAGATCCTATATTTAGAAAATTCTGAAATGTCTACAACAAAGCTACCTGAACTTATGAATGAATGCAGCAAAGTGACAGAATACAAGATCAACATACAAAAAATCAGTAATGTTTCTATACACTAGTATTCAACAATCTGAGGAGGAAATCAGGGAACATTCTATTTATAATGGCAATAAAGAGACTCAAATACCTAGGAGTAAATTTAACCAAAGAAGTATAGGACACACATTGAGAGAACTACAAAACAATACTAAAATAAATCAAAGAAGACCTAAACAAATGCAGACATTCCATGTTTATGGATTAGAAGACTATCATAAAGATGTCAATCCTACCCAAACTGATTTATAGATTCAAGGCAATACCAATGAAATTCAATGCAATGCCAATCAAAATGCCAACAGTCTACTTTACAGAAATAGAAAAGGCAGTTAGTAAATTTACTTGGAAAGGAAAGTGCACCCGAATAGCCAAAAGTATTCTAAAAATGAAGAGAGACAGGGAACAATTTCACTGCCTGACTTTGAAACATACTACAAAGCTCAGTGGTCAAAACAGCATGGTATTAGCAAAAAGATGGACAAACTGATCAGAAGAATAAAATTGAGAGTACAGAAATAAACCCTCATCTCTACAGCCAACTAGTTTTTGACAAACCTACCAAAGTCAACGATAATGGGACAAAACAGTGTCTTCTACAAATGGTGCTGGGAGAGCTGGATATGCATAACCAAAAGAGTGAAAGAGTACCCATAGGTCATTTCCTATACAAGAATCAACTCAAAATGGATCAAGGACCTAAATAGAAAAGCAACATCCATAAAACTCCTATAAGAAAGCGTAGGAAAACATTTTCAAGATCTTGTAGTAGGTGGTACTTCCTTAAACCTTAAACCTTAAACCCAAAGCAAGAGCAACCAAAGGGTGAGAAGACAGCTGACGCAATGTGAGAAAATATTTGGAAACCACATATCTGATAAGGGTTTAATATCCATGATATATAAAGAGATACTACAATGTGACAACAAAAAGACAAACCACCCTATTAAAAATTGGGCAAAAGACTTGAATAGACATTTGCCCAAAGAATAAATACACATGAAAAAATGTTCAATATCACTTGCAATTAAGGAAATCAAATAAAATTACAATGAGATAACACTTCACACCTATTTGAATGGCAAATATTAAGAAGACAGAAAACTTCCAAAGTTGGAGAGGATGTGTAGAGATAGGGGCACTTATTCACCATTGGTGGGAATGCAGAGTGGTTTTAGCCACTGTGGAGAACTATTTGGCAGTTCCTAAAGAAGTTAAATATAGATTTTCCATGTGACCCAGTAATACCACTACCGGATATATACCCAGAACTGAAAGCAGTGACACGAATAGACATCTGCACTCCAGTGTTCATAGCAGAGTTATTCATGGTTGCCAAAAGTTGGACACAACCTAGGTATCCAAAAATCATTGAATGGAAAAACAAAATGTGGTGTATAACACAATGAAATATTATGCAGATATAAGAATAAGTGAAATCATGAAGCATATGACAACATGGATGAACTGGAGGACATTATGCCAAGTGAAGCAAGCTAGACACAGAAGGACAAAAACTGTATGCTTGTGCTATTATGAACAAAGTGTATTGTGTAAACTCATGGAATTAACAACTAGAATATGGGTCAGCAGAAAATAAAATTAATTTAGAGAATTGGTAAAAAGTAGAGGTGTTAATCTTTGGAAATTAATAAAAAAGATGAAATCACAACACAGTATTTGTAACTAGTAGTGCTATAGTATGGGTATGGCAATGGTTGAAAAGGAAAGTCTCAGGTCATGTATATTACTAGAAGGAAAGCTAAAAACTGTAACATGGGACTGTATGACATACTAAAACCTCATGTGAATTATGAATATGGTAATATTGTGTATATAAGACTGTTTTACTTGGAAGCTGAACAAATGTTATGTTTGTTCATGTTACAAGATATTAATATCAGTTAAAAACATTATGCTAAGATGGAATTAGATTAGTGGTTATATTGGGCTGGGGAAAGATAGAGGGATTGAGAGGTGACTGCCAAGTGGTATGGATTTTTTCTTTTTGGAGTAATGAAATTGTTCTAAAATTTTTTTGTGGTGATGAATATACAACACTGTGATTATATTAAAAACACTTTGTATAGATTGTATGGTATGTGAATATGTATCAATAAAACTCCCTTTACAAAAGAAAAAAAATGATGACCAAAAGCCCTGGAATTTATAAGCCTTGCCTAATAAAAGAAAACAGGCTAATAAGCTAAGACCATAATCTTAATGATTGCGCTTGTGAACCTTATTCCTGTCATTATGAAAGTAAGCCTAATCAAAATTAATGCCTAAGAGTTGCCTCCCGAAAACCACCTTGTTACTCAACTATAGCCTCGTTCTAAGCCAAACACTGCAAATAAACTCAAAACCTTTCCCCCAACATGGGACCTGCTTCTCTGGGATGAGCCTTGCTGGTACTGAGGATTATTACCAAACATTACTCAGCTAAGAGATTTAAAAGTCAGGAGGTCATTCTGGAGCTTACGCTTATGCAAGTCTCAGCCAGACTTAACAAACTACCACAGTAAACAAAGCCACTAACAAAGGTGCTCCTGAGAGCCCCAGGGATGTCCGGACTCCACAGGCAAGCTGCATGGCCACACGTAATCAACTCCCCCTTGGTGGGCTCTATCTAGGAATACGTGAAAAGCTATTTCCACAGTATATCACAGTTATACTCATTTATACATCCCTTAATCATGACTCTTCTACTTTTATTTGAACCTATTATTTTCAATTTACTTGTTAAGTATATTTCCAGGGACTTAAATCTTTTGATTGTTGCTATGCTGGTGAAGTCCTACAACCCAGCAGAGATGTGGCCAACTCCTACTTTCGAGTTCTTAGGGTCTGCCCTGGACAACTAACATGGCGATGAAGGACAAGCACCAGACCAAAAGGAAGGAGTATCGTCAACTACAAGCAAAATAATTCCATTCCTCTGCCCCATAATATCTAGGTCCCTTCTCAGTCTGGTATCTCCTGGTATCTCCTTTACCAAGAAGAACTACCTGTAGCAGTTTAATATTATTGATGAATTCCAGAAAGAAATATTGGATTATGTTTATAAACTGGTCTTTTCCCCTGGGTGTATGAGATTATATTGGATGAAGAGGTTTACTTGATTAAGTAATTATGTCAGTAGGGCATTGACTCCACCCCTTGGTGGGTGGGGACTCACAGATAAAAAGCATGGCAAAGGACAGGGTTTAGGGTTTTTGATATTAGAGTTTTGATGTTGGAGTTTGATGCTGAAGCCTTAAACGGAAGCCCCAGGAAGACAGAAACCCTGAATGAATCCAGAGAGAAGCAAGACTTGGGAAGAGAGGAACCCAGGAAGCCTGAACCCTCACAGACGTCGGCAGCCATCTTGCTCCAATACGTGAAAATAGACTTTGGTGGGGGAAGTGACTTATGCTTTATGGCCTGGTATCTGTAAGCTCCTACCCCAAATAAATACCCTTTATAAAAAGCAACCAATTTCTGGTATTTTGCATCAGCACCCCCTTTGGCTGACTAATATATTACCTTTCTCCAAAAACCTTCTCTTAGCATCTGTGGACAAGTCACCTCTGCATCCCACCTGCCCCACCTAATCTGAAATGAATGTGAGAAGTAAAAGTGAAGGTGGTCAAAGTCCCAGTTGAGCCCTGAATCCTAGCAGAATCTTGGCCATGTCCTACTCTCCAGGTTTTGGTCTTGCTTTGGACAACCAACAAAAAGCAACTATACTCAAAAAACAGGGAGTGTCTACAACTTCAAGCAAAATAATTCCTTCTATCTGCCCCATAATATCAAAGTCCCCTCTTATCCTGAAGCAGTCAGAGTAGACATGGTCCCAAATTCCACAAGATAGAAATGAACAAAAATAAAAGGGAAGTGTAACTGCTACTTTAAGCCTATTCATTGTTATTGTAAAAAAGGAAAATTCACAAATATCAGAAAATTAAACAATGTATTATTTTTATCATTATTTATTTTTTGAATATATATTTTATTTATTTTAAAAGATACATAGATAGCACAAAATTTTACATTAAAAAATATAGGAGAGTCCCATATGCTCCATTCTCCACACCCCCCCAATTTTCCCACATCAACAACTTCTTTCATTAATGTGGTACATCCACTGCTTTTTTTTTTAATATTTATTTTTTATTTTATTTCTCTCCCCTTCCCTCTCTACCCCCGCCCCAGTTCTCTGCTCTCTCTGTCCATTCTCTGTGTGTTCTTCTGTGTCCACTTGTATTCTTGTCAGCAGTACCGGGAATCTGTGTCTCTTTTTGTTGTGTCTTCTTGCTGCATCAGCTCTGTGTGTGTGTGGTGCCACCCTGGGCAGGCTGCACTTTTTTCAAACTGGGCAGCTCTCCTTACAGGGCGCACTCCTTGTGCATGGGGCTCCCCTATGCGGGGGACACCCCTGTGTGACACAGCATTCCTTGTGTGCATCAGCACTGCACTGGGTCAGCTTGTCACATGGGTCGGGAGGCCCTGGGTTTGAACCCTGGGCCTCCCATGTGGTAGATGGATGCTCAACCATTGAGCCAAACTGTCTTCCCCATCTATTGCATTTGATGAATACATTTTGGAGCACTGCTGCACAGCATGGATTATAGTTTACATTGCAGTTTACATTCTCTCCTTGTCTATTCAGTGGGCTATGGCAGTATATATAATTCCCTGCATTTGTCCCTGCAATATCATTCAGGACAACTCCAAGTCCCCAGAATGCCCCCATATCACAGTTTCTTTGCCCTCTCCCTGCCTTCATCAACTCCAGTGGCCACTCTCTTCAAATCAGTGATTTATTTTCTTCCATTGCTTGAGTCACAATAATTCTATAGTAGAATACAAGTAGGTCCACTCTAGTCCATATTTTATTCCCCAATCATCCTGAGGACCCTGGGATGGTGATGCCCACTCTACTTCTCAATTGAGAGGGGGCTTTGATCCCACATGGCTGATGGCTGGGACTCTCCTGCCCTCAGCTTGTAAACTCTCATGGTTCCTTGGTGTGGTGGTTGTCCATCCTCAACTCCCTGTCAGCTGACCTGGGTAAGTCCAATGAATTGGAGAGCAGGTGCTGCAATTCCTCTAAGGCTTAGGGCCCAGCTGGCACATGGACAGTCCAAAGATTCAAGTGTCCTTGGCACACACCAACCCTAGCACCAACCACAGGTTCAATAAAAGGGACAAAAGGCATGTGTATAGAAGTCACATCTGAGTCCAACTCGGTCACACTCAGGAGCACAAATTCCAAAGTAGGGCCCACTGGCAAGGCACCAAATTGTGGAACCATGTGCCGTGACCATAGGACCTGGGTTTCTCTGTAGCCCTCAGGAGTACCACTTCCTGGGTGTTCTACCTTGGCTGTCTATGAGATCCTGCTGAGACAAGCATAAGCATGACCCCTCTGAAGACCTCCTGACTCATTTTGAAGTCTCTTAGCCATATAAACTTATCTTTACATTTCCCCCTTTTATTCATATTCTCTTTCCATAAACAATGTATCCATAAATAACCAATGGCTTAAAAAGGAGATCAGAAAGGAAATTAGTAAGTATCTTGAGGCAAATGAAAATGAAAATACAACATACCAAAACTTATAGAATGAAGTGAAAGCAGTGCTGAGAGAGAAATTTATAGCTCTAAATGCTTACATTAAAAAGAAGGAAGTCTTCAAATCAGAGACTTAACCTCAAAACTGGAAGAATTAGAAAAAGAAGAGAAAACTAAACTCACAACAAGCAGAAGTAAGGAAATAACAAAGATTTTAGAAGAGATAAATGAAACAGAAAACAAAACAATAGAATCAACAAAACCAAAAGTAGCTTCTTTGAAAAGATCAATAAAATACACATTTAGCTAGGCTAACAAAGGAAAAAAGAGGATACAAATGACAAAAGTCAGAAATGAAAAGTGGGACATGATTACCAACCCTAATAAAAAGGGCTAAAAGAGGATACTATGAACAACTATACACCAACAAATTAGATAACCTAAATGAAATGGACAAATGCATATAAGCACCCAAACTACCCATACTGACTTAAGAAGAAATAGATCTGAAATAACTAATAATGAGTAAGATATCAAATCAGTAATACAAAACCACCCAATAAGGAAAATCCAGGATGAGATGGCTTTGCAGAGGAATTTTACCAAACGTTCTAAGAAGAGTTGACACCAGTCCTCCTCAAAATCTTCTAAAAAATTGAATAGGAGATGGGTTGTGGGGAGATGGAAGAGTAAAGTGTTCCAGGATTCAGTCCTTCCATCAAAAACAGTCATGAATTGTCTGAAACAACTATTTTGAAATTTCAGAGGCCAGATAAACACTATAAGCATACAGGGAAGAACAGGAGGAAGAGGCTAATAAATTACAGGAAAGAATGGTAAATTACTCTTTCTGTGCAGCAGTTGTCAGCATTCCCACCCTTGTGGCAGGTCAGTCTGGAGTCTAGTCCCTGGTTAGCTGCTGGTGACATAAAAAGACAAATGAATCCTCTTGCTCAAGAAAAGGGGTGGACATGGATGACCATTTATCTTGGCTTTTGATTAATGAATTCAGATCACTGGGGTTCTGGCTCTGAGGGAAGCTATTGTTTCTACTCACCCTGGACAAAGTGACAGCAGCCACTTTTTTAATCTGCCCTATATAAAGGTGGTGGCACCCATTGTTTCCACCCATTCAGGAAAGGGCAGCAGCAGCACTGTTTCTACCTGCCCCAGAGAAGGGCAGTGGCAGTGGAGACTTAAAGATGCTGTGCTTCCTCAGGGCTATGAAGGACAGTTAGTGGGTTGACTGCATTTGCTGGGCAGACCAGGAAATCTCAACTTTGGGGAACTGTCAGAGAAGCTACTGGCTCTTTTACTGATCCTCTTCCCAGGGCACTTTGGAATTGGCCTGTGCCCCCTTTGTGGATTCTTGGCACGGTTTTGACTAGGGAAGACTGACTTGGGAAAGTCCTCTATGTGGTGTCCTCCTCCAAGAATTCACCCTCCAGGAACAAGCAGCTTGAGACAACAAAAGGTATGTAAAATCTATAGGTGGACAGTCTGGGACAAAGATGCCAGCTTCAAACATGAGGAAAGGAAGGTCTGTCCCCTAGAAAACAAAGGGAACAACAAAACCCCTGTAAACAATGGAACTCCAAAACTACTGACAAATGAAAGCCCAGGAAAGACAGAAATCCTGAATACTGTCTTCACCTTGGGCAGACCTTCTTGATAGGAGGGCTGAAGCTTGAGAAAATAACTGTGATATTTCCAGCTGGCTACAAAACCAACATACCAGATATCTTAGGGAATAAATCCCAGAGCTAACATTTTAAAAAATTAAGATGTACAGTATGCATCAAAAGAGTACAAAACAAAAAAAGAAAAAGGAATGATGGCCCATCTAAAGAAAAAGAATAAAAATCCAGAAAACACCAACAAAGAAATGAGAATGTGGATATACCAGACAAATCCTTTAAAAAATTACCTTAAAAATGCTCAAGGAGTGAAGAAAAATAAAGATAGAGAACAAAAGGATATCCGGAAAACAATGAATAAGCAATATGAAACTGTTGGTAAAGAGAAATTTTGAAAAGGAACCAAACAGGACTAGTGGAGTTGAAGACCACAATAACTGAAATGAAAAATGCCCAGGAATATTTCAATAGCAAATTGGAGGAAGCAGTAGAAAGAATCAGTGAACTTTAACACAAGATACTTGAAATGAGTCTTGTTGAGGAATAGAAAGAAAAAAAGAAATATTAAAAGCAAAAATAGCCTATAACACCTCTGGGATACCATCAAGCACATGGATATATTCATCATAGGAGTCCAGAAGGAGAAAAAGAAAGGGACAGAAGGAATATTCAAAGAAATAGTGAAAGAGAACTTACAAAACTTACAAAAGAATGAGTATGCACAGTCAAGAAGCCCAGGAAACACCAAACAGGATAAACACAAAGAAAAATACACCCTATCATATATTGATCACCCTATCAAAAGGACAAGGAAAGAGTTCTAAATGCTGTAAAATAAAAGCAATGTGTTATATTCAAGGAAATTCTAATTAGATTGAATGCCAATTTCTCAATGTAAACCATGAAGCAAGAAGGCAGTGAGTTGAAATATTTATAGTGAAGACAGAAAATAACTATAAGTCAATAAATTTATTTCTGATGAACTTTTTTAAAAAAATGAAAGCAAGTATAGCTCATTCACAGATAAACAAAAATTGAGGGAGTTCAAAAACACTAGATTTGCCCTTCAAGCAATGCTAAAAGGAATTGTTAAGACTGAAAGGAAAGGATCCTAGACAGTAGTTCAACTCAGCATGAAGAAATAAAGACCTGTGTAAAGGTAACCATTTGAGTAATTATAAATGCCAGTATTTTTTGTAGTATATTATTTGGTATGTAACCCCATTTCTTACTTCCTACAGGTACTAAAATGCAAATGCATAAAAATTATTGATAAATCTTAGTTTTTGGACACAGTATTTACCAAGTTATAAGTGGTAATAAGTACAAAAAAATGGTGGGGGGCAGAGGGGTATAAGAAAAGAATATTCACATGCTATAGAATTTAAGTTGGCATCAATCCAAATATAATTGTTATATATTTAGGTTGTTAAATTTTAGCCCTATTGTAACCACAAATAATAAAATGTAGATAGATAGAAATGAGAAGACTCTCAATTAGGTATAACACAAAGTGAAATAAATATAAAAGTAGGCATTAATAGAAATGAGAAGGTACAAAAAAAGAGGTATAAGACTTACAAAGCCTGAATAGCAAAATGATAGAAGAAAGTCCTGTTAGTAGTCACTTTAAATGTAAATAGATTAAACTCTTTAGTCAAAAAGCAGTGGTTGGGACAATGAATTTAAAAAAAAACATGGCCCAACTATATGATGTCTGCAGAAACTCACCTTAAATTAAAAGACAAAAGTACATTGACTGTGAAACAGTGGAAAAAATACGTACCATGCAAGTAGTAACCAAAAGATAACTGGGGTCACTATAATAATATCAGACAAAATAGAGTTTGAAAGACAAAGTTGGTCATTATATACTGATAAAGGGGACAATTAACAGGAAGCTCTAATGATTATAAATATATATATATACACCTAACAGCAGAGCCCCAAAACATATGAAGCAATTACTGACAGATTTGAAGGGAGGAATTGAGGGTTCTACATTAATAGTAGGAGACTTTAATATTTGTTCTCAGTAATGGATACATCATCTACTCTGAAGTTCCATAAATAACAACAAAACTTGAGTAATACTCAATACTAAGTAGACCTAACAGACATATAGAGAACACTTCACCCAATAGCAGAAGAATTTCATATTCTTCTATATAGAACACTGTAACAAAGGGAAACAGAATATGCAGTTTTCTGGAGTGCACAGGGATCATTCTTCAGGATAGACCAAATGTTGAGTCACAAAACTAGTCTCATTAAATTAAAAAACATGGAATTCATACAATGTAGATTCTTTGATCACAGCAGAATGAAGCTAGAAATCAGTAACAGAGGAAAAGATGGGAAATTCACAAATAATGTGGAAATTAAACATACTTAATCAATGGGTTAAAGAGAAAATTCACAAGCAAAATTAGGAAATACCTTGAGGCAAATGAAAATGAAAATACAAAATACCAAAACTTATGGAATGAAGCAAGGGCAGTACTGAGAGGGAAATTTTTATCTCTAAATACTTACTTTAAAAAAAAAAATGACTTAAAATAAGAGACCTAAACGCAAAACTGGAAGAACTAGAAAAAAAAAGAAAAAGAAAATTCAAAGTAATCACAATGAAGAAAATAACAGAGATTAGAGCAAAAATAAGTGAAATAGAAAACAAAACAAACATAAAACAAAAGAAATTCAACAAAGCCAAAATTTGCTTCTTTTATAGGTCAATAAAATTGACAAGCCTATTGCTAGACTGACCAAAAAAAAGAGGATTAAAAGAACAAATAGGGGTGCAGTAGGTATGGGATATATGGGAATCTCTTATAATTTTTTTTTTTAATTTTTTTATTTTTTATTGACTTTGTAATAATATTACATTAAAAATATATATGTGAGGTCCCATTCAACCCCACCCCCCCACCCCCCCTCTCCCCCCCCCCAACAACACTCGTTCCCATCATCATGACACATCCATTGGATTTGGTAAGTACATCTTTGGGCACCTCTGCACCTCATATACATTGGTTCACATCATGGCCCATACTCTCCTCTATTCCATCATGTAGGCCCTGTGAGGATTTACAATGTCCGGTGATTACCTCTGAAGCACCATCCAGGGCAGCTCCATGTCCCGAAGACTCCTCCACCTCTCATCTCTTCCTGCCTTTCCCCATACCCTTTGTCCATTATGTCCACTTTTCCCAATCCAATGCCACCTCTTCTATGTGGACACTGGATTGGTTGTGTCCATTGCACCTTTATGTCAAGAGGAGGCTCAGATTCCACCTGGATGCTGGATGCAATCCTCCCATTTTCAGTTGTAATCACTCTAGGCTCCATGGTGTGGTGGTTGTCCTTCTTCACCTCCATCTTAGCTGAGTGTGGTAAGTCCAATAAATCAGATTGTAGGTGCTGGAGTCTGTTGAGGCTCAGGGTCTGGCTATCACATTGTCAGTCCAGAGATTCAAATCCCCTAAATATATCTTAAACCCCAACATTAACTGCACCTCCAGCACACTAGCATGAAAGTCTTATGAAGGGAGATCCCATCTGAGTCCAGATTCATCACACATAAACACCATTTCCAAAGAGGGGCCATCTGCCCTGGTAGTTAACCCCATCGGCCATGACCATAACTCCCATGGGTCTCTTTAGCCCTCAAAGGAACCAATATCTGGGGGTTGTATCTGCTTTATCTGTCTCTCTGACTCTGCTCAGTTGTGCATGAGGGCAAACCTTCTGCCAGCCTCCAGACTCTTTTTTAGAAACTCGTAGCCATATAAACTCATTTCTCCTTTCCATTTCCCCCTTACTTTAGGTCAAACAGCATTTTAAAGTCATGGTATTTTATGTAGACATGGATATTCTGCTGATCCGCATTGAACCTTCCGTATAAGGTCATTTTCCAGTTGCATCATCAGTTGGTAGTTGATAGTGGTCCCTCGTTGCCAGGGAGGCTCATCCCCGGGTGTCATGTCCCACGCTGGGGGGAAGGCATTGCATTTACATGCTGAGTTTGGCTTCGAGACTGGCCACATTTGAGTAACATGAAGGCTGACAGAAGGAAATTCCCAGGCACAAAGTTGCTCTAGGCCTTGTTATTATTTTGGGTTTATCAGCTCACAAGCATAGTCATTAGTATCAGGGGCTCACTGTTGAACCCTCACTCCCTCCCGGTCCCCACCACTGTACCTGGGAGACTGTCGCTGCTCCCCTAGGGACCACGACAGAGCACCACTGGCCAGGAACCCAGTACCCCCCCTACTGTGGTTTTTAATTGTTGCCACTATGAGTATATCCAAACATTACCATGCACCCTGGACATATGTTCTGTACAGCTCCCTGTCAGTCATATATCATCTGTCATTGGTATCCCATACCAGTATCCCTCCATTGCCATTGTTGAAACACTCTGTGATCCAGTACTCCCCGAAATTTGAAGCCCAATATAATGTCATGGTCCCTTACTAGGGAATGGCATATAGCGATGAGTTTAAAGGATAGATAAAGAACTTGGATAAAGTTAGATAAAGAACTTAGATAAAGAATGTTGACTTGAAAAAATTCCACATCCTATTTTTTTTTTTTTTTTTTTTTTTTTTTCCCCCCCCCTAATTATTCAGCTTTTCTTCACAGGAGTCCTAGACCACAGCAATGTATATATATAATATACAGCACTCCCACACATCCACCAGAAAACCTTTTCCCTTCCACAGTGATACTCTTACGCCCTATTCATATCATATTTACTTAAAGTGATGTACAGAGTCTGAGACATTAGCTTTCTAACAAGGTGACATCTGTGTTTACATTATGGTGCATACTTTAGGATACACAGTTCTTTACATTTTTAGTTATCCTATGTTTTACATTATGGTTTACATTATCAGTCTGTCATCTCCTATATGTTATGGTGTAATATTACATGTTTTATATCCATCCTTGTGTACTCTCAAGAAACTCCTCTCTTACCCCCCATTTACTTTGGTTCCACACATTTAACGTCCATTTTCCCTTCCACCTTGGTGCCCTCAGTGATAGCCAACCTCCGTTTCCTGAGGAGCCACTTCCAGAGATAGATGGAATAGTGTTCAGGGCCTAACTTGCTCAACTGCCCCAATGCCCTGGGAGCCACCCTTTCTCTCGAGGGATACAGTTCCCTCTATTGGATGGCATTAGTCCTCCCCAGGATGTGGGTCCACCCCCACTCTCACTACTTGGGTTTCTACCCCATGGTGTCACCCACTCTGGCAGAATGAGCATTTAGACATTCCCCAGGAGCCCGTCCTGCATCAGACCCTCCCCTCCGAGCATTCTAAACAGGTAACCCTCTTTATTATATTTTGATATGATTTTCTCGGCATTTTACTCTCCACCAACACCTGACCCTCTCCTGGTTCGTATGCTACCCCTCCCTCCCCCCACTTTTGGGCAACGTTACCCACCCGTCCCTCCCCAGCCACCCTCAAACCCGCAAAGCCCCAAGCAAAGGCAACCCCTTGCCCCCCTTTTATCTCTTCTTTGTGTTCATACTTACCACCATCTCGTCTTAAATTCCACCCCTGCAGACATCGGCTCATATCCTTCCTCCACCCTCCGATTTCCTGCAAGCCTATCGTTCAGTCTCTTGCTATCTAGGGCAGCTTGTTTATTTCATATCATTGAGGTCATGTAGTATTTGTCCTTCAATGTCTGGGTTGCTTCACTCAACATAAGGTTCTCAAGATTCATCCATGTTATCACATGTGTTTGTAGTGTGTTTGTTCTTACAGCCGAGTAGTATTCCATTGTGTGTATATACCACATTTTATTGATCCACTCGTCTGTTGATGGGCATTTGGGTTGATTCCAACTTTTGGCAATAGTGAACAATGCTGCTATGAACATTGGTGTACATATATTGGTTTGTGTTCTTGTTTTCAGTTCTGCTGGGTATATTCCCAGCAGTGGTATTGCTGGGTCATATGGCAAATCTAGGGCTAGTTTTTTGAGAAACCTCCATACTGTTCTCCAGAATGGTTGGATCCTTCTGCATTCCCACCAGCAGTGTATGAGTGTTCCCCTTCCTTCACATCCTCTCCAGCACTTGTATTCTTCTGTTTTTTTCATAGCTGCCAATCTTATGGGTGTAAGATGGTATCTCATTGTGGTTTTGATTTGCATTTCCCTGATAGCTAGAGATTTGGAACATTTTTTCATGTGCTTTCTTGCCATTTGTATTTCTTCTTCGGAGAAGTGTCTGTTTAAGTCTTTTTCCCATTTTTTAAATGGATTGTTTATCTTTTTATTTTCAAGATGTAGGAGTTCTTTATATATGCAAGTTATAAGTTTCTTATCAGATATATGATTGCCAAATATTTTCTCCCACTGTGTGGGCTCCCTTTTTACTTTCTTGACAAACTCCTTTGAGGTGCAGAAGGCTTTAATTTTGAGGAAGTCCCATTTATCTATTAGTTCTTTTGCTGCTCGTGCTTTTGGTGAGATATTCATAAATCCATTACCTATTACAAGGTCCTGTAGATGTTTCCCTACACTGCTTTCTAAGGTTTTTATGGTCTTGGCTTTTATATTTAGGTCTTTGATCCATCTTGAGTTGATCTTTGTATAAGGTGTGAGATGGTAATCCTCTTTCATTCTTCTACATATGGCTATCCAGTTCTCCAGACACCATTTGTTGAATAGGCCACTCTCTCCCAGTTGAGAGGGTTTGGTGGCTTTATCGAATATTATGTGGTTGTATATGTGAGGTTCTATATCAGAGCTTTCAATTCGATTCCATTGGTCTATATGTCTCTCCTTATGCCAATACCATGCTGTTTTCACCACCGTAGCTTTATAGTATGTTTTGAAGTCAGGTAGTGTGATTCCTCCAATTTCGTTTTTCTTTTTCAGTATGTCTTTGGCTATTCGGGGTCTCTTTCCTTTCCAAATAAATTTCATAGTTAGTTTTTCTAGTTCCTTAAAGAAGGCTGCATTGATTTTTATTGGGATTGCATTGGATGTGTAGATCAATTTTGGTAGGATAGACATCTTAATAATGTTCAGTCTTCCTATCCATGAACAAGGAATAGTCTTCCATTTATTTAGGTCTTCTTTGATTTCCTTGAACAATCTTGTATAGTTCTCAGTGTATAAGTTCTTTACCTCTTTAGTTAAATTTATTCCTAAGTATTTGATTTTTTTATTTACTATTGTGAATGGTATTTGTTTCTTGATTTCCTCCTGATCTTGCTCATTATTGGTGTACAGAAATGCTACTGATTTTTGCGCATTGATCTTATAACCTGCGACTTTACTAAACTCATTTATGAGTTCTAGAATCTTCGTTGTAGATCTCTCAGGGTTTTCTATGTATAGGATCATGTCATCTGCAAATAATGAAATTTTGACTTCTTCCTTTCCAATTTGAATGCCTTTTATTTCTGGTTCTTGCCTCAGTGCTCGAGCAAGTACTTCTAAGACAATGTTAAATAGGAGCGGCGACAGTGGGCATCCTTGTCTTGTTCCTGAGTTTAGAGGGAAGGAGTCTAGGATTTCTCCATTGTAAACAATATTGGCTTTAGGTTTTTCATATATACTCTTTATCATGTTCAAAAAATTTCCTTGTATTCCAATCATTTGGAGTGTTTTTATCAAGAAAGGGTGCTGTATTTTGTCAAATGCTTTTTCTGCATCAATAGATATAATCATGTGATTTTTTTCCTTCAATCTGTTTATATGGTGTATTACGTTGATTGATTTTCTTATGTTGAACCATCCTTGCATACCTGGGATGAATCCCACTTGGTCGTGGTGTATAATTCGTTTAATGTGTTGTTGAATACGATTAGCAAGTATTTTGTTAAGTATTTTTGCGTCTAGGTTCATTAGAGAAATTGGTCTGTAATTTTCCTTTCTTGTGATGTCTTTGTTTGGCTTTGGTACTAGGGTAATGTTGGCATCATAGAAGGAGTTGGGTAATGTTCTTTCTGTTTCGATGGTTTGGAATAGTTTCAGCAGGATTGGTGTCAGTTCTTTACGGAATGTTTTATAGAATTCACCTGTGAAGCCATCTGGCCCTGGGCTCTTCTTAG
This sequence comes from Dasypus novemcinctus, assembly GCF_030445035.2. Taxonomy (NCBI): domain Eukaryota; kingdom Metazoa; phylum Chordata; class Mammalia; order Cingulata; family Dasypodidae; genus Dasypus; species Dasypus novemcinctus. The sequence continues at coordinate 125,598,852 of NC_080682.1, forward strand.
TTGGGAGATTTTTAATAACTGATTCTATCTCTCTGCTTGTGATTGGTTTGTTAAGATCATCAATTTCTTCTTTTGTCAATATGGGCTGTTTATGTGTTTCTAGGAATTTGTCCATTTCCTCTAGATTGTCATTTTTGTTGGAATATAGTTTTTCAAAATATCCTCTTATGATAGTCTTTATTTCTGTGGGGTCAGTGGTGATATCGCCTTTCTCATTTCTTATTTTGTGTATTTGCATCTTCTCTCTTTTTTTCTTTGTTAGTGTTGCTAAAGGTTTGTCAATTTTGTTAATCTTCTCAAAAAACCAGCTCTTGGTCTTGTTTATCTGTTCAAGTGCTTTCTTATTTTCTATTTCATTTAGTTCTGCTCTTATCTTTGTTATTTCCTTCCTTCTTCTTCCTGTTGGGTTACTTTGTTGTTGTTTTTCTAATTCCTTCAAATGTGCAGTTAGTTCTTCAATTTTTGCTCTTTCTTCTTTTTTGATATATGAATTTATGGCTATAAACTTCCCTCTCAGTACTGCTTTTGCTGCATCCCATAAATTTTGGTATGTTGTGTTATCATTATCATTTGTTTCAAGGTAGTCATTGATTTCTTTTGAGATTTCCTCTTTGACCCACTGTTTTTCTAAGAGTGTGTTGTTTAATTTCCAAATCGTGGTGTGAAATCTGGGCTTCTTTCCCTTGCAAATCTCCAGCTTGACTCCACTGTGGTCAGAGATAATGTTTTGTATGATTTCAATCTTTCTGAATTCGTTCAGCCTTTCTTTGTGGCCTAGCATATGATCTATCTTGGAGAATGATCCATGTGCGCTTGAGAAAAATGTATATCCTGCTGTGTTTGGGTGTAGCGATCTATATATGTCTATTAGATCGAGCTCCTCTAATATACTATTCAGATGTTTTGTTTCTTTGGTGATTCTCTTTTGAGATGTTCTGTCCAGAGTTGATAGTGGTGTATTAAAATCCCCCACTATAATTGTAGATGTATCTATTCTTTCACTTAGTTTTTCCAGCGTTTGCCTGACGTATTTAGAGGCACCCTTGTTAGGGGCATAGATATTTATGATTGTTCGATCTTCTTGACAGATTTTCCCTTTGACTAAAATGTAGTATCCTTCTTTGTCTCTCACAATTGTTTCACATTTAAAGTCTATTTTGTCTGATATTAATATAGCTACTCCTGCCTTTTTTTGGTTATTGTTAGCTTGTATGATTGTTTTCCAGCCTTTCACTTTCAATCTCCATGCGTCTCTGGGTCTAAGATGTGTCTCTTGTAGACAGCATATGGATGGGTCATATTTCCTTATCCAGTGTCCCAGTCTGAATCTTTTGATAGGTGAGTTTAATCCATTGACATTCAGTGTTATTACTATCAAGGAATTATTTGTGTTAGCCATATTTTGATTGGATTTGTGTTTGTCATATTTTGTTTGTATATTTTTTTTTGTCTTTTTTGTTGTTGTTGTTGGTCTTATACTCTCCTCCAACTTTGCCTTTCCTGTTTTTTCCTTTCTTCCTGCAGAACTCCCTTTAGAATTTCTTGAAGGGGAGGTTTCTTGTTGGTATACTCTTTCAGTTTCTGTTTGTCTGCGAATATTTTGAACTCTCCATCATGTTTGAATGCTAGTTTAGCTGGATAGAGTATTCTTGGTTGGAAATTTTTTTCCTTTAGTACCTTGACTATATCATACCACTGTCTTCTTGCCTCCATGGTTTCAGAAGAGAAATCAGCACTTAATCTAATTGAGCTTCCCTTGTATGTGATGGTTTTCTTTTCTCTTGCTGCTTTTAGGATTTTCTCTTTGTCTTGAGCATTGGATAATTTGACAAGTATATGTCTTGGGGTGGGCCTGTTGGGGTTTATGACTTGTGGAGTGCGCTGTGCTTCTTGGATATGTACATCTGTCTCTTTCAGTAGATTTGGGAAGTTTTCAGCCATTATTTCCTGCAACACTCTTTCTGACCCCTTTCCCTTCTCTTCACCTTCTGGAATGCCTATAATACGTATGTTTGAGCGTTTTGCATTGTCATTCAGGTCCCTAAATCCTAATTGGATTTTTTCTATCTTCTTATTGACCCCTTCTACTATCTGTTTGATTTCTGCTGTACTGTCTTCCACATCACTAATTCTCTGCTCTGTCTCTTCTAGTCTGCTGATATTTGCTGCAAGTGTATTTTTGATTTCTTGAACTGTGGTGTTCATTCCCATCATATCTGTTATGTTTTTGCGTATGTCTGCAATTTCCCCTCCAAGTGATGTCTTCATGTTGTTAACCTCTTTCATTACTGCATCAAATTTGTCGGTGATAAATGTTCTGAGATCTTTCATTGCTTGTGCCAAGTTTTGCTCCCCTTCGTGATTATTGGTTTGTTGATTGGATTCAGCCATGTTTTCCTGATTATTGGTTTGGTTCGTAGATTTTTGTTGCTTTCTGGTCATCTCTTTATTTTGACGAATTTAATCAGTTCCTTAGCTTCTTTGTCTGCTCTTGGAGGTTAATTAGTTGTTATTTTTGCACAGGTGTTATATCTTCTCTTTGTCACTTTTTTCTTCTTATTCTAGTTACTTGTTGTTGGTTAAGTTCACTTTAGAGGAAAGTATTAGTGTTGGGGAAAGGCAATTGTGTAAGCAAGGGAAAAGTGTAAAGTTGTATTGGTGATGTATGTTAATAAAGCAGGAATATGAGATCTGGAAGGATGGAGGTTAGATTCATGTAGATTGTATGGGGTTATAGCTGTAGGTAGAGTACCTTTTATGAAGTTGATGACTGAATTTGGGAGGAATATGGTATGAACTACACAGCTATTGTTTTCATGAGAGAGGGAAAAAGAAAAGAGAGGTAATAGTTTCAAGAGTGGATAATAGACAGAAAACAGAACAAAGGTATTAGAAATTAAGAGTTAGACACTTTGTGGATCAAAGAACAGGAGGTGGGGGGTGGAATATAGGAGAGACAGTAGATGATAGTGGATATCAAGATGCAGGGGAAGGGGGATAGTGTAGGTAGCCTAAATCAGTTCACACAGAAATGAGGCAGTGGAGGATGGGAAAACCCAGCAAATGTGAGGTGTTCCCTGTAGCACCTATTGTATACTTGAATTAAAGTAAAAATAAGTGGAAGATGAGGGACAAGAGGGAAAGAGAAAACCGAAAAAAAAAAACAAAAAACAAACTAATTATAATAAAGAAAAAAGAAAGGCAAGAAGAAAGGAAGAAAGAAAAAGAGGATGGGCAAACGGTGGGGAACGGATAGGGAGAAGAGAGATACATGTACACACGTGTCACAATTGGAACACTATCTAAAACAACAACTTCCCCCCACTTTGCCCTAAAACCCCCCCGTCTGTCTGCCCAAATGGGTCTGCAAGCACCTCCCTTCCCACAAACCCCCAATAGGCCGCCCAGGGCCCACGAACTCCCCAGTACTGCAGATGCTCAAAAAAAAAAAAAAAAAAAAAAAAAAAAATTAAGTAAAATTAAAAAAAAAAAACAAAACAAAACAAAAAACAAACAAACAAACAAAAAAAAAAACAAAAAATAACAGAAACCCCTCCGCAGGCCCGGCTCCGCCCGCCGCGGAGGCTTGGACCGGCTCTGCCCGGCTCCTCACGCCGCCTTGGCCTGGCCTGGCTCCGCCCAGCTCCGCTCGCTACAGCGGCCCAGCCGGCTCCGGCATCCACCTCCCGCCACCGCGGCCTGGACCGGCCCTGCCCGGCTCCGTACCCGCCGCGGCCTGACCCGGGCCCGCCCGGCTCCAAACGCTACCGCGGCCCGCAGCCGGGGCCTGAACCGGCCCCGCCCGGCTCCAAGCGCTACCGCGGCCCGCAGCCGGGGCCTGCACCGGCCCCGCCCGGCTCCAAGCGCTACCGCGGCCCGCAGCCGGGGCCTGCACCGGCCCCGCCCGGCTCCAAGCGCTACCGCGGCCGGCAGCCGGGGCCTGCACCGGCCCCGCCCGGCTCCAAGCGCTACCGCGGCCGGCAGCCGGGGCCTGCACCGGCCCCGCCCGGCTCCAAGCGCTACCGCGGCCGGCAGCCGGGGCCTGAACCGGCCCCGCCCGGCTCCAAGCGCTACCGCGGCCCGCAGCCGGGGCCTGCACCGGCCCCGCCCGGCTCCAAACGCTACCGCGGCCCGCAGCCGGGGCCTGCACCGGCCCCGCCCGGCTCCAAGCGCTACCGCGGCCGGCAGCCGGGGCCTGCACCGGCCCCGCCCGGCTCCAAGCGCTACCCCGGCCCGCAGCCGGGGCCTGCACCGGCTCCGCCCGGCTCCAAATGCTACTGCGGCCCGCAGCCGGGGCCTGCACCGGCTCCGCCCGGCTCCAAACGCTACCGCGGCCCGGCCCGGCCTGGCTCAGCCCCACCGAGCGGGGCTAGATGCCTCGTCTCCGCCTACCCAAGAAGGGAATCCTCTACAGGTAGCTGGGATCTCCGTGTATATTTCACAGACGAATCCTCTCTGTTACCTTCCCTCCAAATCGATGTCCAGACACCTCCGGACCAGCAAAAATCCCGAAACAATCCGGTCCCAAAGAGTCTCCAACGCCGCCCAGCCGATTCCGTGCAGAAGACTCTAACAGGGATGTTCACTCAGCCGCCATCTTGCCCCCTCTCTCTTATAATTTTTAATGTAACATTTATTGTGATCTATGTATTTTCCAAAAAATTAAATAAAATCATCACACAAAAAAATAACAAATAGAAATAAAAATGGGTACATGACTAATGACCCTGCTGAAATAAAAGTCTATAGGAGGATATATGAACAACTGTATGCCAAAAAATAGGTAACCTAGATGAAATGGACAAATTCTTAGAAACACACAAACTGCTACATTGACTTTAGAAAAGAAATAGATCTCAACAAAACAATTACTAGTAAAGAGTTTGAATCAGAAATCAAAACCCTCCCAACAAAGTAAAGCTCCATTCCAGATGGCTTCACAGGGGAATTCTACAAAACATTCTAAGAAGAATTAATTCCAATACTCCTCTAACTCTTTCAAAAAATACCAGAGGAGGGAACACACCCTAAGTTATTCTATAAGGCCAATATCTCCCTCGCATCAAAACCAGATAAAGATAACTACAAAAAAGATAACTATAGACCAATATCTCTTATGTACATAGGCGTAAAAATCTTTGACAAAATACTAGAAAACTGAATCCAACAGAATATTAAAATAATTACAGTGAACAAGTGGGATTTATCCCTGGTAAGCATGATTGGTTTACTCACTCATTGCTGGTGGCAATATAAAATGTTGCAGACACTGTTGAAGACAGTTGGGTGGGTTTCTCAGAAATTAAGTATAGAATTACTATATACCTGGCTATCCCACTTCTAGGTATATACCCTAAAGAAATGAAATCAGGGACTCAAACAGATATTTGTAAACTGATGATAATAGCAGTATTATTCACAGTTGCCAGAAGATGGAAGCAACTCATGTGTCCATCAACTGATGAATGGATAAACTAAATGTGGTAGATGAAACTTAAAGCCATCATGTTGAATGAAATAAGACCGACACAAAAGGACAAATACTGCATTATTTCATTGATATGAAATAATTAAAATAAGCAATTTCAAAGAGTCAGAATCTAGAATATAGTTGACTAGGGGAGGGAGAGGTTGTAGAGAACAGGACACTTAAAATTAACATTTTCTTTTTGGGACAAAAGAAATAGCTTGGTAATGGATGATGGTGGTCATAACACAATATTGTGAAAGTAATTAACAGTAATGACTTACTTATGTCAATGTAGTTGAAAGGGAACATTTAGGTTGTATATATGTTATTAGAATAAAAATTTTAAAAAATAAACATCAAATTACACAACAGAAACTTGTCAATACTAAGTTATACCTTAGAATATAGTTAATGGTACAATTATAAAATGTGCTTTCCTCAATTATAACAAATGTACCACATCAAAGCAGGGTGTTAATAATGTGGCATTATATGGGAATAGTATCTTATGCATGACTGTTCTGTAAACCTACAACTTCTCTAGTAAAATGGTAATTAAGAAAAAAGCCAATGCAGTACTGGTGCAAGGACTGATACATGGAATGAAAGAACAAAATTGAGAGTTCTGAAATAAACCTTCAATCTGTCCTATTGATTTTTTAAATTTATTGAAATACACCACTCATACATAAATATACATAGATAATAAGTGTGTAATAGTTGTGAAACTACAAAAAAACATATAACATCAAACAAACATATATAACATCTCACCCTACCACCAATAACTTGAATTGTTTTTAAACTAATGACTAAAGAGCATCATCAAAATATTACACTAAACAAAGTAGTTTTCCTCAAACCAATCTGATTTTATTATCTTTATATCACTTATATAGGAACATACATAAACAATTAAGTGTATAGTAAAAGTTGTGAACTTACAAAGCAAACATGTATAACATCATACAGAGGTCCCATACATCAACCCTCCACCAACACCTTGCATTGTCATGAGACGTTTGTTAAAAACTATGAAAGAACACTGGCAAAATCTTACTACAAATCATAGTACTTATCTTACATTTGGTATGTTTTTCCTCCAATATACCCTATTATTATTTTTAAAATGTATTTTTATGACAAGTTGTAAACTTATAAAACAATCATGCTCATGTGCAGAATTCCCAAACAACACCCCTCCATCAATATACCACAATGTGGTGTCATTTGCTACAGATAAAATAGTATCATCTGATTGTCACCATGTCCATAGTGTACATTTGGCTCACATTTTCCATAATGCCTCAGTATCAACACAGTACATCTTTTGCATAGAAGCAAGATTATATTATTACTACTAACCACAGCCTATAGGTCACTCCAGCTGTATTTTTCCCATGCTTCTCAACATTCCCATCACCCTTCAGTAGTGATATACATTTGTTCTAGCCAGCAAAGAACACTCTTGCATCTTTCCATCAACCACATTTCTCACCCACCTCTTGGTATACTGTGCTATCCAGTTCCTAGATTATTCTCTAGCATTCTGTCAATTGGCATTTACATAACTAAACTACCATTTTCAGTCACATCCCCATTTATAAACAAGCTAGTCACTGTCACTGTCCTTTACTATCTGTTCTATACATTTCCAAAATTATACAGTAAAGCTAATTAAAACTTCTACATACATTAAACATCAGTAGTCCACTCAGTCCTCCTCTCACCTCCTTTAAGAATCCACCACCTACCACTAGGCCTTGAAGATATTTTCCAGTAATTTCTTCTAGATGTTTTATGGTTCTTGCTTTTATTTTTAATTTTTTTAATCCAGTTTGAGTTAATATTTGGATAAGGTGTGAGATAGGGATCCTCTTTCCTTCTTTCAGCCATGGATGTCCAATTCTTTCAGCACCATTTGTTGCATGGATTGTTGTGCCCGAGCTGTGTAAGTTTGACAGGCTAGTCAACAATCACTTGACCATACCTGTGAGGGTCTGTCTTTATGTCAGTACCATGCTGTTTTTACCACTCTAGGTAGGTATTATGATTTACAGTCTGGAGATGAGGGTTTACTTTTCCTTTTTATGTTTTTGGCTATTCAGGACTCCTTACCCTTCCAAATGAATTTAATGATTGCATTTTCAATTTTTTCTTTGCTGCTGGTGTTATTTTTATCAGGATTGCATTAAGTCTGTATAGCAATTTGAGTAGAATTGACATCTAATGATATTTAGTCTTCCAATCCTTGAGCATGGAATGTTCTTCCAGTCATTTAGGGGGTTAACGTTTTTTGATTTGTTTTAACATTGAGTTGCAGTTTTCTGAATACAAGTGCTCTACATCATTGGTTAAGTTTATTCCAGACTATTTGAGTTTTATCTACCATATTTTATTTTCACCACTCTTTTGACACTTTTAATTACTTTTATTGATATAATCTTCATTTCTAGACTCTCTTCCAGGCCCCTCTCTCTTGTCGTTTCTTTTCAGGCTCTGGCACACCCTTTAGTATTTCCTGAAAATCAGGACTCTTGCTTAGAAATTCTCTCAGTTTCTGTTTATCTGTGAATATTCTAATTTCCCCCTCATTTTTGAAAGACAGTCTTGCCGGATATAAGATTCTTGGCTGGAAGTTTTTCTTTTGTAGTACCTTATATATATCAGACTACTGTCTTCTTGCCTCCATGGTTTCTGGTGAGAAATCAGCACTTAATCTTATTGAATATCCCTTATATATTATGCATTGCTTTTCTCTTCCTGTTCTCAGAATTCTGTCTTTGTCTTTGGCCTTTGACATTCTGATGAGTATGTGTCTTGGAGTTGCTCTATTTGAATTTTTTTGGATGGGAATATGTTGTATTTCTTGGACAGGGATATCTATGTCCTTAAATAAGGTTGGGAAATGTTCTACCATTATTTCTTTAAATATTCCTTCTACCCCTTTTCCCTTCTCTTCTCCTTCTGAGACACCCATGACATGTGTGTTTGCATGCCTTTTGCTGACATTTAATTCCCTGAGACCTTGTTCAATTTTTTCCATTCTTTTCTTCACCTGTTCTATTGTATGTTCACTTTCAGAGGCCATGTCTTCAAGCTCACCAATGCTTTATTCTGCCTCTTCAAATCTGCTATTATATAACTCCTGCAGCGGCTTGCTCGGACGGTAGAGGTGGGGTCTGGCTGCGGACGAGGGGTCGGTCCACCTTGGGACGAGGGGTCGGTCCCGCTTGGGACGAGGGGTCGGTCCCACTTGGGACGAGGGGTCGGTCCAGCAGCAGACGAGGGATCGGTCTCACAGGGGTTGCGCGGTTCGGCTGACAGGGTCGCCCGGTGAAGCCGGCGATGAGGGGGTCGCCCGGAGAAGCAGGCGACAAACTGGGGACAAGGGAGGCCAGGCCCTTGTCGGGGGCTCTCAGGACTGGAGGGCGCACGGCAGAAGAACTACCGCGGAGACGAGGTAAACACGCAAGTCCAACTTTATTGAGGGAGAGGCAACAGTTTTATAGGGGCTGGGGAAGGCTGATTGGTTGAAGCCATGCCCTGTTCTGATTGGTTGCTGGAGAAAGGTCAGTGGGAGGTACTGGAAGGGGGAGGGGTGGTGGTTAGGGATTGGCTGTTGCTGTTGCCGGGGGAAGTGGCAGGGTTTAGGGATTGGTGGCTGCTGTTGCTGGGGTAGAGGGCAGACTTGAGTTTCCCGCCCATGCCTGGCTGTTGCTGCTGTCGGGGGTGGGGGAAGAAAAGGGCAGACTGGAATTTTCCGCCCTGCGCCTGCGCAGGGAGAAAGAAGAAGAAGAGTGCCGCCCCACAGGCATCGTGCGGCGCCATCCGGGAGGAGGGGCGGCCGCGGAAGCATGGCTGCCGAGAAGGGGAGAGCCGAGGGCACTCTGCCCATGCCGAGCTTCCTTCAGGGGTGGCGGTGAGTCCGACCAGCCACCCTATTATGGGGGCAGCGGCTAGGAATTAGGCCTACCACATCCGCTCCCCTGCCAGGCCAGCAAACCACGCTTCAACCCGAGGGGCGACCGCAAATTCCAGTGTTTTTTTAATTTCATTGATTGCACCTTTCATTCCCATAGTATCTGCTCTTTTTTTATGTATGCTCTCAAATTCTTCTTTGTGCTCATCCAATGTCGTCTTAATATCCTTAATCTCTTTAGCCATCTCATTGAATTTATTAAGGAATTTTGTTTGAACATCTATAATTAGCTGTCTCAACTCCTTTATGTCATCTGGAGGTATATCTTGTTCCTTTAACTGGGCCATAGCTTCCTGTTTCTTGGTTTGGATTGTAATTTTTTATTGGTGTCTTTATCTGGCTTACTAGAGTATTTTTCTGGGTGCGATTTTCTCTTTAGTTTAGGGCTCCCTATTCTTTCTCCCTTGCTGGTTGTACAGTAGGAGCCAAGCATGTTGTTGTTTCTTTAAGCTATGGAGGCTCAAGCTGCCCTCATTGCACCACGGACCAGTGAAGCTTCTCCCTACTTTCTCCTTTGCCACAGGTAGGGGCAGACTCACAGCTGTGTGGAATAACCCACATGCAAGCCTTGACTGTAGTTGCCAAGAAAGACTGATGAAGCTTCTTGCCCCTTTCTCCCCTGCCTGGGGCAGGGATGGAGCTGCAGGTGTTGGCAGCCATCTATGCAGTGCAGGTCCAAGATGACTGCAGTTGCCCTGGTAGACTTCTGATTTCCAATCTATGCCAGCCAAAGTTACCTGCAGTTATCTGTACAGGCTGGTGCAGGGCTCCTCAGCCTCCTCCCCGCCAGAGGTGGGGCTGAAGCCTAGGCAGGCTGCAGGCTGATGTGTGTGAAAGAAACTGGTTGCTGCAGACACTGAGAGTTTCAGTCAGCCCGGCTTCCCTCAGGCTGGGGGTGGAGTCAGAATGGTGGCCATGGGCCTCTTTCTGACTTGAGCTGGTTCACACCCCCCTATTCCCAGGGTTATCTCTTAGACAGCCAAGTGTACCAAATCAGTAGCTGAAATCGGCAGCCAACCATCTCCTCCTCCCCTGTTTCTGGGAAATGGAGCCTCCAATTCCCTTTACAGAAAAGCTCCTGGGGTGGCTAGTCTGGCCAGAGTAGTATAATCACCAGCCTCCATTGCTTGGCCGGTAATTTCCTGGAGAGACTGGTGCAGGTCCCTGCAGCTTCCTCCCTGCTGGAGGTGGCACTGGGGCCTAGGCTAGGCCTCCAGTATGATCTGCATGGAAAGAAGCTGGTCCCCATCAGCACTGGGATTCTCAGTCCGCCTCACTTCCCCTCGTGACAGGCACGGAGTTAAGATGGCAGTTCCTGGCCTCTTTCTGACTTGGACAGGCTCAAGCTTTAGCTGTTCTCAGGATTTTACGGTAGCTCACTGAATTTCCTCATCAATACCTGAAATTGGTGCCCAACCGTCTCTTCCTCCTCCATTTTTGGGAAGTGGAGCTTTCAATTCCAGCCATGGAACAGCTCTCAAGGCACCTTGTGCCTTCAGGGGAGGATGGGCTCCGGCCTCTGCAGTTTGGAGCACTTGACTTATGAGTCTTCTCTGCAGACGGGTAGTCTTCTCCTTCCACTCCTTCAAAGATGTTGCAGGATGCTCTTCTGGCCTCCTGGAGTCCCCAAACAGGTGCGTCAGCTGGTTCCAGAGAGCTCTGGGTGTTTGCTCACTTCCCTGTATCAGGAACTGACTCTAGGAGCTCCTTAGTCCGCTGCCATCTTGCTGGTTCTGTCTCATTGATTTTTGATAATATGGAAATGCTACTCAATGAGGAAAGAATAGTCTCTTCACAGATAGTGCAGAGAAAACTGAATATTCATATGGAATAAATGAAATTGGTTCCCTATTTCAGTCCATACAAAAATTAACGGAAAATTGATCAAAGACATAATTACAAAAGCCAAATCTCTTAACCTCCTGGAATAACACATAGTGAAGTATTCTCTGGTCTTGTGTAAGCAATGGTTTTTTAGGCTTTACATGTAAGCACAGCAACAAAAGAAAAAACGGATAAACAGAGCATCATCAAAATTAAAAACTTTTGTATATTAAAGGACTTCGCCATGATACTAAAATACAAATTATAGAATGGGAAAAAATATTTGGAAACCACCTATCTGAGAAGGCTTTAATATCTGAAATATATAAAGAAATCCAATAATTCAATAGGAAAAAGACAAACAATCCAATTTTAAAATGGGCAAAAGACTTGAATAGGCATTTTCCAAAGAAGATATATAACTATAAGATATGTAAATATATAAGCATATGAAAAGACACGCAACATCATTATCTATCAGGGAAACGCAGCTCAAAAGCACAATAAGATACCAGTCACACCCACTAGATAGAATGTTTCATCCTAAAAACAGAAAATAACAAGCATTGCAGAGCATATGGAAAAATAGCAATGCTCGTTCATCGTTGGTGGTAATGTGAAATGGTGTAGCTGCTGTAGAAAATGGTTTCATGGTTACTTGAAAAGCTAAGTACAGGATTACCACATGACCCAGCCTTCCCCCTTCTGCGTACCTACCCCAAAGAATAGAAAGCAGGGACAAATGAATATTTGCACATTGATGTGCAGTGAGGGTGGGGAATGAGGAGTCAATGTAATTAGTTCATAGGGCTGTATGGAGTGACGGAAAAGTTTGGAAAATGGATAGTAGTGATGCTAGCACAACATTGTGAGTATAGCTAACAGCGCTGAATTGCATATTTGAACATGGCTAAAAGGGGATGCTTTAACTTGTATATGTTATCAGAATAAAAATTTGAAAAACAACTGCTGTACAACTGTACAGCACAAAGACTAAACTCTTTAATATAAACTAGGGATTATAATTTAGAGTAAAATTAAAGCAGTTGTGTTTCATCAACTGTAATGGTTACCACACTAATACAAAATGTTAATAAAAGGAAAAACTTCATTTGTCAGGGGATTGGGGTATATGGGAAGTTTGTACTTACCACATGACTTTTCTCTAAGCCTACAACTTCTCTGTCAAAATATTTTAAAAATCAGGGAAAGCTTTCTTTTTTTTTACGTTCAAGTGACCACTCCCATTAAACTAGCAACCCTCTATTGATGTATGGCCTCCATTTTATAAATAAGGTAACAGATTCATAAAGAGCAAGTGTGTTGTCCATATTCAGTCAAGGGATATGGGGTGACAGCAATATTGGTGTCTACCCTAATCAGAGGGTTTGTGAAGGTTTTTTTCATCTTCACATCCAAAATGCAAGCCAGAAAATTCACTGATCACCTGCTATGTGCCACGCACAGCACTAGGCACTGGGAATAGAACTGTGAGAACTACAGAAGTGGTTGGGGAGTGGATCATCTACCAGGCATATAGGGATATAAAAGCAAATTTAAATAAATTTTAATAAGTGTCATGATTGAGAAAGGACAGCATGTCTTTATATTTTTTATTTTGCTTTCCATCTCTCTTCCTGAATTTTTTTCTCTGTGCTTTCTTTCATTTATTTTGGTGACTTTCTTACTTATGTTCCTCATTTCTCTTCTTTTTTCTCTCCTCCAAGCCTGAAGGGCCTGGGATAAGGCCTTTCACTAATCAGTCAGTGAAGTCATTCAACTGATTGTCAAAAAAAAAAAATTTGTTTATACTCTAATACCCTCAGTTCAGCTGCTTTAATAGTTAAATGACCTTAGGTAAGTCTTTGATGTCTCTTGACACTGCTTTCTTATTCTGTAAATTCAAGCTGCTAATAATCACATTACAGGGTTATTAGGCTAGTCAAATTAGCTAATATTAATATAATATATGTAAACAACTCTTTTAAGTCTGCACAGAGTTTGTGATGGTCAATTTTATGCGTCTGCTTGGCTAGGTTATGTTGTCCAGTTGTTTGGTCACTCAAGTACTGGCCTGATTGTTCTGTCAGTGTATTTTGTAGATGAATTTGCAAGTACGACCAGCTGTTTGCATCTGGAATCAACAAAGCAGATTGTTTTGGCAATCTGAGGGCAATGTAGGGAGTCTCCTCATCTAATAAGGTGGAGGTATTAAAAGCCAAAGTGAGGGTTTCAGAAGTTAGGATGAAGAATTGCTAGTTCTACTCCAGTCAGCCAGCTTACTTTGGGAATTAAACTTTATCAGAATTTCCAGCTTGCGGACTGCCCTAGTGAGTTCAAACTGGCTAAACTTCACAATCGCCTTTGTTAGTGTTTCTAGTGTCTGGCTAGCCATATGGAATTCGGACTAGCCAGCCCCGTGGTTGCATGATTCAGTGACTCCGATACCTGTTTCTGCGTGTGTGTGTGTGTGTGTGTGTGTGTGTGTTTTGTTGGTTCTCTGGAGAACCCTGACTAATGCAGAGCCTCAGAAATATAAGAGAGTAAAGAATTAGTTTATGAATTAATGTTAAAAATTCTAGAGAGTTCCATCACACACTGGTCTGTGTGGAGGAAGTAACTACTGAAAAGAAGAGGTATTTACATACAAAATGCTAAATATTTTCTTATAAATGCAAGACAACCTAGATTTGGACACAAAACAAAGATTTTGCCTTTCCAATTATAACTTCACTTTCATAACAGAGGCCTTTAAAACATCATGTGTTCAGATGGAAATGTGACAGGTTTCTGGTGGTTTTCCATAGATTTGCTCTTTCAGCATGTAAAATATTGCCAGAGAATAGTAAAAGCTTAAGCATGACTAGCACGCCAGCTGGTAGGTTATCAGGGAAGGGTTCCTTGTAGAAATGGCTCCCCTAGCAGGCTTCTGGGCAGGTTTTGAAAGGCATGCCTAGTGTTCTTTTATAATAGTGATTAGACCTATAATTCCACAAGTTACCTGATGCTTCTCTTCTCTGTATAGCATTTGCTTCTCTGCCTAAACCCTGAGTTACTTTGGGAAGCATCATTATCTTTGAGAAAGTGAGTTTGAGATCAACTAACAGAACCATGTTCATAAATGTCAGTAAAAACTGGAGGCATAAGATATTCAAGAACAAAGAAAACGGGAAGGATGGGGAAGGCACACAGTAGTTTTGTGAACTAACAACCAATCCTCTTCATATAGAACCTTAAGTTATTGAAAATCAATTAAGAATTCAATACTTGGCCCCCTTTTTGGATGCCATAAATTTGATGAAGGAAAAAAATTACAAGGTGGCTATTTTCCTAGATATTGGAATTAAAAGAATTGTTGATGCTTACAGGCAGGAGACACGGTTTTAGAGACCACATAATATATAAAACAGTTTCAAAGACAGTGGTGATGGTAAAAGAAACTATAAATATGATCCAAACAGGAGCAGGACATCATAAGAAAACAGCTTATACAGTTTTGTAAGATTGTGAGACCAGATAATATACCAAAAATATACTATGACAGGGCAATTTCACTGAACTAGGGAGAATATGATTGCCCTGATGGGGGAGGCAGTAAGCCAAAATCAGACAAGCTGTCTGCAGGGCATCATCAAAGAGCCAGGAAGGAGCCAGCCAAATAATCACAGACTTAGGTAGCAATTGCTTATGGAATGTGTTGACCACTTCAAATTGATTAGTCTTCTTAATGAAATGCAAGAAAAGTAATTTGCAAGGTCAAATGGATGACTAAGCATAGCAGTCATAAACACATCTGACTCACCGGTGGGTCTGGTAACACATATGGTTGATATTAGAGTAGGGGTGCTAATAAACTGTTGTTTTTCAAATTTATGGTGTTGCAGGGGTCACACCACACTGGTTCCAAAAAAATAAGTGGGTAAAATCAAGAGATCAACAGTGAAATTTTCATTTTAATATCAAGGACTTTAGTGGCCAAGTCAAATAAGAATCCTGCTGTCGAATAAACATTTATCTTTTACACATAAACATGAAATGTACTCTAGTTTATTTGAGAGATGCATTCCTGAATCCAGGCACAACATTTTGACACCATCTTTGTACATTTACTAGGAGGCCAGTCAGGGATAGTGACCAGAGACTCACCCACGGATTACACTTAGTTCCTTTGTCCTTATTCAAGCAATCAAGAGATCTACCAAATAGCCTCTAAGGGCATAGAAGCCAATATCATATGGCAATCTGGTCATAAATATGTAAAGAAATTTTGAACCTCTAGATTTCTGGAAGAATGGGCTGAATCTACCAAGCTAAACTTGAGAAAATTGTAAAGAATTGCAGTCAGGCCTTCATACCAATTGAAAGTAAGGAGTGAAAAGGTCAGAGCTAAACACAATAAAGAAAACTTAAGGTGTTCAGTTGGTATCATTCCTAATCAATCAACCATGTCATGTGGTTACCCAGATTTGAACAATGAGAAAGCCAGCCAGATAGAAGCATCAATCGATATAGCACCTTTACTCATTTTGCAGAAGAGGAAACTAAGGCTCTACATTCAAACACCTTGTTCCAAATCATAAAGTATTGCTGAAGTCAGAAATAGAGCCAAATCTGACACCAAAGATTGTGTGTCCTTTCCTTATTCCAAAAAAATGACACTGATGAGGGAAACTGAACACATAACACACAAGAAATAAGTGGTTGGAAGAATTGTAGATTTTACCCCTGGTGATTAAAAGACATGTAGAATGGTGTGAAGATAAAAAATGTTGTGATTGAATGCCTCAAATATCTGATGATACATTAAGGGGCATGGTAGAAGGAGCAAATGGATGGAATTTAAAAGAAGCAAGATTTCTATAGAATTAGAAAAATCTAAAGCAATTCACTGATTACCCAGGAGGTAATGAGTTTCCTGACAAGAGAGGTACTCATGTAGAGGCTATTTGTAACAGAGTTATTGTAGAAGGAGTTTAAATATTGCAAAATGGCCATGCTAGATTATATTAATAACCTGAAAGTCAGAGTTTTTATGATTCTATGATACTCTAGAATCACACCTGTCATATAGGAAAATCTAGCTAGCCTGTCACAACTGTTGTCCTGGCTCCTTGCCTTGATCAAAATTAACTGAAGAATGGCAACCAAGCAACAGAAGAAAGAGGGAAAGGAGTAAAGAATTCCTGCTAGCTTCAGCAAAGCAGCTTCAATTTCATTATTACACAGTATCATCATCGATGATGCCTGATTGCTCGAGAGATACACAGTGACATGACGTAGGCAGCAGCAGCATATTCACCTAAACACCTGCCCAATGTGCCTGCTTCCCCTGAGGCCCAAACAACTTATCATTGGTCTAATAATACTCTGCTCTGAGGTCTCCTACTTTGCCTCCTTCCATTACTGATTGTCTACGTGACCCTGACCAAGTTATAGCTGTCTCATGGGTGTGCTAATCTGCTGTAAGAATTAAAAAGTAATTTGGGATTAATCTAAAGGAGCAATGTCAATGCAAAGGAGACTTGGTGAACTCCAGAGCATTGTGTGTGTAGTTGAAGAAATATCCAGGTCAGTAATTTACCATGAAACTCAGAAAATAAAAATGCTAATATTCATATTATTGCCTCTATGTTAGGTAATTTAGAGATGCACGAAGAGAGTTAAATTGTCATGAGGACTGATATGGTGTCTTCCCATTATCGTAATGATAGGAAGCATATTGAGTAGGCATGATGTAACAGTTTGATATGGTTATGAATTCAAAAATTGATATTGGATTATATTTGTAATCTGGTCTGTACCTGGGCAGAATTAAGTTATGATTAGGGATTTGATTGGGTCATGTCATTAGGGTGTTGAGTCTCCACCCCTTGGTAAAAGGCATTGTAAAGGATAGATTTGAGGGTTTTTTTCTTCTTCTTCTTTATTTTCTTTTAAATGTTACATTCGAAAAATATGAGGTACCCATATACCCTCTACCTCACCCATATGACCCCTCCCACATCAACAAACTCTTCCATCACTATGGCACATCCACTGCACCTGTCACCACTTAGGACAACTCCAAATCCTGAAAATGCCTCCACACCATATCTCTTCTTCCCTCTCCCAACCATCAGCAGCCACCGTGGCCACCCTCTCCACATCAATACTACAATTTCTTCCCTTACTGATCACAATAGTTCCCCAGCAGAACACCAGTAAATACACTCTAATCCATACTCTATTCCTCCATCTTGTGGACCTGGGATGGCTATGCCCAGTCCTCCTCTACATCAAGAGGGGGTTTAGATTCCACATGGATGATGGATGCAACTCTCCTGCTTGCAGCTGTAGGCACTCTTGGCTCCCTGGTATGGTGATTGACCCTCTTCCCCTCCCTGTCAGCTGGCCAGGGTAAGTCCAAGAAACCACAGGGCAGGAATTGCAAGTCTGCTGAGGCCCAGGGCCTGGCCATCATATGGACAGTTCAGAGATTCAGGTCTCCTGAGTATACACCGATGTAAACGTCAACCACAGGTCCATTAAAAGTGACATGGATAGAAAGGTTATATCTGAGTGCGACTCCATCACACTCAGGAATACAAACTCCAAAGTAGGGTCAAATGACATGGCACTGAACTCCAGAGCCATCTGCCTTGACCATAGAACCTGTGGGTCACTGCAGCCCTCAGGAGAACCAGCACCTGGGTTTCCATATACCTTGGCTGTCTCTGGTACCCTGGTGAGGCAAGCAAAAGCATCACCCTCTGATGACCTCCTGACTCTTTTTTGGAGTCTCTTAGTCATATAAACTCACTTGTCCCTTCCTTTTCCCCATTTTTACCCAAAGTCAAAAAGCAGTTTTTAACACCTGATATTAAATGTAGGCTGAGATATTCTGCCAGTTTGAGTTGACCTCTTTGTTCATGGTCTTTTTGTAGTTACATCATCAGCTGGTGCTTGGTAGTAATCCCTCGGTGCCAGGGAGGGTCATCCCCGGGAGTCATGTCCCATGCTTGGGGGAAGGCAATGCATCATCTACTTGCTGAATTTGGCTTAGAGAGTGGCCACATTTGAGCAACATGGAGGCTCTCAAGAGGTAACTCTTAGGCACCCCACAGCTCTAGGCCAAGTTCATATTTCAGGCACACAGGTTTATAATTGGAGTCATCAGTATCAAGGGTTCATCGTTAGACCATCCATCTTTATTGGTCTTTGCCATTGCACTTGAGGGATTGTTCTTGTTCCATTGGGGAATGTGATAGAGTTCCCCTGGTCAGGAACTCAGCACTCTCTCATCTGTCGTTTCTAACTGAAACCACTATGAAAATATCCAAACCTTTCTATGAACCCTGTATACATGCCCTGGAGAACTCACTCCCAACTGTGTGCCCCCCACCAATAACACCCCAAAAAAGTGCTCCTCCCCCACCATAGTTGAACCTCTCCGTAGCCCAAAACTTCTTCAAAAAGGAAGCCTAATATATTGCCATTCAATCACAACATTTTTTATCTTCACACCATTTTACATGTCTTCTAAACACCAGGGGTAATAGCTACAATTCTTCCAACCACTTATTTCTTGTGTGTTATGTCTTTGGTTTCCCTCATCAGTGTCATTTTTGGAATAAGGAAAGGACACACAATCTTTGGTGTCAGATTTGGCTCTATTTCTGGCTACAGCAATACTTTATGATTTGGAACAAGGTGTTTGAATGTAGAGCCTCTTCTGCAAAATGAGTAAAGGTGCTATATCGATTGATGCTCCTTGCATGGCTTGCTCATTGTTCAAATCTGGGTAGCCACATGACATGGTTGATTGATCGGAATGATATCAGCTGAACACCTTAAGTTTTCTTTATTGTGTTTAGCTCTGACCTTTTCACTCCTTACTTTCAATTGGTATGAAGGCCTGACTGCAGTTCTTTTCAATTTTCTCAAGTTTAGCTTGGTAGATTCAGCCCATTCTTCCAGAAATCTAGAGGTTCAAGATTTCTTTACATATTTATGACCAGATGGTCATATGATATTTCCAGGTTCCATTAATAGAAAAATGGAATATTGTGATGGGTTTAAATGTTAGATATCAAATACATAGAAATTTAGAAAAAATAAATAAAGGAAAAATAAATTGGGGTGTCAAAAAATGAAAATAGGGAAACGGACTTTGGCCCAGTGGTTAGGGCGTCCGTCTACCATATGGGAGGTCCGCGGTTCAAACCCCGGGCCTCCTTGACCCGTGTGGAGCTGGCCATGTGCAGTGCTGATGCGCGCAAGGAGTGTCGTGCCACGCAAGGGTGTCCCCCGCGTAGGGGAGCCCCACGTGCAAGGAGTGCGCCCATGAGGAAAGCCGCCCAGCGTGAAAACAAAGTGCAGCCTGCCCAGGAATGGTGCCGCCCACACTTCCCGTGCCGCTGACGACAACAGAAGCAGACAAAGAAACAAGACGCAGCAAATAGACACCAAGAACAGACAACCAGGGGAGGGGGGGAAATTAAATAAATAAATAAATCTTTAAAAAAAAAAAAAGAAAATATGACAAAGCTTTGTTTTTGATGTTTTGCCTTTCATCACTGCTATAGGTGTTGCTCTGTATGTACAGTGGCAAGGCAGTTTCTTCCATTTCTTCCTCAGTGTCTACCTCCTTTCTTTTTTTTTTTTTTCCTGATTATTAAGTTTCTCTTGACATAAGTTTCAGGTACAGTAATTCACATATACAATATATGGTACTCCCACATATCAAACATCGAACCCTTTGTCCCTTCCCCAGCAGTGATCTTTTTACATGTTCATATTATATTTCCTGCAGCTAATGAACAGATATTGAAACGATAGCTTTCAAACATAGTTCCATTTGGGTTTATGTTATGGTTTATATTTTAGACTATACAATTTTCAAAATTTTTAGTTATCTTAAGTTTTACATTATTGTTTACATTTTAGCCTATAGACTTTTATATATTTTTCGTGTAATTTAACATAACCTATATCCATCATGGCATGATCTTGTGGAACACTTCCATTGCCCCACAGTTATCCTGATTCCATGTATTCAACACCTCTTTCCCTCTCCCCTCAGGGCCCACCATGACAATCAATCTTCATTACTTGAGGGACCATATTCAGAGATACTTGCAAAAATGTTGAGTGCTTGACATACTTGATTGCCCTAACCCATTGGGAGCCACTGATTCTCTCAAGAGATACAGTTCCCTCTGAGAACATCAGTCCTCCCCAGGATGTGAGTATACCTTCACTCTCACTGTATGGGTCTCCACCGAATGATATAATCCACTATGACAAAATGAGCACTCACACACTCCCCAGAAGCTTGCCCTGTGTCAGTTGCCCCCCCACCCTTTAGCATCCCAAACAGGCAACCTCCCATATTACATTCTCTAAAGATTTTTCTCTGCACCACAATTTCAACCACATACCTGACAATCTCCCATGATCAAATGTCCCCCACACCCTCTCCCCAATTTCTTGGGCAATCTGACCCATCCTCCCATCCCTAGCACCCCTAAAGCCCATGCAGCCCCACCCAAAGTTATCCCTATGCCCCCATTTTATCCCTTCCCTGTACAAATGCTTACCTCCAGCTTATCATAGATTTCACCCAAGTAGCTGTCAGCTCACAACCTTCCTCTACTCCCCAACTACCTTAAAATTTATTATCCAGTCTGTAGTTCTCTGAGACAGCTTGGTTTACTTATTTCATATCAGAGATGTCATGTAGTATTTGTCCTTCAATGCCTGGGTTGCTTCACTCAACATAAGGTTCTCAAGATTCATCCATGTTATCACATGTGTTTGTAGTGTATTTGTTCTTATAGCTGAGTAGTATTCCATTGTATGTATATACCACATTTTATTTATCCATCCATCTGTTGATGGACATTTGGGTTAATTCCAACTTTTGGCAATAGTGAATAGTGCTGCTATGAACATTGGTGTGCATATATCAGTTTGTGTCCTTGTTGTCAGATCTTCTGGGTATATACCCAGCAGTAGAATTGCTGGGTCATATGGCAAATCTATAGCTAGTTTTCTGAGAAACCGCCAAACTGTCCTCCAGAATGGCTGGATCCTTCTGCATTCCCACCAGCAGTGGATGAGTGTTCCCATTCCTCCACATCCTTTCCAGCATTTGTAGTCTTCCCACTTTTTTGATAGCTGCCAGTCTTATGGGAGTAAGATGGTATCTCATTGTTGTTTTGATTTGCATTTCTCTAATAGCTAGGGATTTTGGACATTTTTCATGTGCTTTTTAGCCATTTGTATATCATCTTTGGAGAAGTGTCTGTTCAAATCATTTTCCCATTTTTTAAATGGGCTGTTTGTCTTTTTATTTTCAAGGTAGAGGAGTTCTTTATAGATGCAAGATATAAGTCTCCTATCATATATAGGGTTTCCAAATATTTTCTCCCATTGTGTAGGCTCTCTTTTCGCCCTCTTGACAAACTCCTTTGAAGCACAGAAGGTTTTAATTTTGAGGAAGTCCCATTTACCTATTTGTTCTTTTGTTGCTTGTGCTTTTGGTGTGAATTTCATGAAGACGTTTCCTATTACAATGTCCTGGAAATGCTTCCCTACTTTGCTTTCTAAGGTCTTTATGGTCTTGGCTCTTAATTTTAGTTCTTTGATCCATCTTGAGTTGATTTTTTTATAAGGTATAAGTTGGTAATCCTCTTTCATTCTTTTACATATGGATATCCAGTTCTCCAGGCACCATTTGTTGAAGAGGCCATTCTCTCCCAGTTGAGAGTGTTTGCTGGCCTTGTCAAACACCATATGGCTGTATATATGAGGATCTATATCAGAACTCTCAATTTGTTTCCATTGGTCAGTGTGTCTATCCTTGTGCCAATACCATGCCGTTTTCATTACTGTAGCTTTGTAGTATGTTTTGAAGTCAGGTAGTGTGATTCCTCCAATTTCATTTTTCTTTTTCAATGTCTTTGGGTATTTGGAGTCTCCTTCCTTTCCAAATAAATTCCATAGTTTGTTTTCTAGTTTATTAAAGAATGATATGTTGATTTTTATTGGGATTGCATTGAATGTGTAGATCAGTTTTGGTAGGATAGACATCTTAATAATATTTAGTCTTCCTATCCATGAACAGGGAATATTCTTCTATTTATGTAGGTCTTCTTTGATTTCCTTGAACAGTGTTGTGTAGTTGTCTGTGTATAAGTCTTTTACTGAATTAAGGGTTTTCGATGTTGGAGTTTTGATGACAGAGTTCGATGTTGAAGCCTTAAGCTGGAGCCCCAGGAAGTAAGCACACAGAGGAAAGAGAAGTAAGCTCCAGGAAGAGAGGAACCCTGAGCCCAAGAAGAAGCAAGCCTTGGGAAGAGGGGAACCCTGAACCCCGAGAGAAGCAAGACCCTAGAAAGGAGGAACCCAGGAAGTCTGAACCCATGCAGATATCAGCAGCCATCTTGCTCCAACATGTGAAAATAGACTTTGATGAGGGAAGTAATTTATACTTTATGGCCTGGTAACTGTAAGCTCCTACCCCAAATAAGTACCCTTTATAACACCCAGCAGATTTCTAGTATTTTGTATCAGCACCCCTTTGGCTGACTAATACACATGGTAACAGTAAAGAGGGGTATTGTCCAGAACAGACACAGTGAAGTTATAGCAGTTGTGTGCCAGTCATGGCCAAAAACCATTCCATGCATTATAACTTGTAGTACTCATGATGACCATAGGAAGTGAGTACAATTGTTCCCATTGTACATATAAGGAAAGTATAATCAGTGTTAGACAATGATCTGTTCCCATTTAGATTTTATTCATTATGTTATTTTGGGTACCTGACTTAACTTTATTGAAAACCAATTTTTTCATACCTAAATTGTATACAATAGTAATCTGTCATCAGTGTTCTTGTAAAGGAATGAAATAGTGGACTACTTTCTATTTCATAATGATAATTATAGAAAACAACTATAATAAAGTAAAGCATCATAATGGCATACCCTGCAATAGGCAAATTTGGGTAAAATGTGATTTATCATTGTTCACCCTCCTTCTCCCTCCCCAAACCCCTATTTTCAAGTGGAGGAAGCTAAAGTTTTTATTTGATGGAGATGGGGGTGGGGTGAAAGAGTTAAAATGAAGGGTATAATGGAAGAAGTAGAGGTTTTGGCTCAGTCTTTCACAATACAGGCAGACAAACAAGCGTCTACTCCCCATGAAATTCCTGGAAATGGCAGTCATCTATAGAACCTGAAATCACTCCCGCCAATGTATACATTGCAGCTTAAAAAACAAACAAACACTTCCAGGGCCCATTAATAGCAGGTATAACTGGAACAGATTTGGAACACTGTACGTGCCCTGGAATTCCCAATAACCAGGTCTACAGTTTTACTCCAGTTATTTCATTAATCTCCTAACGACTTCATTTACTTGATTGAGATTTTCTTGACCAAACTTACCAAATCATAGCAGGATTTTCCTTAAATTATAAACAATATCATTTACTGACCTTTTCTTCTGTGCCTGTCACTGTGTTTATCTTTAATAACACTAATTCTGTGGCATTGGCTATGTTATTATCTTCCATTTAGAGATGAGGGAATTGAGACTTAGGCTAAACTAAAGCTAATCCACAAGGATACACAGTGTTTCAGGTATCTACTAATACGTAACAACTACCCTCAAACATCATTTTCTTTGCTCACAATTTTATGCATCAGAGATTTGGGTTGGACACAGTGGGGGCAATCCCACAATATCTGGAGCCACACCATGGCTGGGATGGGCCATATGTCAGATGCCTCTGTTATGGCTAGTATCTGGGTTCCCTGGTACTTTTCTACATGGCTCATCCACATGGCTGCTGTGGGACTCTTCACAGCATAGTGGTCTACACAAGACAAGGTTCTCTAAGAAGACAAGCCCCATTTGAATTGACCACGGAAAAGGTAAGGGGTCTAGCTGAAGACACAGATTTGGCTATTAGCAAAGACAAGAAAAGAAAGCAGGTCACACCAAAATCCAGTGGAGACACTGTTAAGAGTTTGCAGTATGTGGTCATATCTGGAACTGTGAGAAGAGTGCACAGGCTGGAGGAAGCTCAAGAGGAAACTGAGAAGAACCAATCACTGGAATGTCTGAAATTCCAACACTGGGAGGTTTCTTCTGAGTGGTCCTCTTGAGAGCCATTAAACCTGCAATGTTTCCTTGCTTACCCTGTGCAGCCTGGAACTCCACATCCCTCGTCACATCACTGTCTCAATACCCTCTGCTTACTGACTTGGTGCGCTTGCCTTGTACTGTTTGTCCACGTGTCTGCATCAGGGTGTATACCATGGAGTGTGAGCCCCTAGAAGGCAGAAGACTGCTCATCTTAAAAATAGTGTAAAGTACAATTAGATGAGTAAAATATGATTTAGGATTATGAAATGATGAAACAATGATGGTCCCTTGAATTCACCAGGGAGACCGATATTTCCAGAGCATGTGCTAGGTAACAAGTTTCGTGCTATTTTACACACAGCTTTCATTTAATCCACTTAAAAACAAAACTATCCAGTAGGCATGTTTTAAGTCCTTCTTTTTCCCAAATGAGGAAATAGTGTGTGAAAGTGGATAAAAATGCCTTGCCCAATGTCACACATCTAGTAAATGGCCCAGCTTGGATTTAAAATTTGATCATTTGCCTTATCCTGTTCTTTCTTTTGTGCAAGGAAATCAAAATCTCAAGAAGAGCTAGGATAGCAAATTTAAAATCCATCTTGACTTGAATGCAGGATCAGACAAAATCATAACAAGATTTTCTGGAAATGATATAACCTTTCTGAATTGGGGTAATTTCATATTCAAAATGAGGGGTTGGACAAAATTATTTCTAACATGCTCTCCATCTCCAAAACATCATATTTCTCACATAGAAAATTGAAAACACAATGCTATTCAATGCAGCACCATCTGGTGTTCACTGATGAGATTACCTGGTGGTTTTTATTGAATCAAAAAAAAAAAAAAAAATTAAAAGAACTGCAAAATACACAAGTAATAAGTACATACTATTTACCCAAAATCTACCCCACTGTGACTTTCACTCATTATTCACCTCCTTGTGTAATGTTTATAAAGTAGGTGTTAATATATCAAAAGCATTACACTAACTAAATGGTCATACAATCTTGCATACAGGGATAGATGCCGCCTTCACATCCAAATGGGGCCCTTTTTCCTGCACATTTGATATTCACAATAAAAGTGGTAATAGGTTCCATCACATTTCCGTATAATTAGTGTTCAATACATTTTAATCCCATGTAGTTACATGTATTTGAACAGTAAGCACAGCTATTGTATTTCAACTGTGTAATTATACACTGAATCTTTCAGTGGCACAAAATGTATAATTATAAAGTTCTCCATAATGTCAGGAAAAAAAACCACAACTGTGTGGTGCTAGAGGAAATTACAATGGGGTTATGCCACCTATGATTCCACATCCCTTAGTTCAGTATTTACTTAACTTTCTATATAGTGTGTTTAGGCATGAGTTTGGGTTGGAAGACAAACCACTTCTAATATATTAACAGCATCTCTGTTCACAAACACTAACATTTGTTCTACCAAGTTTATGCCAACAGTTTCTTTTACGCATAATATAAGTAATTTACCACTGCACATGCAATCAACTATTATATTTTGTACCTTTTAAAACAAGTTTCTAAAAATATTTCAAGCCACTGAAAATGCATCCCCAGGGAATTATACAGCTTTCCTAGATTCATGAAGCATAATGTCATAGGGGAGTCAAAGTGGATGAGATCTCTTCAGCAAGTGAGAAGGAATTTAAACTGAACACTGGATGAAGGTTGGATTTCTGGTTTGTTCTCGGCAGTAGATAGGAAGTTCTATAGTGACTTTCTAAAATACATGGTTAAAAGATGCTATGCAATACAGCAATTCAGTTTATCATTGCATGTCCAAGTTTTGGAGGCATTTCTTTTGCCTTTTATTTCATTTCTACACAATTAAATGAAACTTAATGAAATGAAAAATATCAGAGTGTTAAACACTATTTGTGGATTAATGTATGATTAGTTCATTGCGATTTTGTTTTTAATCAAAATGCTTAGACTCTGAATATTAAGATATCCAAGAGAGATAGCTTTATTTCCCCAAATTATAGAAGTCAAATGTGAAAGGATATTCCATCATTTCTTCTACAGAAGTTGTGGTTTTAACTAGGGTGACCGTGTTGTACAATGCAATGAAAATTAGCTTGCGGATGCTAGACCTGACCCGGTCACTCACTAGGCATAAGAAATTGAAGTCCTTGAATCTCTCTAAGTCCCTTTCATCACACGTGAAGAGAGATTGTACTATGTGGCATCTCTGTTTATAATTTTCTCCAGTCTTTCAACATTCTATGATTATTATATTTCCATTCTGTCCTCAGAGACTCTCTGGACATCCTTATCATTATAGTAGAATTTTATTATTATATTAGAATTTTCCTTTAATATATGAAATATATGTTAAGAATACATATTCTTACAATAGAGATTTTAAATGTGAAGATTCTGATGGAGTTTTCTAGTCTTACCATAATTTGTAACTTTAACAATATACTTTCACATATCTACCACACAGTCCCCATTTTATTTCATGAGATTATATAAATATTTTTCTCATCACACATGATCTCCTGCTTCTTTATCTAATCAGTACAACCCTTTATCCTTCAGAAATCTTGGAGCTCCCTATTATTTTTCTTTTCCTTCTCAAACTGATGGGAAACATCTCCCTCCCTCTCTCTCTTTTGGATCATATTCCATACTCACTAATGAATGAATTCCTATGTCAATTTACGTATTAATATTTAGAAAATGGATTTGTTAATCAAAAAGTTATCTTTGCAGAATAATATTTCACTAGTTTTATTAGACAAACTCTGATCCTTCACTACCATGGACTCAAATATGAGGTATATCTTTTAAAAGTCATATAAAAAGATTCCTGTTTGCGTGACCAATATTACTTAGAAACACTGGTATGTACTGTTTTACTCATTCTGAATTATGGCATTGTTAGCAAAAAAATAGTTACTTTTGCAACCTTAGCTCATGCACTATACTTCAAACCAAACTTTCTGAAAATAACATAGAACAGATTTTTTTGGAAAGGTGCAATAACATTATTATGCTTCCTGATTTTGAAAGAAAGTTAGAGATGCCAACGTTTTAATGGTTAGCTGAAGATTCGTGGGTTGAGGAACAAAACACCATTTCTTCTCAAAAGAGAGGTGGAGACAATCCACTCATGAACAGCTCCATCCCTTATCTAGGGAACACACGAGTGCAGTCCACACTGGAGAATTGTTCCTAGAGAGGATACTGTCACCTTTGGCCCTATTCAGAAATTTTTAACCTTCACCCTTAGAGTGTCAAAAATAAAGGACACGTAAGCATCAGTTGTGGGAACTTATTCTATTCTGAGGCCAAACATAAGATCTAATTGAGAAGTGAATATATGAGGCAGGATCTGCAGAGGCACAATCCCCCTTAAGCTTTAAGTTTAGAGATGAGAGTCAAGATCACCTTATTCCCTGCCTTTCTCGATAGGCACAATCACAGAGGAAGAGGAGGAACACACCACAAAAGCTTATGGATTGTGTGCATCTTTACTGGCTATAAGAACCTCGATGTCCCTCTCCAAGTTGCACATTCGTCCATTGACCAGATGGCTCAGCTGCATGGAAAGAGGCATATCTCCTCCCTAGGATGTTATTTTTCCTTAAATGGAACACGTATATTTTAACTTAATCATGTAATAGAAAAACTTCTCCCATCACAAGCTGCTTGGGAATCACAATGTTCTATGAAGTTCTTCTCTTAAAATAAATAAGAAGGAAAAGAGAGGGGAGCAAATGGCAGGAAAAGGAAGGGAAAGAGAAGAGAGTAAGTATTGAATGGGACTATGTTAGAATATATAGGTTTTCTCCTTTATCCATGTAGCTTTGTGAGTCTATACACTTTTGTTCTAACTTTATAGATGACTCAGTAGCACTTCAAATTGCCCAAGACTATTGTCAGAGTTGGGATTCAAAATTATTCCATAGACTTTCCTACTTTCCCTGAGGTCAAGAGAAAGGTGTTCTTGAGATCTAGCATTTTCCAACACTCATGGGAGGATCATGTAACTGCTACATAGCATGACATCAAAATAAAATATGAGGGAAATGGCACTGACTGTCAGAATTAAGGAAGTGGATGACTTCTTGATATGTTCTCTATGCTTCAGATTCTGTGAAATTCAAAATGACTGTTACTATTTTGAATATTTTCTACTTGCAGACACATGAAATATACACAACTGCAATGGCTTTTTCATTATTTCTCATGAAAAGTTTGCTATTGAAAACTCAACTCATGGAAGTTAACAAGTACAATTTGAGACAAAAATAATTCATCACTGGGTTTTTTTGTGCTCTGCATTACCATACCACTTAGTCTTACACCATGCAAGGTAATCCAACTCTTCTGTCAATACCCTGGGGAAAGAATGGTGTGTCCCAAGAGACGTGCCTATGTGTGTTGGTGGTAGTGGGTGGGGGTCAAAACTGGAACAGACTCAGAGAGTCTGTCTTCCCAGAGAGAATTAAAATTTATTTGATTCTTGACCATGAAATTTCACTCCAGACAACAGGATTGTTTAAATTCTGAAATCATACAGGGTTGCAAGAAACTTGACTGGATAACAGCCAAAAACTTTGGGGTGAGACACATCACTGAGACATTAAGTCAGACCAAATGTATTCATGTCATGGGAGAAGAGCAGGAAGGAAAGTCAATCAGATGGCCTGGTTTCAGTACTTGGAAAGCTGTTCTTTGATTTGGGAGGGGAGTGCTATAAGGAAAATTATTTTTAAGATGAAGATCTGTTACTTAAAAGGAATTTAAAGGTAAATCCCTTTATAATGAAAAGATAAAGTATATGTTATAGAAGGGAAAATGCTGAGCTAAGAACAACCTCAGCATTTTTATTCCATTTTTAAAAATAGCCATTTTGTGTTGTGTGGATACATGTTGATAGAGGCTATTAGCCAAATGCCCTATATAATACATTATAAAAATTTTAAGTAACCTTACTGAGCACTTGTTATTTGTATGTAGGCTGAATGAAAGAGTGTAAGTGATGTTTTAAATAAACTTTTGAGTTTTTGTTCAAAGGATATTGTTTAATGGCATCACACTGAAAGTATCATGACTTCTTCCAGTGGGAAAGCCCCATTTTAAGACTGACCCTAATCAGAAATTCTATCTTTCCTCCAATGGGAGAATAGTAAAACCCCCTCGTCCTCCTGATCACAGCTAAGGAAGAGTATAAAGAAAACATGAAAGAATTCAGAGCACAGAGAGGGACAATGAGCCATAGCATCTCATAAACTGGATAAGAAAACAGTTTTTAGAACAATATTTGTTGAAGGCATTTTGCAATGCTCAGTGGAGAGAAGCAAATTTCCTTCCACCAAGCAACTAATAAAAGTCTGAGAAAGTGAATAGAGATGAGGATATGGTTTTTGATACAAAAGAGTGGCACTGCAGCATAGAGATCCTTGGGATAAATACAGTCTAGGAATGTGCAAGGGATTTAGCAGGAAATAAAAGAAAAAGGACAAAGAAAGTAGAGAGAATTCTCTAAAGCCCAAGGACTAACAAGTTTTATATTGAGGAGGAATTGGAAATGTATCTGCTGAAATTGCTAAAAATTATTTATAGTTCATGTTATACAATCATGCTAATGCTGACTATACTTGAGCAATTCATAGTTTGGGCTACATACTTTGGGCTCTTTTTCAAGATAGGCTTTGACTTACTACAAAATGCTCCAAAGTAAAGACAGCACTTCTATTCTGAAGTTAATAGGTGAGGGAAAGGCAACATCTATTGAAATTAAGATTACTGTGAGCAGAGAAGGCAAGAAATATAAGATACTTTTTTAACTTAATATGGTAAACCAGGCTTATTTATGTCATAATTTAAACTACAGGGTAAACTATTATCTGTGTAGTGCAGCAGTGCCCCAGAATTGTTCACCAAGTACGACGAGTGAGCCACAATAAGGGAGGTTGTTGGTGTGGGAGGAGTGGGGTGTGGGGGGATGGGGGGTATACAGGAGCCTCTTATATTTTTTAATGTCACCTTTTTTTGTGTGATGTATATATCTTCAAAAAAATACAATTCACAAAAATGATATGGTGGGAGGTGGGGCATGGGTTATATGGGAACCTCTTGTGTTTTTTTTAATGTTTTTTAATGTAATATTCCTTGTGATCTATTAACTTTAATTTAAAAATCAAAATAAATAAATAAATAAATGAAAAAATAAACAATGTATTAGCTGTTCTGGATGAGGTAAAAAAAAAAAATAGTACAAAGCCCTTGACTTTGAGGTTCTTTTACAATCCAGAAAGGGGTAAGCAAATTTAATTTGACCATTTTTCCTTATCGCTTCTATATTTCACCAGAAAGCTCACAATTTCTTTTTTTTCAGGCCTTTCTTATCTATTCTAACTTTTCCTCTCCTTGCCACGTTTCTGTTCTTCAATATCTTCCTTTCATATTGAGTCAAACTACTATACTAAGGAGCTCTAAGCACTGCTGTTCATGGACAAAAGAGTAGCTGCTGACATTATTATGGTTCCAGCATTTTAAAAATGTATATTTCAATTTAATAAAACACATCCTTTGCATCTAATAGAAATAATTTAATTTATTCCAACTTCTTGTTCTAGGTACTCTTCTCTACTTTAGAGAGTACATTATATTTTTAAACAGTTTGGAGAAAAGATGAAATGGGATTTCAGATGAGAGAGATAATATTCAATTGATGTTCACTAATGTTCATTAGTGAGAAAAGACTTTTTGGGGAAGTGGCATTTGAAGGGGTCCTGAATAATAATACAAATTTTATAGGAAGAGCTATTAGAAGGCATTGTGGGTAGGGTGTGGGGTTGGCAGTTAAGAAAACTGGCAAAAAATGCTTCAGAATGGAACAGTGCAGAAAGAGGCTAGAAAATGTTTCGAACAGTAAGACGAGAACAGATGAAAGAAGGTACATAAAATACGGCACCTAAGTTGGCAAGTTGAAAGCTTGAGTGAAAGCAGTGACTTGTTCTTAACTGTTTCTCTGAGATGAATCTAGTATAGAGTTTACAGCAAACTGGTACGACATTAATTACCTAAACTTTGGTGAAATTCATAGGAATGGAAAGGAGCAGAGATCAAATATAATTGGAGTTGGGAAATATTTGGCCGTTGAAGGAAGATTAAGTGAGAAATCTGAAGTCAAAGTAGATTGTGTTGTTTTGAAACCGAATGGCTAGAAGATTTGAAATCTGGACATAGAAAAAGATTTTTTTTTTTGTAAAATTTCGGTCATATTGTATCTGAGGACTAGTAGAGATATCCAGTCAAATGTAAAACTTTTAATAAGCAAAAGTTCGCACTATATCGAGCTCTATAATATTAATGACATGCCTGAGCTCCTATAATTTTCTGAACAATTAATTCTTGAAGGGATGATCCATGTTCTCTTCCTGAGGCAGGAATCATGGGACTGGAAGGAGCCTGAGAAATGGCTGACCCACATTCATGCCAAATGCTTCCCGCTTCCTCTGCAAATTTACCATCATGGACAGCGGCTCTTCCTGAACACCGGAAAGGTATGATGCCTATTTAGACTTTTCTCCAGCATCTATTGGTTGATAGAAGGGAATTATTTAACTTCTCTGATTCTTAGATTTTACACTTGTAAAATGAGATGCCTGTGTAATGATTAGTGATGTGTGTCCAGCATATATATATGTACTATACTCCCCCTAGCTTGGGACATGATTACCTGGGGATGAGCCTCCCTGGCACTGAGGGATTATTACCAAGTGCCAACTAGCTATGCAACTGGAAACAGACTTTGACCAAAAGAAGGAAATATTAAATACAAATGAGTTTTTTTTTTACTAAGAGCTTACAAAGTGAGTCAGGAGGTCATTCCAAAGGTTACACTTATGCATGTCTCAGGAGCATCTCATTGACTGCCACAGTAAACAGTGCCTCAAATAGCAGGGCTCCTAAGGGCTCTAGAGACAATCAGACACTATAGGCAGGGCAGACAATCTCAGGAATTTGGCACCCTGTCAGTGGGCCTTACTTTGGAATATATGCTCCCTAATGTATCAGAGTTAGATTCATGTGTAATTTCCCTACATATGGCTCTTCTGTCCCTTTTATTTGAACCCATAATTAGTACTATACTCATTAAATATAAATCCCAGTGACTTAAATATTTTCTCTGCGCATATCCTGGCTGAGTCCTGAATCTCAGTAGAGTTTCAACACCTGCTCTCCAGTTCATCAGACTCACCCAGGACAACTAACAAGGAGATGATGATGGACAATACCAAACCCAACTGAAAGCAAGATAGTACCATCCATTTGCCCCATGGGATCTAAGCCCCCTCTCAATCAAAAAAAGAGTGGGCATCACCATCCCAAATCCTCAAGACTGAGGAATGAACAAGCATAAAGGGAAAATGCAACTATAGACTAAAGTAGTTTATTATTATTCTAGCAATGGAAGAACTTGTATCTTTGATACAAAGGCAGTGGCCACCAGAGGTTCTAAAGGGAGGGAGAGGGAAGACTAGGTATGACATGGGGCATTTTGGGATGTTGGAATTTCCTGCATAAATTACAATGATGGATACAGGCCATTATACATTTTATCAAAACCTATACAATTGTGTGGTACAAAATGTAAACTGTTATGCAAACTATAGACCATGGTTAGTAACAATGCTTTCAGTATGTGTTCATCAACTATAACAAATCTACCACAGTAATGAAAGACGTTGTTAGTTGGGGAGAGTGGGGGAGGGACAGGGACTGGGGTATATAGGAATCCCCTATATTTCTGATGCAACATTTATGTAACCTAAAGCTTATTTAAAAATAAAAGGATTTTTAAAAATGAGATCCCCATTAAAAACGGGGATTTAATAGAATGAGGGGCATTTGGTACCAAAGTAAGGATAGGTGGATAGCAAGTGATTTAAGTGGAAAGTAAGGCAATTGTTACCTCCAAAAAGATCAGATAAGAATGTGAAAAAGGGAATATTATCATAATACTATTTGGCTCTGTTGTGGTATTTATATAGTTTTAAAGATATAAACACTAATTCAAATACAAAGAGTGTTATAAAGTGTAAAAAGACTTTTGGCATACTATTTGACTGCTAGATCTTTAACACAGCAAGAAATTTTTGTTTAAGTTAGAGTCATCAATCTTCCTGGTTTGTTTGGAATGGAAAGTTTTCCTGGGATGTGAGATTTTAACATTAAAATCAAAATGGTTGGTAGACTAGAAGGGCATAATATGAGAGGTGGTCGGGAAGGGGAACACTGTATTATTTTTTTATTGCTGTTATTATTATTAGTCTTGTGATATTTTTTAACTCTGTTGCATAAGTCAGTTTGAAAATAAGCAATTTTTAAAAACAGTACTGTCTTTATCCTTGCTTTCCTTGCTGTCATTCTATGCCATTTTAAAACAATTGCTTGTAATGTGAAAATCAGGCAAAGTATTATTTTCCCCTGTAAAGCCAAAAGGAAGTTTCTTTCTACTTAATACTAAACAATAAAATTTTGTTAAACCAATGTATAATTCCAACCACAGCACACAGTATTTAAAGAATCAGCTCTCTCAAATGACAAAATGCCAGGCCACAATACTTACACTTCTGACATAGACCCTGAACATTTTCCACACATATTTCTGAGGCTTTTTTTTTTTTTTTAAACAAAGTGGTCTTAACTTGTATTTTTACCAACAGATAGGAAGTTGAGTGACAGGACTCTTCCACTGAAAATGTGAATAATGGCCCTTAATTTACATTACCAAAATGTAGTAACACTCAAGAGGTATAAGGTTTAGACTTTCTCTAACTACTGAGCATACATCCAGCAACCTTTGGAGATCAGATATAATCTCCAGTTAAGCATTATCAAACATAGAAATTACCATTGCTCTCCTATAAGCTATGTCTCTATCAAATTTTGAGTTTTTAATTCCACCATGACAGAAGTACCTGTTCAGTCTTTGTTCCAAAGAGTCACAGTCCACCTAGAATCAAATTATGTGCTTGTACTTTTAATACTGGAGAGGCTGTTAACCACTTCATTTCACTAGGGAACAGGGGAGATACCATTAAAATGATCCAGTGCAAAAGTCTAATGAGATGCTGATATTTAAAGAGGGAAGATTTGTCTCAGAAGACCAAAACCCCTGCGCCATGGGCCCTATTCAGATAGAGGGTCCCAGCCAATTAAAATGTGAGGTTTAGACTCCATGCCCTTGATGCAGCTGAATCAGCAGGACTGAATGGCTAATTTAAATTGTGCATGCTTCATCACATTTTCAGTGCCACTTACAAAATAGATTATTCCCTTGTCATCACGTGAACATTCAATGAACGAGCATCGTTAATTCACAGGTCAACTAAAAGGAAGAGAATGAATGGGCATTGGGTGCAAAAAAACTTCTATCCTGTGGTGATAATGCAAGGCTTTGTGGGAAATATTCTTTTAAAGGTTCTTTCCACCCAATTTTATAGACATCCATTCTTTCTCTAGTGTCACTGTCTTTCAGAATCTCTCTTTCCATTTATACCCTGAACCAAAATATATACCTCACATC
Source organism: Dasypus novemcinctus (assembly GCF_030445035.2). Lineage (NCBI taxonomy): Eukaryota > Metazoa > Chordata > Mammalia > Cingulata > Dasypodidae > Dasypus > Dasypus novemcinctus. The sequence continues at coordinate 125,633,846 of NC_080682.1, forward strand.
TGTTTTCTGACATTCCAAGAAGACTCCATGATGCACGTTAAACGTATCTAATGGTAACTTGCCCTTCAAATTGTAAAGACTTCAATGTTTCCTTAATTTATATGCATCAATAAGTTTGTTATCTGTAAATCATTACTCCAATCAAGATTCCACACAGCTGAATCTTCAAGAGCCTCAAGCCATGCAATGTAAGCCATGATTCTCATTTCCAGTGACAACTTACGTGCAAAATGTTGAGTTGGAGTGTTAGAGTTTTGATATTTTAAGAGGAAAAGCAAACAAACAAAATGCTCCAAGCTATGAAAAAATAGAGATTGGTTAGACAATAAAAGTACATGGAAATTTTTTGGATATTTGCCTACTTAAATCCCCTATTAAAAAAAAAAAAGCCCTCTTTCTACTTTCTGTGTGTAAGTTTGGACAGACTCTCAAGACTTTTCTATTTTATGTATGTGACTTGTATACTAAAAGAAAAGCAAAAAAAAAAAAAAACCAGACTGAAATAGTTGCATAATCATTTCTGGAAGCCCATATGTTTTGAAATATGTATTTATTAATACCACCACTAATAAAAACCAGGAGTTTAACTTATTATAATGATAGTCTTTTTTCAGTTCTTTAGACTATGCATAATACTATTTGCTTAAATATACACTAATTAATTAGATACTAGATAATATCTAATCAACCATCTAGATACTTTTAAATATTAGTACACAAATATCTAGACATTTGGCTGATCGTATACTGCCATTTTCAAACACATGTTTTGAATCAGTCACAAAAGTTATGTTATATATTTTCTTCTTACGATGAAAGTCAAAGTGGGATTGTTCTTATTTACTGTTTATATTTAATAAGAAAATGATTTCAAAATAATCATTACTCTTGCAGCAGTACATTTTATTATATCACTAGTAAATTAACACATCATTTGAAAGAAAACTGTATGCACCAAAAACTCAGAACATCTACATAAAAAGTAAAGCACTAATTTAGACAATTGATGGTCTTCATGCTACATTCTGTTCAGATATTTGTAAGCCCAAATCTCATCTTCTAAGGACATCTGTGAATGTGCTTTGTCCTCATCAGCAAAGCCAAGACAATCAATATCGTTTATATAAGGGATTTGTCCTTTGGAGAAAGGAGGAAATTTGGGATAGCATATAGCCAAAAATAAATATGGCTATTTAACCAAGCTAATTGTCCAGGCTATTTTATTGTATAAAAACAATGAGAAATAATGATATAGTGATGGTAAATTTCAAAGACCACAACTAAACAATTTGCCAAAGATGCTATAATAATGATTGATTAATATATTTCCTGATGAGAAATTAAAGAAAAACATTTTTTTGTTCTTCTTTATCATTTTATAAAAATAAAGAGAATTGTCACTCTAAGAATTACTATCACTGGCAGACAATGACCCGTATACCTTAGTAGTGAAAGAGGATGAACCCTTACTTATATTTGCTTGTCTCTGTAAATTAGCCAAATCCTAAATCTTAATTTTCAATATCACTATACTGTTTGGTATATTTTTATATGATTGCTCCATGACTCAATATTATTAAGGAGGCTTGTTTTGAAAGTAATACAGGAAGGTCTGATATTTGATCTCCTGGCACCTCATTTAAACAGTTAATAATTTTTGGCTGCTAAGACATGCCCGGCCAGTTGTGTGGAACTTATATATATATATATATATATATATATGTTTTTACCTTTGCATTACATATTTGCAATAGTTTAATTGCTCTTCCAAAACCAAGCTTATGGGTGCAGGCAATGAATTCGCCTCTCATGAGGCTGTTTGTGGTCCAGGCAGTAGTAAGCTTCACTAGACCCTAAAGCTTGTTGACAGGTGGGTGAAGAGCCACAACACCTAATCAGACGAGGCAATGTCTAGGGAGGGTTTCTTTTGGAATGATAGCCCTCACATAAAGCGAAACTATATAATTAGACATGAGTAAAATTTTATTTCAATTTATCCATTTAGGAACTTGATATTATACAACAACTAACCAGCAGACAGACGATCTCTGATTTTATATCAGGCTATTTTGCTTTGTTTTTCAAAAATCTGATACTATACTAATGTACAACTAACTATAACTGACATTTGATCATTTAGCAAATATTTTTTAGGTACCTATTATCTGTCTTAGTGCTTGCAGTGATTTGAAGCTATATATTCCCCAAGAAAACGTGTTTTTAAATTTAAGCCATTCCTAGGGTGTGACCCCATTGTAAATAGGACCTTTTGTTAAGGTCACTTCTGGTAAGAAGGTGTGGCCCTCCTCAATCAGGATGGGTCTTAATCCTATTACTGGGGTCTTTTATAAGGAGAGTGAAATTCAGACAGAAGGAGAGAAAGCCGTGGAAGGAAGGAGCTGAAATTAATGAAACCCAGAAGAAAATGGATAGACCACCAAATGCACTGCCATGTAACAAGCTAAGAACCAAGATTCACCAGCAACAGAACACCAGTCTTTGGGGGGACAACACGTTTCCTGATGATACCTTGATTTGGACTTTCTTTTAACCTCACACCATAAGCAAATATTTAACCTGACCCATTTCATGGTATTTTCTTGAACAACCTAGGAAATTAAAACAGTGCTCATATTAACCAAGTGAGCATATAAGACACAAGACCTTTCCTAATATATTTTAAAACCTGACTCAGGATGAGAATAAAAACAAGTAAACAAAGAGTTAAAAAAAATTATGATCTGTGATAAAATAGAAGACAAATGAAGGCTGAGAAATTTTTTAAGAGGAGAAGAGATAGTTTTTTAGAGAAAGTCTCTTAGAAAAAGAGGTATTTAAGTTGAGACTTGATGATTGAGAAGACAATCCTGTGATTAGCAGGAAATAAGCATTCCAGAAAGAAAACTTTGAGACTAATGATAGATGAGAAACTTGTAGGAAGGGTCATTACATTGACTATAGCTGGATATATCAACATTTTCTTATTATATCCTTATATCTAAATGTATGTGATTTCATTTTAGGTTGTGTTTTCACTTACCATTTTGGGAACCAAAAGTAGAGGTCAGTCTACACACTATACTATGGAAAGGGATTCTTGGAGATGTGTTGGAATTCAATACATTGATATTGGAGAGTAGGAGATGAGAAAGAAGTCCATCTTCTTTACGAATAAACATTGCTGAGATACTATATGACTAAGCACATGCTTTTCTTTCAATTTTTACCTTTACTGTAAGGAAATTGATCCTTTAACATAAGAGCCTCATACCATATCTTTTTTTCTCCTCTCTTTTGGTCTTTCCTTGTAAAAGACACAACTGGGGTTAAACACTTCTCAATGAGTTTTCATTAAAATAATAATTATTTGTTTTCACTTCTTTTTCCTTTTCTCTTTCCTTCATGCAATTGTCAGGCTTCAACCAGAGAAGCAGAACCAGTGAAGAGATGCATTGCAAGGAATCGGTACATGTAATTGTGGAGACTAGTTAGGCAAATCTGAAATAGGGCAGGCCATAAAGGGCAGGTTGGAACTCTTGAAACAGGCTGAATCTGTTGTCCCCAAGCAGAATTTTTTCTCCTCAGGAAACATCTGAGTGGGTTATGAGGACATCCTCAGGGAAGAGGTGAAGATAGCAATGGTCTGACATGAGATGTCAAATCCTCAGAGGAGTTAGAAGACCTGAGGAATAGGTTCACATAGTTGACATGATAATCATGGCCATGCAAGAGGATTATTTTTGGGTGTACCTGCTAACAGTGGCCAGGCAGTGGTATATACATACATAGGTGGTCTATACATGCTATATATGTATAAGTTCCTTTCATACACTGAGTTTTTCTGGAAGCAGGAATCTCCCAGGAGCAATTGGCACACATAAAACCCAGATCTTGGCTTCAAATATCATTCTCCATTAACAAAACCAGGAATTCCTGGAGAAATAGATGACTCCAGGACTGGGTCATTGCAAGTGCAAAATGAGCCTGAAATGTCTTATTGTCCCAAAAAAGCAAGGAAGGGTCCAAGAATGAGGACTTGTTATGTCAAAAGAACACAGACGTCTGCTTGAATGGGCTCCCTCTGGATAGATCAGGAAACTTGGGCATGAAAATAAACAATGATAGTAATTGACTATCAATTGAATAAAATAGGAATCCATGAGCCTATAAGGGTACATAAATTGAAACTTGAAGAACAGGATATATGCATGGTCTTAAAGTATCTCTTTCCAAAAACACTTAAAAATTACAAAGGAAAAAAAGAATATTATTATTCTACTATAGACTTATTGTGATCCTAGGATTGGAAGAAATTTTATCACTGATGTGGAGGCAGTGGCCACTGGAGGTTCTGAGGGTAAGGACAGGGAAAAATAGGTGTGATATGGGGGCATTTTAGGGACTAGGGAATTGTCCTGAATGACATTGCAATGACAGATACAGGCCATTACATATTTTGTCATAACTTACATAATTGTGTGGGAGAGAATATAAACTACAATGTAAAGTATAATCCACACTTAGTGGCAATGCTCCAAAATACGTTCATCAATTGTAATGAATGTATTACACTAACGCAGGATGTTGTTAATGTGGGAAAGTGAGGGAGGGGGAGGGAATGGGGCATATGGGAATCCATTATATTTTTTATGTAACATTTATGTAATCTAAGTTTCTTTTTTAAGAAAGGATATATTTTAAAAAGAGTAAATTTACAGTGGAGAAGCCTGGAAGCTACTTTTTTAGTTATATGGTCAAAGGTAACCTCACTAAGATGGGACAAATTAAATTGTACATTACCTGAGAGAATGCAATGGGAGCAGCATCACGTCTTTAAAAATTCTGCTACAGATAAATGCCTTGGTTTCTAGGGCTTCTCTAACAAAGTGCCACACACTGGGATGACTGACTAAAAACAATAGAAGCGTATTTTTAGACAGTTCTGCAGGCTAGACGCCTGAAACCAAGGTGTCAGCACGCCCTGCTCCTGCTGAGGCAGGCAGGGAGGAACCTGCTCGTGCCCTTCTCCTGGCTTCTCATGGTGGCACTCCTGGTGTTCCTCGAACAGCAGCAGCATGGCTCGGCCTTGGCCTCTGACCATCTTCACTCGGTTTGTCTGTACCTCCTTTCTTCTTCTTATACGGACATTAGTTATATCAAGGTGAAGAGTCCACCCTGCTCCAGTATGACTGTATTTCCAAATTAGGCCACATTTGCACATACTAGGAGCTAGGACTTCAGATATCTTTTGATGGAACACAGTTCAACCCGTGACAATAAATAAACTGAGTTTAATCAGGGGACGCATCAGACAAACACAACTTGTGGGACATTCAACAAAATAATGGGTTGACAATCTGCTGAAGTATCAAGATGATGAAAGCCAAGGAAAGACAGAGAAACAGTTCCTGATTCAAGAAGCCTAAAGAGACAAGGAACTATTCATCAGATTCTCACAGAAAACTTGAAGAAAGGCAAGGTAAGTATTTTTATTTTGATTAGATAATGAGAAAACAGGATCACTGTGGAAACAACACTCACATGTGTAGTGACTATGGAAAAAATCTTATAGTTAAGGAGGAATTTGGCAATTATACATCTATTCAATTATTTGGAAATGTAAGGAACCATTGTTTACTATTTTTAAGTATTATTTTCAGCATATACTGTGGATAAGTACTTCTCAAACTTTATGGGGCATACAAATAACCCAAGGATCTTGGTCAATGCCAATGCTAATTCTGCTGGTCAATGGTGGAGCCAGGGTTTCTGAAATTTTAATAAGCTTCCAGGTAATACTGATTCTTCTAGTCCATGAACCACATTTGAATGGCTAGGTTTTTAACTAACATGAGGCATGGACAGAGTAGGTTTATAATATGAATGATTAGGTAAATACTGTATATACCAGTATAATTCTTACATGAATTTTAAAATTTATTTAAATATTTCATAAATGGAAATGAAAGTTTATTTTTATGGATTTTATTCCTCAGAAAGCTAATGTTATTTTTAAGCTGTCTGCAGACACTCAGAGTTGCTATGATAGGTGCATGCATTCCTTTAAATGCCAGGAAAATGAATCAATTCCTTTTAGTGGCTGATCAAACTTCTCAATTTACTCTTTTTTTCTCAGCAAATTTAATCTCGTAATCTCCAATTGGCTGGATGCATTATGATTCATCTTTTGTCTGCCCCTGAAACAGCAGAAATGGACCTCTGCCAGAGAGGACTATTAGATTAAATGGACAATTAATGTGATTCCCTATGCCAACTCCTGTGAAGTTTAGCCAAAAGGCTAAAAGGACACAGACTAAACATTGAATGCAGAATGGAAGTGATTTGGAGACAAAGTCCTAGGAAATTTGGAAAAGAACTACACTGCATTCAAGGAATAGATTTTTCCTGCAATCTCTGCAACTGAAAATTATAAGCAGCTGGCCCAGAAGTGCCTTCTAAGAGACCAAAGTGCTTTCATCAAAAGGAATAAATCTTTGAATTTGAACCAGTGAGTACATTAGAATCTTATTCTCCAAGAATATTGCTTCACATGTCATGCACCTGTTTTCCCAGAACCGTCTGTAAGGAGAGAATTCCCTACTCCTCTTACAGCTAGCCCTGCCCTAGGAATGTCACAATTTTAAAGGCTGCATGAGTAATTATTTCAGATTAAGTCATGGAGATTTACGAGAACACACACACACACTACCAAAGTTGGGATAAATGAAAAGCCACATTGGGAATTTCCATTCCAGCCAAAAGGACTACAAGTGAAGTTTGTAAAACTAAGACATTTTACAAATCCAGGGCCTCCACTAATTCAGATATAGATTTTATATAAACCATTTGGAAAAACATCTCACAGTTCCACTATGAGTTCAGCCAAAAAAGTTTTCTTAAGACATACAATATTCACAGTGAGAATAAGAGAGGTAAAAAAATATGTACAGCAAAAAGATAGAGGCAGGAAATCTATTCAGTAATAAACAATTTGATCTAGCAAAACAACCAGAAGTAGAGCAGAGTAATAACAGTTTCCTATCAAGGAAATAATAATGTTTTCTTTTTGTTTTTTCTACTCTTTAACTTTTGTATGTACTCTCAGAATTCATTAATAAGTCTCTGTTTTTTAGAAATCTATTTATTATATGGAATAATTTTTAATAAGAAATTAATAGAATATTTGAAAAACATACTACTTGATAATATAAAGTTCTTGCACTGAGTAGATAAGTTTGCCTCTAAAGAAAACAAAGACTTGTGTCTCAGAAGCTCACTCATGCTCACTAGATAGAATTCTCCTCTTTTCTCTTAGTGTTAGAATCTGTAATATAGAATATCAAGGAATTATCAAGATACAATTCTCAGGCAAGAGTATTAAAGAGATTTAGAGCCCAGTTTTCTCTGGCAGGAGCTTCCAATTCTGTGTGGCACCCAGGAACCCTGAGTCTGGAATGAAGAAGCATCAAGCTGCAGAGCTCTCCACTCTGCACGTGATGAAACAATGGGACTTCCAAGCATGGCTTTAACATGGTAAATCTCCAAATGAATATTTTCGTTTGTAATTATTCCATGGAAACCTGGTCTGCCCATAATGTTTGTGCTCTTAGTGTGCAATCTTCTCTCACACCTAAATCTTAAAACTAGTGTCATCACACTCTCCTCCCTCTTCTTCACTGCCACTTGACTTAATATCTAACTGTAGAGCATTTTCCTATCCCAGGAGTATGCTACTAAATAATTACCAACAAGGTATCTGAAAAAATAAGGTGTGCATGAAAGTATGTACATAAATTTATTATAGATTTTACCTTTATAAACAACATGTGACAATTACCAAATAATATAATATATATAGTACTCCTTATTGAAATTCCATATAACCAATTCTCAAAGATGCTTTAGTAATTCTAGCTGAAATTTTGCATGCATAGCCAATTCATGATTGAAATTGATTAAAATCGATGAATGTATCTCTGGCATTAGTAGTCTGTCATATTTTCAGTTATATTAATGAGTAAGACAAAAATGAAACCGCTAAGACATAAGTGGGAATTTAACCTGTTAGTAAATGATGTGACTTGGCTTATTTGGATAATGGTTTTCAAACACTGTTAGAATATTTCCTAAAATTGTACAACATTTGCAATGTAATGACATGGACATGACATATTTTTATGTTTAAACTGCACTGTTAACCTTTTACCATTACTTTCTTAAATGTAGAAAAACTAACAACGCAATGCATTAAAGCCTGATTTATAGCATTTACAGATTTCTGTGATGTAAGTATTCTCACCATGGCTCATTTGAAGCTACCAACATGACATCACTGAATGAAACATTGGAAAGAGCTGTAGAGTGGCACACTATTGTACGGTATTTTTGCCAAACAGATACAATAGACATAGTCTCAAGAACATAGGAAACAGTAAAATGTGATAAAATAAAGAAGTGATGAGTTTTGCTTATCTGAGCTTTATTTTTAATATCATTTATTTTAAGTTTATGTAATTTAATTTTTATTCATCATCATATTTAACAACCAATTTGCAAAATTCTTGAAAATTTAACAATAGGCTCTCGTGAGCCAGTGGGAACTGTCTCCCCAGCACGGTATTGCGTTACTTATCCCTCCACTGTACCCTAAAAGCCACTATCCTACCTGGTACAAGCCTAACCATTGCTTTCCTGGTCTGTTTTAGCAACACACACTCTGGCTTCCTTGGGACCTGGTCTTGACTGTCTTTATGGTCAAAGGGAGCTTACACATATCTGATTTAAGCACTTTTCTACTTAAAATCTTTCAATGAGCCCCTTCATTTTGAAGATGAAACCAACTTCTTTGTTATAGAACTCCACCTTTTGGAAAGAACTATTTCTTAACTTCACCTCCTAAAGCACCCAACAATAAAACTAAAATGCTCTAGGCAAAATGAACTACTTGCTGTTCCCAAACACCCTACGCTTTCCCTCAGATTCCTACCTTTGATTTTCTCCCCTCTTGCCTCCCCACCTCCGCCACTTTATTCTCTGATTTATGTCACAACACTCGACTGAAACCTCCTTTGACCTCTCTTGACTGAGTTAGTGGACTTTCTCTGTGCTCCCTTGATACATAGTCCATTCACATCTGCAGTCTGAATTTTAGTCGCTGCTTTATTTGACCATCTCCTCAATTAGACTGAGAATTCCTTGAGTAGAAGCAGAATGACTTTTATTAGTTTCCCACACCCTGCAGAGTGCTGGGCTAAGCACTTCTCATATGTATCTTATTTGCCTTAACGCATCCATAATTTTTTACACATCAGCAAACAGGCTAAAAGAGCACATGGCCACGTGGCTCACAAATGACAGAGCTCAGAATGAGATCCAGGGGGGCATATGAGCAGAGCTGAAGTTCTCTGCATCACACCAAGCTTCCTAATTCATAGCCGGATGAATTAACCTCACACGGTCTCTGGAAGGAGCAATGCTGATCAACAAGGAGAGCTGCACTTAGAAATCCTGTGATTCTCACAGTGTGTTCACTGCAGATCAGAGTCACTTATGAGTGCCTGTTAAAGTGTGGGTTCATACGCCCCATTCCAGACTTACAGAAATTAGACTCTGTGCACTCTAATTATGGAGAGATCTGGAGTAAGTGTGTGTATGTGCGTGTGTGTGAACTTTAAAAATGCTGTCATACTATTTTTACTTGAACCTGAAGCTTCATCTTCATTCGTCTATGAAGAGACAAAGACTTGAATTATTTGGCTTGTTTTGTTAGAAGCCCCTCCACTGGGCCAAATATTAGGAAATGGACAGCCCTCCTCCACCCAGAAGAATTATGTATGATGGAGCCATCTGCTGATAGCACATCACTTCCCAACTCTGCCCTCATTGACTTCAAAGTGTTAGCTTGAAATTACCCATGGTGGGATTATTTACACCAGGGATATCAGCAAATGCTACAGATGAGCCAAACACACCTGCATACCCCCCACCTTGAGAGCCAGTTGTACATTTACCAACACAGCCTCGGATCACCAATCTACTTCCTGTAGTCGCTGTTGTACAACTGTTTTAAAAACGTAGTGATATTGTCTTTCAGATTCCCTGTTTCATATCTTAGGGTCATTTGCCGGAACATCTTATTTCAAAAATATTACTGTAGAGGAGCAGATGTAGCTCAGGGGCTGAGTGCCTGCTACCTGTGTAGGAGATCCTGGGTTCAATCCCTGGTACCTCCTAAAAAAAAATTACTACATATAATTTGACTCATCCAATCAGTATTTATCTCCAAATGTTATATTCTTCCTTTTCACAGCCACTCTCAGCAGCAGTTTAGTGTTGTTTCCTGATTCTTGGAGGCAGTTATATCATCCTACAGTTTAGGGATATGTGTAAAATCAATGTCATTTTTCCTCCCTTCCTGACTTTTATTACATCATTTGAAGTTGGCCTTGTTAATATTATTCCACAATCAGAATATCAGTTTATATCTCTTTAACCACTGATTTTAAGGCTTAATTGAACAGCTAATTATTGTAATTTATTTTAATCAAAAATAAAAGTAAGATTACAGGAGGCACACAAGATTATTTTTATATAGCATTTATTCTTGTCCTTTCTTTCTCAAAATTTTCAATTTCATTCCAAATAGAAATTATAACAGGAAAAGTAGCTTCTTTTAAAGCTATAAAATATATCACCTCTCCCTTTTGGAAACATAAATATTTTAGCTTACTGTTTGGTATTGTGAATTTCAATCATTTAACGTGGAAAAGAGGATGAATTTATAAAGTGAAATGGACATAAATCCAATCTATAACACTAAAAGATATTGAATTTAGTAGAATTGTCAAATAGTATCAGTGGTACCAAGAGGAATTTAAATTCCCTTTTTTGTGTGTATTACTTGTATTGGTTTGGATTCTTTGATCACAGAGAAGAAACTAACTTGAGACAACTTTATTTAAAAAGAGAGGGATTTATTACAAAAATACAGGGATATATCATATCAGTTAAGGCCAAGGATGAAAATGCAGCTAGGCCTCATAAATGTACTGGAACCAGGAAATAAAATGCTAAGTGAAACCCAAGAAAGATTATTTTCATATATTTCATTTCTCTTCTTCTTATGTATCTGTTAATTCTCTCTCCACCGATTAGCTTTTCTGCCACTCAGCCCACAATACCGATTGCTTCATCACAGATTAGGGTGTTAAAGCTTCTCTGTTCAAGACATAAGCCCTTACTGAGACTGAAATATATTGGTCTCAATTCTGAATTGTTTTGGGAAGAGACACGGACATAGGTTATCCCCAGTACCTCACCACATAATATAAAGATGACTGTTCAGGACTGCATTAGCTTTCTATTGTTGCAAAACAAATGAGTAAAAACGCTGAGTCTTAACACACATTTTATCTCACAGGTCCCACAGTCCAGAGTCCAGGCACAGTTCAAGAGGATCTTGCGCTCAGGTTCTCACTAGGATGCAATCGAGATGTTGACTGGGTTGCTTTTTCATCAGGAGGCTGAACTAGGGAAGCATCCTCTTGCAGGCTCATTAAGACTAGCAGCAGAATTCATTTCCTTGTGGCTTACATCTGAATGTCCTGCTTCCTCCTGGCTGATGGTCCTAGGGGTTGCCCTTAACTCCCACTCCATGCCAGTTTGCAAGGGAGTTGTTTGCTTCTTCAAGGCAAACAGGAGAATTTCTCTTTCCAGTCTGCTACGATAGAGTCTTAGCTAATGAAAGGTAATCATGTCATTGCCTTTGCCATATAACATAACCTAACCAAAGCAGTGACATCTCATCACACTTGCCATATTCTATTGGTTAGAAGCAAGTCACAGGTTCCAACCACACTCCAGGGAAAGAGATTATGAGAAGGTATGGCTCATTGGGGATAATTTTAAGGTATGTCCAATACAGGGAACCACCTCTCTGTCTTAGAAATCAGTAGAGAGGACCATGGGAGGGAAGGGAAGCATTTCCCAGAGGAGTAGGACTTATTATAAATGTATAAGCTGGCAGGCACAATCAAAGTTGCCTATACCATCTGCTAGGATCCAATGGTACTGAGGAGGCTTGGTGTCATTCTGTTAGAAGGTCAAGAATAACATCGGTCATCTGTTACTAGTTTCTGACTTTAATGAGAACATCTGTAATGTTTCTCCTTTAAATAAAGTTTTAGATTTGAGTCTATTACTTATTCATATCAAGATACCATCATTCTACTTCTAATTAACAAAACTTTTAATTTAGAATGGATTTTAAATATCATCAAATATCCTTTGGGCTTCATTGAGATGTAGTTTTTCTCCTTTGATTTGTTAATGTGATGGATTGTTTGATAAATTTCCTAATTTATCTTTATATTTTTGTAATAAATCCTACTTAGACCTGAGACATTAAAAATTTTTCTATGGGAGTAGATCTGTTTCTATTTAATTTGAGCCCATTATACTTACATTTATTTAGGTCTCCAATATTCTATTTGTGTGTGCTATCTTTGTCAGCTTTTCATGTAGGATTTATGATAGTATTGTAATGATATGTTCATTATTTGTATGTTCTGAAATGGCTAAAATAGCAAAAAACTGTTTCTTGAAGTTATGGTTGAATTTGCCCATAACATGCATAAATTCAAAAGATTTTAATGAAGAGAAAGAAATGGTTTTTTTTCAATGTTCAATTACTTTCATGTTTACTGGCCAGTTAAGGCTTGACTTTTCATTGGTCAATTTTCTTGTAGCAATTCATAATTTACATCCTGATTGCCACAACTTGTGATAAAATTTCTCCCATCATTTGACCATATACTTCATTGATCAGAATTAATTTTCCTTCATCTTTGATTTATATCAGGGGTTGGAAAACTTTTTCTTTCAAGTTTGATAGTAAATATCTTACGCTATGTGGGCCAAGAAACAAAATAAAATATGTAAAAGCAGTCTAAGCTCATGATCCTTATGAAAAATGAAAAATTTAAAAAGCAGAATTAAAACGTAGGTAATGGTTAGATGTGGGGCTGGATTTTGCCAGCAGGTTGTAGTTTACTGACCCTTGCACTATACAATTTACAATAAATTATCAAAATTTTAGTATGGTTAGGCAAGTAGAATACAGCAAATGTGACCTGTCTACACATGCCTCTTCTGTCACTTTTACTGACCTGTGGTTGGCGCTAGGGTTGCTATATACTCAACAGACTTGAATCTCTGAACTGTCCATGTGTCAGCTGGGCGCTGAGCTTCAGCAGAGTTGCAACTCCTATCTTCTGGTTCATTGGACCTACCCAGGTCAGCTAACAGGGAGGTGAAGATTGTCAACCACCACAACAAGGAACCGAGAGTGCCCACAACTGCAAGCAGGAGAATTGCATCTACCATCCATGTGGAATCTAAGCCCCCTCTTGATATAGAGGTGGAGTGAACATCACCATCCCAGGGTCCACATGATGGACTAGAGTGGAATTACTGATATTCTACTATGGAACTATTGTGATTAGTAATGGAAGCAATTGTAGCATTGATGTGGAGAAAATGGCCACAGTAGTTGCTGAGGGCAGGGAGAGGGAAGAAGAGATGTGATGTGGGGGCATTTTTTGGACTCGGAGTTGTCCTAAATGATATTGCAGGGACAGATGCTGGACATTTTATATCCTGGCATAACCCACTGAATGGACTGGAAAAGAGTATAAACTACAATATAAACTACTATCCAGATTGTGCAGCAGTGCTCCAAAATGTATTTACCAAATGCAGTGAATGTGCCACAATGATGAAAGAGGTTGCTGATGTGGGAGGAGTGGGGTGAGGGGGTATGGGTTTTATATGGGAACCTCTCATATTTTTCGAATGTAACATTTTTTTGTGATCTATGTATCTTCAAAAAATACAATTAAAAATTGATGGGGTGGGGGATGGGGAGTGGGGTATATGGGAACCTCATATTTTTTAATGTAACGTTTTGTGTGATCTAACTTTAAAAAAAGATATTTTAAAAAACAGTTAAAAAAAGAAAATGAACAAGAATATTTTGAAAAGAAAAAAAGAATATAAGGGATCTACTATTTATCGAGCAACTATAAAGAAATCAGCCTTTATGAAATGTTCTTGGAAACTTCAAGAAAAGTCTTTATTATTAATTTTTTAAACATTTTAAACCAACATACACCTATGTTTGTGTAAAAGCATAAATGTAATCATGGTATATATTTTTGTGCCACCCTTATTTGTCTGTTCCTTTGTTTGCCTCCTCACTCTTTCATTTCTCTTCCTATCCCCATAAAATATGACAATATAATTATCACCTTTCATATTTGCCTACAAGTTCATACTGTCATATGTAAATATGTACATTTACATCTAAAAAGAAAACAGCATTATTATTTCATCATTATGAAACTGGACACACGCATTTATGAATCTTGTTTATTGTTTTATTCAAAAATACCTCATGGAAACATCTCCAAGTAAACTGGGAGAGTCATTGTTCCTAATCACCCTGAGACATTGTATGGTGTGTCCTTTAAAATATTCAGAAATCTATCAGTTGAAAGGCATTAACTTCATTTACAATTTTTATGTGTCTTACATAACTTTTGTTTTCTTTGACTTGTGATACTGCACATACTTGTACTTATATACTTATGACTATTTTTCTTCTATGAGATAGAGTCCAAAGAGGAAAATTTCTAGTTAAAGTATATATCTATTTATTATTTTATTAGATATCCCATTCTGCTTTATAGTAATTGAATAATTCCATAAGAAATATATGAATAGTCTTCTTCACAGCCTCTCAGCCATAGCTAATGAGTCTTATTTTTAAATTTTTATCATGTGGTTAGTGTAGAGTAATATTTGATTATACCTTTACAATAGATTTGGAAAAATGCAAGAAGTATGTAGAAAGACAGTTGGAAGTATAATATACAAAAGTTCTTGAAGATCAATAAAAAAATAACTACAAACTAATTATGAAGAGGCAATTCATGGAGAATCAAATCCAGATCTCAACAATTTTTAAGGAAAATAAACAAACATAAAAAGAAAATTAAAGTTATAATAGGCAATATATAATGGGATATGGTTTGGAATTCTCTCTTCTGTTTTTGCTGATTTGATTACAGTGACAATATTATCCTTCCAAATTTTCTTGACTATTCTTCAGCAATTATTCTTCCATATACAAGCTAGTATTCTAATTGGAACTACAGTAAACTTATACACTACTTACCTAAAATTAATGTGTTTATCATTTAAAGTCTTCCTACTGAAGAAGTCAATATATTTTTACAGTAATTGATGTGATATTTTATTTATTCAACAAGAATTTATGTGTTTTTTTCATAAGATTTCTGTATGCAGCTGTGAAATATATATCTGAATGTGGTTAAAAGGAGAAATATTAGGTTTTATATATATAGTTCTAGAATGTTTTAGTTTGCTCAAAGCTACTGGGAGCAATATACTAGAAATGGCTTTCAGAGAAGAAATTTATTATGTGACAGATCTGAGTCCATGCAAGTGTCCAAGTCAAGGTATCATCAGAGATGCTGTCTCATCCAAGGTCAGCTGTTGGCGTTCCTGGGCCCTTCCACATGACCAGACACAGGCGCCATCTGCTCCTCTTTCAGGCCATGTGCTTCAGCTTCTGGCTGCTCCACTTGGGCTTCCTCTCTCTGGATTCCTCTCTGAGCTCCTGGGTTCATCCTCTGCATCTCTGCAGCATTTTCTCTAAGGGTCTCTGCTTTCAGTCCTCTGTTTATAAAGGACTGCAGCAGGAGGCCCAAGACCCACCCTGGGTCCCGCCTCCCTGGAGTAATCCAATCAAAGCTCTCACTGACTGACCCAATCCAATAAGTCTCCCAATCACAGGCATGGATTAGCTTCAAGAGCAAGATCTCTGGATCCATGTAAAGCTTCAAAATGTCATGTAAATTTATTTTTAATCCAATATGCTTCTTATTTGCTATATTTCTCATGTTTTATAGATGTGTTTACTCTCATCAATAGGATGTTATACAAATTTTTAACTGATATCTAGCCAGTCCCCTTATAAATTTTAAAAAATTGAAGCTATCAGAGCTTCTTTGGTGTTATAGACTTGCAATCATATTATAACCAAAATCATATCCCTTTTCCAATGTTCATAGCAGATTTTACATTTTTTGACTTATGACATTACAGAACAATATTAAATGGTAATGGTGATAGCAGCTATCCATTTATAGTTTTATTGAAATGGGTTTACTGTTTTATCATGATCTATCATTGGATTTGATAAATAGTAATGGTAATATTTTAGTAGTTGCTTATATTTTATTTAGAGCTTTAATAGAAAAATCTGCTGAATTTTATTGGATTATTTTTCAGCACCTATTCATATTTTTCAAAATTTTTCTACCTTTAATTTGTTATTATAATAAAAAAAATAATGAGAACAAATTTCATTATTTTGAGTCATCTTTCCTGGAATTAACCCACATTGTCAGAGCATAGTATATGATTCTTATTAAGATATAGATGGATGGGAGGATGGGTAATATTGCCCAAGAAATTGGGGGGAAGGTGGGGCAACATACGAACATAGGAGATTGTCAGGTATTTGGTTAAGAGTATAATGCTGAGAAAACTTTTTCAAAAATATAATAAGGAAGGTTACCTGTTTAAGATGCTTAAAGGGGATATCTGAATCAGGACAGGCTCCTAGGGAATATGTGAATGCTCATTTTGCCAAAGTGTGTTTTATCATTGGATAGAGACCAATATAATGAGAGTGAAGGTATACTCACATCCTGGGGAGGACTGATGCCCTCAAATAGAGGGAATTGTATCTCTCAAGAGAAATGGTGGCTCCCAGCGCATTAGGGCAGTTGAGCATGTCAAGCCCTGAACACTGTTGCAAGTATCTCTGAACATGGTCCTTCAAGCAATGAAGATTGACTGCCACTGTGGGCCCTAAGGGCAGGGGGAAAGAGGTATTGAATAGATGGAACCAATGTAACTGTGTGGGCAATAGAAGTGTTCCACAAGAGTATGCAAGGATGGATATAAGACATGTATAATTACACCAAAAATAATTAGGGGCTGATAGACTAAAATTTAAATCATAACGTAAAACATAAGATAACTAAAAATTTAGAAAATTGTATAGTCTAAAATATAAACCACAATGTAAACCCAAATGTTACCTTGTTTGAAAGGTATAGTCTCAATATCTGCACATCAGCTTCAGTAAATATAGTATGAATATGTAAAAAGATTATTGCTGTGGAAGGGAAATGTTGGATATGTGGGAGTACTGTATATTGTATATATGAATTCTTGTGATCTAAAACTCTTGTGAAGATAAGCTTAATAATTAGAAAAAAGAAAAGAAAAAGATAGGACATAGACACTGAGGAAAAGACAGAAGTAGTTGCCTTGCCAGTTTGCATACAGGGCAATACTTATTGCAGTGATGGAAGGCAAAACATCAAAAACAAATCTTTTGCATTTTTAATTTTTTGATACCCCAATTTATTTTTACCTTAATTTTTCCAAATTAATATGTATTCTATATCTATCCTTTAAACTCATTGCTATATTCCATTTTACTATTAAAGGAACCTGGCAATATATTGGGCTTCACCTTTCTGGAAGTTTTGGATCACAGAGAGGTTCAATAATGGCAGGAGAGGAATACTGGTGTGGGATGTTATTGATAGGGGACACATGGTTGGCAGGGAGTTCTCCAGGGCATATATCCAGGGTACATAAAAATATCTGGATATTTTCATAGTGGTTACAATTAAAAACAACAACTGAGGGAGTGCTGAGTTCCTAGCCAGGGGAGCTCTATCACAGTCCCTAAAGGAACAGCAACAATCCCCCAAGTGCAATGGCAAAGACCAAGAAAGAATGAAGGTCCAACAATGAGCCCTTGATACTAATGACTATGCTTGTGAGCCTATGCACCTGAAATAAAAACAAGACCTAGAGCTGCAGGGTGCCTAAGAGTTACCGCCTGAGAGCCTCCGTGTTGCTCAAATGTGGCCAGTCTCAAAGCCAAACTCAGCATGTAAATGTGTTGCTTTCCCCCTAGCGTGGGACGTGACTCCCAGGGATGACCCTCCCTGGTACCGAGGGATTACGATCAAGTACCAGCTGATGATATAACTAGAAAATGACCTTGAATAAAAGGGTCAACTCAGACCAGCAGAATGTCTCAGTCTATATAATGCTTTTTGATCTGAATCAAGGGGGAAATGGAAAGGACAAATGAGTTTATATGGCTATGAGTCTCCAAAAAGAACTGAGAGGTTATCAGAGGGGTTGCCCTTATGCACACCTCAGCAGAGTCCCAGAGGCAGATAAAGTAGATTCAACCCCAGGTATTGGTTCTGCTGAGGGCTACAAAGACCCACAGGTTCTATGGTCATGGCAGATGGCGTTCAGTGCCATCTCAGTTGGTCCTACTTTGGAGTTTGTGTTTCTGTGCGATGGATTTGGACTTAGATGTGATCTTTGTCCACAAGCCTCTCCTTTTACTTTTACTGGAACTGTAGTTGGTACTGGGGTTTAATGTATACCCAGGGGACCTGAATCTCTGGACTGACTATATGATAGCCAGGCCCTGAGCCTCAACAGACTTGCAGCTCCTACACTCTGGTTTATTGGAGTTACCCCACTCAGCTAACATGGAGGTGAAGAAGAACAACCACCACACCAGGGAGCCAAGAGTGCCTACAACTGAAAGTGGAAGAATTGCATCCACATTCCATGTGGAATCTATGCCCCCTCTTGATATAGATGTTGAATGGACACAACCATCTCAGTGTCCACAGGATGGAGGAATAGAGTATGGATGAGAGTGGACTTACTGATATTCTATTCATGAACTATTGTGATTAATAATCGAAGAAAATGTGGCATTGGTGTGGAGAAAGTGGCCATGGCGGCTGCTGGGTTTAGGGAGTGGGAGGAAGAGATGAGATGTGGGGGCGTTTTCGGGACCTGGAGTTATCCTGGGTGGTGCTGCAGGGACAGTTACCTGACATTGTATGTCCTCCCATGGCCCACTGGGTGGAATGTGGGAGAGTGTGGGCTATGGTGTGGACCATTGATCATGAGGTGCAGCAGTGCTCAGAGATGTATTCACCAACTGCAGTGAATGTCTCATGATGATGGAGGGGGTTGTTGTTATGGGGGGAGGAGTGGGGTGAGGGAGGTGGGGGGTATATGGGGACCTCATATTTTTTGAATGTAATATTAAAAAAAATAAAGGCCAAAAAATATAGATTGATTGTATTTTCTGATATTTTACTTAAATATTTAGACATGTGCATATGTAAGATTGTTCTATAGATTTCTTTTTTTGCGCTTTCTTTATTAGATTTACCAAAAATATCGTATCCTTTTAAAATCTTGGAAATTTTTTATCTTTTCTCATGACCTGAAAACATTTTTCAAACATGGATATCATTGCTGTTTAAAGGAGATCAAACCTTTTGGTAAACCCTCCTGATCCTTCTGTCTTTTTTATCAGACAGTTTTAATAACTTTAAAATCTCATCTGTGGTATTTTTCTATTGTAAATTGTAACCTTCTAATTCTTTAGGTTTCAAGGTTGATAGTTTATATTTTGTTTGGAAATCCCACATTTCTTCTACATTTTCAAATAAAATGTCATAATTATAAAACTATTCTCATGATTTTGTAACTCACTCCTTTATCTATAGTTGGTTATTTTTTTCCACATATAATTTTTCTACTTTTCCTCTTTCTTTGTTTCTTAATCAGGTGAATATTCACATCTTAACTTATAATTACTTTTTTAATCCTGAAAAACACTTTGATACAGTTATTGTCATTTCTAGTTTACAAAGCAGATACGCACTTTTCATGATCAAAATGGCAAACATGCATTTATTTAAATCATAAAATCCATTTTCTGTGCAGGGAAATTGGCACTCTTTCATTGTTCTGGTAAGATTATCAATTAAGATAGTAGTTTTGCTGCCAATTGGGCAACAGATGAGAAAAGTGTGGTAATGCTTTGTACTTTAGCACAGCAATTATGCTTGGAAGACTTTATCCTAAGGATATAATTAAGATTGTGCAGAAAGATTTCTCGAACTTGGAAGAGTCAATGTAACATAATACGAAGCTTGGAAAGAAAAAAGGTTGAGGCAAAATAAATATCCACTAGAAAGTATTAGATTAACAATGGTACGGCAAGACAATGAAGTGTGTTTTAATGGCTGTATAAACTTTATGCAGCCATTAAAAAGCTGCTGTACATTACTAATGTGGACAATAGTACAAGGCAATATTAACTTGACAAGATCTTACTTTCCATATGATTCAGTTTTTGAAAAACTGCATATGTTCACATGTAAAAAAATGCCTGAAATGTTAATTTTAATTAAAACAGTGAATGACTATTTTTGGTAGTGGAATTATGAATGTTATTTTAATTTGTTTATATTTTCTATTCAAATCATGCAATTATTCTATAAGAAAACATCAAATGTAATTTTTGTAGCACTTAGACAAAATATAATTGCTTTGGTCCTATTACAAGCAAGAATGCTTTTGAATCTCAAACTTTCTGACTTAGAGAATCATTTCAACAGGCAGAAGAGCTCACAGGACACTTATGCTATTCAGGCTAACAATGACTCCACCAAAATCAACACATTTACCTGGACTACAAGGCTCAGAAAAAATGCCACAAGCAGAGTTATTTCCATGAACTTCCAAACAAAATCACTGTCTTTGGAGTCTAGCATTCATATATGCCTTTTCAAGGTATTTATTACTTTATAATTTCAGTAAAGATGCATGTAAAATCACCACTATTGGGCTCATCTCCATGAAGCAGGGAACATATTTAGTCACCTTGTATCACCTGTTGTGCACATCACAGTGATTTGAATATAATAGTTAATGAATACTGTGATTGACGGTCTAACTGCATGAATGACTGAGAATTGCTGAGCGTACTGCCACTGCTTGCTTTCATGAAGAGAGGTGTGTCTTAGCTTGGGATCTCTAGATACAAAGTGTCAGGAAAAGATTAAATCCCTATTTTACTTGGGAGGTATAATCTCATAGAAAGAAGAGGAAAAGAAAATTGAGGCATGATATGCAATGCAAGATAATACGTTACTCTTTTGGCTACTCCTTCCTGATGAGCCACAGAAAAACAAGTATGTCAACATCATAGAATTAGAGTTCCTTCACATATTCTGGAAATTAAGTTTTCGACCAGGGCTCTTAACCAGGGGTCCACGAGCTCCAATTGAAAATTCAAAGAAGCATTCTTTTTGTGGGTACGCGTTGGTGCAGGTGTGATAAGTTTATTAATTAATACACAGTATTGTGCGGATTTAGTGTAGTTTTTATTTTGATGTAGCATGTTGACTGCAGTAGATCACTGCCTGCAAAAAGGTTGGTAAGGATGGCAGAGATGATTTTATGATGCCATGAGAAAACTCAAATTTCTAAATGTTTGCTGAAAATGACCATTTGAACAGTTGTTGAACCGTGTTAGGTTATGCAGTATTGAAATGAAGGAGAAGTTGTAAAATGTAATTTTGAATAATACTAAAATTTAATTTAAAGACATGCAAAAGTTGAGTGTCATAAAACTATCTGCCACTACATTCTGAAATGGCATAATTTTCACCTGATGGGCAAATGGGTCCATGGAACAAAAAAGTTAAGAACACCTGTTTTAGACTGTGCAAGGTGGGGTCAAATACTGGACAAAGGAGAATTCACCAAAGAATGAGGCCTTTCAGAGCCTCTTGGTGACACTAAGGCAGTATCACTCAGAAGGAGATCTGAAGGTCAGGCTCTTTGCTATGTAAGATTTCTAACCATTTTTCTCATCTTCATTCACTAGCCTCTGTTTGCTAAAGTAACATTTCCCATATCTGCTTCAGGCTGGTAAACAGTACATTGCTTCCACCAGAAGTCCAGAAGTGAGTGAGGGGTAATGTGAAAAGAGGGATGGGAAGATAGGAAGAAATCACACGCAAACATTCTAACTGAGGGGGGCAAAAGTGGGAGGATCATTCTTGAGACCTTTTCCTTGAAACAGCAAAACTAGTCTATAAGCTCTCAGAATTGTAAAAATTTGCTTTGCCACTACAAGGCAGTATCAATGTTGGAATGTCATGATTTGCTATAGACATAATTAAATTAAATATTTCTACATTTTTTCTATTATTAAATCAAAAGCTAAAAAGCAAGTGAATTAGGATTCCATTTTCCTGTCAAGAACCTTTCCAAAAAAGGGAGGAATCTCCTCATTACTTGTGGCTTACTGATTTACAATTATCTCTTAATTGACTTTTGATAACCAAGTTGAATATTTAATATTATACTATCATTAACACATTTATTATTCATCTAAATCATACAATTGTGGCAATTAAGTTGGCTGCCTTTTAAACACTTGGTTCATTGATCTTTAATTACACTTATAAGAACTGCACTGAACAGGAAAGTTGCAAAATAGCACACTCAATTTTGTTGCCCTAAAATTTGTTACCACTTCATGTAAATTTGAAAAGAAAGGCTGAAGTTTTCAGTTATATATTCTTTCTGGGACAAACAAAAATTGTAGAGAATCATTTTCTCTTAAGAGTTCATTTTTTTCATTTTTTAATTTCCAAATATTTAATGAACACCTACTATGTCCCAGACACTTAATGAACAAGATGACTAGGTCCCCTTCCATCATGATACTTACACCTTAGAACAGGAAATAGATAAAAGGTAAAGATAAACAATCCAAAATCATTTGGATTAATATTAGGGATATGAAGAAGACAAAAAGAGAATTCTTATAGAAATAATAAGGATGTGGGGGGAAACCTCAGTACTATACAAACTGTTCAGAAAAGCAGAGTCTTTTCTTAAATGGATAACAATTGAGATTCAAAGGATGGGAGGACCTAGCAAATGAAGCAGCCAAAAGAAACAACAAGCAGCATCTAGGCGAGTTCTCTCTCTGATTCTTTGCCATTAAGTAGAAGAGCTGGATTACGTGGGTCAAAATCCCAGCTCTAGCCTTACTAGCTGTGTGAGCTTGGGAGAGTATTTTGCTATACCTCAGTTTCCCCATCTATTAAATATAGGTGACTGTAGAGGGTAGATGAGAAGAGTAAATATGTCAGCTTATATACATCAATTAGAACAGTGATTGGTAGTGAATGATTTTTAGGTAATAGCTATTATTATCTTCATCTATATAAATTTTCCACACACAGATAACAGAAAATAAAATAACTATTCAAACCAAAGTTATCTGAATGCAGCTTTATTTTCTTTTTAGATTATCCTCTGCTGTTCACATCATTAGTCCATTCTATAACAGGAGGGTTTGTTAATCTAATCCCTTCAAAATACGTCATTTAAATTGAATTCCACAGTTCCTTTACTTTGTGATCTTAAGCATGTGGATCAAAATCTCTGTACCTGGATTCCTATGGTAATAGTAATTTTTAAATAAATGCTTGTAGGTTGAAAATATCTCATTTGATCATACTAGGGAAAAGGGCTGTTGAGAATGTACTGTACTCTTAGATACAAAGCCTGCAGGACCAGGAGAGAAGCAGAGGGTTGCTATGCCTTAGGAAAACGCAGCCATACTCTGACCCAGCACAGTCCTTGATTAGATTAAGATGGCCAGTCACTGCACTACTGGCTAGTGAAGGGAATCCAACTTTCTCTGGCGAATGATACCATCTGGAGCCTATACATTTTTTATTTACAGTGCCTGGCATTCAATCAAATTGTACTAGGAACATAAAAATAGGACCATCTAACTAAAAAAACAAAGGAATAAAGAAAATAGAAACAGAAACCAAGTTGATCTAGATATAGCAGTTGACTGGAAAGGCTTTTATGTTAACTAAGATTAATATAATTAAGAAAATAGAAGGAAAGATGGAAAAGTAGATGAGAAGATCAAGAATATCACTAGATATTTAAAACACATGAAAGAATGAAATGTACAGCCTAGTACTGCAAAATGCACCATCGGAAATTGAGAACTCAAAAGATGGGTTCAAAAGCAGTTCCAAAACAATAGATAACAGAACCAATAGACTGGAAGCCAAGACAAAGAAAATTTCTAAATTCAAATGCATAGGTTAAAATAATGCAAACCACAGAAAATAACATCAGACACATGGAACAATATGAAAGGCTCTAACATATGTTTAAGATGAGTCAGTTGGAAAAAAAGATAATGTGATAAAAATATTTCAAGGAATAATTATCAAAATTTTGAGAAGCACCAATGAATAGATTCAAGAAATTCTGCAGACCCCAAACTGAATAAATACAAAGTAAACCACACCTAGTTCAGGTCAAGTTGCAAGAAACCAGTGACAAGGTGAAAATCTGAGAAGCAACCAGAGTTCTATGCATTTTCCTTACAAAAGTTATCTTTTATTCAAAGATTAAAAAGCTACAGGAAAAAAAAAGACATTTTTTTCTCAAAGGAGAGAAAGGACTCATTGGCTGAATCATCAACCAAAATGATAGAAAGCATACGATATGCAATGATAGCTGTAAATTTCTGCAAGTAAATAGCTGCCAATCTAGAATGCTGTGCCCAGTAAAAAATATACTACAGAGAAAGACATAGAGTTACAATGTTTTCTAACAAACAAAACAATGAAAGAATTGGTAACCAGTAAATTAAATGATATGTTAAAGAAAGGAAATGACCACAGAGGGAAACATTTAATTAAAGGGAGGCATTAAGAGCAAAGAATACTGTAAATATATGGGGAAATATAAAAGAACAAAATAAATTTTGACAGTACAGAGCAATAATTGTAAAGCCTTGTGGGATTAGAATATCTGAAAACTAAAAATGTATGACAACATTATACACAAGATAGAATATGGGTAAATGCAGTTAAAATATTCTAAGGTCCCAGCATTAGAAGGAAATTGTGAAAGTGATCATTTGTATTGGACCACTAATAAATCAGGAAGGTGTACTTATACTCAAATGTAACCATTAAAAGGGTAAACAAAAAACAAACATATATAACCAATTAATAGAAGGGAGAATATGGAGAAAATATTTTATAATTGCAAGAGAAAGTAAGAAATAAGAGAAAACAAATATGAAATGTTTGGGTCAAGTGGAAAGAATAGAAAAAGAGTAAATATAAACTCAACTACAAGAGTAGTTACAGGGTGCCTCGAAATATGTGAGGCAAACACTGGATAAACTGAATGAAAGAAGAGATGCCTCTACAATTATAGTGGTAGACTTTAATACACCACTATCAACTTTGGACAGAACATCTCAAAAGAGAATCAATAAAGAAACAAAAACTTTCAACAGTATATTAAAGGAGCTGGATCTAATAGACATACAGATCATTACACCCGAATACAGCAGGCTATACATTTTTCTCAAGTGCACATGGATCATTCTCCAAGATAAACCATATGCTAGGCCACAAAGAAAGTCTCAATGAATTCAGAAAGATTGAAATCATACAAAATAATATCTCTGACCACAGTGGAATGAAGCTGGAAATCTGCAAAGGCCAGAGACCAAAATTTCATGCCAAGATATGGAAATTAAACAGCACACTCTTAGAAAAACAGTGGGTCAAAGAGGAAATCTCAAAAGAAATTAATAACTACCTTGAAAATGATAATACAACATACCAAAACTTATGGAATGCAGCAAAAGGAGTACTGAGAAGGAAATTTATAGCCATAAATTCATACATCGAAAAAGAAGAAAGAGCAAAAATTGAAGAAGTAACTGCACATTTGGAGGAATTAGTAAAAATACAAAAAGTAACCCCACAAGAAGAAGAAAGAAAGAAATAACAAAGATAAGAGCAGAGCTAAATGAAATAGAAAATAAGAAAGCACTTGAAAAGATAAAACCAAGAGCTGGTTCTTTGAGAAGATCAATAAAATTGACAAACCCTTAGCTAGACTAACAAAGAAAAAAAAGAGAGAAGAGGCAAAATCACAAAATAAGAAATGAGAAAGGAGATATCACCACTGACCCCAAGAAAATAAATACTATCATAAGAAGATACTTTGAAAAACTATATTCCAACAAAAATGACAATTCAGAGGAAATGGGCAAATTCCTAGAAACACATAAGCAGCCTATATTGACAAAAGAAGAAATCGATGAACTCAACAAACCAATCACAAGTAAAGAGAATCAGTCATTAAAAACCTCCCAACTAAGAAAAGCCCAGGGCCAGACGGCTTCACAGGTGAATTCTACAAAACATTCAGGAAAGAACTAACACCAATCTTGATGAAACTCTTCCAAAAAATCGAAACAGAAGGAACATTACCTAGCTCATTCCTTGATGCCAACATTACCCTAATGCCAAAGCCAAACAAAGACAACGCATGAAAGGAAAATTACAGGCAAATTTCTCTAATGAACCTAGATGCAAAAATCCTCAACAAAATACTTGCTAACCCATAATATGGTTAGCAAGTGGGAGTCATTCCGGGTATGCAAGGATGGTTCAACATAAGAAAATCAATCAATGTAATACACCATATAAACAGATTGAAGGGAAAAAATAACAAGATTCTATCTATAGATGCAGAAAAAGCATTTGACAAAATGCAGCAACCTTTCTTGATAAAAACACAGCAAAAGATTGGAATACAAGGAAATTTTCTGAACATCATAAAGAGTATATATGAAAAACCCACAGCCAACATCGTTTACAATGGAGAAATCCTAAAATCCTTCCCTCTAAATTCAGGAACAAGACAAGGATGCCCACTCTCTCCCCTTCTATTTAACATTGTCTTAGAAATACTTGCTCGAGCACTGAGGCAAGAACCAGATATAAAAGGCATTCAAATTGGAAAGGAAGAAGTCAAAATTTCATTATTTGCAGATGACATGAACCTATACATAGAAAACCCTGAGAGGTCTCTACAATAAAGCTTCTAGAACTCATAAATGAATTTAGTAAAGTTGCAGGTTATAAAATCAATGTGCAAAAATCAGTAGCAGTTCTGTATACCAATAATGAGCAAGCTCAAAGGAAATCAAGAAACAAACACCATTTACAATAGTAAATTAAAAAAAAATACCTAGGAATAAATTTAACTAAAGATGTAAAAAACTTATACACAGAGAACTACACAACACTGTTCAAGGAAATCAAAGAAGACCTAAATAAATGGAAGAATATTCCCTGTTCATGGATAGAGAGACTAAATATTATTAAGATGTCTATCCTACCAAAACTGATCTACACATTCAATGCAATCCCAATAAAAATCAACGCAGCATTCTTTAAGGAACTAGAAAAACTAGCTATGAAATTTATTTGGAAAGGAAAGAGGCCCCAAATAGCCCAAGACATATTGAAAAAGAAAAACGAAATTTGAGGAATCACACTACCTGACTTCAAAATATACTACAAAGCTACAGTAGTGAAAACAGCATGGTATTGGCACAAGGAGAGACATACAGACCAATGGAACCAAATTGAGAGTTCTGATATTGATCCTCATATATATACTCTTATAATATTCAATAAAGCCACCAAACCCTCTCAATTGGGAGAGAATAGCCTATTCAACAAATGGTGCCTGTAGAACTGGATATCCATATGTAAAAAGAATGAAAAAGGGTTACCATCTCACACCTTATACAAAAATCAACTCAAGATGGATCAAAGACCTAAATATAAGAGCCAAGACCATAAAGATCTTGGAAAGCAGTGTAGGGAAACATCTACAGGACCTTGTAATAGGAAATGGCTTCATGAATATCATACCAAAAGCACGAGCAGCAAAAGAACAAATAGATAAATGGGACTTCCTCAAAATTAAAGCCTTCTACGCCTCAAAGGAGTTTGTCAAGAAAGTGAAGAGCCTACACAATGGGAAACAATATTTGGTAACCATATATCTGATAGGAGACTTGTAACTTGCATATATAAAGAACTCCTAAATCTTGAAAATAAAAAGACAACCCATTTAAAAAATGGGAAAAAGATTTAAATAGACACTTCTCCAAAGAAGAAATACATATGGCTAAAAAGCACATGAAAAAATGCTCCAAATCTCTAGCTATCAGGGAAATGCAAATCAAAACTACAATGAGATACCATCTTACTCCCATAAGATTGGCAGCTATGAAAAAAACAGAAGACTACAAATGCTGGAGAAGATGTGGAGGAATGGGAACACTCATCCACTGCTGGGGGGAATGCAGAAGGATCCAGCCATTCTGGAGGACAGTTTCACGGTTTCTCAGAAAACTAGCTATAGATTTGCCATATGACCCAACAATTCCACTGCTGGGTATATACCCAGTAGAACTGAAAACAAGGACACAAACCGTTATATGCACACCAATGCTCATAGCAGCATTGTTCACTATTGCCAAAAGTTGGAATCAACTCAAATGCCCATCAAGAGATGAATGGATCAATAAAATGTGATATATACATACAATGGAATACTACTCAGCTTTAAGAACATATATACTACAAACACACGTGATAACATGAACAAATCTTGAGAACCTTATGTTGAGTGAAGCAACCCAGACATTGAAGGACAAATACTACATGACCTCAATGATATGAAATAAATAAACCAAACTGCCTAAGAGAGCTAGAGACTGGATGATAGGTTTAAAGAAAATGGGGGATAGAGGAAGGATCTAAGCTGACACCTATATGGGTGAAATCTATGATAAGCTGGAGGTAAGTATTTGTGCAAGGAAGGGATAAAATGGAAGAATAGGGTTACCTTTGGGTGGGGCTTTGCGGGCTTGAGGGGGGCTAGGGATGGGAGGATGGGTAATATTGCCCAAGAAATTGGGGGGAGGGTGGGGCAACATATGAACATAGGAGAGTGTCAGGTGTTGGTTGAGAGTAAAATGCTGAGAAAATCGTATCAAAATATAATTAGGAGGGTTACCTGTTTAGGATGCTCAGAGGGGATGGTTTGATGCGGGACGGACTCCTGGGGAATGTCTGAAGGCTCATTTTGCCAGGGTGGGTTGTACCATTGTGTAGAGACCCAAGTAGTGAGAGTGGGGGTGGACCCACATCCTGGGGAGGACTAATGCCATCAAATAGAGGGAACTGTATCTCTCGAGAGAAAGGGTGGCTCCCAGGGCATTAGGGCAGTTGAGCAAGTCAGGCCCTGAACACTGTTGCAAGTATCTCTGGACATGGCTCCTCGGGAAATGGAGATTGGCTGTCGCTGTGGGCTCCAAGGGGAGGGGAAAATGGATGTTGAATGGATGGAACCAAGGTAAATGTGGGAGCAAGAGAGGATTTTTGCGAGAGTACACAAGGATGGATATAAAACATGTAATATTACACCAAAAACTTATAGGGGACGTCAGACTAATAATGTAAACCATAACGTAAAACATAGGATAACTAAAAAATTTAGAAAACTGTATATCCTAAAGTATGGACCACAATGTAAGCACAGATGTCACCTTGTTTGAAAGCTATTGTCTCAGACCTGTACATCAGTTTCAGTAAATATGATATGAATAAGTTATAAGATTATCGCTGTGGATGTGAAAATGTTTTATGGTGGATGTGTGGGAGTACTGTATATTGTGTATATGAATTACTGTGATCTAGGGCTCTTGTGAAGAGAAGCTCAATAATTAGGAAAAAAGAAAAGAAAAAGATAATGATGTAGAATTTTTCCAAATCAGTAAGTATTCTATATCTAACCTTTAAACTCATCGCTATATTCCATTTTACTAGTAAGGGAACCTGACATTATATTGGGCTTCACTTTTCAGGAAGTTTTGGATCACAGAGTGGTTCAACAATGGCAGCAGAGGAATATGGTATGGGATGTTACTGACAGGCGATATATGGTTGACAGGGAGTTATACAGGGCATATGTCCAGGGTGCATGGAAATGTTTGGATATACTCATACTGGAAACAATTAAAAACAACAGCTGGGGGGGTACTGGGTTACTGGCCGGAGGGGGACCTCTGTCGTGGTCCCTAGGGGAGCAGCGGCAGTCCCCCAGGTGCAACGGTAAGGACCAGGAAGGAATGAGGGTCCAACAGTGAACCCCTGATACTAATGACTATGCTTGTGAGCCTATACGCCTGAAATAAGAACAAGGACTAGAGCAGCACTGTGCCTAGGAGTTCCCTCCTGACAACCTCCGTGTTACTCAAATGTGGCCATCTCGAAGCCGAACTCAGCATGTAAATGCAATGCCTTCCCCCCCGCATGGGACATGACACCTGGGGATGAGCCTCCCTGGCACCGAGGGATCACTACCAAGTACCAGCTGATGATGCAACTAGAAAATGACCTTGAATTAAAGGTTCAATGCGGACCAGCAGAATATCACTGTCTACATATAATAACAAGAGTTAAAAATGCTGTTTGACCTAAATTAAGGGGGAAATGGAAAGGACAAATGAGTTTAT
Organism: Dasypus novemcinctus; assembly: GCF_030445035.2. NCBI lineage: Eukaryota > Metazoa > Chordata > Mammalia > Cingulata > Dasypodidae > Dasypus > Dasypus novemcinctus. The sequence continues at coordinate 125,664,306 of NC_080682.1, forward strand.
ATGGCTATGAGTCTCTAAAAAAGAGTCTGGAGGTTGTCAGAAGGATTGCCCTTATGCACACCTGAGCAGAGTCTCAGACACAGATAAAGTAGATACAACCCCAGGTATTGGTCCTTTTGAGGGCTAAAGAGACCCACAGGTTCTATGGTCATGGCAGATGGAATTCACTGCCATGCTACTTGGCCCTTCTTTGGAGCTGGTGTTTCTGCGTGATGCAGCTGGACTCAGATGGGATCTCTTTTCACAAGACTTTCATGCTACTTTACTGGAATTGTAGTTGGTGCTGGGTCTTAAGATATATCTAGGGGATTTGAATCTCTGGACTGACAATATGATAGCCAGGCCCTGACCTCAACAGACTTCAGCTCCTACACTCTGATTTATTGGACTTAGCTAACATGGAGTTGAAGAATGTCAACCACCACACCATGGAACCTAGAGTGCCTACAACTGAAAGCAGGAGGATTGCATCCAATATCCATGTGGAATCTAAACCCCCTCTTGACATAGATGTGGAATGGACACAACCAAGCCAAGGTCCACAGGAAGGAGGAATACAGTAAGGATCAGAGTGGACTTAATGATATTCTATTCATGAACTATTGCGGTTAATAATCGAGGAAAGGTGGCACTAATGTGGAAAAAGTGGCCATGGTGGCTGCTGGGTGCGGAGAAGGGGAGGAAGAGAAGAGATATGGAGGCATTCTCGGGACTTGGAGTTGTCCTGGGTGGTGCCCCAGGGACAATTGCCAGATGTTGTATGTCCTCCCATGGCCCACTGGATGGAAAGTGGGAAAGTGTGGGCTATGGTGTGGAACACGGGACATGGGGTGCAGCGATGCTCAGAGATGTACTCACCAGATGCAATGGATGTGACATGATGATGCGGGAGAGTGTTGTTGGGGAGGGAGTAGTGGGGTGGGGGCGAATGGGGACCTCATTTTTTTTTAATGTAATATCTTTTTAAAAAATGAATAAATTGAGTAGAATTTGGGAAAAAAATTTAGAAAATTGTATAGTCTAAAATATAAACCACAATGTAAACCCAAATGTTACATTATTTGAAAGCTATTGTCTCAATATCGGTACATCAATTTCAGTAAATATAATATGGATATGTAAAAAGATATGTGGAAGAGAAAAGGGTTTTATGTTGGATATGTGGTAGTACTGTATATTGTATATATGAATTACTATGATCTAAAACTTTCATGAAGATAATCTTAATAATTAGGGGGAAAAAAAGAAAAAGATAGGACATAGACACTGAGGAAAAGATGGAAGTAGTTGCCTTACCAATTTGCATACAGGGCAACACTTATTGCAGTGATGGAAGGCAAAATATCAAAAACAAAGCTTTTGCATTTTTAAATTTTTTGATACCCCAATTTATTTTTACCTTAATTTTTCCAAATTAATATGTATTCTATATCTAACCTTTAAACTCATCACTATATTACATTTTACTATTAATGGATGCTGGTGATATATTGGGCTTCACTTTTGAAGCAGTTTTGGATCACAGAGCGGTTCAACAATGGCAGGGGAGGAATACTGGTGTGGGATGTGATTGACAGGGGACACATGATTGGCAGGTAGTTCTCCGGGGCATATATCCAGGGTACATAAAAATGTTTGGACATTTTCATAGTGGTTACAATTAAAAACAACAACTGAGGGAGTGCTGCATTCCTAGCCTGGGGAGCTCTATCACAGTCCCTAAAAGAACAGCAACAATCCCCCAAGTGCAATGGCAAAGACCAAAAAAGAATGAAGGTCCAACAATGAGCCCTTGATATTAATTACTGTGCTTGTGAGCCTGTGCACCTGAAATAAGAACAAGGCCTAGAGCTGCAGGGTGCCTAAGAGTTACCCCTTGAGAGCCTCTGTGTTGCTCAAATGTGGCCAGTCTCGAAGCCAAACTCAGCATGTAAATGTGTTGCTTTCCCCCCAGCATCGGATATGACTCCCGGGGATGAACCTCCCTGGCACCAAGGGATTACTACCAAGTACCAGCTGATGGTTTAACTAGAAAATGACCTTGAATAAAAGGGTCAACTCGGACCAGCAGAATATCTCAGTCTACATTTAATACCAGGAGTTAAAAATGCTTTTTGACCTGAAGAAAAGGGGAAAATGGAAAGGACAAATGAGTTTATATGGCTATAAGTCTCCAAAAAGAACCGGGAAGTTATCAGAGGGGTTACCCTTATGCACACCTGAGCAGAGTCCCAGAGACAGATAAAGTAGATACAACCCCAGGTATTGGTTCTGCTAAGGGCTACAGAGACCCACAGGTTCTATGGCCATGGCAGATGGAGTTCAGTGCCATCTCAGTTGGCCCTACTTTGGAGTTTGTGTTTCTGTGCGATGGAGTTGGACTTAGATGTGATCTTTGTCCAGAAGTCTCTCCATTTACTTTTACTGGAACTGCAGTTGGTGCTGAGGTTTAATGTATACCCAGGGAACCTGAATCTCTGGACTGACCATATGATAGCCAGGCCCTGAGCCTCAACAGACTTGTAAATCCTACACTCTGGTTTATTGGACTTACCCCACTCAGCTAACATGGAGGTGAAGAAGGTCAGCCACCACACCAGGGAGCCAAGACTGCCTGCAACTGAAAGCAGGAGAATTGCATCCTGCATCCATGTGGAATCTAAGCCCCCTCTTGATATAGATGTGGAGTGGACACAACCATTCTAAGGTCCACAGGATGGAGGAATAGAGTGTGGATTAGAGTGAACTTACTGATATTCTATTCATGAACTACTGTGATTAGTAATCGAAGAAAATGTGGCATTGGTGTGGAGAAAGTGGCCATAGCGGCTGCTGGGGGTAGGGAGTGGGAGGAAGAGATGAGATGTGGGGGCGTTTTGGAGACCTGGAGTTATCCTAGGTGGTGCTGCAGGGACAGTTACCTGACACTGTATGTCTTCCCATGACCCACTGGGTGGAATGTGGGAGAGTGTGGGTTATGATGTGGACCATTGACCATGAGGTGCAGCGTTGCTCAGAGATGTATTCACCAAATGCAATGAATGTCTCATGATGATGGAGAAGATTGTTGTTATGGAGGGAGGAGTAGGGTGAGGGGGGTGGGCAGTATATGGGTACCTCATATTTTTTTAATGTAATATTAAAAAAATAAATAAAGCCAAAAAAAATCACACAAAAAAATAAGAGTAGTTACATGAAATATAAGGGGATTAAATAGTTTAAGTATAAAACCAAGATCGTCAGACTGGATTAACAAATATACAAAATAAATTGCTGCAAAAATTATTCTATTTACAAGAACAACATCTCAAACATACTGAAGTGACCAAAGCAAACATGATACATACACACCGACATTAGACAAGTCAGACTATAATGCAAGAATAATTACTAGAAACTAATAGCATGATTTCTTTTCTTTCCTCTTTTCCCCTCCCCCTCCCTGCTGTTTTTGCTCTCTGTGAAATAGCATAATTCCATAAAGAAAATGGTGCCAGTAAAACAGGAATATCTCATATCTCAATCACAAATATTCTCTCTATATACCACAAGTTGACAGATTAAAATGAGAAATACACAAGTCTACAATGGTGATGGAAGTCTTTAGCACCCTTCTTTCAATAGCTAATAGAACAAGCAGATATAATAAATGCAATAAGGATTTAGAAGATCTAAAGATCTAAAGACTTAATTCTATAGAAATAAATGGTAATTGTATAGATATATATTATTTAACTTTACAGAAAACTGAACCTAACAATGACAGAGTAAACTTTCTTCTCAAACACACATGGACTATGTATTGAAATTGACCGTAGTCTAGGCAGTAAAGTTACAGCAGTCATTGTTAAAACAGTGTTATATTCTAGCCAATGCCTCCTTCAAGATATAAGAAATCAAGGGGAAAAATATAAAGCATGTTTTTCTTGCACTGAAATTTTACCCTAGAATATTTTTAGACATAAAAAAGCAACTCAGACAAAAGCAATCTTTAATATTCATTACTAAGGATTTTTCCATTTGCTTTTTCACAGTTAACAGTGAAAAGGTAAATCCATGCCCCCAAGTCTAGCTGTACGATAATAATCACTGTTTCCCTTGGACCTATTGCTGTGATTTGCATCTGGTCATACAGTAGGTCTAATAAAAACAAAATTGAGGTCATATTTTCTCATTATTGTTTATTGTGAATTGCTTACCAAAATATAAATCACAAGCAGACACCAAGTCTAAATAGCTTTGGGTTAAAATCCTGAGCTCTGCAGTCTGACAGATCTGGATTGAAATACAATTCTGACATCTGTTAACTGTGTAACTGGGCAGGTTAGATAACCTCATCTCCAAAATGGAAATAATCATGCCCATATGATACGGTCATGATGAACATTAGGAGAATAATTAAAAGGAAAATTCTTCCCCAGCAGAACACCGTGTGTCCTGTCGTGGACTGGGGGAGAGTGTGGACTACAATGTGGACCACTGTCCATGTGGTGCAGCAGTGCTCCAGAATGTATTCGCCAGGTGCAGTGGATGTGCTGCAGTGTTGGAAGAGGTTGTTGATGTGGGAGGGGTGGGGTGGGTGGTTTGGGGGGTATATGAATACATCATATTTTTTTTTAATGTAACATTTCAAAGAAAATAAAGAAAAAATTTTTAAAAAAATAAAGGAAAATTCTTAATAGAATACTTGGCATTTTTTTAAACTGAGATAAAACATTGGCTATTATTCTCCTTTTCATAAGTTCAGAACTTCACTAATTTCCATTATCTTATATCCCTATATCCTTACATTATACTTTCTCAGTTTCTGCAACAGTGTTGTGGGATTGTTGGGCATTATTTTTTAAAATACAGCAGAGAAAATTATTCTCCAGGAATTGAGAAATGATTAAATAACTGCTATTACAGCAAGATGGCGGCAGAGTAAGGAGCTCCTAGAGTCAGCTACTGCCACAGGGAAGTTAGTACACAGCTCTCTGGAGCTGCTGAAGCACCTGTTTGGGGGCTCCAGGAGATAGAAGAGCATCCTGCAACATCCTTGAAGGAGTGGAAGGAGGACATTGCCCTTCTGCAGAGAAGATTCATAAGTAGAGTGCTCCACGCCACGGAGGCCAGTGCCCATCCTCCACTGGAGACACAAGTCACCTCGGGAGCTGTTCCACAGCTGGAATTGAAAGCTCCACTTCCCCAAAATGGGGGAGGAAGAGATGGTTGGGCACCAACTTCAGCTACTGATGAGTAAATTTAGCAGACTACAGTATAATCCTGAGAACAGCTAAGGTTTGAGCCTGTCCAAGTCAGAAAGAGGCTGGGAGCCGCCATCTTAACTCCGCTAGTGGCACGAGGGGAAGCGGGGTGGACTGAACATCCCAGTGCTGGTGGGGACCGACTTCTTTCCATCCAGGTCAGACTGCATCTCTAGTGTAAGACCCAGTGCCAACTCCGACAGAGAGGAAGCTGCGGGGACCTGTGCCAAACTCTCCGTGAAATTGCCTGGCAAGTCATAGAGGCAAGTGATTGTCCTACTCTGTTGGTGCAAGCCGCCCCAGGAGCTGTTCTGTGAATTGGAATCTCCCTTTGTCAAAAATAGGGGAGGAGGAGACAATTGGCTACTGATTTCAGCTACTGATTGGTAGACTCCGATGGCTAAGGAATAACCCTAGGAACAGCTGGGGTGTGAATTTGTCCAAGTCAGAAAAAGGCTGGTGGCCACCATTTTGACTCCACCCCAGCCTGAGTGGAAGCCAGGCTGGCTGAAAATCACAGTGACCATAAGAACCAGTTTCTTTCACCTGGATCAGCCTGTAGCCCTAGCCTAGGCTTCAGTAGAATTGGTGTGTTTTCTAGCCTAGGCCCCAGTGCCACCTCCAGGAGGTAGGAAACTGCAGGGACTGGCACCAGCCTCTCCGGGAAATTACCTGGCAAGCGGCAGAGGCTGCTTATTATCCTACTTTGGTGCCACAAGCTGAACCAGTAGCTTTTCTGGGGCTCGAATTAGAAGCTCCATTTCCCAGAAACAGAGGAGGAGGAGACGGGTGACTGCCGATTTCTGCTACTGATGGGTAGACTTGGCTGGCTAAGATATAACCCTGGGAACAGCTGGGGTGTGAAACAGCCCAACTCTGAAAGAGGTCAGGATACAACATTTGACTCCATCCCCAGCAAGAGGGCAATCTGGGCTGACTGAAACTCTCAGTGTCCGCAGAAACCACTTTCTTTCATGCAGATCAGTCTGTAGCCCTAGACTATGCTTCAGCCCTGCCTCTGGCAAGGAGGAAGCTGAGGAACCCTGTACCAGTCTATACAGGAAACTGCAGGTAACTTTGGGTGGCATAGACTGAAAATTTGAAGTCTACCAGTGCAACTGCAGTCATCTTGGACCTGCACTGCATAGATTGCTGCCAACACCTGCACCTCCATCCCTGTCCTAGGCAGGGGAGAAAGAGGTATGAAGTCTCATTAGTCTCTCTGGGCAACTACAGTCTAGGACTGCACTTGGATTATTCCACACAGCTGTGACTCTGTTCCTACCCCTGGCAAAGGAGAAAGTTGGAAGAAGCTTCATTGGTCCCTGGTGCAATGAGGGCAGCTTGAGCCTCCATAGCTTACAGCACCAACTACATTCTTGGCTCCAACTGCACAACCAGCAAGGGAGAAAGGATAAGGAGCTCTAAACTTAAGAGAAAAACTGCACCCAGAAAAAATACTCTAGTAAACCATATGTGAAGACTCCAAAAAAAATTACAATCCACACCAAGAAACAGGAAGCTATGGCCCAGTTAAAGGAACAAGATAAGCCCCAGATGACATAAAGGAGTTGAGACCACTAATCATAGATCTTCAAACAAATCTCCTTAATAAATTCAATGAGATCGCTAAAGTGATTAAGGACATTAAGAAGACATTGGATGAGCACAAAGAAGAATTTGAAAGCATACATAGAAAAAGAGATCTCATGGGAATGAAAGGTGCAATCAATGAAATTAAAAAACATTGGAATCATATAATAGCAGATTTGAGGAGGCAGAAGAAAGAATTGGTGAGTTTGAAGAAATGGCCTCTGAAAGTGAACATACAAAAGAAGAGATGAAGAAAAGAATGGAAAAAATTGAACAAGGTCTCAGGGAACTAAATGACAGCAAAAGGCATTGCAAACATACATGTCATGGGTGTCCCAGAATAAGAAGAAGAGGGAAAAGAAGCAGAAAGAATATTTTAAGAAATAATGGTAGAAAATTTCCCAACCCTAGTGAAGGACATGGATATCCATGTCCAAGAAGGACAACGTATTCCCCTCAGAAAAAATCCAAATAGACCAACTCCAAGACACATACTCATCAGAATGTCAAATGCCAAAGACAAAGGGAGAATTCTGAGAGCAGCAAGAGAAAAGGAATGCATAACATATAAAGGATATCCAATAAGAGTAAGTGCTAATTTCTCACCAGAAACCATAGAGGCAAGAAGACGGTGGTCTGATAGTTTTAAGATAATACAAGAGAAAAACTTTCAGCCAAGAATCTTATATCCAGCAAGATTGTCTTTCAAAAATGAGTGTGAGATTAGAATATTCCCAGACAAACAGAAACCGAGAGAATTTCTAAGCAAGAGACCAGATTTTCAGGAAATACTGAAGGGTGTGCTAGAGTCTGAAGAGAAAAGACAGGAGAGAGGGGCTTGGAAGAGAGTCTAGAAATGAAGATATATCAATAAAAGTAACTAAAAGTGTCAAAAGAGTGGTGAAAATAAAATATGATAGATAAAACTCAAATAGTCAGGAATAAACTTAACCAATGATTTAAAGCACTCATATTCAGAAAACTTCAACTCAATGTTAAAACAAATAAAAAAATCCCTAACCCCCTAAATAAATGGAAGAACATTCCATGCTCATGGATTGGAAGACTAAAAATCATTAAGACTTCAACTCTACTCAAATTGCTATACAGATTTAATGCAATCCTGATAAAAATAACACCGGCATTAAAGAAAAAATTGAAAATACAATCATTAAATTCATTTGGAAGGGTAAGGAGTCCTGAATAGCCAAAAACATAAAAAGGAAAAGTAAACCCTCATCTCCAGACTGTAAATCATAATACCTACCTAGAGTGGTAAAAACAGCATGGTACTGGCATAAAGACAGACCCTCATAGGTATGGTCAAGTGATTTTTTTTTAAATTCCCCTCCCCTCCCCCGGTTGTCTGTTTTCTGTGTCTTGTTTCTTTGTCCGCTTCTGTTGTCGTCAGCGGCACGGGAAGTGTGGGCGGCGCCATTCCTCGGCAGGCTGCTCCCTCCTTTGCGCTGGGCGGCTCTCCTTATGGGTGCACTCCTTGCACGTGGGGCTCCCCTACGCGGGGGACACCCCTGTGTGGCACGGGCACTCCTTGTGCGCATCAGCACTGCGCATGGGCCAGCTCCACACGGGTCAAGGAGGCCTGGGGCTTGAACCGTGGCCCTCCATGTGGTAGATGGACGCCCTAACCACTGGGCCAAAGTCCATTTCCCCGTGGTCAAGTGATTTTTGATTAGCCTGTCAAACTCACACAGCTTGGGCAGAACAATCCATTCAACAAATGGTGCTGAAAGAATTGGATATCCATAGTTGAAAGAAGGAAAGAATACTCCTATCTCACATCTTATCCAAAAATTAACTAAAAATAGATTTTAAAAAACTCAAAATAAAAGCAAGAACCATAAAACTTCTAGAAGAAATTATTGGAAAATATCTTCAAGACCTGGTGGTAGGTGGCAGATTCTTAAAGGAGGTAAGAGAAGGACTGAGTGGACTACTGATGTTTAATGTATGTAGAAGTTTTAATTAGCTTACTGTAAAAGTGTGGAAATGTATAGAGTGGATGGTAACACACAGTGAGTAACAGCTAGTTTATAAATAGGGATGTGACTGAAAATGCTAGTCTAGTTATGTAAATGCCAATTGACAGAATGCTAGACAATCTACGAACTGCAAAGCACAGTAAACCAAGAGGTGGGTGAGAATTGTGGTTGATGGTACAGTTGCAAGGATGTCCTTTGTTAGCTAGAGTAAATGTGTATCACAACTGCATGGTGTTGGGAAAGTGGAGAAGCATGGGAAAAATACAGTGGAGTGACCTATGGACTGTGGTTAGTAGTAATAATATAATACTCTTGCATCTATGGGAAAGATGTACTGTGTTGATACTGAGGCAGTATGGAAAATGTGAGCCAAATGTACATTGTGGACTGTCAGATGATATTATTTCATCTGTAGCAAATGACACACCACATTGTGACGTGTTGATGGAGGGGTGTTGTTTGGGAATTCTGCATATGTGCACGATTGTTTTATAAGTTTATAACTTATGTCATAAAAAATATATTTAAAATAATAATAGGGTGGTTTGGGGAAAAACACACCAAATGTAAGATAAGGACTATGATTAGTATTAAGATTTTGACAATATTCTTTCATAATTTGTAACAAACATATCATAACAATGCAAGGTGTTGGTGGAAGGTTGATGTATGGGACTCCTGTATGACGTTATGCATATTTTCTTTGTAAGTTCACAACTTTTACTATACACTTAATTGTTTATGTATGATCATATATAAATGATATAAAGATAATAATAGGAGTGGTTTGGGGAAAACTTCTTTGTTTATTAGTAATATTTTGACAATGTGCTTTAATCATTAGTTTAAAAAGTTTAACAACAATGCAAGTTATTGGTGCCATGGTGAGTTATGAGAGTTTGTATGATGTTACATATGTTTGTTTTGTAAGTTCACAACTGTTATTATATACCTATTGCTTATGTATGCTTATGTATGAGTGATATACTTCAATAAATTTTTTAAAAACTTAATTGAGACTCTCCAGAATGAATACAGGATATGGATATTCATCTTTCTCAAACCTGCTAAGCCCTATTTGGCCATATTTGCCATACATTCATCAAGGCTTTCTGGCCTTCCATTACTCATTTATTAACCAATCCTCCCTTCCAATTAGCAGGCTTTTCCCCCTTCATATAAGTCAATAACTCAAATGAGATTAAGACAAAATCTTATAGATATGGGAGTCATATGTACCTATAATATAAAACTTCATATTTGTTCTTATCAATTAAACACCAATTTATATGTGTAAATCTCAGAAAGTAGCATGCTTTCCTTTACTCCCAAGTTCTTAGCAGTGGAGCATCTCATGTCCATATCCAAAAACCCTTAAAATCTCAATCCTGTTTTTTTGTAGAAATGTCCCATCATTCAAAGTATTCATAAGTTAAACAAAGTTTGTTTCTGACTTTTCATTTAGTCCAAATGTAAAAAGGTTAATCAACAGCTTATCTAGTTTAGTAGAGTAGAGATAGTGTGAAAAATAAGATAGATTCACTTTTTTAAAATTAAATTATACCAGTTGTGTCCCTATGTACGCATTATTTCTTGGACCAATACAAAATAATGGAGAGCAGATATGGCTCAGTGGCTGAGCACCGGCTTCCCACATAAGAGTCCCTGGTTCAATCCATGGCCCCAGTACCTTAAACGATAGTAATAATGGACTGAGTCATTCTAATCCTCTGGTTCACACCTGATAGAATCATTCAATTACATTTGATCCACTTGACTAAGAATTACTGGAGGATAGTGCCCAAATTTTATGTAAATAATTCTGTCTTCAGCCTAAAACAGTGATAATTAATGTCCAGAAAAAATCTTTTGAAGTGAAAATTTTCACGAGAAAGAACTTAAAATATTGCTACATCCATAATTTTTACATTCATGTAATGTGTAAAAGGGAAAATTTTCCATATCGCACATTCCTTTTGCTGAGAGTTGCTATTCCAAGTTAGCAACCCCTGCTGTGGGCTGCTACTCTAAGTTAGCAACCTACGAGGACCGGGCGGGCTTCCACGGCTCGGCGGTGAGCCCCTAGGCCAACGCGTAGGCCTAGGTTCTCCAGGCTTGGGGGACGCGCGGTAAAAACCACGGAGACAGCCTGAGAATGAGCTAGTCCAATTTATTGCGGAAATACACTTGATTATATAAGGTCGGGTCAAGGGAGGGGTAGGAATTGGGGCGGGTAAACTACGGGGCGGTAGTGGATAGGCGGAACTGTGCAGGCAGCTATGAGGTAGGCGGTGATTAAGAAAGGGGGCAGATTATGAGTTGGCTAAGTGGACGGGACTGGCGGGAAGGATAGCAACGGCTGGAAAAGGGAGATAACAAAGGCTAGGAGGAGGGGTGAAGGGAGGCAGCAACAATTGCTCCTTTTGTTTTATAAAAAAAAGGTGTGAGAGAGTAGAGGGATGGGCTGTGGAGGGTGAGAGAAAAAGAGGGCAGGATTGACTGGCGATGGGCAAATGACATATCATTTGGCCAGAATGTATGCATAGCCCTTAGGGTTGGTGCGTGCCGGTGCTAGACGAAATATCTAACATGATGTTGCGCACGCTTTTTTGGGGTGGATAGCGCTGTGGCTAGCTTAACTGCGAAGAATTCTCAGACGTATAGCAATAAAGGGGGGCGGAGGGTGCACCCAAGCCCTTTACGCCGAGGGAAGCGAACCCGTACCGACGGCTAAAGTCAGAGAGCTTCACAGCAAGCAGCTTCACAGGCGGGACGTACAGTGGGAAGGGGGGTGAGGACGTGGTCGAGATTGAGGAATGGAATCAGAGGTAGCAAGACGTTGGTAATGGATTTGAACAAATGAGGAAAATACACTGTCAGCATGATCTTTGGCAAGGCGGATGATTCGTCGAATGGCCCAAGGACCAACGGTGAGACCTAGGATGATGAGCAGAACTGGGGTTAGTAACGGGAGGAGATAGGGGAGGAGGGGCTGCAGGAAGCCTCAGGAACCAGCAGTTTGGGCTCATTCAAGTCGGCATTGGTTGAGACCTTTTTCAAGTTCTTTTAAGCTGGAGTCTACTAAACCGGTATAGTTGGCATAGACACAGCATTCTTCTCCCAGAGCTGCACATAGGCCACCTTCTTTGAGGAGGAGGAGGTCAAGGCCTCGGCGGTTTTGCAGGACAACTTCTGAAAGGGAATTGAGGGAGTCTCTAAGATATTTGACTGCATCTCGGAGGTAGATGATATCAGAGTCTACTGCTTGTCTGAGGTTTTGGAGGGCGGAGGCTTGTGTGGCTAGGGCTGCAACACCAGTGGCAGCTCCAGCTGTAGCTAGGAGGGAAGTGACAGTGAGTACAGCAGTAATAGGTTCGCGTTTGTGGAGGTAAATAGCTTCTTGAGTGTGGTCAAAGGCTTCAAAGAAATGTAGAGGAGTGTGGTAGATGACTCGAGGCGTGAGGAGGATGAGAGCACACGTTTCTTTGGTCTTGTTAAGTGTGGCAACAGATAAGCATGGGGTAAGTCCGGTGGAAGAGCAGAGCCATTGGGTGGTGTTTAGGGGAACTAAGTATTTGGCAGAGATGTTTGGGGAGGTATAGTTGGCACAGGCAGTAAGGCTAGGAGTGTGGGAAGAACGGGGGTGAATGCATAAACCTTTGGAAGAGATGTGCATAAAAGTGAGTGGGACATGAGTAGACTGATTCCAATTGCAGGAAGAGGGGGAATCGTCGGTGGAGGAAGTAAAGAGTGGTGAAGGGATAGCAAGTGGATCATAGAGGGGGAGGCTGGGGGAAAGACACAACCAGCAAGAGCGAGTGAGGTTGGGGTGGGAGGCATTGAGAGAGGAATAGGAGGCATTTAGGAGTTTGAAGTAGGGACTAGAGGGGATGAGAGGATGTGGTTGAATACCTGGAGCGGGGTGGGAAGTGGGGCTTGTAGAAGGGACGACGGCGGCCGAGGTGGAAGAGATTTTGAGGGGAGTAGATGAGGACGGAAGAAGGTGAACAGTGGGTGAGGGAGGAGGGTTAAGGATGTGGTTGGGACCAATAGCAGAGGGTGGGGCGGAGACAACACGCTTTTGGATTTCAAACAAAGCGCCACGATCATAGTTGCTCATATACAACCGGAGTCCATAGGGGCGAGCGGCCAGCCATGTATCGTCGTTTGGGTTTTTTACTGTCAGCCAAATGAAGTCCCAACAGGAATTGTTGGCTACTTGGAGAGAGAGATACGGGTCTCTGTTGGGGGCGCCGGACCATCCATGGGCCATGGTCACACATCCCCAAGAGGGACAGTAGAAGTGTGATGGGTCATGACAACCTCGAGCACTAGCAGGACAGATGTAAAAACCAGACACAGGGTTAAATTGAGGGCCAAGGAGACGATTGTTTCGAGAAAGCAGGCATGCTGTATTCCCGCCTCGACAGGATGAGGAATGGTGGAAGCCTACTTTTGCTTTTTTGATGTTACTCACTTGGCATTCGGGACGGAAGGAAATTCCAGCAAGAGGGCAGACGTGCTTGAAAAAGGAGGGAGCGACACTAGTAACATTATAAGCGAGAACACGTTTTTCTGGAAATGTCTGCAGGGTCCAGTTGAATGGCTGATGGGAGGAGGAGCTTTGGGCAGAGGAGGCTAGAGACAACATGAGAATGAGGAGATGGATGAGGTAGGGGAGGGTAGGGGAACAGGAGGCGGGGGTATGAACAGAGCGGGCTTGTTGGAGGAGTTGGAGAACTTGGCGCTCGATGGGGTCATCATCTTCAAGGGAAAGACGGCTTAGGCGGCGGGCAAAGAAACATTGTCGAGGTCGTTCGCGGCGAGAAAGAGCTGGTGTGGTTCCCATGGACGACGGTGTCGGAGAGGTAGACTCGGGTGAATTTACCTGGGGGCGTATAGTGGTCATGGGAGAAGGACGACGAGAGAGGTGAAAATGCCAATTAAAAGTAGAAAGGCGACAGCGAGGAGGAGGCGTTGACAGAGGTTCCAATCTGTTGGGGCTGTAGCTGCGAGGCAAACAGCTGAGAAGATTGTTAAGAAAATGAAAATTACAAGAAAGAAGCAGAGTAAGAGTGGGTGCGAGGGGAGCTTGAGGAGCATCTGCACTGAGAGTTCTTTTCTGATGAACTATAAAGCACGTTTTGGTGAAGGTCAGGCACTTGTCAACGGTGGGTTGCGGAGGTAGCAAAGGCTTTTCTTGTGGAGTATGCAGAGTTGGGTCCTTTGAGAGATCTGTAATGACAAAAGAAGGAGAAGAGAGCCCTCATAGAGGAGGGGCAATCAGCAGAAAGAAACTCGGAGAGAGCACTTATTTAAATATAAGCATTTCAGGGAGGGGCTGGTTGGTGCTGAATTTGAGCGAATGGGGCGACATCTGGGCCTCCGCTGTCAATGTTGTCTCTCACGGAGGGCATAGGGTACTTATCATTAAGGGGAACCTTGGGGTCGGTGGCAGGCCTGATATAGCGCCCAGGAACCCAGAGTGGTTGTGGCTCAGAGTCTGGGAAGATACAAGCAAAACCTCTCCCCTGTGCTAGCAAGGGAGCCGGGTCCTGCCAAAGATTTGTGGCAGGGTCTTTCCAGTGAACAAGAGGGACTTGCGAGGGTTGCCACATGGGTCCCCAATGTTTGTGGGTTGGGGAAAGTCCCTTGTCATCGAAGGTCAGGAGATTGTGATGAATAAGGCAGGCATTGATGACGTCAGCAGGGGCTTTATGGGGGGAGGAAGCTCTTTCTTTTTGAATGAGTAGCTTGAGCTGTTGGTGAGTGCCCTCAACAATTCCTTGCCCTTGTGGATTGTAGGGGATGCCAAAATGGTGTGTGATGTGGTACATTTGTACGAAGCTGGCAAAGGTGGCACTGCGATAGGCTGGTCCATTGTCGGTTTTGAGATCCCAGGGAATTCCCATGAATAGAATGGCTTGTCGGAGTGCTTTGATGCAATGTTTAGCGCTCTCTCCTGTGAGGGGCACGGCGTAGCACAGGTGCGAGAAAGTATCAACTGCAACATGAAGATACTTAAGGCGTCCAAAGGCGCTAACGTGTGTGACGTCAAGTTGCCAGCGGGAGTTAGGCCGTAGGCCGCGGGGATTAGCTCCGCGAGGCTGCAAGGGTCCAAGAGGCAGCAAAGGTGCACATGTTTGGCAGGAGTGCACAAGATGTTTACATGTTTCAATGGGGAGGTCTG